>NC_139969.1:22345279-22962779 GCF_963993115.1 Abramis brama | reverse complement strand
GAGGGCTGCTGGCGTAGTCCTGTCGCAGGGCGTTCTTTGACTCAAACAGGACCCTCAGAGAGTTAGTGCCCACCTGGTCCGGCTGGGGCAACATGTCCATTGAAATACTTCTGGACAAAGTGGAATTTACCCCACTGAGGGACTCATATCTCCTCCAGAGACTTTCAACTTTACTCTCTTCATGGTTTGATCTCAGGCTAGATGACTGTGGGATACAGAGATCATCCATGTAAGCTGGATTTCATTGAAAGTATTGCTTAATACACGATAAATCAAAGTGGTTATACCTTAGACCAGGCCTCCTGTCTGCCAACATCTGTGAGCTCCACACAGCTTTCATACCTAGAGAAAACAGTCAGGTTTCAGCCATAAACTTCACAGAAAAGAGTCGGTACAGTAAAAGCAAATAGATGGATTATGGCCGTACCTTTGAACAAGCTGAGACACAGGTGTCTTTCTGTCCCAAAACAGCGACGCTGATGTAGACCATGAACTTTGACTTCCAGAAAGGCTCCTGAGGGACTGACTTCTTCTCAAAGTAAAGCTCATCTTAGTGGTGGAAACACATCAGTAAATAAATCAAAGACAAAATATTTTTTCTATCATGTTTTTGTTAAAGTGCCTCATGATATGCATTTTAAAAATCACAGACAGTAGGTTAAAGGAATAAGCAAGGTTAAAGGATTTTTAAAACGAAATTCTTTATTTGATTCAAACATTTGTGATAGATAAATAGATAGATAAATATATCAATACAACACAAACAAATGTAATAATAAAACGGAGCAATTCCAAGAGGGTCTTCACACCATCGGTGCTAGGGCCCTAAACATCTTTTAACACACACACACAGACACACACACACACACACACTATATAAAACACTTGTTAATCCAGTCTAACCAGTAAAACAGTGTGTAAATGACTCTGGTCACATGATCCACCTGCTTGTCAGCCCTTTTCTCATCTGACTCAGTTAATGTTTATCATTCATATGCTTTGTTAAATTACACATTGAAAGATTTGCTGTATTGTGCAATTTGCACATAATATGTGCAAATAAGCCAAAAGTTGAGAGCTTTCATATAATCGTGCACACATGAATAAAATGAAAGTGAATAGATGATATGTCAGGGAATATCAATCAGAATCAGCACACATAAACACTACACAGTTACTGCAGTCCATTTATGACTAAATGGTCATTAGCCTAAATTTGAGTAATTAGCCTAAGCATGCATGTATGACTTTAAGTACCCCATAAGTTCCCCATAAAAAAAATAATAAAGATGTACAAATTATCATCTCAATCCATCTTTAGCTAGAGAGTTACCTTAAGCGATCAGTCTTGCGCTCCTCATTTCCTTCTGTTCTGCTGTGCAGTGTGAACTGGAGCATCACTCACAAGACACTCCTGTCACAGGCCAAAGTCCCTCATTTACAGCCTGAAAACTGTCTGATCACTCATTTCCCATCCCATCCTTCTAGACAAGGGTTGAATAAAACGTAAAATAAGGTCTTTAAACAATGCATTTAGAGTATTGATAATATTATCTATAATTCAGTAGGGCATTTAAGATAAAATGGTTGTAGTCTATAACAAATGCTTCCTTCCATGTTAGCATATTCATCTTCAACTTTGAGGTAATTTCCGCATATTCATCTTCAACTTTGAGGTAATTTCCACATCAACAAGAGGGTTTCGAGTTATGTTTGTCTGCTGTTAGTCTGCTGTAAGATGTTAGTCTAGACAAAACGCTTGAGGAATGTAAAGGTTAGCATCTACTCACTGAGGATCATTTTGCTATTCATAGACGCTGCATGAACTAATGAATGCCTAACATTGTTTAGCACTTTCTGTCATGCAGTGAAGAGTAGCCATAACATTGGGAATTTGAGATCCTAAATTCCAAAAACAGAACAGTACAGCAGAATTCTATTATATGCGACATCTTCTATGCGAAAACAGCAATTCAAACTCATGCACGTTTTCTATTAGATATAGTGAACATTAAATCATGGGGTTTTGTGGCATTGCTAATGAGAAATCGAATGCAACCTGTAGGCTACTCATGTTGTTAAAAAGACTATACGTAAGATTAATACTTTCTCCCTTTATGTATCTCTCCATATCTCTCCCTTTATGAAGGGACTCTTTCTGCCTTCCTCATGACTTCTTTCTTGTTCATTGCCATATTATAGTGAACACAGGGAACCCATATTCAATGTCGTTTCTTCACCACTAGATGGCCATCTCGTTACCACGAATTTATATTTATTATGTTACTGTATCATTAGGGACATGGTGTCATTACACATATTAATGGATACACGTAGCTGCTTTTACATGCAAGTATTGTCGACAGGTTGAGTGCATTTATGTCGCTTAATAATAATATTGCTTAATATATATATAGCCTATTTATTTCTTTTTGTGGAACACAAAATTAAAGTTTTTAAGGAAAATTCAGGGCTGATATATCATGCTTCAAAAAGGTTTGGGTAAACATAGCTACAGTGCGTTACTGACTGTTAAACTTGACATGGGCTGCTCTTAATGAAGTAAATGACTGTAACAACAGCTGAGGAGATTCATTTTTTTAATAGCCTACTCTTTCTAAATTTAGACACATTATTTTTTTGCGTAGCCTGTATCATGTGTAATTTTGATCTTTCTAATGCTGAACTTCATAATGAGATTCCTCTTCCCTTGTCTTTACAATAACTCATATCCACATTTTGCGATCCATATTTTGCTTTGTTATTCTTTTAATTTACATGTAGAATGAACATCCTCAGTCGTCATTCAGCCCTGCTTGGTCACACATCATTTCACTTCAGATAGTCACTGTTCCTGTGGTGACGTCAAAGCAACGTAAGAGGATGCATGTTAATACGTCACATTTTTATACAGTGAATTATGTGGGGGAAGATAACATTGCTAATAGCCAATGCCTTTATGTAGCCTACTGAGTCATCTCTCTTTTGGTGCTTTTATGACTCACTATTAATCATTAAAACCAGAATCAAAAGGGCATTTGTATTACAAATGAATAGATTATGTTTGTTTGTGTGTTTGTAATGTATGTGTGTCTTGTAAAGCATAAAGTTTTTTTTAAAAAAAATGTCCCTTACAAAGATGGCAATATCCTTGCCCTTGTCCTTGTCCTTGTGGGGACATTTTTGGACCCCATAAGGAAAACAGCTTATAAATCAAACTAAGTGATGTTTTTTGAAAATGTAAAAATGCAGAAAGTTTTCTGTGATGGGTAGGTTTAGGGGTTAGTATAGGGAGATATAATATAAATATTGTACATTATAACAATTATTATGTCTAGTCCCCATAAAACATGAAAACCCAATGTGTGTGTTTGTGTGTGTGTGTGTGTGTGTGTGTGTGTGTGTGTGTGTGTGTGTGTGTGTGTGTGTGTGTGTGTGTGTGTAGGTCAGAGCAACAGAGGAGGACAAATTCAACTTTTAATTTACCACAAGAATTAATGCAAGTGACTACTGATACTTGAAGGGAACATATCATTTTATTACTCACGCCTTTTGGTACGTTTCTCCAAAGCATGAACTGACAATGTAAATGCATAGTTAAAAAAGATAAACTACAAAGCAATGTAAGCTTGCCTTCCATACCCTTTTCCATACCCTGTAGAGTTGCAGATTGAGTAGGACACACCTGGTGCACCACATTGTCATGGCAACACAAGTAAAAGTGCAAACAAAGAGTCTTGAAGAGTTCAGCCTGTCTATTCAGATGGATAGATATACGCCAGCACAACTCAGATCCATAGCTGTTGCTGCTGAAATGGCCGAACACAAAGGCTCTGCCATTAGATTTGCATCTTAGATTTGCATTTTGTATTTAAACCTGGATCTAGATCCAACATGTATTTATCAGTCATTTGATTAGAGTCTTTAACTCTCCATTGCCTCAAGTCATAAACAAATAATAGCTATGAAAATGTGCAACTCAGTATTACATGCTGAATCATTTTATGAAGTCCAAAAGCACTGTATTGTACTTCTCATAGACTACCACCATGACAGCAGAGATCAGCGGAGTAGATGTGGCTATATTGGACTGAATTCAGTGAAGGGTGAGAAATTAGGCCAGAGCTTTTTGTGCCGACAGCTTTGTAAAGTTAGTCAGAATCTCCTTGTATGTAGGCCACTTCTTGACAGAAAGTGGGCCACAAGTGCTAGTGGCAGCAACCTGAGAGAGAGGGGGAAATGTAGGTTAACTATTACAAAACAGCCGATTGCCTCAGTGAAGGGGGGATAGATTGAGATTCACTGAAAAAAAAAAAAAACAGCATATGTTGACACAGTTTGAATACAGTGGAAAAAACAAGTTTGTGACAGATAGTTTGAAATATATGAATGAGTAGCCTATATAACAGGAAAACGATTCCAATGATGATGATAACTTCAGTTTTTGAAAAATGTTTTAGAAGAGACTTTAATTTAAGAATTAAGACATTTTTAAAATTAATTTAAAGAAAAAAAAACTTAATTTAGATTTTATCTCAAAATGAATTGCGAATCAACTCAATAATAGAATCTAAATTTTATTTTGAAGGATAAATTGCAAAATAAATAAATGGTGTATTATTGAGCATTAACTAGTTTGATATGCAATAATACACTATTTATGAGATAATGTACAGTAGAGTATTTTGTGGTATAAATAATGTAGTCCACTGACTATGAAACACACAAAATATTGTTTTTCGAGATAAAATTATTTTATAATCTTACCTGGACATTATCTTCCGCTAAGACTTCCGTAAGACAAAAATAGTGCATTAAAAGAATCAGCCTAGCAATGAACGCTGCAACAACAGGGATATTAAAGTCGCAATGAAATGGAAATAGCAACATATCTTTTCTTCCATATTGTGACGAATAGCCAAGTGTAATGGATTATTGTACTGGAAAAATGTAGGGTGGGGACTTTTGTCTATGCATCGGTTGTTGATTGGATTTTGAGATGTAGGTGTTGCAGGTGGAATTAGATGAATGTGAGCTTGCAGAGATGGGGTTTAAGTGAACTAAATAATTGGAGAAGTCATGCATTCATTAACAGAGATAGGTCTTTCATCTTTAATAGTCCTCAGAAGTTATTTTCATTTGATAACTGAGTTGCAAGATGGCACCAGCTGTGTTTGTACAAAACAAAAGAGAGTTAGTGATATGAGAGACATGAAAGTAGTGGCAATTATATACAGCATTGCCATGGCTGATGGATGCGATTGAGCAAATCAGAATAGAGTATTCTTTCTGTGTAATGAATATAAATATTAAAGGTACAAATGTAACTTTTGGCCCTTTAGTGGTTAAGAAATAAAACTGGATGCATTTTGCAGAAGAACATTGTTTTGGTTGTGCTTCAGCTCTGTGTGACTGTGCAGATTAATATGACCCTTAACAATAGATAATGCTTGTACAAAGGTTAATTGTTGTGGGAAGAAGGAGGCGGGAACCGGCGAACATTTAAAGACTTTAATAATCATAAAAAAAAATATAGCTGCGAGCAGCGATTGTGGGCCCAAGCCGGTGGCACCGGGGTGGCGGTGTCACCGGCTTGGGCCCTCCATCGCTGCTCGCAGCTATATTTATATATATATATATTATATATATATATATATATATATATATATATATATATATATATATATATATATATATATATAATAAATGTAACAAAAAAAAATATAGCACTATGAATGACATTATTTATCTATTTTTTGGACTAAAAAAACATTCTGGATGGTTTTAAACTTAAACAATTATTAAATTGAAAATAAAGAATAAAATGGGTTTAGTTCTGGTATTTGTATAATTTTATATAGAAATAAATGGTGTATAATTACATTTTTAGAAGATAGGAGGTTTTTAGTGTTTCCTTTTTTGACATTACTTTAATCCCTCGCCATAGCAAAACCGTTTGAGATATTTATTATCTGTTTACAATTTAGCATCTTTAATGTATTTTCATCATGTTGAAAAAGTTTGGTGGGAATAAAATAAACCACTTAAGAGGAGTGGGTAAAAATTCAGAGGCTGATTTTGCAAAGAAATCCACATTCAAACCAAAATATCTGACTTCCTGTTGCTCGGAGCTAATTACTGTAAATTAGAAAATTGTCCGGCTCGATGAGACCAATATGTGTACTGATTTTTGTGACTGTACATAAAATTAACCCCCTCACTTTTGTCAAAAGCATTTAAAAAGTGACACACTTCCTGCTGCCAGTTGGTGGCGCTATAACTTTGACTCACAATAGTTACATACATGTGATCGGCCTCTTACCACGAACACACTGCTGAAGTTTCATCAAGATCAGATAATGTATGCAGAAGTTATAACACACTTCCTGTGTCCCATTATTCGCCATAAATTCGTTTCCTCGCCACGGCCAAACTGTTCGAGATATCAAAAATCTGTTCGCAAGAATTCATCCTCAATGTCTTGACTTCATTCACACCGAGTTTGGTGGCGATCGGATGAATTCCCTAGGAGGAGTATTTCACATTCCATTGTATGCGTTTTCCAAACAACGTATAATAACCGACTTCCTGTTGGGCTTTTGTAAAACTTAGAGCACGAAAGTTGTTCGGCCCGATGAGATCTATATGTGTACTGAGTTTCATATTATTACATGCAAGCGTGTTTGATTTATGGACCAAGTTTTCGGACACCATTCCAGGGGGCGCTGTCGAGCCCCCCTGCCACGCCCGGGTACCAGCTTCAGTCCGGCCCTGATGGCCGCAGGTTCTGACGTGTGTGCAAAATTTCAAGAGTTTTTGAGCATGTAAAAAAAAAGGCAAAAAAAAATAAAAAAAAATCCTTACGAAAACAATAGGGCCTTCGCCCTTTCAGGGCTTGGGCCCTAATAAACACAAAACGAAAGTAAAGGCGGCAGCCCCTCACGGACGACAGCCACACACAAATAATAAAACATCAACAAAACACAAAGTCCAGGCCTGGTCCTCTCTCCTCCTTCACTGTCGTCGCTTGCCCTTTTATGTTTCTGTAGCTCCTCCGTGAGATAGGAGGCTGGTGCGGCGTGCAGATGAAGGTCTTTAGTAATCACGCCACCGGCCTCACGCCGTTCTCTCACGGCCCTCGGCCTCGTCTTGCTTGCCACAATGCTTTACAATGAACTCTGTTAGAGAGCTACATATGCCAATTTATCTGTTCAATAAAATACCTTACCCGTTGAGTGATAAAAACACCATCTCCGCGTCACTTTTACAACATTTCAAATCCCCCAGTTCTCTCGCCATCTCCGAAAAGCCAAGTCAGTGTTGATTCTCGTTTTATTATGAGCTCTGTCGTGTTCTATTTTTGCCAGCAGACTCTTCTATGTCCAGGATTTTTTTAAAGGGGTGATTCTCTGAAGGTTCAAGAGTGATTGTGCTCCATGTCAAACTTTCTCGCTCGTTGTGACAACTAACCTATATGTGTCCACTCCCTGTTTACTTACAGTAAGGGTTTTGATGTAAATATTTACACTGGTTTGTTGTGTGAGGTTTTAAAGGTTTTTCATCTACTGAAATTCTGCAATAAACTGAGAAAAGGCAACTTAAGTCTCATTCTTGTGAGTGGAACCCAGTGTTCAATTCAGAAGTAAGGAACGCCTTTCAAGTGTGGGACCCGTGCATCTTAAAACAATTGGCAGTGAAAAACCGGCAATCTCTTCAGATGCAAAGCGAATCCCGTGCAGTTTAGATCAAAGCCCAGCGTTTCCACTGTGTCCACGCCATTCACAGTACACAATGAAATGAGCAGTGAGAGCACTATTTCAAAGCCCAAGGAGCATGCCACGCTGATTGAAACAAGCTTCATCTGGCACTCATTCCCGTGACGAGAGGCGTGACAGCGGGCGGTTTGCCGCAACACAGGGGGAAAAGGTACTGGTACGGTGGAAGGACAATGTCAGAAGGACTGATGATGTATTGACTATTAACTGGGGATAAATACTCATATCTCATTGGAGCGAGAAATCATCAAATTCTACTCTTATTTTTTCCAGTGTATTATGCTCAGATGTACAGTTTGTGAGCTAATAACCTATTGCCTTCTCTCCACATTAACTCTGCATACTACAGAGTATATGGTCCATGCTTTGAATTGATTTGCTTATGTTGTGCAATGTCTGTGGTACGCACTAAAATAGGTTGGGCAGAAACACAGCTTTTAGCATAAATCACATTCTCAACTTGTGGTCATTCTCTCAATACTGTTGTTTTATGGTAATTCTCAGAATAGTTAATAATAACCACAATATATTTCATACAAAACATTGAACCCCATCATATGGATGTGTTATGTTTGAAAGCTCATTCCCTAGTGTATTGTCGACATGTTTTAACCTGCTTTCTAAGCGTCTGTGGTTCTATTGTACGTCTGTCTTACCACCAGCTAAGAAAGGGGGGTTGATGGGTGATATGTGCCCTGTGGTTTCACTACCAAACAGATGGGAAATCATTGAGGTGATACAGTCAGTGTTATGTGTGTGCGAGCAGGAGAGAAAGAAAGAAAGAAAGAAAGAAAGAGTGAGGCAGAGAGATGTTACCATCTGGCTCTGAATCCATGATGCCTGAGTCTCCTGTGATGGATGTTTCACAGTGTCATTGCCATGGAGAGGCTCTTTGGTATCCAGGGAGTGTTTCTCTAGTGATTGGCTGAGTGGCTGGAGCAGCAGTCTTTATGTTTTTTCTGCTCTGCCTTTTGTCTGATCCCTGTACTGCCATTCTTTTCTTCATCAGCACAGACTTAATTAGAGAAAATAATAGAGAAGATCCATTAATCCATTTGCAGAAAGCATCAGGCTAAATAAATATAAGAGAGAACGGGGCTAGCAAAAAAGACATAACTCAGTAACTGTAACGTGTGTTTTCTGTGGCATTAAGGCAATTTATTGTAAATGTCAGTCTGGGGCATGTTGCCACATTTTAAATGTGATAAATTTATATTTGTAAATTACAATATTTCTCGGTCAGAACAGTGGTTTGATATGTTGTATTTTGCCTTTTTTCGCTGTTTCACTAATTGCTTTGTGTTTTGGAATTGTTTTACTGTTTAAATTCTGCTGGAAAAAAAAGCTAATGTGGAAGGTTTCATTTTCACAACTTATAATGTAACAATATTTCCATTTTATACATACGTATATTCAAAACTAATAAATACATCCATCAGAAATGAATCGATTAGTTTATTAAAAAAGAATCGTTACTTTTCTAAAACGAATTGATTCTTTTCCTAAAATGAATCGATACTTTCTTAAAAAGAATCAATACTTTTCTTAAAGTGAATCGCTACTTTTTCGAAAAGAGTCGCTACTTTCCTCAAAAAGAATCGATACTTTTTTTAAAAAAGAATCGCTACTTTTCTTGAAGTGAATCGATACTTTTCTTATAGTGTATCGCTACTTTCATTAAAATGAATCGCTAATTTTCCAAAAAGAATCGATACTTTTCCAAAAGTGAATCGATACTTTTCCAAAATGAATCGCTACTTTTCTTAAAGTGAATCGCTACTTTCCTCAAAAAGAATCGCTACTTTTCTTAAAGTGAATCGCTACTTTTCTTAAAATAAATCGCTACTTTTCATAAAAAGAATCGCTAGTTAAATGAATCAATACTTTTCTTAAAGTGAATCGATAATTTTTCAAAAAGAGTCGCTACTTTCCTCACAAAGAATCGATACTTTTCTTAAAAAGAATTGCTACTTTTCATAAAAAAAATCGCTACTTTTCTTAAAGTGAATTGCTACTTTCCTTAAAGTGAATCAATACTTTTCTTAAAATGAATCGCTACTTTTCTTAAAATGAATAGCTACTTTTCATAAAAATAACTGCAACTTTTTAAGTGAATCACTACTTTATCAAAAAGAATCACTACTTTCCTCAAAAAGAATCACTACTTTTCTTGAAGTGAATCGCTACTTTTCACAAAAAAATCGCTACTTTTCTTAAAGTGAATCACTACTTTTCCAAAAAGAATCGCTACTTTCCTCAAAAAGAATCACTACTTTTCTTGAAGTGAATCGCTACTTTTCACAAAAAAATCGCTACTTTTCTTAAAGTGAATCACTACTTTTCCAAAAAGAATCGCTACTTTTCTAAAAATAAATCGATACTTTCTTTTTTTTAAAAACCTATACTTTTCCTTATATGGATTTAAGGAAACCATTAAACAGAAACCTTCATGTCATTACATTATATGAACTGTCATATGCTTATCACAAAAGGTTGGTTCCCAAAATAAGCCTAATTGCTCAGTGTCCATTTACTTAGAGCACGACACAAAACATTGACTTCCTCAATTTTAAAGTGTTCAAAACCAGTCTTTGACAAAATGATTTTTTGCTCTAAGTAAGAACTCATCTAAAACATTTTGATATTGCACAATATATCTTAGAAGCCTTTTTTTTTTTTTTTTTTGGCCCTGTGTGAGTTATATGTGTTTCACACAAACCAAATTAAGGACATCAGTACATCCTCGTGTGATGGGCAGCAGAATTGGCGTCGGCTTCTGCAGTTTTTCGTCACTGACAAGTTTGTTTTGCCAGTTCCATCGAGTATGACTGTCCGTTGCCCACCAGTGTCTGCGTGCACGCGCTGAGCGTAATGAGTGCTGTTTTTGTCCTCATGTTACTGTTTACGTCAGGCAGTGTGGGGGGAGTTTTCCACTGACGAACACAAACTCACCAACAGCTGATCTCACTGTTCTGTAAGTGCATCGAGGACTAAGAAAGGGGATCGTTTTCAAGGCTCGTATGGTTGTCTCTTCCATTCATGATACACAGATACATAATTACTGGGTGAGTGTTTGTTTTTGTTCAAGGTTCCTGTGTAGATCTCTCGCAGCGCGTGAAACAATATTTTGCATAAAATGTGAACTCAATAGTAGGCTTCAATTTGTCTGCTACGCGATTCAATAACTGCTACCTTGGACCGTATATTTTATTGTTATCGCGTTTTGATGTGGTCATTTACATTCCTGAATAAATAAAGCATGACCGCGAGAAAGTCCGCTACGGAAGTTCACCAGCTGTAGAGTTAAAGTGCTCGTGTGCGAAAAAAAGCTGCATAGCCTATTATATTAACTCTAGCTATTTAAACAGCCGCTTTGCTTAGACTTTCATTTTTCTATTTAACTTTGTGCATAAAATGTAGAAAGTGGAACGTAGCTGTTTTGTACATTAGAAAAATAATACATTTTTGAATATCTATGATGTTTGAACAACATTTAGTGCAATTAGGCGCAACATGGGTTATATTAAAGATAATGATCGGCTTGACAGAAAATATGCACTGAATCATATCATCGTGTATAACTTAAGAGAAAAGAAGTTAGAGAGGGTTTGACTAGCTTAAGGTATGACACTTTAGCTTAATAATCTATCAGTATGTGTGTGTTCCTCCATTAGCCTGTAAAAACAACAACATTAAGTTGACTTTAAACTAGTATAGAACTATACTAGTTTAAGGTAAACTTAATGTTTCCTTCGAAGGACACAGATGCAGCCAAAACAGCACCCATGACAAATGATCAGAAACCGTCCCACTTTACAAATACATTGTGCTTTTAAGTCTTCTCAGTTGTCTGCACGGTAAAGGTGAGAAAACGTCTGGTTGTTTTGGTTTGCTGTAACCTATTTTTCCACCTGACAGCTGTCTACTACTTTCCCCTTTCACAGTCTACAAACTCCACCTCCTCCTTCTGTTTACATGTAGGGAGACATTCTAACATTCACATGTTCATTCACATGTTCATTTGCATAGTTGTAGTCAGCACTGTCTGTCCAAGAAATTATAGATTATGTTTGGCTTTCAGTGAAAAGTTGTGGCTTTTGTTTGTTATTGTATCTTAGGCCAATATGTTCTTGTAATCAGCTGCCCTCCTGTCTTACTCCTACACTACATAAACACACACACACCCGCACCACATACTGTTCACAAAAGATGCATAAATGAACTTGGCGTCTGCACACTTTTAAGAGTTTTATCACTTAAGAGTGTTCACAGCTGGACGAAGCAGTAAATCATGCGTAACCACACCAGTTGATGCTGCATTTCTTTAGGTAGCCTATAATTTGCTACGCAACAATTACATATGAAAGTCTCGCACACATACTTTATGGAACAAAAATCACTTCGACAATTATGTGCAACACAAAGTGTCATTTATCTCATGCAGTTATAACCTTTTACATAGTTGACTTTGTTGCATCTGGGATTACAGTGCAGGTGTTTACATAACACTGTCCAAAGAAAGCCAGACCTGTGTGAAAGAGGTGTGAGAGAAAGTTAAGGTTGTCCAGGATACACAGGGGCACATACTGTTCTTGGCATAGGAGCCATTTGTGTGGGTTGGGCTTGACTGGATGCACTTGGAACAAGAACCAGGTGATCTGTGATGCAGATTGCTCCGTCCTGCGGTGTGAGGTAGTGTTGTTCTGTTATTCGAGGTACACAGAGTTCTCTGTGCGTATGCTTTTTTTCCACTGCACACCCACTCAAGCAGAAAAACTTCAGTAGACGTGCGATTTGCGTTATGTTTCCTCTTTTGTCTCTTTTTGCACAAAGCGTGTACTTGTAAGTGCATTCATAAGCTTTGAAATGGAGCTTGGCAATTGCTATCATATGTTTGTGGGATTCTGCAATAAAAACCAGTATTGGTTTACAAATTTGGTCATGCAGTTTAGCTGAGCTGAATGTCTTAACATTTTGTTCTTGAAGTACTCAAAACATCTGAGGAATGTTAATGACTGAATCGAGATTGAAGGAACTATTGATTCCCTCCAGACTTATCATTGCTTGCATAATGCACACTTATGTGCTTGCATTCGCTTTGCATAATATGATTAAAAACAATGATAGTTTGCCTGAGAAAGCTGTGCTTGTGATGTTGTGGTTCAGGTCAAGTTTTTTCACATTGGGAAACCTGCTAAACAGGCTTGCGTTTAGAGTGAAGATGTGAATCTTTGGAACCGGCCTGAACAAGAGAGAGGTGTCCAGTTGCTGCTGGTTAGGATTTGTATGCTAATGGTTATCAAACATCCCCAAATTCTATTTTCAGACTTGATATACACCAAAAAATGTGACATGATTGCTCATTTTATGACCTGTGAATTTATATGTAATATTATGCTTTAATTTCTCCTATTTAATTTGACAGATTGCCATGGCTACATTGCAGCGTGGGGGTTTAAAGAGAAAATATGGTTTCTCAGACGAGGATGCCATTTACTCTTCCTCATCCCCCTCATCACACTCTGAATGGGACTCTGATGAAGACAGCCCCCAAAGTGACAGTGTGGACTTTGGGCCTTTTGGCTCTTTCTCTTCAAGCCATCACATACCAAGTGAGTCATGCATAGTAACTGTGCTTTTTTAAAATCATGTATTGTAAACCAACAGTTGTCACCTCCAGTGTATTTAAACATAAGGAGGTGTCTTGTTATCTGACCTCAGCATTATTGTGCAGCGCACTAGATAAGAAGAGAAACAGACAGTTGTAACATTGTTTATCAAAATATTTTGTGCACAGTCATCCTAAGTCATTTTAAACCCACAAACCTCAAAGTAAACACGCTAAATATCAAGCCATAATCAGTTTCACCGTCCTGACCGGGAAAGAGCATATCTGTAAGTGTTTTCCTTTGCAGGTAATGCTGTGAGATTATGTTGTCTGTCTGTGTGCCTGGACATGCCTGGATCACTGCTTTTCATTGTTGATTCACAGTGAAAACTGCAAGTAAAGTGCTGCAAATAAAGCTGATTTACTAAGGGCTGCTACAGTGCAAACACATCTGACGCACGACCTCATCCCATTATCCTCGTTTAGAGAGTGAAACTGGCATTGCAAATAAAGAATGACGATTTAAACATTGCATTTTTGAAGAAAGTTATTCCTTTTAGAACTGCATATGTAAAATGATCAGATCACTGTTATACTTTCCTTATTGTCTCATTATTGTTGAGTTCAGTTTACTTGTTGACAGATCTGACTCAGCTGCCCTCTAGTGGCAGCTGCAACAGTCACAGCCACCATAAGATAATTAATAATGAACACATTTTGTTTCTTTACTTTCAGTTTCATCCATCCTGAAGAAGACAAAAGATACTCAATCCAAAGGCAGTGTTCGGTTTGGCCTGGTTACAGTGTTCCTCTTCCAGCGCTGTCAAGGGTTCAGCAGCGTGCCCAGCCATGGTGGCTGCACGCTGGGCATGGTTAGACGGCACGCTGCCCGTCAGCAGTTCACCCTGGTGGAGCACGCGGAGGAGCAGCAGCGGTTGCGAATGGAGAGACTCCGCAAGCGACACCAAGAGGAGAGGCTGGAGGCCTTGAGGCAGAAGGTGAGTCGGTTACTTTCCAATATCCAGAAAACAATATATGATGTTTTTTTAACAAAGTTCGGGGGGAACATGTTCAGATAATCTACCAATCAGCACAAGAGGAGGCCTATATATACACTCACCTAAAGGATTATTAGGAACACCTGTTCAATTTCTCATTAATGCAATTATCTAATCAACCAATCACATGGCAGTTGCTTCAATGCATTTAGGGGTGTGGTCCTGGTCAAGACAATCTCCTGAACTCCAAACTGAATGTCAGAATGGGAAAGAAAGGTGATTTAAGCAATTTTGAGCGTGGCATGGTTGTTGGTGCCAGACGGGCCGGTCTGAGTATTTCACAATCTGCTCAGTTACTGGGATTTTCATGCACAATCATTTCTAGGGTTTACAAAGAATGGTGTGAAAAGGAAAAAACATCCAGTATGCGGCAGTCTTGTGGGCGAAAATGCCTTGTTGATGCTAGAGGTCAGAGGAGAATGGGCCGACTGATTCAAGCTGATAGAAGAGCAACTTTGACTGAAATAACCACTCGTTACAACCGAGGTATGCAGCAAAGCATTTGTGAAGCCACAACACGCACAACCTTGAGGCGGATGGGCTACAACAGCAGAAGACCCCACCGAGTACCACTCATCTCCACTACAAATAGGAAAAAGAATTTGCACGATCTCACCAAAATTGGACAGTTGAAGACTGGAAAAATGTTGTCTGGTCTGATGAGTCTCGATTTCTGTTGAGACATTCAGATGGTAGATTCAGAATTTGGCGTAAACAGAATGAGAACATGGATCCATCATGCCTTGTTACCACTGTGCAGGCTGGTGGTGGTGGTGTAATGGTGTGGGGGATGTTTTCTTGGCACACTTTAGGCCCCTTAGTGCCAATTGGGCATCGTTTAAATGCCACGGCCTACCTGAGCATTGTTTCTGACCATGCCCATCCCTTTATGACCACCATGTACCCATCCTCTGATGGCTACTTCCAGCAGGATAATGCACCATGTCACAAAGCTCGAATCATTTCAAATTGGTTTCTTGAACATGACAATGAGTTCACTGTACTAAAATGGCCCCCACAGTCACCAGATCTCAACCCAATAGAGCATCTTTGGGATGTGGTGGAACGGGAGCTTCGTGCCCTGGATGTGCATCCCACAAATCTCCATCAACTGCAAGATGCTATCCTATCAATATGGGCCAACATTTCTAAAGAATGCTTTCAGCACCTTGTTGAATCAATGCCACGTAGAATTAAGGCAGTTCTGAAGGCGAAAGGGGGTCAAACACAGTATTAGTATGGTGTTCCTAATAATCTTTTAGGTGAGTGTATATATGTAAGTGTGAACTTGTGAAGTTCTTTTTAGGCTGTCTTTATACGTTATCTTCTCTTTTTTTATTATAGCTGATCAGCAGTGGGACTCTCACAGTGACAGAAGCAGCCAGCTTGACAGTGAATGACGTCCCAGATGAAGATGAGGATCTCAGTAGTACAGAGCTCAAGGATATGGGATCCCTCCGTCCTTACTCTTCCAAACGCAGACGTGCGTTATTGAGAGCAGCAGGAGTTGTGCGAATCGACCGGGAGGAGAAGAGGCAGCTGCAGGAGCTGCGGCGGTGGAGGGAAGACTGTGGATGCCACTGCCAGGGCTTCTGTGAGCCGGAGACCTGCGCCTGCAGCCAGGCTGGCATCAAGTGCCAAGTAATAATAAATTAATTAATTATTGTTTTATTTTTTTCATTAATGATAGCGCCTTTGTTTTATTGACATTTTGTTGCTCAAATGATTTTTCATTGCTCAGGAGATTTATTGGAGCTCTCAGCTATATTTCATTTAGGTGAAAAATAGACCTAAATGAGACCATTTTTGACATACAGTAAGACAATAGAGCTATACAAATAACTTTGATAGTATTGCTCAGATAATTTGGTCTTCAAAAGTTTGGGGTCGGTAAGATTTTAAAAAATGTTTTTGAAAGAAGTCTCTTATACTTAACAAGGCTGTATTTATTTGATCAAAATACAATGAAACTGTAATATTATGAAATATTATTACAATTTAAATTAACAGTTTTCTATTTAAATATATACTAAAATGTTATTTATTGTGATGGCAAAGCTGAATTTTCAGCATCATTACTCCAGTCATCAGTGTCACATGATCTGTCAGAAATCATTATATGCTGATTTGCTGCTCAAGAAACATTTATTATTATCAATGTTGTGCTACTTGATATTTTTGTGGAAACCGTTTTTTCAGGATTTTTTGATGAATAGAAAGTTCTAAAGATCAGCTTTTATTTTACATAGAAATCTTTTGTAACATTATAAATGTATTTTACTATCACTTTTTTTATCAATTTTATACATCTTTGCTGAATAAAAGTATTAATTTCTTTAAAAACAACTATTAAAAATCTGAAAAACCCTCCATCTAATCTCATTGAAATATTGAATCTCATCCATCCATATATATATATATATATATATATCTATATCTATATCTATATCTATATCTATATATATATATATATATATATATATAATATAATTTAATATAATTATTCTAAATATATAATCTGTTAACAGATGGATCGCTCCAACTTTCCTTGTGGATGTTCAAAGGAATGCTGTGGGAATCCTGCAGGCCGAATCGAGTTTAACTCCAGCCGTGTACGGAGCCACTATATCCACACACACATGAAGCTGGAGCTGGAAAAGAGGCTGCTCAATGACAACAGAGTGATCGCCACAGAGCAACCATCATTGGCGAGGAACAGAGCCATTACATTTCCGGTAGAAAAAGACTCTCCCTCATTCCACCTGAGCTCAGAGCTCTGCAGGCAGGGAGACAACAGCTGGAGCACTGACATGACTGACTACTCCTGCTCTTCTTCTCTGAGTCTGGACTCTGAGACGGACGCAAGGCCTTCCTCTGAGCGACCCACACTGAACGGGGATGACACTGGACTCACTCACATTCTCAGTTTTTCTGATTCAGATGGGGAGGGATGTCCATATGTTAAAGAGTATGATTTGTCCACAGAAGCTGCTGGTGGCACATCCACAAAGGAAAGCAGAATCAGTACATCTCAGTTGGAGTATCTGGATGAAAATGCTAATCAGGCCACCATGGAATGCGTAAACGACACCTTCGACATCCCCAATACACCTTCTGCATCTCCGGATCACAACGTGAACTGTTACATGGACCTCAGTCTTTCCTCAGACTCTGACCTGGTCTTTTTTGACACTTTTCATGAGTACGGTGACCGTCCAAGCCACACTCAAGAGTGCAGTCATATGGACTACATCTCACACCTCCAGTTCCCCCGTTGTCTCAGTCCCGCTCAAATTGAGGACTCAGGAGTCAGTCTTCTGGAGTCTCTTGTAGGAATTTCTTAACAGGGATCAGAGCAGCACTGATGTTTTAAAGACGTATGATTTAATCTCATTTACTCTGAGATAAAGTGTAAATAATTTCTGAATTTAAGGATATTCCTTAGAAATATATTTTATGATCTTAATATAGTCTGAATATACCATTCATGACTATAGTGTCAATACAGTTAAAACCACTCAGTTAAAATATGTGTGAAGTATCATGAGTTATAAGTCAATTGCAAGAGGATACTTTGTTGCCAAAAGTCTTGGAGAGTTTGTACATTAACTTCAGGTCAGATTTTATATTTACACTTCATAAACTAATAGCTTAATTACCTTTTTATAAGGTCTCAAATGAATCCCATTGCAGTAAGGAACATTTTACTGTTAAATGTTTACCTATAAAAGTCAATTCATATTTATTTCTCGAATGTGTTTTGCTTTAAGTGATCATGTATGTGAATCAAAGTTTTGTTTTGTGTAGCACGGTAAATGCATTTGTTAGTGTTTCAAATGAGTTAGCTGTTATAAACATCAAAATGCCATATTCATATTTCATGTATAGGTCTTTCATTTCAAGGACCAGCTTGCCTTAGTATTTTTCATTTAAAAGAATGACTTGTAATATATAAAGAAATTCATGCCTACTCTGTGTTTACTTAAATGAATGTTTTTGGACATTTCAAAATGTATCTATTTTTCTTTTCTATGGAATAACTCATCTTAATCAAATTTATTTGCCAAAACCAATGAGAAATACTGATTTAAATGAAAGAAAATGAGACTGGAAAAACTTCTGGTAATATTTGATAATACACAAGATTGTAAAAAATAATAAAACCTATTAAATCAAGGCATTGTTAAGCAACTTCCAGTACTCTTAACCTATTACTAATAATATCGTATCGTGAGTTCAGTATCGTGATATGTATCGAATCGTGAAATTAGGGTATCGTTACACCCCTAATTGTTACATTATTGGCATTTAGGCTTTCTACTGTTGTTATCTCCCCACAAGAGGGCCTCAGTAAACAAAAGATGTGTCCCCAAGATGTCTAAAAAGAAATTAAAGACTGAAAGACAAAATAATCAATAAAATAGGCTACAGCAAGAACAAAACTGAACTGTCAAACAGACAGGTTAAGATTAAAGGGGTGGTTGATTATGATTTCACTTTTCTAACTTTAGTTAGTGTGTAATGTTGCTGTTTGAGCATAAACAACATCTGCAAAAGTTCAAAGCAAAGGGAGATATTTTCTTTTAAAGAAATAGCTTTTTAAGGACTACAACAAACGGCTGATAGGGACTACATGACATTCCTCTCAGGTTAGTGACATCACTAACCCTAAAATTTACATAAACCCCGCCCCCGGGAACAGGATTTATAGATTATCATGACAGAATCAATGACTAGAAGATAACTACACATAAGCTACCTAAATTCATCAACTAACCATTCAGAAATCTCCTGTTGCATTCTGTATGTTGTCACTTCTTCTTGAGTCTCTCCGTCATTGTCTGACTCTGGTTTGAACTTAAAGGGTTAGTTCACCCAAAAATGAAAATTCTGTCAGTAATTACTCACCCTCATGTTGTTCCAACCCCGTAAGACCTTCGTTCATCTTTGGAACACAAATAAGATAAGATATTTTTGATTAAATCTGAGAGCTGGATCACTCCTCCATAGGCTTCTAAGACATTATAACTTGCTGGCCCAGAAAATGTATTAAATGTATAAAGACATCATTAATATAGTCCAAGTGACTCAATAACTTGCTGGCCCAGAAAATGTATTAAAGACATCATTAATATAGTCCAAGTGACTACAGTGGCTCAATCTTAAGTTTATCAAGCGACGAGAATACTTTTTGTGCGCAAAACCCCCCCAAAATAACGACTTTATTCCACTATTCATTTCCTTCTCTCTGGGCCTCGAGTCTTTTCACGTAGTATAACTGCGCAGGCTTAATGTCACAGGCAGGCTTAATGTAAAGTGAGTGATCAGCACGCACACAAATCCTCTTATCTCGCTGAAATCTTGACGGATTTACAAACAGTTTGGTTTCTTACAAACGTTATTAACGTGGCTATAATTCCGAATGCTTGAACATGTATGTTATAATTATTCATATGTATGCAGTGTATGTATGCAGTGTCATAACTACATCTCTGACGTTTATAACAAACCAAACCGTTTGAAAATCGGTAGAAAATTGAGCAAGTTATGGTTATTTAAAAGTACATGCACCATTAAACGAGTGAGCGAGCTGCCTGTGGCATGATGGCCGCCACGTGCGGACGTCGACCTCCATTGGCCAGCAGCGTGCACGAGACATCTAGCGTTTATATATGATATCTATGGTTTGAACAACATGTGGGTTAGTAATTACTGACAGAATTTTCATTTTTGGGTGAACTAACCCGTTAAAAGGCTAAAAGTTTTTGAAATTTTCAGTGCATGTCTGTGTGAGGTAAAAGGACTCAAGCGGTTGAAGCTCCGCCCCCTGTGCTGGGAGCAGCAGCTCATTTGCATTAAAAGGGACAGACACAAAAACGGTGCATTTTTGCTCATCTTCAAAAAGTGATAGTTTTAACATAACTGCTATATAAAAATATCTATTTTGAGCTAACACTTCACACACATTATGGGGCAGCTGTACACATCTTCATGTTTGGCGGTGACTGTCCCTGTTTACTGCTCCTGCCAGAATCAGACAGACCAAACAAAAGCCCAATTTTCAAAAAAGTCTATTTTTTGGCTAAATTTGGACCAAATTTCCAAATTACCCAGTTTCCAAATGAGATCACATTTAGTGAATACTGTTGAGGATTGGGGTTAGCTTTAGTTTTGAGAATGTTTTAGCTGGCAAGTATTAAAAACAGAGAACGTGAGTTCCGAGCAATGACTGTAAAGGTTCCGAGCTAGAAAAATCCTTTGATCGCTGGCATCATGTTCGATTGCTCTCTCCTGGCTAGATGGAGAACATGGCCACGACTGGATGAGTAATCTCTGTCTGGGTCGTTTGTTCAGAGAGCTAAACATAACATTGCAAAACATCGAAACCCTCTAGAGCAATGGGTTTAACACAGAGCAGTGGTGCACCTGAGGGGGGAACAGAAGGATTTCACGTCCATGGGGTAAATTGCTTAAATTTAGCTGACTTTGCGTATGACAGCGAGCAGCTTTGCATGCTAGCTATCCTGTGATGAAGTTATCATGTCCGCATTGCTTTAGCCTTTGACAGATATGCATTGAGAGAAAACCGAGTGTGTGCATTCATATATTTTTTTAAATTATCTGATAAATAAACAACTGTGTCAGATACACGGTATTAACAACTAGGAAAGCCTTTTCAAGGTTTGAAAAGTGCTTGCAAAGTGGTAACTGTCAGGCAACTGCAGGTTGTGTTGTGCTATATGACAGCTCCGAAAACACCTTCTTGTATAACATTTGCGATATCTTACATTGTGGTCACAAGTTATATCTTCAATCTGTAAACATAGTTTGTATGTGTTTTAGTATCAGTGTCGTGCTCAGTGATCCAAGAGCTTTTGGATTTAGGAATATTTAAGCGTAGCCGCCACGTCATTGAATCCGCAGGGGGAGAGGGGCATTACGTAATATTTATATATAATAAACACGTCACATAATATCACAGATATTCATTACTTCAGATTGCATACTATTCGGTGGATGTTATTAAACTTTCCAGTGCACAGTAATGCGAACAACGTCAATGATTGCATTTGAAATTCAAAGACTCCATAGATCTGAATAGAATTTGTGCTCTGAAGTGATTTACACCAATTCCTTTACAGATTCAAGAGGACTCACCGGCAGAGAAAGCTGGTTTGGATCCCTTTTTTGATTTCATCATATCCATTGGCAATAATCGTCTTGTAAGTTTGTATTTGTGAAACTTAATTGGTTATTTATTGTCATATAGGGGAAAAAATGTGTCACAGATTTAAGACAATGTCACACAAGTATTAACCGACAAATGATCCCATAATTGAGTAATCGGTGCATTTGTTTAGGTTTACGTGCACAAGAATATTCAAATTTCATATTTTATGCATTTTTCTTGTAACCAGTTCGAAATGTCTTATAAGTAATAACAATTGATTCTCAATGTTTTCAGTAGTCAGTGACATGACAATCATTCTAATGCACAAACATGTTCTGGAATATTGGAATATGTTGTTTGTATTGTTATTGTGCATGCACCATATAGCCTAAAGTGAGTTAAAACTGATTGACATAACATGAGGCCAATATTCTAGAAATCTCTTTTGGATGTAAACTGAGCAGGTCTCAGTGTTGTTGACGAGTCAAGTGGATTGTATTAGGTGATGGATGTGATTTTATGTTTGTGTAAATTGATTGATTGTGTGTGAACGCCATGTGTATAAAAAAAAACACTGAAACAAAATTTCCCCATGGGGACAATACAGACTAAGACTGTATAAGACAGCTATGGCATATCATGTTTTTAAATCATGTAAACATCTTATTTACAATATACACTTCATCTCCAGTATATCCTTAAGAGAATATAAAAGTGCATGTCTTAGTTGGAATAAAGACTTAACCAGAAAATGGTTGTTAGTCAGAAATTATTTTCATGTACTGTAAATGTAGTCACTGTTACTTGGATTATAATGGGTCATATGCTGTCTGAACAGAATCAGGAGAATGATTTGCTCAAGGACCTCCTCAAGGCTAATGTGGAGAAACCAGTAAAGATGGAAGTGTATAGTACAAAGACCATGAGGATCCGGGAATTGGAGGTGGTTCCCAGCAACATGTGGGGTGGCCAAGGACTTCTGGGAGCCAGTGTCCGATTCTGTAGCTTTCAAGGAGCCAATGAAAATGTTTGGCATGTTCTCGTAAGTTATCTTTGCGTTTAATAGGTAATCCATGCATTTCTTTAAATAATTTGGGTTTTTGTTTAAGTATTTTGCACCCTGTGGTTTTAGGATGTGGAGCCAAATTCACCAGCAGCACTGGCTGGACTCCAGGAGCATTCAGACTTCATTGTTGGAGCTGACCAGGTTCTGCAAGATGTAAGACGTGAATTATTATCATGAAAGCTTGATTGTTATTTCTATGCGTGCAAGTTATTGGGATCTATATACTATGAACAAACTCCATGAAATCAGCCTGATTGTTGGGAGAAGTTGCTATACAAGATCCACCAACGTGTTCTTTCTGTCAAAACCGTTTATCCCTGAAAGCATATTTTATTAGATTCTGCTGGTTTAAATCTTGTGGGAAACCCTTTTTACATAGTTAACACTTTTAATTTTTTTTAAACTAAAGTTAAACCAAATATAGTTTTAGAGTTTTTAGCAAACATGTAGTATAGTAGATTGTAAAAACCTGATATGCAGTCCTGGTCAGAATTATTGGCACCCTTGGTAAATATGAACAAAGAAGCCTGTGAAAATAATCCTTTTGACCTTTAATGTTTTCCTCTAATACACATTGACCACAATTAATGGCACCCTTTTATTCAATGCTTTTTGCAACCTTCTTTTACTAAGATAACAGCTCTGAGTCTTCTTCTATAATGCCTGATGAGTTTAGAGAAAACCTGACAAGAGATCAGAGACCGTTCCTCTATACAGAATCTCTCCAGATCCGTCAAATTCCCAAGTCCATGTTGATACACTTTACTCATAATATTTGAATAGGGTTCAGGTCATGGCCATAGCCATAGCCCATTATAAGATTTCTAGGTTTAAATTTTTTATCTGTTGGTATTTGATAGAATCCATGATGCAATGTATGTGAACAAGATGTCTAGGGCCTCCAGCAGAAAAATAGGCCCACAACATTAAAGTTCCAGTATATTTAATCTGTCAAAAAGCTCTTCTTTTAATTTCCCGTTTAAAGCTCCAGTAGTGTCTGACAACTGAATATGCTGGAGTTTGTTTTAGGACTAGAGTAGAGGATTTTTGTTGAAACCCTCCTGAACAATATGGTGATTATAGGTGCTGTTTGACTCAACTAATTTCTTCAATTCTCCATCTGTGATCCTTGGAGAGTCTTTGGCCACTCAAACTCACTGTGCATTGAGACGATGTAGACACACGTCCTCTTGCAGGCAGATTCGTAACATCTTTAGTTGATTGGAACTTTGTAATTATTGCTTTTGAAATGGGATTTTTCAATGCTTTAGCTATTTTCTTACAATCTGCACATCAGAACTATATTCTTTGGTTTTACCGATTGGATGGATGATTAAGGGAATTTGGCCTTTGTGTTTGCTCCTATTTATACTACTATGAAACAGGAAGTCATGGCTGAATAATTTCATGTTCCTAGTCACCCTGGTGTGCTACATTTTTCTAATTATGAAGGGGAATAAACTTCAGAGATATTAGAATTAGAATTTTTTCATTGGAATTTCTAGGGGGACCAAAGATTTTGGCCAACATGCATTAGAGAAAAACATTTATTTCATAATGTGACCACTACATTTATTAGTTTTACTTAATGAAAATGCAAGGTTTTTACAATCAAGCAATGTTTTGATTTCCCAACAGTCAGAGGATTTCTTCTCCCTAATTGAAGCCCATGAGGGAAAACCATTGAAGTTGCTGGTCTACAATACAGAAACCAATAAATGCAGGGAGGTGATTGTCACACCAAATGGTGCCTGGGGGGGAGAAGGCAGGTAATAACCCGGTTACTGAGGATATAATACTGTAATGAATTCTTGACCAAGCCATTATTACGAGGAAATAATTCAGATAACTGCCTACCTCTTTGTAGTCTTGGCTGTGGCATTGGATATGGCTACCTGCACCGAATCCCAGCACAACCTGACAGCCCAAAATCTGAAAAAATCAGTCCAAAAGCTTCTCCTGTGGCAGGGACGCCAGAGCAAGAATTTCCTACAAACGGATTCACAGAGGTAGTTTTTCACAAGACTGTAGTATGGTCATAATATTTAAAGGGATAGTTCTCTCAGAATTCTGCTGTTATTTACTTACCTACATGTTGATCCAAAGCTTTGTCTTTCTTTCTAATGTGGAACACAAAACAAGATATTTTGATTTGTCCATACAATGAAAGTAAATGGGGTCCAAAACATAATTAGACCCCATTGACTTTCAACGCAGACATTTTTCAAAATATCTTACAGAAGCAAGTAGGGCTGCAGGATTTGGAAAATCTAATTGTGATATTTCTGTTAAAAATTGTAATTGCAATTTAAAAAAAAATCCAGGCTTGTTTGTAGGAAGCACAATTTGGCCAGACTTTGTGATCATACATCATTATATAATAATAATTATAATAATACCATTGCAACATCATTTGCCAAACAAATTTATTTTTGGGTGAAATATCCCTTTAAATTGTTTGAGAATGTTCACAAATTGGTTGAACAACATTCACATATTTGCTTCACATTTGTTTTTTTGGTGATATACTTACAACAGTGTAACTGAAACGGATTTTCTCAGGTGTCCTTAATGGCGTCTGGTCAGTCAATGAGTGGCTTGGATCTTGAAACCCCACTGCCACCTCCCATTCAGAGAGTCATGGATCCTGGTAAGGCATCAAAATATGTGCTTCATCTAACTCTTCTGTAGAACAAGAATCATGAAAAGACATTCTAATGCATCAAAGCAATGGTTCTTCCAGGTTTCTCAGATCAGTCAGAAGTGGCCATGATGAATTCAGAAGTGTCAGACATGGCAGATCGACTGGACCTATCCACTTCTTCCATTGACATGACAAATACATCCCTAGCTGTCCGAGAGGACATTGAAGTATCGGGTGTTGGTGAGGCAGCTTTGCTAATTTTAGGTGAACAGAATTCAGTCGGTGAGCACAAGTCTAGGTTATAAAATGTGCAAAACCGTGTCTCTTTTTGCAGAGGAGCTTCAAGACCGAGAGTTTCCTTGTCGTGACCCTGAAGAGAAAATTACAGAGGAATATCCTGCTGCGGATTTCAGTTCCTCTATTACACCGCCTTCAGATGTTTCTCCTCCCCTTTGTGTCTCACACCCTCTTCTCCCAAATCTACCTCTTGATCATAGCATGCCAACAGACATGGCATCTTTGATGAATTCTTCAATCCCATCTCTCGAATCTTCCGTGCCTCCTATAGACATCTCTTCCCTGCTCATTGATCCCGCCGCCCTTCATCTCGAGTCATCTGCCTTGCCTGCAGAATATCCCATGCAAACCAATGAGTCCTCACTTCTCCCCTCAGAACCTGATGATGTCAATCAGGGTTTTTCTGATGAGCCACAGTTTCTGAAGAGCAGCTGCTCTGAGGGCAAAGCAGAGGCCATTTCTTCTGACCTGATGTCTTTTGATTCACATAGTGCAGATGTCAAAGATGAAGCTGCTCTTCAGTAGTGTCACTATCAAGTACCTTGTATCTTGTTTATGCAGTTGCTCAACAATCATTGGGTGCGTGTTTTTCAATGGTCCGGGACTTGGAAATGGTATATTGTGTGTGGTTTTTTGAATGGTTGTGTCCAAATTACTTTTCCTTTTTATTTTTTTGCGTGCTAGTAGTCATGTTGATTTTAGGCTGTAGGTCAGTGTTTTAAATTGTGTAGATCTTAATTTAGAAGATAATGTTTTATGTTACTACGTTGACACCGTTTTATTCAGCTTGATTAAAATTCACAAAGTAGCAACCAAAACCTTTTCTTTTAAATATTTGTAGTATTTATTTAAGCTACTACAAAAACACTCAGATTGTTGAGTTAAAAATGAACACAGTCTAGATTATATAGAGCTAATGTCAGAATATACACAAAGGATCTTAAAATAGACTCATTTCGTCTAGAAAATGCATTACAATATTTTGGCTACGTTGTTACATTTAAACTTTTAGAAGCTCTGCAACCTGTTTGGTTTTTATTTTTTCTTGTTTTTGTTTGTTTTTTTTCTTTCCGTGTTGTGGGAATGTTTGTTAGCCTAAGTACACATTTTTAATACTAGACAAGGGTTTTGTATTTTAGTTTTGCTAATTATGGGTAATTCGAATTTTGAAATTATTTGGATGTGATTTTAGAATCTTTTCAACCAATATTTAATTGAACTGTTTGATACTTGGATAGAGTAATGTTTTATTTATACTTTGAAACCCTTGAATCAACACTAGAGGAATGTTGCTACAGTAGAATGTGCTTTTCACTTTTTTTTGGGACTATTTCAGTTTACTTGTGACTGGTCATTTATTGATCTATGCAAATACAGTTATTGTATAAATGCCAATAGAATTTCTGTGGTATTATGATTGAGTGTAATCATCACTGCCACATTTAAGAATAGTGTCATACATAGGCCAGGACTTTAATATTTCTGTTTGATGATGGGGAGATCTAAATTATATTCTTTGTTCATGTTAAATTCATTGTTGCAATTTCTAAAAGTTTCAGCTATGAACAAAGACTTTATATGTGTCTATACAGACAAAGTGATTTCTGAAGACATCTCTTTGCATTGATGCTATCATGGTACTTCTCAAGGGTGAAGAGAGAATGTTGTTTGACTCTTGACTCAAAAGAATATCTGTTCTTCTAGAGTGTGAACACAAATGTATATTTTTGTATAGTAATGCTACTGATGCTTGAGAGAAGATTAAGTAAACACTACTGTACCTACACAAACTGTATTCTTCGGGTTTCTGGGAAAATATCAGTGAAAAACACTGGAACCATACACTGCAATAAAAGATCCAAATGATAAATTGTTTTTAGTAGTGATTTTGTATTAGAGTTGTAGCTTATTTTGGTGTAGGTTTTTGACAGTGCTGGGTTGATCAGTTACAAAATTGTAGTCTGTTACCGATTCCAAATCTCATTACAAAAATTGTAGTTAGTAACGTAATCCATTACGTTACACATTTTAGGTAATATAAACCGACAACTTTTTGATTACTTTTGACCGAACTCATTTACCACATTGAATTGAATAGGATAATATTGTACCATACTGATATAAAAATACAAAGAGAAAGAAAATATATTCCATTCTTTGTTTCAATAACATGAAGGGCATTAAATATTTCTCAAACTGGGGCAATTTCACAAACAGAGAAGACTTTCTGAATGTATATAATCAAGTATAAAGCATGTATAAAGCAAACATGCTTTTTTAGAAAGGAAAATTTAAATATGAAAAAGTGGTATGAGAATCAATACATTTGATTGATTTACTGCCATTGTGTGAATAATATGTTACTATTCTGATAACGAGTATTTTAAAATGGAAATTGATTTTGTAAACCAGATTACATATAATCAGTTATGACCCAGGTTATTGAAGGTAATGATTAAAAGGATAGTTAACCCCCAAAATTAACAATCTCTCACCGTCATGTCGTTCCAAACCTGCAGAACACGAAATCCAGGGGGAGGAGTTGGATCCAGATCCAACTCCTCCCACCTTACGTATACCTAAACCTACCCATCTCCACCCCCTGATCCCTAAACCCAACCCTAAACCTCCCCATCTCCACCCCCTGATCCCTAAACCCACCCCTAAACCTACCAATCTCCACCCCTTAGATCTGGATCCAACTCCGCCCCCTGGATCTCGCGTACTGCAGTGAGGTGCTACTGAACCTGCACGACGTTCTTTCTTCTGCAGAACACAAAATATTATATTTTGAAGAATATGGTAACCATATAGTTTTGGATTGATTTTCTTTGTATGGACAAAGAAATATTTCTCAAAATAATTTATGTTCCATTGAAGAAAGAACGTCATACACGTTTGAACTCACTTGAAAGGTGAGTAAATGATGACAGAATTTTCATTTTTCATAATACATTAGCTAATGAAAGTGTTAAGATAATAATCATAAATGGACTAAAACTGAGTAAAGTTCGTGCTTACTGGTCAACCATTTCGGATAAGTCATATTTAAATGGCTTTTAGTTTTAACACAACATTGGTTGTGTAAAAGGTAATTCGATCCCTAAAGAAACAATACTAGCATTTGAAAGAACTATTAGCTCTTAAAAGTATAATCATTAAGAAGTTTAGTTTAGATCACTTGTGAAAATAGTGATTCAATTTGTAAAGGAGAGCTGCACAAGCGTGTCTTTGTGATGTAAAGTCATGTGATGTCATCCTTCTCATCCTCCTCACTGTATAATGGGGAACTGCGATGCCACTGCACGAGCGTTGCATGAGGGTAATAATGTTCCAACCCAGGACATGTGGATCAGCAACCCATCAAACCACGAGCATCTCGAAAGGGTCTTGAGGTAAGACTGATCTCGCGCTGTGAGGCCTGAATACAGAATGCGACAATTATGCGGCCTCCTCTTCACACTTTTATTTGCTGAGGTGAGTAACGGCATTTCATTATTTTGCATTATTTTATTTTCAAAAGAGTTACCAAAAACACGTTAGTTTTGAACTAGACTTTGATTATTATCATTTTTTTTTCCGTGCATCTCTTGCTCCGTCAGTGACACAGTCTTACAATTACACACACAGACACACTGTCCATCTAGCACAAAACATTGTTTATTGTTCTTGTCCAGGACTCACACAAGAAGCTCTTTGTAGTTTATTTTCCATGAATTATGGTGTCAGATGCAGCTGTCACAAAAAATGACCATAATGTTAAAATAGGACTCAACAAATTGGTTTGAACGAGGTTGAAACTGTCATAGTCATTTCTTTTTTATTAGCTATTTTGGTGGTTCATTTTGTATTGGTTTTATAAATAGGGTGATGTCAGGTCAAATGGGCCAATAGTGTCCATATTTTGCAAACAAGACAAAATGATAGTAGAGCCAACACAAAAGTATGTCTGAAATAGTCTGATTTCAAACAGTGTTGATATTGTTTCCTCTTTTCAGAATAATTTTGTTAGTTGCAGCTTGCATGTTTACCATGCTCTTCCATGAATATTGAGCCAGTTTAGAGTAAATCACTTTTGCACATACGTGACATTACTTTAAAAAACTATACAAAATGTTTTGCAGACACTTGCTGAAAAAAAGGACTGTTGGTACTTTGAAGGAGATTATCCAGTATACTTCATGTAAGTGTAGTAGATTATGTATGTGTGTGTGTGTGTGTGTGTGTATTAAAATGGGCAGTTGTGATTTTAAGGACAGAAACACGAAGCAGGACCCATACTACCCTAATCTTTACTAAACTCACCCCTTTCTTCTTAATAGTTTCAACAGAGCATCGGTTAAAGGATTAATTCAGATGCACATTGAATAAAAGAGAATTCCTCAGCTCAGAAACCCCTCACCCCCTTTACTAGATTCAATAAGAGTAATTTATCACTTGTGCTCCCGTATACCCAGCTACTGACATGCGCCACAGGAGGTGAGGTACAAACAGTTCAGTCTTCACACCAAACGCAGATGAATTCTCCTGCAGACACAGCAAAGTACTTCATGCTCCTTCTTTACATTCAGTTCAAAACAGCACATTCATCATCAAGTTTTTACACACACACACACACACACACACACACACACACACACACACACACACACACGCAATTTAATGCATCCTTGGCTGACCCCAAACTTTTGAATGGTAGTTTATATGAACATAATAGTCAATCATAGATATTTTAGCATAAACCTGAAGCCTTATTGAAGAGCCACAGGAATGAGGAAGAATGTGTCTGTCTTTAGATGCAAGACATATGAGGACTGCTGTGGCACACAATGCTGTGTTCGAGCCCTTTCTGCTCAGAGAATATGGTTTTTCTGGTGAGTTATTTCTACAAGAGTTCTTTTTAGTGGGGAAATTGCATTCAAAATGTGGCTCAAAAAACTTGGGTCAGATGGTTTATTGGAACATCCATCCATTTTCCAAACCGCTTGTCCCATGTAAAGTAGCAGAGAACCAGGGATCTTCTCGATGTGGGATGACATCCACTACCATCCCGGAACGGAACAATTCATGTGATTTTATGGGCTGCTTTTGATTGGTCCTTAGGCTGTTGCTGATAATTGGCATTTTGTGCTGCTGCAGTACTGGGTACTTCATTCGCAGACGTGTCCACCCTTACCCTCCACCTGGGGAACCTGATTTTAACGTGGCCTTCACCAGATATCCCATCATGTCACCAGGTAATCTCTCTGTATGCCCTTGTCCTGCAAACACCGTTCATGGTTTGATCCGCTGTGTGTGTTGGCAGGACTGCGTCAGGCTGGCTTTCACAGTTATGGAGACTCAGAGACTGCAGTCATTTCCACTGTCTACCCAGTGCAGACCCACCCCAGTCACATGACTGCAGTGTATTCAGCCCTGCCGTACAGCCAGCCTCCTCCTCCCTATGATCAGGCCATGCAGGACTCGCAGAAGAAATAAACAGAACAACACAGTCCTGAGGAACAACACTATAGATCATCAGTGACTTTTTGTTACTCAATCTTAAAACAGAAGAAGCTCAACAACTCAGGCATGACTGCAGGAAACAAACTTACAAACTGGAACTTATGTAAGAGTACAAAAATATAGAGACACTGAAATGCCTCTTTATAACAACAGCCTCAAAAAACTGCTTATGCTTTATCGATTTACGTAATTGTTAAAAAATTCTAAAAAGATTTTATTTTCATACTTAACAATAGAGTGCTCTAAAAGTATCAAACTTTTTAATTCTTCACACATAGCGGATATTAAACCCTTGGCTATGAAAATGTTATTGACTGAAATCAATTTTTTAAATCAAAACTCATCACCCATTACCCTAATAAAGTTGGTCTTTTAAAACGGTTATATCTTTGCTTTATTAATTAGATATTTACTTAATAAATGTATAAATGTTTTTAATTAGTAATTATTCAAAATATGTATTATGTATTATAATTATTACTTTATTAATATTTCATAATTTTTTTGTTTGTGATATTTTATTATTTTATACAAGTACATTCATACATAAATATGCAAGATTTTTTATGCTTACGTTACATTAGTAATCCTTCATTACCACCACAAGGTGGCGCTGCAAAGTAATCTCCAGTTTCTTCTTGCTCTTTACTAGTAGGCTACTTACCGATTGAGGGAAAATGAACACAAGCCAACATCAGTTTATATCTCATGTCATCATTTATTCCCCAGAATGATGATATATGCAACATCTTCCTCAGAATTATGATATATGCAACATCTTCCTCAGAATGATGATATATGCAACATTCAATCAAATTGGCCTTGTTTGGAAAAGGATGTAATAAGAATTTTCATTCTCTTCAAGGCATTGAAACCCCTCGTGTCTGTCTGCACCGTAATAAACTGGTGAAGAAGACAGAACTCGCTGTGGTAACCTAAATACTGCCCCACAGAGCTGAGTGGGCTCATTTTTGAACCTCAGGGAAATCTTACAAAAATGCACCTGAGGACATTTAAGTTGAAACAAAAGGACAAAGAAAAAACTACGGCAAAGAACTGTGTTCTCTACATCTGAGCTCGTGTTTGATTAGTTTGATTCAGGGCCACGTTCATTCACTCTCTCAAGAAATCATTCTTCTCATTCTTGTGATGAAACTGTATAGCCTATCCTGAAGCAGTCTCTTCCGAGGGGAGGCAGCAGTGGCAGATCTGTCCTTAAGAGACTTTAAGTCTAGACTTCACTATTTGAGGTGTTTTATTCCACAGCGAACAATAATTCTGTAATTACTTGCGTGCAAAGGCCTTGAGAATGCAGTTAATGACTGAAACCACCTCATCTCATTTGTCCCTGCAATATGGAATGGATAATTTCCATTGAATTCATTTTCCAAATAAAGCACTTCTTTCTGTGGTCTGGTTGGGGACAGGTCAAGGACAGGGGTTGTTTTAAAGTAAAAAAAAAAAAAAAGAAAAAAAAAAGAGAGATTTATTTTATTTCATGGAATATTGCAGTATCTGGGTGATTCCATTATTGCAGGTATTTTAAACTAAAAAGCTCTTGCACCAAGAGCTATTTTGTAAAACGTCAACATTGTTACCGCAATATCAAAAGGAAAACAGAATTTATCACTGATCACACAGTGGTTTGTTTAGAAGTCTTTTAATCATGATTTCATTAGTGCCACGTGCTCTTAGCATTTATGCTAGCAAGTGGAGTTTTTGGCTTAAAAGTTTAAAATTGTAAATTCTGTTACAGTCAAACTGAACAGTTCTGTTACAGTTGACAAACAAAACTACAAAGAAATCTTTTTTTTTTTTTTTAAAAAGGAAGGTAAAAAAGGAAGTAACTTGTGTTTGGCAAGCACTGAATTATTACAATTGAATGTTTTCAATAAGATACTGGAAAGAATTTCTGTTAGTGAACAGTTTTTTTTCCTTAACTTTTTTAAATGCGAAACGTATCTCCAATAATAGAATCACTCATCTATTATAAATGATTTATGTGCACATTACTTTAAAAAATAAAATAAAATTCAAGTGCCCTCGTCTTTAATTAAAATAACTTGCAGCGATGTCTCTTCTCTTTTCTGATGTTGTTTACTGGCGCGAGGGCGGGACAACCTGTCACTCACATGACATCTCAGCAATAGCAAACCACAACCACACAATCAATTCCCGATGGATAAAATCAAGTTAAGCTCTACATTTTTTTTTTTTTTTTTTTCAGATATGTATCACAATAGGGAAGAAAATACCATCGCAAATTGCGTTTCATGCCGATTCAAGGTACAGCATTTAGGTTGTGTTTTCAGGTGCATGGGAGTAACGGAAAATAATGAATGAAACGTGCTTCGAATTTCCTGTGAGGACAACCTTATTTGACCTCCATCTCCTCTAACTTATTTGTAAAGCATACTTCATAAAAGTTTGAGCACAACTGAGTCCACAGTCCAGAATGTGGATGAGTTTATTCTCTTCACTTTCAAAGCACACAATATGAAGAGAGCTCTGAAAACAGACGGAACGTGAAATGTATTATACATCTACAAATGTTCTAGATGGAACAACAAAGGAAAGGTTTGAAAAGAAAATGTTTAAAAAATGTTCTTGTTTACCTGCTTGTCTCTGCAATTAATTTCTTTCATTTAAGCCCCTTTCACACAGCGCTTTGAATTGCCAGAGCTGCCTTCTGTGTGAATGCAAACACGACCCGGGATTTATGTTGGCGACCTAGTAACATTGCCGTGTTCAGTCCCGGAACTCGCGTTGTGTGAACAAAAGCCGTAATAATGCCGTGTCGTAGTGATGACGCTGAAGCCAGGATCGTTCCCCAGCTGTGAAACGGTGCGTAATGCGCAAGTTTATGATCGAATCAGAGAAAAAATGCACAAGCGTGGTTTTTCGAGAGAGAAATCGCAGCTCATAAGCAAACTTAAGACGCTGCTGAGACATTAAAGTCACATCGATGTCACATGTCTTTACGGGATTTTTATGGGTTGTGTGTGAACGCACTCTCTGATTCCGTAAAATCACTGGCAGTGTGAATGAACCAAAATCAAACGAACCCGGGTCAAATCCCGGGTCACTTTATCCGTGTATTTTCCGGAATCTCTGTGTGAAAGGGGCTTTATTGACATTAAATTGTAATGGTTGTTAGCAAAGAAAAGGGAAAAAAAATATGTCGGCTATATAGACAATAATCAGGACACAAGTGTAAGCAAATCCTCAGTTTGTGGAACATGAGACAGCACCATAGACTCGCACACAGTTAAATAGAGTCCGCCGGGATTAAATGAACTTGACTAGATGTTTACAGTGTAGCGAGTCAGCTTTTCAGATATGCTGTTTCTTTTTACATGCGATACATTTGTTCTGCTCTCCGTATCCTTGACTGTTGTGTTGTGTAGAGGTGAAAGCAGGAGATGGACTTTGGAAGTCTATCAGCTTATTTGTTTGTCTTCCACAACACGTCAGTGCACCAGAGGACCCCTAAGACAAGTGCAACACCTGAGAAAGTAAAATAGACAGTTACCACAGCTACACTTTACAGGAATCAGGCCCAAGTGCTTCAATGTATGTAGCTGTTAGATACACTCCCGTACAAATGTTGTTCTGCGGTGCTGCTCAAGAAACATTTCTTATTATCAATGCTGATAACAGTTGAGCTGCTTAATATTTTTGTGGAAACCTTAATGCATTTATTCAAGATTCTTTGATGAATAGAAAGTTCAAAAGATTTTTTTTTTGTAACATTGTAACCTTCACTTTAGATCAGATTAATGCACCCTTGCAGAATAAAATCTTACTGACCGCAATCGGGTTTGAGCGGTAGTGTATGAATGCTTTTCCTCAGCGGTATATTAGTGGAGAAATCTTAGTGGTTCACGTGATCCTGAACAATCGGAGAAGAAGAAAAACTGTGACAATTCTGCACATGTTCTCCGAGATGTTCAGCGCTGCAACAGAGAAATAAAACTACAGACATTCATACGAGAACATCGAGAAGACAATGTGTTGTCAGCTTTCATTACAAACAACACCAAACTCTTTTTCAGGTAAAATAAGTACCTATTTATTAACATGTATTCCAAATTTACAAGTTTAACAGACAGAAAATAAGACATATCCATTACAATTCTTTGAGCATTCATATTCTCGTCCAAATACAGCGATTCATCTCAGTGTGTCTTACAATTTTTCAATCAAACCTGTGAACACTACTCTGAATGATAATATGACAATGAAGAAGCAAACAAGACTCAAAAGCCTTGCATTTGTGTTTCAAATATTAAGGAGAGAACTAGAATACTAGCACTGACCATTTCTTCCAGAGAAACAAATAAAACAGAGACTTTTTTTCAATGCAAGCACTTTGTACAAATCAATGTCACATCTAAATGAATAAACCTTTATATACACTGAGGTAAATGATCACATTGGTCCGAAGAGGTAATATGCTTTGACATGAATCATGTTTGAGTTTTGCACAGTAGTGTTTTTCAAAATTATGTTTCTGGCTCTTGTAAGATGCTTCAACGTGACCCAAACTAATTACATTTACACCAACTGTAGTCGAGTAGGCACTCAATATAAAAAGGCTTCTGGAATGACTTCTATAGAGCTGAAGAGCAACATTTGTCTGCACATAAACAAAGACCTTGGAATGAACAGAGAAGGACAGAAATATGATGACCTTCAAATATCAGCAAATAGTTACAAATACAGAGTCAAGTTACATTTGGGGGCTTGTGAAAACTAATAGTTTGTGACTCCACAGAGAGCAGAACAAATCTTTATAAAATTGAGGCACTTGTATTGCATCATGCACTGGAGAACACAGTGAGATTGCATATCACAGCGAAAGTGTTCCTGGCTGTATCCTACATCATTTCCCACCCTTTCGTGCAATTCATTCATTCATTAAGGAAATGCCAGAGTCGGGAGAGTGATGAGAGAAACGAAAATTCTGTCATTAATTACTTACCCTCATGTTCTTCCAAACCTGTGTGACTTTTGTTCATCTTCGGAATACAAATGAAGTTCATTTTAATGGAATAAAATTCCTTTTAGTCCATTGGAAGTCTATTGCACCAGAGCTTTAATGCTTCAAAATGTTCATAAATACACTGTAAAAAAAATCCGCATAAATTGAGCGGTTTAATTCAAGTCTTCTGAACAGACACAATCACTTTATATGATAACAGCTCAATTCATATGGATTTTTTTAAATGATCCTTTTGTAAACTTTGAAGTGTCAAAGTTTTAATTACATGGACTTCATGTTCATTAAATCTCATTAAAAGTATCTTCATTTGTGTTTTCAAAGATGCACAAAAGCCTTATGGGTTTGAAATGTCACAAGGGTGAGTAACTGATGGCAATTTTCACAATTTTCTTTACATCTTAATCTTTCAGTGTCTTTGGCGCAGAGAATTTGAGATTTCCACCTGACGTAACTGAAGGACATTCCCAAAGATTTCATATTTGAATTTCCAAATAAAGACAGATTACTCAACAAAAAGTTTCGAGATCACAGAGATAGTTTGATAAGAGACAAAGCACATTCATTGACTCTCAGCACTCTTACTCTCCGGCTATGAAATAAAATAATCAATAATCAAAGGAGCACTTATTGCTTAACTTGATACAGACGCAGAGTTACGCGATACATCCACGAGATACACTGCAGCTCAATGACTGTTGCTCAACTACATGTGTGAGGTCACACTATTTAAAACAATCAAAATGGTGTCTCCATTAAAACAGTGCTTACAGCTAAACTACTAAGACTGGATAACTCAACCCAATGAACATGAACAGACTATATGCACAGAGAAAATACAATACAATACAATACAATAGATAGGTTTGCGACTTTCTGAGCTACATGTGTCAGTATTCTCTTAATGCCTCAAGGAGCATGAATGGAAACAGTAAATCGGACTACAGAAACGTATAATCGGATCTTCATCACAACAGTACCGTCTTTTCAAATGTGTATAAAAAAACGCACACTTTCTTTTTACATTAACACGGATTTGCTGTAGCTGGGTTGGCCTTTGTACAAATAGCTTTAATGACTAACCCAGTTTTGTGCCTGGGTTCTTTAAGGACTGGTCCCTTTAGGCAACACCACAGGCTGCTTCTAATATGCAGTATGATTGTGCTGAATGTGCTGCCCTCGCTTGCTCTGTCTGGAAAGCGAGTACGTCGGTGAAGTCACATTACAAAACCACTTCTGCATACTCAAGCGAGACTTTTGAGTCAATGTTACAGCAGAATATGATCCTTTAACTGCTGAGCTGTTTGCAAACAAGTGCTTGTGGTGAATCCGATGTCCACTGTAAATAGACGTAGTACTTGATACCTACAAAGATCCTTTTTTACCAAATATGGTAAACATGAATGATTCAGAGCAGTGGCACTTTCTGGGACAAAAAAAAAAAACACAGCACGGACTACATATACATAGTGTGTGGTTCTGTGTAGTATACCAGCATACAAATAAACACAAGCAAGTCCAGTCACATATGTACATCTATAGACAACAGGCTATATACAGAAATAAGTCCATAAAGGCTCAAGTCCAGCAAAGCGCATCAATGACACCGAATGGCTGTCTGTTGTTAGTTTGGTGACTCACCAGTTGAAGCATGGGTGACTGACTCCTGGTTAAGGTTGTTTGAGATGGTTTTGAGATATCTTTTCATGGATAACAGGGAACAGCACCAATTGCTTCTGGTTCCTCAATATCCCTGATTGAAGTAAACCTCCACAGAGGATGTAACACCCTCGCTCACCCCTCTAGATGAGTGGAGGGAGTGGATAGGTAGTGTAAAGATGATGAGTTGTTGCTCTATATCTTGATGCCCTCTTGTTGACTCAGCTGGGATAGCGACTTCTTCACGCGCAGCGCAGTGAGGCGAGCCCCACCGTTGGCGTACCAGCATTCCCTCATGATCTTTGCCATCACACGCAGGGCCTGCGGGCAGGAGGACATAGATGCTATCACAGATATAATTGCTATGCTACACACTTCCATTACCTTTCTTCTGCATCCTCACTCTCTTGCATACAAGCACAACTCTGAGCTTTTCAGGCAACATATTTCTGTTGTTGCCAATCGGTTAAAATCTATTTGCCATTGGTTACACAGAGAGTCAGGAAATCTTTGTGCACGTCCATATGAGTCAGATATCATCTTGTTGGAGTTCCTGCACATGAAGACATGATGTCCGATACTGGGAGTCAGTCTCACAAAACTGCGCTCGCTCATGAGTTAGTGGTTTGAATCAGACTCAATCATTCAGAGCCATTACAACGAACTCCCTTCACAGAATGGAGTTAAATAAATAAAACTAGAAAAAAACAACAATTATTAAGTTAAAGAAGTTATTAACTAAATCAACCAAAGCGCTTTATCAAGAAATTCTTTAATTTGTCATCTAAAAAGGTAATTTTGCTCCTATTCAAGTAATGAATGACTCCCTCGTCATTTTCATGACCTACATTCATGACTTGCAATAAGAAAGGTCATATAAAGAAATCAATGTAAAGCTAAGACGTGAAAGAACTCATAGCATTTAGCTGCTTCTGAAAACTCACCATTTAACAACGGTTGGGTTTGATATGTTTTCATTGTAGGACCTTTAAAGCAGAGAGCATGAAGCGTCTTGCCTGCTGTGGCCTTCTCTCGTCCTTTTCATTAAACAGCACAGTCTAGACAGCTCTTTATTTAAACATACGTGCAGACAGGAAAAAAGTTCAATTTTTTTTTGAACTCGCTATGAATTCGCTATGCTTTTGAAACTTTGTGAAAGTAATTTACGTGGATCAGTTCTCTGAGAGAGTGAGATGTGCAGGTTCTCTGGGTCACATCAGAATCGAAGGTTAGGGTGTCATGTGGGGCGTGGCTTTTCTCCACTGACTTACTATGATGTTCAAAGCGTTTCTAAGGATGCTGATTTTTTTAGAAAGCAGCTGTCTGACTCTGAGATGGCGAACGGGAACATAGTTTGTTTAACATTAGCATAACATTATTAAATGTTTGATAACAGTCAAGCCAAATGCTAATCATATCAATTACCGCTGTGTGTCCAACGCTGTAGAGAGCGATACATAAAACTCATTACCATTCTCTTACGACTTGTAGATGAGCCTGTATAATTTGTTCCTCCTCCTCTTCTTCTAAATCAGTTTCTGGTTCAAACATATGGCTGAATTAAACCAATTAAACCAATATTTCCACTTAGGTAGTCCGAGATGGTGTGATTGAATGTCATCAGATCTTCAACCAAAACCAGTGTCCAGACTGGTTGCCAGACTGACAGCATGTCAGTTCAGGCCTGATCTAATAAGCTTGTTCTCTGCATCTGCTTTCCCACAAATAACCATTTACAAAGTGTGAAAATCAGAGAGCAGCCATTTAATATTGGGCTACACAGTAATCAAATGTGTCTTTTACATCGGCAAGCTGTGATAGCTGTGCAGACAGATAGTTAGATTAGAGGCTTTTTAGGATTGCAAATTGAATGCAATTGAATCTTCCCTTTCACAGCAGTAAAAAGCACATCAAGATAGAGTGAGGAAAGAGTGGTGCCTCCACTTATGCTGATGGCATAGAAAAAATGATTGAAGAAATGAAAGAGGAAAAGCAATCTAAAGGAGATCAACAAGATTAAAATGGGCAGTTTTGGATGAATGCATTATCTACAAAACAGTCATCTATAAAAAATTTAAAAAAACCTGAAGGAATGCTCACCTCGCAGCTCTGCCACCTGTTAGGGATGTTGGCACGAAGCTTTTGGTCACAAACTACACGCTTCATATCCTCTACTGACGGATCGGATGGTACAAGGTCATAGTAGGGGAGCTGGTAGTCCTCATGGATGCCTGAGTGGAGAATTTAGCCCACAAGAGCACATATTTAATGACTTGTTACCATAAGAGGTTATTATTTCTAAGATTATTGTATGTAGAATATTGTAAGTGGGCTCCAAAAGTCTGAATCCAATCTGGGATTAATTATAATACATTATAATACAGTCACACTTTATATTAGGTGTCTTTAACTATTATGTACTTACATCAAAAAATAAGTACAATTGTATTACAAAACACTTTTGCTGCTATTGCGGTGGGATACAGGTAAGGTTAGGGACAGGTTTGGTGGTATGGGAAGGTTTAAGGGTGGGTTAAGGTGTAAGGGAAGGGTCAACAGTGTAATCAGATAATATAATTCCCAATGTGCTGTTTTAAAATAAAAACATTAAAGAAAATAATTTTAAATAGTGGTCTCAGACTTCAGGTCCCACCATAATTCACTAAACAAGTTGTATTTTTGCAATATACATATATAAAGATATATGTAAATGTTACCCATAACAATGCTATTATTATCATGCAACGGAAGGACAGAAAATAAATATCATCACAGTGTCCTACCTCCAATTGAACACCTGCGAGCAATCTCCCAGAACACCAGACCCAAGGCATAGATGTCTGCCCTTTTAAAAGACTCAAAGTGCTTCATGTTAATGGAGTCATCCAGCACCTCAGGGGCCATATACCTGTAAACATGACATGTCAACAGACGTCCCTCAGCGTAACATTATTCACACAACCTTACACATCTCTGTCCACATCTAAACATCCATTTCATCCTCCTTGGTTATGGCTGTTCATTTTGACAAGCTTTGGATGTAATTGAATTTTTCTTTTCACAGCAGTAAAAGAACATTCCACAGGAATGAATGGGACTTTTTGTCCTGTTAAGAGCAAGATTTACAGTAAAATGTGCTGATGAAATTTCGACATTTTCGCAATTATTCTTGCATGGGCATGATTACTACATAATTCAACAGGATTAAAAGCTGTGGAGAATGGGAATCAGAATCAAGGAAATCGCAGTCAAAAGAATAGAGATACTATTTAAAGCAATTATGAGATAATATTATTAGTGTGAGCAGAAATGTTCCCAACTTATCCAAATATGTAAATGAATTAACATTAGGTTATTAACAGTAATTTACCTTTGAACAAATATAGGCACTTATGATGTTATACATCAGTCCCTCCAGGATTTTCACAAGAATTAATGCAAATTCAAACAATTTCTTCATTATTTGCAGCAGCTTGAATTTCTTATTTATGCAAATGTTCTGCAAAAAATATAAACCTGATGGGGAAAAGCAAAATCCATAATTCTGATCGTGCAAGTGATCCTTTTGTGTTAAGCATTTTAGATGAAATTAACATTTATAGGCTACAGGTTTAATGATATTATTAAACTACTATATATATATATATATATATATATATATATATATATATATATATATTAGGGGTGTAACGGTACACAAAAATCACGGTTCGGTACGTACCTCGGTTTTAAAGTCACGGTTCGGTTTATTTTCGGTACAGTAAGGGAAAGAAATGCAAACATTAAACTGCAGGTTGTTTATTACTATAAACTTTTTTTTTAACAATTTGTTTACACTTTTTTTAAACACTTTTTAATAAAATATATATAAAATAAAAAAAAGAATAAGAAATAAAATACTGCTGCAAAGTTCTCCACTTAATAAAATACTCTCAGTCTCAAACCAATATCACATAATAAATTTAATGAAAAATATAAATAAATAACTATGATTACAGTGCAGCATTACCAATCCCAGCTTGTAGGCCTGCTCATAATTAATATAATAATTAAACTTAGAATCACCTAATTAAATGAAACACCAGGGAAAAAAGGAACAGAAAATAGCCCTATATTAAAATAATATTAAACATATATATCAATGTATTATTCTTTTTCAATAATCAATCAACAATCAATTTAAGATTTTTTTTCCCATTTTTTTTACTAATTATCAAAATAAAATATATTCCTACAAAGCTATTATTACCAGAGCATGTGATCAGAGCAGGTAATTTTACCATTGTTGCTAGCGTGACTATATCAGCTCAGCAAACAGAAGAAACTGAGAAACTACTACTAAGAAATTTCACCTTATTTGAGGGGACTTTGCTTTTCCAGTGCGTGATCGGTACATGATTGGAGTGTTTGGGCCGTTAACGACAGAGCAGAACGCGCAGCGCAAACACGGAGTCGAACATTGAGAAGAGAGCGCAGCGCGCAGACACACACACACACACACACACACACACACACACACACACACACACACACACACACACACACACACACACACACACACACACACACACACACACACACACACACACACGGAACGGAGAGTGCGGCGGCGCACACGGAGGCGGAGCGGAAAAGCTTTTTTTCGCCCTGCAGTCGATTTCATTGGTTTAGGTTACAGTGACGACGGGTAAAACTAAAACCAGACGGGCTCTGGTAAAACTTTAGAATCAGCTGCAGGGCGGAATTTGCGCTGAACGCGAAGGCTTCCGCCACTTAATATGTTCGTGTGGAAACACGAAAATGTACCTATGTTCCGCACACAAAATATTGCATTCAGTCATTCGGTACACACGTGCACCGAACCGAAAGCCCTGTACCGAAACGGTCCGGTACGAATACACGTACCGTTACACCCCTAATATATATATATATATATATATATATATATATATATATATATTAGGGCTAGGAATCGATTTAAAAAAATTAACTAATTAATTGCACAATTTGCTGTAATTAATTGCAATTAATTGTATTTCCCCCAAGCTTGTAATCATCAATATTTAAACTTAGAATCACAGAAAATAGCCCTATATTAAAATAATATTAAACATCAATACATTATTGCTATTATTACCAGAGCATGTGATCAGAGCAGGTCATTTTACCATTGTTGCCCAGCATGACTATACCAGCTCAGTAGGGCTATTGCAAACAGAAGTCTACTACAGAGAAATTTCATGTTATTTGAGCGGACTTTACTTTTCCAGTGCGTGATCGGTACATAATTGGAGTGTTTGGGCCGTGAACGACAGAGCAGAACGCGCAGCGCAAACACGGAGCGGAACATTGAGCAGAGAGCGCAGCGCGCCGACACACACACACACACACACACAACACGGAACGGAGAGCGCGGCGCACACACAGCCTTTTTTCTCTTTCAGTCAAAAACTCTTTTGGCCAAAAAAATGCCATTCGGCGGCATTCAAAACCAACTGGTATAGTATTTGAATTCAGCTTTGCTAATTGTAACGTACACAGCATCTTTGTTTTGTCAAACGCGCCATCAGGCAACTTTTTAAATGCAAACATTCCTCTTAAAACTCCATCCTTGTACTTCTCCATCATGACAGGGTGACTTGGTTTGGTACACTAGCAATAGGAGCCGCAACAGAAAGTCATTAAAACGAGGCAAAAAAAAAAAGAAAAAAAAAAAGAGCTGCGTTAATTGCGTCATTTTTTTAACACGTTAAACATCTCAAATTAATCGCAAAGATTAATGTGTTAATTCCCCCAGCCCTAATATATATATATATATATATATATATATATATATATATAAAATACTGAATATAATGTGGGGTTATTGATGATCATATTTTCTAGGACCACAGTTGTTTTCAGAAATTAAACAAAACATTTACTCTAACGGTCACTAATACTAATTATATTAAATTTATATTTTGCCCCTTTTCACAAGATGTAATATAAATCTATGGTGTCCCCAGAATGTGTCTGTGAAATTTCATCTCAAAATATCCCACAGATAATTTATTATAGCTCGACAAATTTGCCCCTTTTTGGGTGCGAGCAAAAACGCGCTGTTTTTGTGTGTGTCCCTTTAAATGCAAATGAGCTGCTGCTCCCCGCCTCTGTTCAGAAGACTGACGATTCTTTACACGCGCTTCAGATACAATAACAAAACACGCGAATAATCTCACTCATACAAAATCTCAGAAATAACCAGTAGCAGAGTGCAGCCTTACAGGGAGACTCAGGAAGAGGTTGCCACTTTTAGACTGCACCTGGACGTTTCTGAATGGTTAGTGGATACATTTATGTAGTTGTTGTGGATTTCCATTGATTCATCCGTTTCTGTGGGATTTCCGTTGAAAATAAAATTAATCCACGGCTCTCGTCTCATCTGAGGCTGGGACTCTAAATAGTCTCTTCTGTGCTTGTCTGTGCAGCCAACAACAGAACAGTTTGCATGTTTTGCTCGAACTTTTGCCATTGCGTTAGAACTGTTACACTGTTGTAAACCAAATGGCGTCGCCATGAGTGGAAACGTGCAGATTAAGGGGCGGTAATATTATAATAAGATCCCCTTCCAACAAGAAGGAGAGCGAAATATGATTGGCTTATTTTTGACATGCTTGCAGAGAAAGGCTTACCAAAACAAAAGTTACTGGGTTGTCACTTCACGTTTTCTGGGTTGGTAGATGCACAGGGACCAATTATAGCACTTAAACATGGAAAAAGTCAGATTTTCATGATATGTCACCTTTAATACATAAACAGAGCAATTCAAAGAGTGTCCTCACACCATTGGTGCTCGGGCCCTAAATATCAACGATTATTGGTGGGTTTTCACTGATAATCAACAATGCTGCAAATATCACCAACATTTTTTGAGAAAATCCGCAGCAAATTTAACAATTTTGGTCTGCAAAAATGTGACTATTTTTTAGTCGTTTATGCAAAATTCAATATAAAACCCTAATTCCAATAATATGGTAGACAGCAACAGTTGCTGAGGTAGGAATGCTCTGTCATGTGTTAAAGATGGAGCTTTAAAGGTGCAGCTGTCTTGTGGGTTGCATAGTGGCCTAAAACATGGTTTTCCTTTAGAAACCGAGACAACGTCACTCAAGTGAACGCAAGGGGGATAAGAAGGCTGTGAGGAAGCACCTTGACATTCAAAAGTCACATTCAGTTATGGTCACAGCAGGAGACGATGTACTGTATACTGGAATACTTGAGTGTCAGTGAGTGGGTGTCACAGCCTGTTACACCCGGGAGTAGTCTAGGGAAGTGTGTGTGCAAATGGTGTCCAGGGGGCACAGAAGCGAATGGGCGCACCGCTGAGAGCCTCTCGCTGTAGATGAGATGTGACACACTCCTGCAATAACAACAGGGTGAGTGGCGTCCCTGCAGCATTGTCCTTCACAACACACATCTCACCCTCTGAGTGTCCTCTAAATCAACTCAAGACTTCAGAACTGTGAGGGTGCCCGAGGAGTGAGGTCCCACTCCCAACAGAGTATGTCAAGAGACATGACAGTTTAGCATCAAGGAATGATGGGTCAACAACAAATAAGTGTCTTTAATGAAGGAAAATAAATTTTATTTGTAATTCTTTTTGTTTAGAACAATGCTGAATTCTTAGAAATGTACTCAATAGCCGCTTTCCGACCAAGTAGTTACAGGAACTTAGTTCTAGGAACTGTCCACTTCTAAACAGTTCTAAGAACTACTCTCCCCCAAACTCGGTTTTGCTGTTTGCGTTCGCACTGGCCAAGTGGCCATAGGAACTGGTAGGAGGGGTAAGGGAGTGATGCAAGCACGGTGACTTTTATTTTGACGGCGCAACGGACCTTTATTTTGGCGGCGCTGAGAACGCCAGAGCAAACAATGCTCGCATTCTCTGTGTTTATTAGTTAGCGATCTGTCTAACAGTACTGTTTAATATGTTATTAGATAGAACTGTTATAGAAAGTAGACAGTATATGAAAAAAAGGTTATTAGCCTATGCCGTGTGGTTGATGTCCAGTGTTGCTAGCTGGGCAGATAAACATAATCATGTTTGGCTTGGTCCCCTCAAAGTTGCGTTAGAGGTTTAGAGACCCATCTATCACTGTTTTCCATGTTTGTATAGTTAGTGTCTGGAGTAAATATATAGGCTATAATCTGTGTGTTTACATTATAGCTGTTTTAAAAATGGCGGGTGCTTGTGTTCCGCGTGCGTTCGGCCAATCAGCGTACACTAACGTCACGGGTAGTTCCTATAGTGCTGGTTTAGACCCTACTCTGAAGTAGGACCTAAATTTGTTCCTCCAAATGGAGTTCTTAGAACTAAAATCATTCCTAGTTCCTGCGGTGCGAACACGCCGACATCCGGGTACTTTAGCCAATAGTTCTAGGAACTGTGAAAAGGTTCCTCCGGACAGAAAGCGGCTTATGTATTCATGCTGGTTTCATATGGTATTAAAAAACTTCCAATACAATTTTTAAGAAATGTTTAAAGATGTCCTGAAATGGAAGTTGCATTAGTTGTTTCTTCCCTACTGTGGCATATATCCGAGTTCTGTCACGACAACTCTTGGGAGTGATTGGCATGGTAATGGGTATGACAATGTTGTATGTTTGGTCTTGGCGAAATAGATCTGCTACGCAGCTGCTGCTGTAGAGCTAGTACAGGACTTGCTACTGCCAATACATACACGACACGCCGCTTTGAGCAAGTAAGACATGCTGCTGCTGTACAATATAGCGTACATGAATTACCCGTAGCAGATCAATACAGGTAGAGCTGGGGAAGGTGGAGGGTTTCTGAAAGTGCGCTGCACTGCTAAGGCAAATGCTACCCAAGTATTTGAAGGTTGAGCAGCGAGCTCATTGGCTCCTGATACTGATACGGCAGCTATCACAAATGATTAATTCTTATACCATGGTCTGAATACTCAATTCTGATTGACTGGAAGGAGTGCAATAAAACCACGTAATGCAGAAACATTCAAGAAGACCACAGAAACTTGTTGTCAACGCTGTCCCAATATAAATTATGATGTAATAAATGAGCTTTATAACATTACATTTCTCAGCAATGAGACAGTCACATCGCTGTTTTTGAAGTAATTAATCTTGAAAAACAATCTCTTACTGCACTACTTTATCTCTAGTTGTGTCTCAAATGATACAGCAAAGCAGTTTTGTTGATTTTTCCCACAAAAAAATTATTACTAAATAAAAGTATTACTATTATTTTTACCCTCTACTTCACAGGAAAATACAGAGTAGACACGAAAGTAGGTGTGAAATTGACAATATGAAATTGACAGTCACTGAATTGCAACAAACAGCCGCAAAGTGCTATCTTATGAAATTACTCGCATTTCACTCTTGCATAAGCTTGAATCATTGACTGTTTCACAACACTAATATTCACAGGCACACAAAGCCCTCATCTCATGCAAACACTGTGGTAGAGCGCGAGTCTGTTAGCTGGATCTAGACATACGTCGCTGTTTGATGGTGCAGAGTGATGAATTACTGACCTTTTAGTGCCCACTCTGTGGTTGGGTGCAATGTCAATTGTGTCTGTGGCTGAGTCGTGGCGCACAGCCAATCCAAGGTCAGCGATGCAGCAGGAACCATTCTTCTTCACTAAAATGTTTTTGGATTTCAGATCACGATGGGCAATGGCGGGCTTACCTGAGGATTGGACAAGTTATAGTACAGCATTTACTCTATTACCATTCTCTTCCATTTAATTGAGTCTTTTTCTTAAACAGCAGGACATTTAGGGTGTGTTCACACTTTGCAGGTTTGGTTCGATTAAAATTAACTCTGGTGCAACCACTTTGTTAAGCCTAAAGTATACTTCGTTTTTTTATGCGTACAGTACGCGTACACGTAGCTTTTCAAATTAAACTCCATTTGATAGCGTGCACGAACGCAGGTGGTCGACACATGCGCTCTTGAAACTTTCATCTTTGTCCAGTGACTGCACTATTTTTCTCCAGAAGTTACGACCGATAGAAATGTCTTTGTATTCTTGTGTTCTTTGTACTACTGTGAAACAATGGCCCGGGTCAGTGTTGACACCTTGTGGAACAACTGATTAGGGCTAAACAAATTCAATGCACATGTGTGATCGATCTGCGCATACAAAGTATGCGTGGTTACAAAAATCAGGCAGTATGCATACTATTCTGGCGACGAAATTTGCATCACGTATGTGGACCCTAACATACCCATAAAAACGAAGTGTACTTTGGGCTTTAATACGGTTCATTTGAATAAGTGTAACCACTGCCATCCGTACCCTGGTGCGCACCAAACAAGATAGTCCGTGTTGCATTCATATTTCTGTTTAACTGCACCAGAGTTTGTTTGGAAGCAGACCCCACAAGAGAACCTAAAAAGGACAGAATGCTCAAGCATACCTGGTTCTTCTCCTCATAAAAGTTATGATGCCCATTATGGTTTGTACAGGCATCAGAAACAACATCGTCTCTTTTCAGCAGATCTTCGATTGTGTATGTGACGGAGTTTTGTGTTTTGACTCCTTTACACATTTTATAAGCTCTTCATGAGTTCTCAACAGGTAAAAATACCATTATATTTAGCTTAGCACACAGCATTGTTATACACATACATAATGAAAGCTGGGGGTTTTTGTATCTTAAGGTTTGGTAAAAAAAATGACAGTGTGAACGCTTAAGCGAACCAGGACTAAATGTATCGTTTTCTTTTTTGGTCCAGACCAAAAGAACCGAACTACAAGTGTGAACACACCCTCAGTCATACACTTTGTTTCTGTTACTGTCGTGTCACATTATATTACTGTATATAAAATATCACAAATTTGATTTGAGGAAACAAAGTGGACAGCCTAAAGCAGCATATTTATATGAAAATGTTTGCATGTTCATGTAAAAATGTCTGTGCTTCAGAAAGTATCAAAGAAAAGTGACTTCTGTATTGTGACTTACCCTGAGTCCCCACAATCTCCATATGCAGATGAGCAAGACCGCTGGCAGCGGAGAGAGACAGCTTGATCATGCCCTCCACTGTGACCGTGTACCTGTTCAGGTAGTCAAACAAGGAGCCGTGCTCATGGTAATCAGAAACCAGCCACAGCTGAGTCCACGTGCCGTTATCTGAGATGAATAGAAAGAGCAGAACCCCTCAATGCTTTAAACTTCTAAATACATCAATATCTGGCAGCTCAAAACACTTTTTGCTGAATGTTGGTTGAGTGGTTTGAGATCATTCCTGCATATTTTTCATGGACGAATCCAATGGCAAATTCTACATAGTAGAGCAGCTGATGTCTGATGCATGTAAATTATATAATTAGTGCGGTCAATCGATTAAATAAAATTAACAAATTAAATCGCAAATTTTTCCATAATTAATTGCGATTAATCACACCTAACATTAAAGTTTTTTAATATATTTTTTAATATTGTAATAATTTTGAATCAAATAATGAATCTCCATTATTGTTGAAACAACAAAAATTATATTTTAAATATTTGGGGCCCTATTTTAACGATCGAAGCGCATGGTCTAAAGCGCACGGTGCAAGTGCACTTAGTGCCTGTCCGAATGCAGTAGTTTTGCTAGTTTAACGACAGAAAAAATGGTCGGCGCGCCCAGCGCATGGTCTAAAAGGGTTGTCCCTATTCTATTTATGAGTAATGGGTGTGTTTTGGGCGTAACGTGCAAAAAAAACAGTCAGAGTCTGATCTTCCATTCCCTTTAAAAGCCAGTTGTGCTCGCGCCATGGCGGATTGCTACTTACATGGCGGAATTTGCAAGCGGAAAAACTGAACGTGTCTCCAGAGAGCAAACGGATCTGCTCGTGCGCGGGGTTAAAGCGCGCAAGCAGACCATCTACGGGACAAGCCGGATTCCATCAGAAGTTTTACTCTACATTGAAATTCACAAAGAGTAATATCTAGTTGATAAAAATTCTGCTAAAAATAGCAGAACTAGAACATTCCTTTAAAAATAACCTAAAATAATAATAATAATAATAATAATAGGAAAAAAAACTTCTATTTGGTACAGAAATTTTCCAATAATTTTTTGGGATTCCAATATATTTCTTCGGGCCTGGAAATCAAACTTTTAAAATTCCCTGATATCCTTTGAGATCCCTGACTGTAAAACATTGTAAATATAATAGAATTGACCAATAACACCACAAACAGAAATGTGAAGTACTACCTTCCTAAACGCACTTATGCTAGAGAGCAAATAATGTTAGGGCTGTAATCTCCCAGTTGATTAGTCGATTATTTGGTCGATACGTTCTTGCTCGACTAAAATTCTGATTGGACGATTTTTTGCCGCGTTCATTTCATTAGTTTTGCCGCGTTCATTTCATCAGTTTTTACCTATTTTTTGCCGCGTTCATTTCATCAGGTGGAAAGCACTAATTACTAATGGGGGTGTTTTCAGAGCACCCCTGTTTCACAGGTAACAGTCTGTCTTCAGAACACCCCCCTTGTTTTCACTTCTTTTGGATTAGCCCAACCCACTGGAGAAGAGAGACAGACAGATTGAAGAAAGTAGGCTACTAGAAGGTTTGCTGAATATTATTACTTGATCTGGTTTGTTTAATAAACATTCTTTTTTTATTATAGTGGACGTGACTTTTGTGTTTAAGAGTAAAAGCTTTAAGTTAATAGTTTATTCGTGTCTCAGCCGCGAAGCTGAGCTCCTATGTTCAGCCTCGCTCTGTGCGAGCTGCAATGAAATGATAGTGTCTGTCAGTTATTATAATACATATGACAAAAACAATTGTCTAAATTATGTTGCATATTCCTCAAAAGTTCTTGTGATGATATCACTAGTTGACAACATAGTACTATTTTCGGAAATCATAGGCTATGATATTGCGCGCAGATGCACGTGATGCAACGCTGCAGAGCCGACAGACTCGTGTGTCAGACTCATTTCAGTGCAAAATAATTAGGTCAAAAACAATTTAATATACTGCAAATAGCCTACTAGTTTTTTATGTATATTTATAATTAATTTAGGCGGACAACAAGCCTACCAAGTACTGCGCACATTGCGCAGCTAATTAATTTAAAGTTTTTTTTCCCTAACGTCATTTTTAGTCGATTTTTAGTCGAAAATTTCAGGACTTTAGTCGACCAAGATTTTCTTTGGTTGATTACAGCCCTAAATAATGTACAGTACAATAAAATGCAACTTAATGCAACTGAAGTGCTTTCAGTGTTGTGTGACCTTTGTTGTCTGCAGCAATAAAGCCCAGGATGTTCTCATGACGAAGCATGACAGTCTGGTAAATCTCCGCCTCACGGAACCAAGAGCGCTCCTCTCTGGAGGAGAAGATCTTCACTGCCACCTCTTCTCCACGCCAGCGGCCCCTCCACACCTCTCCAAATCGCCCCTTCCCTATGCTCTCCTGGAGAATGATGGTTCTGGCGATGGTCCTTTGCACTAGCAGTGGTAAACCTATAAAAGACAAGAAAAAGCAGTCAGGGAAAAATATTAAAAAAAGTAAAATACAAGCTTACAAATTATTACAACAAATTTTTTTTTTGTCAGAATACACAACAACGTCTAATGTCAATGTAGAAAGTTGCTCTTTGCCCTCAAAACAGTGTAGTTACGGCATCTGCCAGCAGGAGATAATAGAGCCATGCAAACAAGTCAAACCTTGAACCCTTGAGGAAGACTCACTGTCATGATTTCATAGTCATGCAGGTGCTAAAAACAAATATTCTATCTGAGACACTGCCAACAAAACCAGCTAGTGCAGCTTCTGGACTAAAATCCTAGACTAAAGATAAAGCCTAAAAGCCTACCAGCTTGGCGTGAGGCTCATAACTCACGGAAAGCATTAAACTGTCAATTTACACATCCTCAATTGCTCCCAAGGGGCTTTGAAAACAAAGTTATGGAAATGACATTGGCTTGAGCGTACTTTGGGGCTTATAATGGGCAATACAGGAAAAACATCCTGTAAATACATAAAAATGAAGGGGAATGTAATGATTTTAATTGAATCTTTGCATAGTAAATGGCATTAAAAAAACGGTACAGCTGGATTCATAGAAAGAAGAAAGGCAAACAATAATGTGATAATAATAGTATGTAAAATACCTGAGCCTGATCCAGAAGTGGTCATGTCATAAATGAGGTCCTTTAGCGTGGTGCCGTTAGCGAGGAATGGGTGGTTCATAGTGGGGTCTTCCTCACTTGGCACACGATGGTGGATGATGGAGCGATTATGGCACATGTAGAAGAGAAGCACCAGCATGAAGCTCAGCACGCAGATGGGGACGGCAATCACTGCAGCCAAAGCTACAGGACTCAGAGACTGGGGTTCAGTATCAGGCAACTCTGAAAGAGGAAGCAGCAAAGCACATGTTTTAAGCTGTAAACCAGTGGTTCCCAATCAGGGGACTGGGGCCCATATGTGGACCTCAGCAAACTTCCAGGGCCCCCCAATCGGTCTTAAACCCCACTAAAAAGAAACATGTACAACATTAAACGGATTGCTCATAATGTTGTTTTTATTACAACAGAAGTACCATCAACTTACAAGGTATATATCAAATTGTATAGGGAGACTTTTGAATATTGTCTCAGACAAAAGGGGGCTTTAGAGTCAAGATTTGAGAACCACTGCTGTAAACACTAATACAACACAAGTAATAAAAGGCAGTATTCACCTAGAGCCTTAGTCATCATGCTGAAACTATTTTCTGGCAAATGCGGATGACATTGAGAAAAAATAGCCTTTTTCATTTTTCAATAAGCACCATAGAATAGTGAGCCATTGAAAGTCATTCTTTTGAATTACAAGTCTAAAAGACTAAAAGTTTTAAGAGAGTAGCTATCCGACAATCAATTTGTCTGTGATGTTCATCCACTAACGCTAATGTCAGTCGCTGCTCCTCTGCATATTAATCTGAACTAACACCAGACAACTATTGAAACTCTTTAATATTAACATTTAAAAGCAAAGCACGTGAAATCCAAACTGTGTTGACGGCTATTATTGTTGTATGTTGTTTTATACGTGATATTTCCTCTGTGTTATTTGTCCTTTGTAAGAATGTTTTGAGCTCCCGTAGGGAAAAGTGGCTGCATCAATTTATACTAACAGCTTGTTTTGATTGATTTGTGACTTAAATACATTTAGAGAAGTGCAGTATTTTCATCTAGCCCATTTCTATTGCAAGGGATTTTTTTTGATATGTGGTCTAAAAGACCGATCTCAGGCAATTCTTCTGGCATGCACTAGCATAAAACAAATTAAATAATCGCCATTTGCGATACGGCATGGATCAGATCAGAAAAAAAAAGAAAAAAAAAAGAAAAAAAAGTTGTATGCTTAATTTAAAGGGCACCTATTATGCTACTTTTTACAAGATGTAAAATAAGTCTCTGATGACCCCAGAGTGTGTATGTGTCAAAATACCCCACAGATCATTTTTTATAGCATGTTGCCACTTTTGGGAGCGAACAAAAACGAGCCGTTTCTGTGTGTGTCCCTTTAAATGCAAATTAGCTGCTGCTGCCAGCCCCCTTTCAAGAAGAGGGCGGAGCTTCAAGAGCTCATTCTCTGGCACACCAGCAAAAAAAAACAGGACAATCTCACGCAATAAAATGTCTCAAACTGTACTAGCGGTGTTCAGTTCGAACCAGAGTCAGACAATGATGCCTACAGAGCCAGAGAATATATGCTGTGCATGGAGATAGAACAAGTATGGTTTAGTTTAATTACAGTTATAACTTATGTTGTCACCTTGCTTTTCCACTACAAGCCTGTTGTAGCAGAGTAGACCTCTGAATGATGGCCAAAACTTTACTACTGAGTTTTATGACGTTTATTGTACATCACACAAAAGATGAAGCGTCTGTTTTCACCCCAGAAAATCACCATAAGAGCTGAATAAAACTGTACAAGAAGTGTGCATAAGAGTATTATCCATAAACACTCGTTACAACTAACAGTAAACAAATATAAACAGACGTTATGCCTTTTCAGGGGGTGCTCAATAAACTGGTTAACAGTTATATCCGTAAAACAACTCCTAACTGTAATAAAGTGCGCCCTCTACCTTTCATTACTGCCTTGACCCGTAACGTTATAAGCTGGATAGTTGGTACTGATCCATCCTTGAGTAGCAACTTTTTAGCAAAGCCTGCCTTGTATTGCCCCTCGTTCACAAAGCAGTCTGGAGGGAAATGATTTGCGCAGACATTTAAACGAATTTAGGTATATTTTGGGGCACATTACCTTCAAAAGTAAAACTAATCCACTGCGTCCTCAGTGGCTCAGATGTTGGGAGAAAATGAAGACTCTTGTTCAATCTTACATCCAACAACAGAACTACAGCTGCTCCAGCGCAGAGAAAATACAATAAGCGCGGATAGCGTACAACTCGCTGAGGGTGGAAACTATGGTAATGCAGGACTGTCAGTCAGCGGCCATGGGCGGGGCCTGTGCAGTATGATGTCACACTGCTCAGATAATCAAAAAGGCATGCCTAATGAGTCTGCTTTGGTTTAATGGGGATTAAAAAAAAAAAAGAGTGGGTTGATTTTGATCATTGTAGGGTGATTTGTGTTCACACACTGGCAACACACATTTATGTCCAAACACCATGTAAAAGTGGATTTTGCATAATAGGTGCCCTTTAAGTGAATTTATGTATAGTATAGAAGATAAATGTAATAAATATTACTTTTGTAACCTGCTATAAAATAAGAGCTCATAATAAATGCTCATGAGGAGTTTCAGTAACATTAAAACAACATTAACAAACATTAATCAAGCTTTAGTACTATTTTTCCCCCAACAAAATGTCAAATACTGACTGATAAATATCCAATAACCGTAAATAAATGAATGATTTTTTTTTGTTTTGTTTTTTTGTGCTGACATATTGTGAATCCCTACTATTCAGAATTAATAACTGTGATGACAATAAGGGAAATTCACAAGTTTTTCCACAACTGTGCAGCCCCTAGTAAAAATCTAAAATGGAGACAGCTAAAATGATTAAGAGTAATAAGGGAGCTCAGGAGCAGGTCTGTGCAAAAGCAAAATAATAAAAAACACTGAGTTAGGCCTAAATGAGTTCGCTGAGTTTGTTAGCTCTGGTACATTACTGTAACTGTAGGCTACATCAAAGTCTCACATCACAATTTCTTTTAATCTAAACATATGGTTCAAACTAATGAAAAAATTAAGCAACAAAGCCAGCTTTGAAGAACCAAGCACTTGTGTCCCTAGCTTCATTGTAAAGTGAGAGCATGAGAGCTATATATTCATTCCTAAATGTCGCTATCTGTGACATATTAGCAGAGGTGGGTAGTAACGAAGTACGTTTACTTCGTTACATTTACTTGAGTATTTTTTTGGAAACTTTTTACTTTTAAGAGTAGATTTGAATGTGGGTACTTTTACTTTAACTCGAGTACATTTCTAATGAAAAAACTGTACTTTTACTTTGTTACGTTGGGCGACGTTCCTCTCGTTACTTTATTTTAATGCAATATGTGTTGTTAAATGCGTAATTTATTCCGAGCGCGATGTATCTTTTTTCTGGGCTTGAGCGATGCTCAATTCACAAATGAATCACTCTTTTGAGTCGATTCTGTTCAAAGACTTCAAACAAGTTGGCAGATCTGTCTAAATCGGTTCGCGAATCAGTTTGAATGATCTGTTCAGTTCCCTGCACGCACTGAATCGTCTGAAGCGATTTCAATTCACACTCGACTCGGAGTCGTAACAGGAAGATTTAAGAACATCAAGAGCGTTGGATGAAGTGGCCGTGGACCTAGAGTACAGTCAAGTGAGAGCAAATCTGCAAATGCATCATATTTTTGCCAGCGATGAAGATCTTTATTAGTTGAACATCTTCGTATGCTGTCTGTGAATGAATGATTCCACAAGACGATATATTCGATTTCATTTCATTATTTCAGGTAATACATTTTACAAACCAACAGATTATTACGCCACGATAGCACTACTAGAAAGTATGACATTACCCGTTTTTTGGACATTAATTTATACATTAAATAAGCTACCATTGTTCACAGTTTATGAACACCCGCCATCCCGCGGTAGTTTGTGTGTATTGTTGCGCAGTGGCGTGCGAACTCGACTTGAAAACGAATGCCTTTGCCTGCCGTAGACACAGTTAACCAGTTTAAACATGCTTGCAGAAATATACATTTGATTATATTTTGTAGAACAGACAGAAGAAGATCCGTCGATGTACTTTTGTTTGTTTTTTTGTGTTCAGATGTTCAGTCGCAGTCATGAGCGCGAGCACATGTGAAGAGTTTTAACTCTTCTCTGTGTCAATTACATGCCTTTGAATGCAACACTCTGCAGATTCACTTTATTTCGACATTGTCTAATAATCCAAATGTAGTTGTATAAAGTTACTATTATACAAACCAAAGGACAGGCAATGATTTTCGGACTACAGATGGCAGAAATAATGCTTGTCTCTTCTGTTTTTGTTGCAAAGATAGCCTATCTACTTATGATAATAATAGTCATTTAAATAAAAAAAAATCTAAATATATATGATGACTTCAGATGCAAAAGCCTCTAAGTACCATCTGAAATTTTCTTCTAAAATAGCATTTTTATCAAGCTTATATGTTTATGTTCAGTTATTTCACTTAAATGGCAATGAAAAGTACCTAATTGTCATTAAAGTGAAATTACTGAACTTAAATATACGAGCTTGATAAAAATGCTTGTTTTAGAAGAAAGTTTACCTCTGCATATTAGCCATTGTGCACTCCCAAGGTTTTCAGACTACTTCAGGAGGACACTATCTTTTATATACAACAGCGACATGGAAATAATTGACACAATGGGCCTTACGTCTGTAAGCTCAAGGTCAGAACAAAAAATTTAATTAAGCTGATGTAAAGCCATGTGGAACAAAGGATTTGGATGCCGCACTACAAAAACAGTCATTGTAAAATCATTATATTGTGCCAGACAAAATAACCCCAACCCAAATATGAACTTGGGTATTGTGACACTTTTATGACATACTGACGTTATAGAGTCACAAACTCTTGAAAGCCAACTCAAAAGTCATCATGATCACATTATTCTCTTACCTGGGCTGACTTTTGGGTTCTTGTTGCACATGTAAGTGTCGCAGCAGTACGGACGCCGGCCGTTGTTGGAAGAGGCGCACTGGAAAGGCCTGTCCGGTGGGTAAAGTTGATCTTGATTAATGCACTGACCCTCTTGTATTACGATCTGTCCGGCAGACTTTGTGACGACCGCAAAACACAGGCCGGTTGTGTTACATGTCCGATTCACACATCGCTCACAAAAACACAGCAATCCTGATTGAGAAGAGAGAGAAAGAGACTCCAGGTTAGGATACATTTAGATAGTCAGATTGTTAAACAGTACAGGAAGTGTCCTAGGCAGATTAGTGTTGGGTGATATGCTCCATAGTCATATCGTCAGCCTGTGAGATCGGTGATGCACTATAGAGAGCCTAAGTCCCTCCCCTTCCGGTTGACCACCATGGGACCTTACTTCGGAAAAATATTGTATGGTAGTCAATGGCGTGAGACAACAAATATTTTGATCTCGTTTGAATTGTGCCCTGAATTACACATATGATGTTTGTCAATTTAAAAGATACATTTTAAAGTCAAGAAAGTCGCAGTATGATGTAAAACTGTTGAGGTATAAGACTGTGAAAATACGTAATTACAGAGACTACAAACCCAAAAGGCGCACGTGTGACGCCATATCTTTTCTCTCAATGAATGAAGCTAACTTTACTGAAGCTAATGTCTGTCATTTTTTCTATAGTCTTACGTTATAATCGTAACGTTACGCCATCATGCCTGAGTGTTTTGTACCACACTGCACACATACGAGCAACGGATCTTATGACGTACATAGTGCGAGACGAGAGATGTAGTTCATTGAGCGATTTTCACATAAAACTAAATGTTACTCTTCTGTTTTATGACAAACTGCGACTTTCTTGACTTTCATAATTATCTTTTAAATTGACAAACATCATATGTGTAATTCAGGGCACAGTTCAGACGGAATAAAAAGATAAGTTGTCTCTCGCCATTGACTACCATACATATTTTTTCCGAAGTAAGGTCCCATGAGCCAGAAGCGGAGGGGAAGGACTTAGGCTCTCTATAGTATCACGCGGGGCGGGGTCTACAATAGTTTACATCATTTTACATCATCATCGTTTTGATCATTAATTAAATTTATTTATTTAATTACTTTATTTTATAAATCGCTGAGAATGATAATCTTTTCTATCATTTTGCAAGCAAAGATGGAGTTGAAAAAAGATGGAAAAATGTCACGTTGCATAAATATTTTACCCAGAAGGCGAGCCCGTGGATATCACACATGCAATTTGCCAACTTTGCACGAGAGTTACGCTGGTGAAGGAGTCTCAAACCACAGTCAATTATTCCCTGAAAGTGAAATCAAAAACTTAAGAGCTTTCGGCATCTGTCGCTGTACTAACGCCACATTCTCTCAGACACGACGAGAGATGAATTTGCCTCAACATAAGCTGGCAACGGTATATCAAATGTTAATTGACTGGCTTAATATTTCTCCTGTGGACCATACATTAATGATGGTAGCCCAGGTATGAGAAGCAGCAATATTTTTTGTTAAAGTTGTTTTTTTAAAAGTCTGTGTTTGAAGCTGCTTTTGATTTTCATCGATGACTGATTTGTGCTGTGTTCGGACCTTAAGACTTAAGTCATTAGGCCTATATAATTTTTAAAAATGTATTAATAATAATTTGTAATTGTATTTTTATTAGTGTTATTAAAATGTTTTGTTAATGTGCTGTGGAAACAAAATGCTGACAAACAAATCGCCTCGGCTTAAACAACAGCTATAAGAATGTATAAGAATGAATGATGCATCTCTTTTATAGCAAGCAGTCGTGACAATTTGTGAATAGATCATCTTGCAATTCAATTTTGATGTGGGATGTAGTTTTGTAGTCTCTTTTAAAAAATGTTTTCTTTGAGGAGTCCTCAGGGACGGATTATGGTGATGATGTGCCCTGGGCACAGATGTCTCAAAGGCCCCCTTCACCAATTTTTTGGGCAACAGTGTTGCACCTGTATGCACAGGCGCGCAATAGGGCATGCAAGCCAGGCATTTTAAGGGGGCTGATCATTTAAACAATCAGAAATGTTAATATAAAGATGCAGCAACATCTCTGCATCCCCCTTAGTGGGGCCCCTCTCTCGTTACGCTCGTTATGCTTTTACCTTTTTCAGACTGGTGTAGCGCTTACTCGCGGTAGGTAGAAAATGCATGATTTGATTTGTTAAACATGAAAAGGACTTATCCGTCTGGCATGGCAGCTCGCTCTAACTTTAACCTAGATAAATGCATATCCAAAGTGTTTGTGCGGAGTGTGCAGCACACTGCATTGCAGGCGTCGGCGCGAACACTTGCATTTTCCTATCAACAGTGGAAACAACTTGAAATACTTCTGGTCATATACAGAAAAGAATAATGCATCAGTCGCAAGTAGCTACTTTTATTTTTGTAAACTCACAATAACAAGAAAACGTTGTGCTTTTGTAAAATAAAAGAAAACAAACAGGGCGCGCTTTCATGGTCTCCGTGGCATGAACTGGAGCGCGTCTCAAAAAATGAACTGAAACAGAGTGTATAGCCTCACATGATGAATATTTCTATATAAAGCTTGAAATGTCCACTTTTAATCGAAAAAATTCGAATCGAAAGCAAATACCAGCTGATATGATATGAAAGGTGCATTTCTCTCTAAAGGTGCATCCACTTTACAGCGGAGATATATACATGTTTGCAGCCGACACTGATTTAGAAATATATATATTTTATTATTAAACAATTAAAATGCATATTATCATTAGCCTGATAGCCAGACATATTATCATTAGCCTGCTTTTGCCGGTGCTTTGCGGCAAGATTTATGCATGCGCTTGAGCGCGGAATAGGCTATATGCCTCCATGTACTCAGTATTTAAGCAGAAATTAATATTAACGTGAGATTAGTCGACTAATTGCTTAAATGAATGACTACTAGTCGACTAGAAAAATCTTTAGTCAATGGCAATTCTAATCAATGCATTTAGGCTAGCTGACATTTATTTAATTAGTAGTTCTAGTATCCAGGTCTTTACGTTAAATTAGTTGAGTTAACAATTAGTTAATGAACTAAAATAATAAAACAAAGATTAAATTAAGATGCTATATAGCATTGCTTGTTCCACCCCAAAAGACACTTTTTAAGGTGACAATCCGTTACACATTTGAAGATTTACTGTATCTTGAAGATTGTTGTATTGTATTTTATCGTCTGTTATAAAGATGAAGATTGACATTTCGTTAAAAAAAAGCTTTTGTAGTAATTGAGCTTCTCTTGCTTCTTTGTCATTTTTGTGCTTTCTTTTCATTGATCCACTTGGTTGTGGTTTTAAACTCATTTTTGTTTTGTTTTTTGAGTAACCGTCTTTTACGCGTGACTTTTATATTACGCAATGCTTTTCAGTCGCCTCTAGATGTCCCTCTCAACAGCGCAGCAATACATTCAAATTATTTATTTGATTTATTTACTAGTTAATACTTTGCAACTGCAAAAAAATAATCACATTATTCCTCAATATTTAACACAATTTTACTGAAAATAAAATTAAAATTAAAATAATTATTTGAAAAGAATAGACACAGTAAATTTGACAGGGCCCCCTGCTGGCCCAGTGCCCTGGGCAAGTGCCCAGTAGGCCCGTGCGTTAATCCGTGCCTGGGAGTCCTCAATTCTCGTACATGATTATCAATGTCGCAAGTGTGGTGATGTGGTTGAAATTACAGCACATGTCCTGTTGACCAGATTACACAGGAAGAGGAGACTGACAGCATAGCTCCCAGTTGGGCTTATCCATACCAGTCGAAGTCTGAAGCCTAGTGCTATGGAGATGCAAGGGCACAAACCTGCAGCGGCCAAACCTCAAGCAGCCCCAGGCTTCAAACTAGAAAGCGAAAGGTTTCTGCCTGGCGTGTTCTAGTCAAAACACACATGTACCGATTCAAAGTCTTTAATAAGAAATCCAAATCGCCGGAGATCACAACACACTCTACATTAAGACGACACGGAAAACAATGAACTGAGGAAACTAAGGGCTTAAATACACAAGGTAATGTAATGAGGTAACTAAATGAACAACAGGTAAACATAATCAGTAAGTAAGGGAACAAACTGGCACACACTACGAAACTAGGGCAGAGGGCACACAGGCAAACAGGAACAGGGAAAACAGATCCAACACACAATGAAACTAAACTTAAACAGAGCATACATGTTACAAGACAACTCGGAAATGAAATAAGCTGAGAGATGCACATTCTGAGAAAGCAACAACTCGCTGTGTGATTTAGCCTATAGAATGCTCCAAAACTTCAAGATATCAGTGCAAAAGTGCCCCTGTATGAGTTTTTGTTTCATGATATTTATATCATGATTAAAGGTGCATTGCGCAAGTCTCTGAGTTTTTGCAGAACTATGCCCCCTCTGGCGACAAGCGAAACTGCAACCAGAGGTGTGCACGCTCATGGACCACACGCACACGCACGCTTGCACGAGCTGTTCATAACCAAAGGAGCATCAGCCGCACAAATCTTTTGTTTACAGTCATAATGTCTTCAGAGGTAATAAAGTTATAAATCTGCAAGTCATTTTAAATATGTGAAAGGAAAGGCATTTGAGTAAATTACACACTTATGTGTGAGGGGAAAACGGGGGTAGTAGAAAACTTCGGTTTTTGTTTCCATCTATCTCCATGTTGAACTGTTTTATGTGTTTACTGTATCCACTTATGATTGTATTATTATGGAAACACGTTCATGAACAATATAAGTTATTACTTTGTTATTACTTTGTAAAAGCTCAAAATAATAATCATACCATACACAGTTGGTCAACAAAGTACACTCAAATGTCTCAAGGTAATATTCATAGATTATTACATCATTTGTTGTCATAGATTTGCCGTATCAGACATTAGAGACTGGGCTATATCTTACCGTTTTATCAAGAAAAAAGCCAACTGAGGATCCCGTTTGAGCCCTAGAGCAGACCGGAGATTCCAACGAACAGTATTTATATCGTTTTTACCTTTTGTACACAGCCACGTCCAAGTGATCTGAGGGCGCGGGCGCTTCCTAGTGTGTGCAGCAGACCGAAGATCTCTCCATTTGTTGAAAGCCTTCCCGATGTTGACTCTCGTCTTATTCCGACGCCTGTGGCACTAGACAAAAGTTTTTCTTTTCTTTGTCTTACGTGGAGTTTGCGTTGGGGTTTGGAATGAACTACAAGCCGGTCTCTTTGAATCCATCTTTTACTTTTGTCGAAAGTTGACTAAAGTTTTGTTTTGTCGCTCGAGTTTTCTTCGCTGATACGGAGAATGGCGGCGAATACACAAACCTGCCAGACATTACCAGGTGAGCGTGAGTCTCAAATTCCGTCCCGAATCCCTCTTATTTATTTTACTGTACAGGATTATAGAGGCAATCGCAGTGATCAAAGAAGGGCTCATTCAGCCCATCAGGCAATTGTTTAAGCATGTATGGGTTAGAAAAACGGGTATTTTTAACATGAAATGTTGCGCAATGCACCTTTAAGCAATACCACACGAGTGCTGTTTGTGTCCCGAATAGCACGAGTGCAAATGTGATATTCATTTTATACAGTTGTTCAATAAATAAGTTAATAATATTATAGTTTAGACACAATATTGTCTGCTTTTGCTCAATTTTGCTATTGAAAATATTACCTGTTAAGCCAGAGCAGAACTGTTGTGCATCTCGGAGCAACACATAGCAGTGCTTAGTTTCTGAATCAAAGTTTTGATTGAATCAACCGGGCTAGGCAATGATTCAATGGTCCATTCATAAAGAGAGACATTTACTTAATTCCTGAATGAATCAGCCGTTTGAATGAATGACTTAATGATTTAACGACGTACTAATTTCGAAATTTACCGCCACCTACTGGCAGTTTTAGTTTCGAATTTAGAGTATCATTTCATTAAAAAAATATTTAATATTTCCATATTAATAAAAAAACATTAAAGGTATAGTTCACCCAAAAATTAAAATTATGTCATCATTTACTCACCCTCACGGCCTTACATAAAAAGAAAAAAAAGAAAAAAAGAAAACAGTTACTTGAAATTGAAAATAAATGCAGCCTTTGTGAGCACACGATACCTCTTTCAAAATTATTAAAGAATGGTAGCGTATGGTTAAGATCTAAGTGAATGCACCTAGATACTGCTCTATTAAAGGTCCCGTATTATGCCCCTTTTCACAAGATGTAAAATAAGTCTCTGATGTCCCCAGAGTGTGTATGTGAAGTTTCAGCTCAAAATACCCAACAGATCATTTTTTACAGCATGTTTAAATTGTCATTTTTTGGGGCACAGAAAAACACGCTGTTTTAGTGTGTGCCCTTTAAATGCAAATAAGCTGCTGCTGGACGACCCAGGGGGCGGAGCTTCATGAGCTCGCGCTCAGTCTCTCAGGACAATTTCATCTCACGGAATGATGATAATATCAGAAACTCTCAGTAACGGTGTTCATTTCGAGTCGGACAATAATGCCTACAGAGTCAGAGTGCTGTATAACAGGTATAGTTTAGTAGTTTAATTACGGTTATTATAACGTATTTGTCATCTGCTTGTATGTATCCATTATTTATTAATAGCCTACAAGTCTGCTGTTTCTGACCAGGTCCGAATGATGATCAAACATATACTGATGAGTTTAATAAAGTTTATTGTACATCACACAAAAGATGAAGCATCAGTTTTACTTCAGAAAATCACCGTAAGAGCTGAGTAAACACAGTAAGTTATAAGAAGTGCGCAAGTACATAAACGAATTTCAGTAGAGTTGAGGGAGCATTCCTGTGGGCGGAGGTTAGTCAAAAAACGGTTCTACTGACGTCATTAAAGAAGGAAGTAGAGGGATGTAGTCCAAACGGGCCGTTCGATGTAGGCGACTTCTGTTAAATAAAATATCTCGCTTGGCATTGAACTTTGAGCTTTATAATTTTACAGATATTATTTATGCTCTAACAGCAACATTACACACTAACTAAAGTTTGAAACATGGGATCACGAAGAACGGGACCTTTAAAGAGATCATTCTGTCAATGATTCCAAACCTATGACTTTCTTCTGTGGAAAAAAATCTAGGGATGTCCCGATACCACTTTTTGCAGAACGAGTCCGATACCGATACTGTAATTTTTGGTACTCGCCGATACCGATACCGTAACCGATACCTGAATTTTCACTGCATTTGTAATTTTTAAATGTATTAGTAGATAAACCAAAATATTATAAATCATATTAGTTGGCTTAATTTGTTCATCAAATATATATATTTCTTTCAGTTATTTTCATGCTTAATTAAGCCTGCTAAAATGCATTGTATGAGCTTCTGTACTGTACTTCTGTACTGTCATTGTTCATTCTATTGCTCTATCATATTTTATCTTTCATTTAATAGCACAGCACATATTTAGAGCTGCTTCAGCAGGGCTCAGTGCTGAGGACTGGGTCAGCGGTTCAAATGTTTGTCAAAACCAGTGAAATATCAATTATTTAATCCAATTTTGAGACTACAACAAAAACTAGCAGCCTAATTAATGTGAATTTAAAACAAGTAAGCAGTCAGTAACAAAATAAAAACAATCAATCGAATTACAAATAGGATAAATATATACAATACAACAAAGAAAGGCTACAAATGAAATAAACAGTGTTTTTAGAGTTTTTTCAGGTAGATCTAACAGGTACAGACATTTGAATAAAGTAATCAAATGTGAAAAAAGCATATTCATTACTGTATAAATTATATATAGATGGATATTTTTGTAAAGTTGAAAAGGGTAGCCTATTTAGTCAAGAGCAGTCAGTATTTCTTTGTCCTTTGTTTGATTAACATTAAAACACAGAAGCAGGTTTATCAAACTGCTGCCCCTTTAAGACCGAGCGCACCAGAGCTCATTTGAACATGCTAAGTTCATTTGAGATATAACCGACTTTGTTTACTATAGGATACTCACCAAGACGGGCGTTATTACATAGTTGTGTGTGAATTCGTCCGTACAAGCGCAAGACGTGAAAGACAATTTAATTCAGTATTCGCGCGCTGAGACGCTGGTTTGTGAGGCGCGCGCTTCGGATGTTTGCGTTCATGAAACTTCTTAACCTGCACACGTCCTGTAATTATGTAGGGAACCACTCGTTATACTTCAGTCAGGTAACAGTTCATGTTTTACTTTACTTACATATACGATTTAGTTTTCATCCAAATAACATGTGCTGAGTGAGCCTGAGTCGATCAGCAAAGAGCATTCAACAGAAGTGCGCTTCTCGCTCTCTCTCTCTCTCTCTGTCTCTCTCTCTCGTCAGTTAACGTCAATAATAAGCTAAAGCTACATGCCTCGTTTAATTTCGTTGCCATTGACATCCGACTGAACAAACTTTCCACTAATGTCTGTTTAAACTAAGGGATGTGCTCGACCAGCTCGTGCGTCTTTGACTCAGTTCACCTCGACAAAGCACTCGCGGCGGCCAGTTTCGTTTCGCAAAATGTACGTGGTATCGGTGCGTGGTATCGGTGAATTTTTATGAGTACGAGTACGAGTATATGAGGACAGTATCGACCCGATACCCGATGCCAGTATCGGTATCGGGCCATCCCTAAATCTGTCTGTTTTTTTGTCCTTACAGTGAAAGTCAATTGGGTCCAATGTTGCTTGGACTTGAGGGTGAGTAAATGAGAGAATATTCATTTGTGGGTGATTTATCCCCTAACTTTACTTTTAGGATGTTATGGTAGTCACAAGTTATGCAGAGAACTAACAATACATTTACAGATTTCATTTAAAAATCACATCCATCCCTCCCCTTACACACTTTCCTCTCATCAGCTTAATCTCCTGATGCAATTTTGTTCACACCTCTGAAATGACTGACAAGCTCCTTAGTCCTTAACTCAGAATAATAAAGATGCAGCTGAAAAGCAGCAGAAGGGTTGAATAAAAACAATTTCACTTAGTATAAATGCAGTTCAAAATGGTTACGTTTTTTGCACAGGCTGTGCATACCGTATAAACATCTAGTGCCATCTTTGACTTCTGTTGTGGTTTTATTAAGAATGTAGAATGAACATTCTTCTTTGGTGTATTTGATATGACGCTCAGCATATTATGATAAACGTGATCTCTGGAGCACCAGCAGGATGTTGAAATGACTTCTATTAAATGCACTGAAGCTCATTTGTTGCAAGTGATTCTCTTTTGCTTGTTAACATGCCACAGGAAATAATCATAGATTCAGTCATAGATTCATGATGCACATAATAGCTGGTTTAGAAAGAAAAACAGCAGGAAGAAAATAAATAAATAAATCATACTTCAGTGGTAATTGGACCAACATTTCATGAAATGGAAAAAGAGACAAAGCTTCAAAACAGCACTTCATTTACCACTATGAGAAATTCACCGTAAGGAGGATGCATGTGGTAAAATGACTGGCATTTAAAAGAGGCAGAAAAAGATAAAAAAAGAAAAATAAATTTAAGGGTAGCACACAAACAACAAATTCTGTCATTATTTAACTCATTACTTTTAAACCTCTACGACTTTCTTCTGTGGAACACAAAAGGAGATATTTCGAATAATGTGCTGGTTGCTCTTTTGCATTTCACTGCAACGAATCAGAACTGTAGCTTTCAAACTTCAAAAAGGACACAAAACAACCATCAAAATATCATAAATGTGGTTCATACAGCTTATGACTTCCATAGCTTTGCGGAGCGAATGCAGAAACGTTTAAGTTGTTATTCACTGACAATCTTCCTTTTGCTATTTAGCAAAATTAAAGATATTTAGTAGTGATGCACCAAAATGAAAATTCTGGGTCAAAACCGAAACCGTTTTGTATAACTGTATTAATATAAGACTTTTAAATTAATTTCATGAACTTTACATAAACTGAAAAAATCTGCAATTGAAACACTGATTGAGAGATTAGGCTACATGAGTCATTATACATTTCATTAAGTCATTCTAAATCTTTCAACATACTGTTCTGAAGTTTATTTAGTGCCATAATGTGCGCTTGATCCGTGCTGCCGCTTGAACTGATGTGGCTACAGCGAGTGATCTGTCACGCCGTATTAAAGAGTGCCAAAATGACATTTATTCATTGAATTTCGTGATCAAATCTGTAAAACTGTTTCATATTAAAAGTAGCAAAGCACAAATCTTACTGCGATTATTGGATGGCAGGTAATGTTTAGTGAATTTTTATTTCAATCTTGAGATTTAAAATCAAGGAATTGATATTGTCACCCCAGCCCTACACAGCTGACATTAACTTGCAGTTTATCCACTTTGTGTGCACGAATTAGACTCTGAACAGTCAAAATACAGCATTGGAGAAGCGCTAATTAAATGTCAATGTTTCGGCCCTTCAAAACAATTTCAACCCAAAACCAAAAATTGTTGTTTCGGCAGGAAATTATCGGTAGCCAAAATTTCAGTGCATCTCTAATATTTAGTGAACTACAACTTAAATTTAAGTCTGTTTCTCACACAAATCTATCATATGGCTTTAGCGCATGAGTCATTAATGCATTTGTCCTTTTTTCACTTTCATTATTGGAAAGAGGATATTCTTCAAAATATCTCCTTTTGTACTCCACAGAAGAAATGTTTAAGAACTCCATGTAGGTAAGTAAATAGGGCTGGGAGACAAAACGATAACTATTGTGATATTATTTCCCTCAATACAACTATAACTATGCATGTTAATGTTAACACTATTAATTTTAATATAAGAGTCCTAACTCAATGTAATAAAGTATCCACTGAAGGCAAGCGTAAATGAGAACCCAAGTGCAGTTTATTATAACTAAAACAAAACATGGCATGGCATGGCATGGCGTGGCGTGGCGTGGCGTGGCGTGGCGTGGCATGAAAACAAAAAACAAAACATGCACTTACACAACAGCAGGAAACAATACTTGACAAAGACACATGGCAAACATGAGGGCTTAAATACACAGACTAATGACAAGACAAGGGACACCTGTGAACAATGATCAGACAATTATAGCAGGATCACATGACAAACAGGGAATCACATGACAGACATGGAAACATGACATGAACAAACCCAAAACGTGTCACTCAAACAGTCAGAATAATTAGTTAATAATTAAATAGGCTAGTTCTATTAAGATATTTCTCTTATCTCTTAAAAAAGACTGAAAAAGGATTTAATTTAGATCTGACTTGAACTTTAAGTTCTGAGAAGATAATGCATCAAACAGAGAAACAGTTGCATTGCCTTTTTATCACCAGCAAGTCAAACAAACATTCTCAAGAAAAGTCATTTTAAATGTTTAATAAAGTTAAAAGTTGTTATTTTAGTATCACTGAGATATTAGTATAGCTTTTATTAATATTTTCCAATTTCATTTGATTTTTTTTTTGTGTCATTTTGTCATTTGTATTATTTAATGTTTGTAAATGTCTTTATAGTTTGTAATGTTTTTTTTCTCAAATAAAAAGTAATTTTTTTACATTTTATTTTAAGTTCATGTTAATTTCATTTTCAAGTAACAAATAAGGATTTTTTGTAACTGGACTTTTGTGAATATGACCCAGAAAAAAAAAGAAAAAAAAAATCATTTGTATATCGGACATCAGTCTGACACACAAGAATTTCACAAGTATGTACCATTTTACCTTTTTCAAAATACAAATATAAATCACCTCCTTTGAACAGTTTTGTTGGCCTGACTGGAGAAAAACCGTGTCATGTTGCCAACTTTTACATTAATTGATTATAGGTGAGAGATTTTACATCACACAATGTTCCAATTAAGTGATTCCCTGAGAGAAGAGAAAAGGAGCAGAAAAGTCGAACAAAGTCTCACTCTGCACCCACTGGGGTCATTATGTATGCAATATATGCTGTGGGCTGTCACAGTCACTCATCTAAATGAAGCTGTAAGTTCAGTTGAGAGATTCTGACTAACCAATTTCAAAAGGTTTAATCAAAAGCTGCCATTAATAATTGCCATAATACACTATGGAGGCCTCTGCAGTTTTCTGCATTAATGGATGGGAATTGGTAGGCACCTTTATACAACACATTATGTATTATTGATTCAATTTTAATTAACACGCACCTAAAGAACAAAACAAATGGTGAATTCTTTTCAGCAAACAACCTAGCTAACTAAAGGATTGGTTTAGGTTTACATTGTTAATCTGTTTTCTGATGGAAAGCCCATGACACAATTGTTGTTGTTTTTTTGGTCCATCTCCATACTTACAATGCAACGAAAAAAAAAAAAAGAAAAAGAAAAAAAAAATCAATTACTTTTGTCGCTTAGCAACAGCACATGCTAAACCCATTGCATTCAGTTACCTTTAAAAATCCTATTAATCACTCTAATAATAGAGTCACCTCACCTCACCACTACAGCAATGCTTATAAAACATGGTAAAATATTAATGCAGGTATGTAATGTATTAACATTTTTGTTTGTTCTTCATCTTATATGGCCTATATTTCCACTCTTGCTTTTAAATTGTCTTTATTCAAGGTGTTTTTTCATTTAACCCTCATGTTGCGTTTGGGTCATTTTGACCCGAATATTTTATTTTTCCCGAAAATACTAGTTAATGTTATTGCATCGGACTAAAACTTAGTGACTTTGTTCACAAAGGATATAACTACTTCTCAAATGTTTTTTTTTGACAATTTACAAATAGTTTACAAAAAATAGCTTATAAATCTCTCATTATACTATATTATCACCCAATATTGGATTCAATCTTTTTGTCAACTTGTTTTCTTTAAACTTGCTCTGTGCCATTTTTTTTACAAAATAAAAGTTTTTCAAAACAAACTTCCTGGTGAAACATTTAAGTAGACTAGTGTGATCAACAGTGCAATTTTTTTTCATATTTATTTAATATTTCCAAAATGATTAAAAAATAATGCTTTTTTTACTAAAAAAGAAAAAGAAAAAGATGTCTACTTTCAGATAAATGAGGCCTACAATTAATCAGATGCAAATAGAAATATAAAACTAGTCCTAATTGAAAGAAAACAAGTTGCCAAAAAGAATGAATCCAATATTGGGTGATAATATAGCATAACAAGTGATTTATAAGCTAGGGTTAGGGTTTTTATAGGCCAGCCAAGTGTTATTGGGTTTTGAACAACACAAGGGTTAACATTGGATGAATGATGATGTTTGTTCAAATGTACTAAAAGACTAAACAAGATAAAGAGCTCATGTTATGGCTAGGCATTCTCTCACTTGCGATAGGATTGAAAATGCATCAGGCTAGAAAAAGAATAAGTGGGTGTGTCCAGACAGCCATGCCAGTGTAATGAGTAATCACTGAGTGTGCTGGCATTTCCATTAGTACTAAACACTAAATTAAAGCAAGTTTCCATTCTGGGTGACTGGAAAGGAAGGATCACATTCTTTTAATAGCACAGGAAATATTTAAGATGGTAAACAAAACAAAACACAACACAGACATGCAGATCTGAATCAGACTGTCACAGGTTAACCTGTTGACTCTATAAACTTGGACTAACAAACATACACCCATTTCACTGGTACTGTGCATCTGTGTACACATCAGGAAGGTGTTATGGAGTTTTTGTTTTGTTCAGTTTAAAGTTTGTTACTGCTGCACTGTAAAAACGAACTTTTTGGTATAGTAATATATATTAAATTAACCATCATAATTTTTACTTTATAAAATTAAAATTCAATGAGAACTAGAATTTTCTAAGTAAAATTTTAAATATCTACACATTTAATTCATGTAATAAATTAACTGGTTGGAAAGAGTAAATATTATTATATATTTGCTTGTAATATTTAAACATTTTATAGTCACTTCACATAAACATAGTAATTTTAAGTAAATTTTAATCGAAAAGTATAGCGCGTTTGAATCCGCACATGCGTGTTTGGACAAGACAGTCTAACTGCCACTTTGGGTCAGACGGATTGGTGAGCTGCTGCGTGGCTGCTTTTTGTCGTGTTTGAGGTAAGTTTGTCTTTATGTTTTACATTTAATAAAACATGGGTCTGTGTGGATTTTGATTGATGATTCTTGTTTACGTGACTCAATAAACATTAATGCTCATCTTATAACATGACCTCATATTAGTGTAACGCGTCTGGGTTATCCACAGTACATTAACGTTATAACATAAGTTACGTTAACCCTTACATTTCACTTCCTAAGTTACATTAGTTAACGTATATTTAATCGGAAAAGTTTTCAATAGTTTTATAGATAAAACACTGTTTTTCGTGTAAAAATTTCAAACTGATTGGATACCGTTGTAACTGCTAGTAGCTTGCTAACATGATTAGGCCTTAAAATTAACGTTAACCGCTTTCCTGCTGAAGTAGGCCTAACGTTACGTTAAGTTAACGTTATAAGTTACCGTTGACTGTTGTATGGAAAAGTTTGAATTTTCTTACTGAATACGGTGAAGTGGGAGAAAAAAAGAGAGTAAACTTTATAGTTACCTACACAATGTGTGTGGTAACTATACTTAGGTGTATTTAAATGCCTGAAATGCACTATATAATCACACCGGTTTAATCGTACGCATCAAAGGGTTAACATACTAAAAAAGACCATATGGTTTCGATTATGTATGTGTTCATTCTGTTATGATAATGAAGTCACTTTATATTTTTGTTTCTCAAAATAATTATATTTTTTCTTTTTCTAAACTGTATGCAGGAGGACAGCAGCAGTGACATCACTCAGCACATCATTAAAATACTGGTTGTCCATGGTGCTGATGGAGAAGATCCAATCGATGTATCCAGCCTTCTTAAAGGACAAGTTCGGTATTTTACACTTAAAGGGTTAGTTCACCCAAAAATGAAAATTCTGTCAGTAATTACTCACCCTCATGTTGTTCCAACCCCATAAGACCTTCGCTCATCTTCGGAACACAAATTAAGATATTTTTGATTAAATCTGAGTGCTGGATCACTCCTCCATAGGCTTCTAAGACACTATAACTTGCTGGCCCAGAAAATGTATTAAAGACATCGTTAATATAGTCCAAGTGACTACAGTGGCTCAATCTTAAGTTTATAAAGCGACGAGAATACTTTTTTCGTCACCACGTATCACACACATGACCAGCGTCGCCCAATAGTGAGCCTACGTGTGACATACAACACAGACGCACTGCGCTTAAACACTACGTGAAAAGACCCGAGGCCCAGAGAGAAGAAAATGAAAAGTGGAATAAAGTCGTTATTTTTGTTTGTTTTTGCGCACAAAAAGTATTCTCGTCGCTTTATAAACTTAAGATTGAGCCACTGTAGTCACTTGGACTATATTAACGATGTCTTTAATACATTTTCTGGGCCAGCAAGTTATAGTGTCTTAGAAGCCTATGGAGGAGTGATCCAGCTCTCAGATTTAATCAAAAATATCTTAATTTGTGTTCCGAAGATGAATGCATAGGTGCACTGGAACAATCCTTCCTAAAACGCATTAAACTTTCGTTTACAAAGACGTGAAACTCACCGAGTGGTCAGGGGTGTTCACTGATGTGCTCACACAAAAATCGCTGTAAAATATGCTTTCCAACAGGTTTTATCATAGTTTTTGTCTAACTCCATTGACTTGTATTGGATGTGCTGTGAGGTACGGTATTACTCCGCCAACGGAAATGTTTTTTTTTTTTTTTTGCTACCACAGAAACCGAAAATTCTCGGGCCAGAAGCATGTGTCCAAATTTCAATCTTAACCGTTCTATTTAATCAGAAACGATCTGAAAACAGGGCTTTATGTGTAAAATACCAACCTCGTCCTTTAAACTCTCCCCAAAAGTTCAAAGATTGAAGATGAAGTTGTATTAAATGCTATGGTATGATAGAACTGTTTAAACTTTCATTTGTTTCATTAAAGTTGTAATGGTATTCTTTAAAGTTCACTATTTCAGAGTGCTGTTTTGAATGTTGAATGTTTTGCATGAATTTTTTTTAAATACATTTTTATGTTTAAAACAAGGGTTACAGTATAATTCTGAAGTTTTACTGAATGCACCTGTGTCAAGAGATGACTGTGAATGTCCATTTTTGTATGAAGAATTTTTTGATGACTGAAAAATAAATAAACTGTTTAATTGTATTTTAATTGTGTGATTTGTGAAAAATATAGAGAAAATGTTAATTTATGTTCATGATTATTTATAAAAAAGAAATTAGCAATGTTTACATAATTGTGGGGAGTATTATAATTTCATAAAACTAAGTAAATGAAAACAAAAAAAACTTAAATAAAATCTACTTATTTACTTCATTAAATGGTAAGATTTACTTCATAATTTCATAAAAGCAAGCTTCCTAATTATAAAACAATAAATAAACTTTACTTAATTACTTTAAATAAATATAGCTTCTAAATGAAATGTAAATAGGTAATTTTTACTTAATTTCTTCATGAGCGTTACGTTCAATACTAAGTAGATTTTACTTGATAATGACACGTAAGTTGTACTTGATATTATGGCAGTAAAATTTACTTAAAATTTACTTGTGCAAATTGTTACGAGGATTTTATTAAGTAAATCTTACAAGTAGTTTTTTTCAGTGTGTGTTTTGTTAATAGTTTTCAACTCTTTATAGTTTTTCTTAAAGTTTGTCTTCTTTTTTTTTAAAGAACAGAATTCCAGAACACCTTTTATCAGAATGACCTAGATTATGGGTTTGGTTGTACAGAGTATGAACTGGGAAGTTTAACTGCAATAAGATTTGTGGGAAAAATAAAGGTAATTCTGATAAAAGGTGTTCTGGAATTCTGTTCTTTAAAAAAAATAATGACAAACTTTAAGAAAAACTATAAAGAGTTGAAAACTATAACAAAACACAGCAGTAACAAACTTAAGTAAACATCACTTCCTGTGGAAGCTACCTTTTAGGTGTTATGTCAGAGGGGGGAGACTTCAGAAACAGTTGTTTTTGCCATTTAATTTGTTGTTATACTCTTTCTCTGTTAATGGTTGTTGTATTAGCTGTTTGGAAGGAAGTGTTGTGTTGGGTGTTTATATTATTTAATCTGATCGTTACAAACTTTTTAGTTTGCTCCTGTTGTTGGTATGCCCTGTAGGTGGGGCTTCAGCCTATAAATAGACTTGATGGCTGAAAGGAATCCAACCGCCAATAAAAACAGAACAACAAGAAGAAGTAGAAGAAATAATTCAGTTCTGGGTATGGACTGTTGAGAACTTGGGCCATTTGGTTTAGCCAAAATTAGCACATTGTTGCTGTTTTGTTTTGGTAAAGTTTTTATTATTTTTGTAAATATTTTAGCACCTTCCAATAAAACTTTTTGGATTTTGCATCAACTTTTTGTACAGCATGTCATTTCCCTTTTCCACTCCAACTGGTTTGCCTCACTGGTCACTACACAGACAGTCTCCACATAACCAAGATAAAGGAACCTCACCTGACAAACACCTATTCTCATACACTACTGTCTGGGATTAGTTGGATTTAAAAAATATATACTTTTACTCAGGCGTTACTTGATCAAAAGTGAAAGTAAAGACATTTATAATGTTACAAAAGATTTTTATTTCAAATAAACTCTGAGCTTTCAAAGAATCCTGCTGTTTTCAACATTGATAATAATTAGAAATTATTCTTATTTAGCAACTTACAAAAAAAATCAGCTGTAGGAATACACTACATTTTAAAATACATTAAAATAGAAAACAGTTATTTTAATATTTCATCATATTACTGTTTTACTGTATTTTTGATCAAATAAATGCAGTCTTGGTGAAAAGAAAGCACTCGTTTCAAAAACATTAAAAATCTTACTGACCTCAAACTGTTAAACTGTAGTGTTTGGGAGTGTTCAATCGCTTTGATGCATGGTCTGGGTTTTCTGAAGTGAGGTATTATTATACTGCTGAAAAACATCTTAAACCAGCCTATGATGGTTTCCTGGTTTAATTTGATCTCCCAGCCTGGACAGGCTGCTCTATCCCATACACAAAAGAAATGTATTTGAAATATATTTTCAGAATATATTTTTAGAATATATGCAAATATTTGAAATTGGCCCAATAAATATATTTTAGTTAAATATATGTAAATATATTTTGAAATTTAAAAAGTCAACATTTTCACAAACAAACAGCACATTTTCAATTTATTTTTTAGATAAACCACTTCAGCCGTGGATGTGGGAGAGCAGTGCTCTACTTCACCCACCCACATTTTTCCTACTGGTCGGGAATCGAACCGGCAACCCTTCGTTTACAAGCCCAAAGCCCTAACCAGTAGGCCACAGCTGCCCCTTTAAATGACATTTACGTAGGAAACAACACACAAAATGCAGTTTCCCCCCTATTTTTACAGAATTACTATGAATTACTATGATCAAAATACATTTTCAACCCTTTTTTAGCAAGCTAAACATTTTATGACCATATATTTTGTCATATATTTTACATTACATGTTATAAATGTAAATATATTTCACACTTAACATCATATATTTTTGTTATATTTCAGAATATATTTCAAAATGATAAATATAAGTGGACAACGTCAATGTATTTGGAATATATGCCACATATATTTTTGACACTATAAAATATATTTACATATATTTCTTTTGTGTATGGGATTGCCTGGTTTTAGAAGGGTTTCATACACTTTTCAGCTGGTCAGGCTAGTTTCAGCATGTCTTTTTTTTTCAGCAGGGCGTGCAAGTAAAGTTTTTATTATTCAAACTTCCAACTCTGACATATGTTCTGCTAATATTGTGACAGAGATAATAAAAATACTTCAAGGGGTGGAAAAGACACTAAATTGTGTTATGTTGTATCAGAGAACACATATCCTTAGTCATTCGCACATTCAGCTTGTCTGGAGGAAAGAGTCAGACTTGACAAGCTGCCAAGTTTGGAGAACATTACGGGGCCAAATCAGTCGCCTGCTGTGAGTCACACTCAGAAAGACAGCAGCGCAACGCCACCAACTTAATTCAGATTACTGCAACAAACTGACACTCGATCCTTAACCATATGACCAAAACAATGACGAGGGAAAGAAACAAAACACTACTTAGAAGTCTAGAATTTATCCTACCCCAATTCTGGCCCACCGACGACTATCTTTTCAATCAGTGTAACCTGAAAAGGCATATTTGCTGACTGAATGGAACAACAATCATTGGCTGTTAATTTGTTGAATGAAAGGCTTTCTGAGAATTCAATTTCAGTTTATTTGCTGTTGTCTGAAGCATGGTACGAGTCAATAACCTGCTCCGTAAACATTCATGTTGACCCTCCGCTGCTATTTCTACATGAGAGAATATGCTCAGGCACGCACGAATCTCACTGTAAACCACAAACCAACTCCGCTCTCTATGGATTTTTCTTAGCAAAGGTTCATATCAGTCCATCAGTGACAGTGTTCATGGAGGTTACTCATTAATCACTGGATTTGATGTTAACTGGGGTGTGTTTTTGGCTTTTGGGGTGTGTTTAGGTCTGAAATTTTAGCACACATTCCATGATAGACTACATTTGGTCAATACCTGATGAATACCCAATTCACATATGAGTATGGATGGGCATTTTTGTCAATTTTTCATTTCGAGTACTGATAGATCTCAAAAATGAGTACTTGAGTACTCAGTATCAGTCATGGCGATAATGAAAATATTTTTAATTGAGACACTGTTATGAAAATTATTGCAGACAAATACAAATATGACATGGAATGTCTATCAAAATATGAAAATATGACTAGAAAAATAACTGCTAGATTTTCAATAACGCAATGTTTGCGAAAAAGTAATAGCTGCATGAAGTGAAGCTGAAGAGTGAATTAACAGGTAAACTGAAGCCCGTTCTATATGACACATATGAGATTAATCAGATGTCTTAGATGGACAACATAAACATACCATTACTGTAAACTCGAATAAGTTAGCAGAACTCAAAAAATGTAAGGCAATCGATTGCCTCAATTTTTTTAAGTTTTGAAATTCAAAGTTTAAGTAAGCAGAACTGGCAGATTTTAAGTTTGTACTTAAACATTTCAAGTTAAGAACAATTAAAATCAGAGTACACTATTTCATACATTTAACTTAAAACCTTCATGTAATCTCAATGTGAACACTTTCATTAGTATTAACTTATAGTTTTAACAAGCTAGTTTGCTAACATACTATTATGTTATCATGCTAACAATAGTATGTTATACAGCACTTGCTGTATGAGTGCAACAATATTTTTTTTTATTTGCTCTCAAATCAAGCTCATGCACAACTTGTCACCATGATGGTAACTATCCTAAAACCAGCATTAACAGAAATTCTTCTAAATTAGCATAACAAAACATTAATCAATACTCAATCTCCCACTTAACATTAATCTTGCACAAAAAAAACACCATTATATTACACTTAATTTTAGCATTTACTCTCCCATTCAAGTGCCATCGGCAAAGCATGCTGGGAAATAGACATCCCAGCCGTTTCAGTTAAACTTAAGTTTGTTTAAATTAAAATAAATCATTTTATAAAACTCAAAACAATGAAACAGTTCAGTTTACTTAAAATATATCAGTTCTGTGAACTTGAAAGAAAAATAAAGTGCTAAATACTCATAAAAGTTAATTTGACTGAACTAATTAGTTTAATTTAAGTTTGTCCTACTCAAACCAATTAATTATTTTGAGCGTTAGGGTTTACAGATATCTGCACTAAAAGGATGCAAAATTGAGTGAACTTGAACAAAGTTAGGCCTACATGCTAGCCCCGAAAGTGCACACTTCCTGTAACAATGCGCTAAAATTCAATTACAAAGAATTCACAACATTCTATAGTGTTCTCATTATAATGTTTTGTATATGATAGATTGGCATTGCACATCTTGCACTTAACTGTACTTTCATCTACTTTATCGAGTGATTCCAGTAATCCCTGACCGTTTTCGAAGTCATGATGAGAAACGATTTTAATTGAAACATAGGCCTATTGTAATTTAATGGCATCCCGGATCACGCTGAAGGGTTATATGTTTGTTCGGAGCATTTTGTTTTGAAAGCGAGGCGCAGTGTAATGGAGAGTTCGCAAAGAAACATTTGTTGAAAGATGAAGCACCCAACTGTAGCCCCTTTTTACACAGAGATCCCGGAAAATACACTGATAATGTGTCCTGGAATCGTTTGATTTTGGTTCATTTACACTGCCAGTGATTTTCTGGAATCTGTGTGTGCGTTCACACACATCCCGTAAAGATCCCATAAAGACACATGAAATCAGGATGTGACGTGAAATGTCTCGACTCTCCACAGCGTCAAAGTTTGCTTTTGTTCTGCGATTTCTCTCTCTCGCTCGTGCATTTTTTTTCTGATTCGATCATAAACTAGCATCGCATTGCGTACCATTCCACTAAGCTGACAACATCACTACGACACACCCCTTTCGGCATTGGTCCTGCCTTTTGTTCACACAGGGCGTGCTCCGGGACTGATCCCGGCAATGTTATTAGGTCCCCAGCCAGGGATTTTTCCCGGGATCAACCCCGTGACGTGTTTGCCCATACACAAAAGAAATATATTTTAAATATATTTTCAGAATATATTTTGAAATATATTTTCAGAATATATTTTGAAATATATTTTTGGAATATATGCAAATATTCGAAATTGGCCCAATAAATATATTTTAGTTAAATATATGTAAATATATTTTGTATTTTTTTGAAAATATATTTTAGTTAAATATGTGAATATATTTATATGTCAATATATTTACTAACAACATATATGTTCATATATGTTTTAACTTTTGCAAATTGTTATACTTGCATCATAAATATTGTGCATATTTTCAATATTTAAATGACTTCAGGAAAGATGTCAATAAAACACAACAATTAATCTAATAATTGCACTTAGTGTTAGGTACATGCCACCTAATATGGCCTAGTAAAGCAACTATCTGTCATTTTACATTGCAGTCATTTAAATGTAAGTACAGTATTTATTATAGCTGTGTGTCATAATACAGTAGTGAAATATGGTAGCCTACTGTTGTGTATAGGGGAAAAGGTAGAGGAATTACTATGATCAAAATACATTTTCGACCCTTCTTTAGCAAGCTAAACATTTTATGACCATATATTTTGTCATACATTTTACATTACATGTTATAAATGTAAATATATTTCACACTTAACATCATATATTTTTGTTATATTTCAGAATATATTTAAAAATGATAAATATAAGTGAACAACAATGCAAATATATTTCAATATATTTTTTTCTGTATGGGTGTGTTCACACAGAAGACACTGTAGCAATTTTATGGCAATTTTCTGGGATCAACGCTCTGTGTGAAAGGGGTTTATTGGATCTGACAGCACCTGCATCACAAACCTTAAGTAAATTATTTCATCATGCTTTATATGGATAACGTTTTCACAACACTTACTGACGTGCAATAGCGAGTGGGCGTTGATAGTTTCCCATGCAATGATGTTAGCCAATCAATGAGCCGCCCCTTAAAAATGGATCATTCCTGACAGAGGGTCAGAATGAAGGTTGAAAATAATTGTTTTTATCAGACTGTATAATGAAACTGCCACTGCCAGACACATCTGGTAGTCAAACGGACCATTAGTTTGTGAATGGCGGCCTGGAGTCATCTGATGTCTGTGTACTGTTCTGTCCCACACAGGTGTGCTATGGGGTGGAATGAGCAGAACCACACAGTAATTCACAGAAAAATGGGTAAAAATAGGGGGAGTGTCCCACTGAACCCTGTTTGCAATGGTAACCCCTGTGAAGTCAAAAATGAAGGAAACAGTATGTTGTGCACATTTCATTTGTAAAAATTCAAATGCTTAAAAGTCTAAAAAGACTTGTTTTTAATACTGCAAGAAATAATTTACAATAAAGTTAAAACAATCTGCTAGTGGTGTGAGAATAATAGAACTAATCAAGATACATTCTCTGAAAACAAGTCTTAATATATTATACAATTCTGCCTCCTTTTTAAAGGATATTCAGATAATTTACAGGAAAAAAATACATAAAATATATTTAAAAAAAATTTATATAAAGAATTTTTTTTTAGTACCAGTATCATGTGTCTGGATGGCAATATGCATATGAAAATTATATACAGATGAGATTATGCATAATAAAGATGTGAAAGAGGTGTCGTAAGCTCCATGTACGGTCATTTCTAGGATTTCAGAGTAAAAAATAAAGCTTGTGCATGTACGCATAATCTCCAGCTGGGATTTATAAAGTGTAAACAGACAGTTTAATAAGAAGATACTTTATAAAGACAGTACATTACGCGTTTATAGCCATTCGTCATCTTGGAAAACAGTCTCGACTAATCGAGTCACGAACGCCGTGCTAAGTGAGCTGGTCGATAGGAATTACGTTTGTGAAATCTAACGTAGCACGGCGTTCGTGACTCGATTAGTCGAGACTGTTCCAAGATGATGCCTGTAAACACGTAATGTACTGTCTTTATAAAGTATCTTCTTATTAAACTGTCTGTACACTTACAAAGTTCTCAATGCTTCGGTTGGCATGTAAGGACCCTCATTATGCTACCGTGTTAGTGTGAGGCTATTTTGAGCCTTGTTAGTGGTATTAACTAGCGATTTACTTTTACTTACTCTGTGCCCCATATACTAGCGTTATAAGCTAACGTTAATCTGTTTTTAGAGATAAAACTCTTTACATCCGATTTTCATGAAAACGCATCCCAGGGAATGATCGACTCGGTAACCATGTGTTAATTACCTCACATAATGTATTTAGTGCATCACTAAGTCATAAATTTTAGAAGGCAGGCAGCAAATGATGATTGAAAATGGTTTGTTGTAGCTTGATGGAATAGATGGATAGAATTAGGAGTGACCTTTGTCTTGTTTAATAATAATACAAATGATGATGATAATAATAATATCATCATCATTGATTTTTTAAAATTATTACTGTCAATATTAATAATAATAGTTGATTTTTTTTTTTCAAAGGACTTTAAGTTTCATATCTTAAGTTTGTATTTTTAATATACATTATATTTATCAGAACTTTAATATATTCTGTTCTGTTGTGACAAAGTTAATTTGTAAAATAATAAGTTTATTTTTAAACTGCATTATATTATTTTAGTAAGGCTGAGGACTCTTAAATAACTACAAATAACTGATGTTAGGGAAAATCTGTTCATGTTTTGTTACACGTTTCTGGATTTGTAAAAAAATATATATATCGGCCGATATATCGGAATATCGGATTTTTAAATCACCAAATATTTATATCGGTATCGGCCTTAAAAATCCTTTATCGGTCGGGCTCTAAAAACTAGGTCTCTCACAAAGACAAATCTTTAGAGATGCATGATGTGGTACAGCATGTACTTTATGCTTTACAATTACACAAGACACAAAAACAAGTAGACAAAAACTTTAGTATATTAATTTGTATTAATTTAAGTATATTTAGTATTAATTTGTATCGTACAGATTAGAAGTCGACCGATTGATTGGTTTTGCCGGGGTTTAGAATGACCCAGGTTAACTATTTCAAGTGTGAAAAGCCCTTTGGAGTATTTTGTTGTCATTCAGTAAAAAACTATCAGTTGGTTAACCGTTATCTGCCAGTGCGGTCCAACCTTATCATTATCAGTAAAAACTACTATCGGTCAACCTCTAAAACAGATGTACAGCTCACAAAGGGGAGGCCAAAATGTATGCATTTGGCATTTTATAAGTACAAAAGCGTACTAACAATATTAAAAGTTTGGCTGATATTTTCATGTTGTGGTCAATAACTAATAAATGGCCGATATTAAAATTAGCCTATATACTATTTTGTGGAAATTGGTGTTAAATAAAACACTAGCCTAAATACTAAAATCAACCAAATAAAATGCTACAGTTAAGGCAGCACAACATAATGCACAGAACTATTGAAAAATAGATATTCATTCTGAGATTTGCTAAATATTACATTTAATATGGGTTATTGAATTATGCGTGTTTTTAAAGATGAACTTAAATTCTGAGCATTTACATCCCTATTATTATGTTTAAAATATTGTACACCAATTTCTATAGATCAAGCTCAAATTTTGCCATGTATCGGGCCAGGTGATACTACCACGTAAGAAGATCCATTTCTTCTCTTTTGACTTTCAATCTGTTTTTGCGAATCTGCACAAGAACAAAAAATCTACATGAATGGAAGCAGGTAAAAGATTCAGACAAACACTACCTGTAATTTAAAACCACAGTTCACACAGCTCCGCAAACACAAACTAAATTTTTTTTCCTTCTGATATTTCAGGAAGAGACTGTATTATTAACAATAAATCTTTGTGTCAGAGGAAGCTCGGTGATGGAAGAGGAAGGGAGAGCTGGAGTAAATATAGGATGTTTCCTCTCTGCCTATCACAGTATGTGAATAGAGGACATCTCAGTTACATGCATGCATCACACAGGTAACACAAGAACAAATTAACCTTTATGAGTTTTGGGAAGTTTTACATTTATGTCTATGAATAAGAAATCAAAACACCTAGAATACCATGTTTGACATTATTTGTTAACATGTTTTCATCATTGCTTGTATACCCATCTCCCATTTTCCTCCCTTCTTCTTCTGTTAGGTTACCATATCCCTTGTTTATGTTGGATGTAGGAATAAAATATGTTTTATGTTGAATTTGCTTTAGTTAAAACTCCTTCATGCTTTGAATGAATGAAAAACAACAGGTTGAAGTAAAAGGCATTTGTTTGCGTGAAGGAACGCAGCTGCATTTAATCGAACAGTCTGAATACAAACTAGCCTCGTCATGTTATAATAATAAATACACATAAAAATCACACAAAAACATTTGAATGGCGTGTGTTCTACACAAAAGCATTCGTGAAAGGTTTAAAACGTAAGTGTCATTTTGTATCCTCGCGTGTATTGTTGTGGGACACGAGAAAACGCCTCTGAACAAACAAACTGTTGCATCCATTGACGTTCAGTCATATTAAATTTACTTAACTAAAAATAATGGATGGAAAATATCAGCTGGTATTCTGTGCGCCATCTGTTAAGAATAGCCTATGATATTTTGTAACGTACAGAAATAGTCCGATCTGTTATTACAACTCACGTAAACATGTAAAACAGGGTTTCTGTCAGTCCACAATCTCCACATAACTTAGATGCCTAGACATGAATCATTCGATGTCACTCGTGTGGGTTTATCGGTCTAGCATGTCCTAAAACTAAGAAAGAGTCTGGCATTTTACGATAGAGTTTTTAAATGTCGTCAAATGAAAAAAAAAAAATGTCGATCATCACAAAACACATGCGGAACAGGCGTGAAATAGAAACAGACTGAAAGTAAACTGCAGCTCGTCTCGCTCATGAAAGCAAATCTTGTCAACAGTTTCAGATGACTCAACATTTGATCTAGAGGTTGTTATAAATTAACAGGAGCTTTGAAGTATGGTAAATAAATACTGGGTCGCGATATCCAAACCTCGCGCGGTGCTCCGATTGCATGCGCGAGTCACTCCATCTCCCCGTCCGAAAAACGCACACTCTCGCAAACTGATGTCACGGCACAGAAAAAACAATAAACGTTCATGCCAGCGCGGCTTTCTAAGATCTGCGCCATATTTGAACACCCCTAGGTAGTATTGTGAAAAAAACGAAACGCGCGCGGATAAAACTTGAGAAATGTAGACGAGGGGAAACTAAGAAGTGTTACAGCCCCACGCACTTACCTCGCGCCTCTTGAGTCACCGAGAATACAAGTACAGCCAGCAGCAATGAGCGGCAAAGTAACGTTCCCGCGTCCATCGTGGTATAGATCATTCTTAAGGACTGGTCAGTTTTTTCCTCACACATTCAAGTAGTCGAGTCTCTGCTTCGAGAAAGGGAGCGCTCTGATTGGTCAGCACGGAAAAATAGGCCCCGCCCATATTGATCACTCGTCGTTACCCTGCCTCAGTTTAGCCGAGTTCAGCTTTATCTCAAAACTACTGCGAATCTGTCCTGTGAATGTTGTTACAAAAATGATCTGATCTGATCATCCCACATGCAGCTTTCATGATCAGGGATTCAAAATACTTAAGTCAATCTAACCGTAATCAGATATGTCATTTTTCTTTCTTTCTCTCTCTCTTTTTAACATAAAAATAAGATAACACACACTGAAAGAACATCTTTTAGCAGCCGAAGATTGTTTGCTGGCCTTAGCTGGTTTATATATAGTATATACTGGTCTCCCATTCTATTCTAATGTATTAATAGTCTAATAAATAATAACAATGCAATTAACATTATTTCTATATTAGTAGGCTATATAATACATATAATTATTATGTAATAAAATAAATAATACATTTACATCATTAATACCATAACATGCAAATGTATTTGCATTTTATGATGCCTCTATGCAGAATTAAACAGTTTAAACACTGTAAATGCACATTTTTGTGATACTTATGCTGCTTCGGATGCATCTTTGGTGGAGTAGTGTAAAGACATAAGAAAGAGAAAGATTTTTAATCATTATTGTGAACGAGATGAGGCTGTATATGGCCAGAAATGACATAACTATATGTCCTGAGAATGAAACAAGCCAGGGCAGACAGACAGCCTGAAGGCAGAGACTGAAGAGCAGCTATTGTCTGTGGTTAGTGCTCTATAGCAAACTCCTCTTTCCTGTTGGTAGAACTGAACCATTTGAATCAGGCTGACAGAGCATTTCTATTTGTCTGACTGCTCAGTAAACTAGTCTCTTTGGCGGACATACAAAACAGGCAATGACATGATGGAATGCAATAGAATGAGGCCAATGATGATTGGTTATTAAGACTAAGCTAAAACATTTTAGATACATTTTAGAGAAAACTTGGCATCAGCAAGGTTCAGCTTTGCAAAGAGTAACACTAAAATATTATGTGTGCCAAGCTTAGCGCAAAATCATATTAAAGTCATATTATACACATACAGTGAATCAAACTATGTGCTTTTTGATGATCACTTCCTGCTTTAGGTGTCTCCACTCTGCCCCCTTGTGACCTGATATACACTACTGTTCAAAAGTTTGGGGTCAGTAATATTTTTATTAAAAGAAATTAATACTTTTATTCATCAAGGATGCATTAATTGATTAAACGTGGCAGTAGGAAAACATTTTTTTTATTTTCTTCTTAACTTTTTATTCACCAAAGAATCCTGAAGAAATGCATGTTTCCACTTATAAAATATTCAGCATATTAGAATGATCCGATGTGACACGGAAGACAGGAGTAATGATTCTGAACATTTCAGACCCCAAACATTTGAACGGGAGTGTACATAGTCACATTTGCCCTTGACGAGACATCAGATTCATCAAATCTTTATTTTCCTCGTACAATGTCTGTATTGTTTTGAAACCTGCCACAACTTAGAGAAACAAAAGACATACTTATAAAACAAAACATTTATTCACTCAGCACCATTGAAATATGAAAAAAGAAAGGGGGAGGGTTCTCTCTATGATTGTTTCATACTCAAATCTGACTTCTAGAAGATAAACAATGTAATTTATTTTCTAGTTTGTCTTTCTAAATATGTCATTGAAAGTTTAAACACAGTGAAGACTTATAACGTGGTTGTGGCCACTGTCAACCTTTGAAATTAATGCCTATTTAAGTATGTACTTGGCACTGGGTTTTAGTTTTTATGTGCTTTTACATTATAAATTAGACATATTGCCATTAAATACTAGTTTAGATGCAAGTTCACAGAAAGTAGCTTCATGGGTGTGAAAAAACCTCTAAACAAAAGAAATTATTATTAGAAATTATTATTACAGTGCATTTAAACAACTTCCAAAACTCTGTGGTTTGATTATATCCAAATACTGACATCTAAATATTGGTATTTAATCTGATTAAAAGAAATTATCTTGTGTGTATCTATGTTTATGGTTTTAAATTTGCAGTTAATATTACACGCACAAAACTCTGTATTAGTAATTGTAAGGGAGGGACTAAGACCATCTGAGAAGACACACAGTAATGCAGTGAATTCAAACAATGGATCTACACTTGCTCGATGTCTGGCTGAGGTATTCTTTGGTATTCTAATAGTTGAATAAATGTCGTGGGTCGTCGATTGAACAATTTCAGTGGGTGATTTATACATATTTACATCATGCTCAGAGAAGCACTGAAACATGATTGCAGTGCCATTTTCCCTGGCTTGTCACTTCTCACAGGAACTCTCTCCCTAAAAATAACAAAGAGTAGATTGGATATTTCCCCTAGCAGTCCAGCTACTGCTGCTCCCTACATCTGCATTACTTTACTTTAAAATGGTCAGCTTTCTAGTTCCTTCCAGGGTCCTGGATGTAACTGTTCTCAATGCAAAGCACAATGAAGTGGTTTGAGCAGCTACGCGTGTGCTGCCCGAGCAATCTGCCGGTCTGCAGAAGAGATGCCTGTCCGGTCACCGCCATGTCACCCGTCCGCCATGCCTCACAGTAGTTAGTTGTCATTCGGATGCCCACCGCACTCGAGCCGTGCCACACCAGTTTCTGAGGCCTTGAGTCATAGTAACATATACAATTATTCACACTGTTAGAATTTAGTTTACATGTCTAAAAAAATTCAAAAGGAAAAAGCTGTTTACCAAGCCTGATCTGTCATGACATTTCGTCCATCGAAGGAGTAAATCGGAGTAAGTGGATCAAAAACAGCCCCGTTGCCGGAGAACATAGCCATCCAGCTGCCGAATAGCACTTCTCCCTAGAGAGGATGCACAAGAAGCTTAATTTAGACAGGCTAAACTTAGGCAAACTACATATAATGAGAACACATTGATCAAAAAATCTATCGTGCAAATATGCTCCTTTACATACTTTGAGGTTCACCACTGGCAAGTTGAAGCGGTCCCCTTTCTTGACGATGGTGGAGAGGTCTTGTAGGTGAGAGGAGAGGAAAGCTCTGTAAGTTGATGTCAGGCCCCTGGCACGGGCTTGCTGGTAACACTGATAATCTGCCCCTCGGATTCCGTGCATGTCTCCTGAAAATGGGGCATTGAGTGCCACCAGGTGCAACTGAGAAGTTCAAAGGTCAGAGGTCATGTCAAAGTGCACACCATTTCACATCAAACATTAAAACATGCAACAAGGTTTAAGCAATCCTTACCGCAGGCATCGAGTGTGCAGTGTGTGGAAGAACATTGTAGTCTGGCAGGAAGCTCTTTAACTCCTGCAAATAACGTTAGATGTTCACATCAGACACTAAGGTACAGTATATACCATTATTACTGAAATGAACATTTGATTCCAGAATATTTTAACATTTCTCTAGATCTTATAAATGGTACTGTAGACAAACGATGATCCTAAGGCCATACTAGGGGATATATTGGTACCATATCTGTCACGTTCTGGGTTTTGTTTCCTGTTCCTGGTTCTCGTCTTGTCATGTGAGTCCCTGTTTGTCATGTGATCCTGCCATGTGTCTTGTCATTGGTTAATCGTCTGATTATTATTCACAGGTGTCCCTTGTCTTGTCGTTAGTTTTGTGTATTTAAGCCCTCATGTTTGCCCTTTTCCTTTGTCTAGTATTGAATGTTTCTATGCATTTGTGCATTTGTGTTTATGCCATGTCCAGGTTCTTGTTTTGTGTTACCAGTTCACAGCCTTTATGTTTGATTTTCTTTATTATAATTAAAGTTGCATTTGGGTCCGCTCCATCTTGCCTCCAGAGGATTCATTCATTACAATATCGGTTTTCGTCGGATGTTAGGTATTTTATTATTTAACTATACGATATTGGATATTTAATTTTTTAATTTCCTTTAATTTCCCCTTTTTTTACATTTAAATTACCTTTACCATAATCTAACAATCTCTTATACTGAGCTTTCAAAAGTTAATTTAATAACATTGTTGAATGTAATCTTTAGCATATCTCAAATAGTGGTAACTAAAATTTAAAAAATATTAAAATAGCTTTTGGTAACTGAAAAAAAGTTAAAATAAAATACAATATAAACGTTACATGAAAAATGTAAACTTAAACTAAAATTTAAATAAAAAATTAGAGCTAAATAGAAATATTTTTAAAATAATAATAAATAATAATAATTAAAAAAAAAAAATCACATGGCAAAGATCACTAAAACTTAAACTAAAATTGAAATAACTGAAAATATAATTAAATTAAAAATATTAATAAATACTGTAGTACTATAGCATATAGATACTGAAATAACACTGATCTCAAAATGAATATCCATCTTTCAAACTACATTATAATTATTGTGATGCCTAAATTCACTTCTAACATTTAAAATCATTGATTGTAATTATTTATTTAGACAAAACAGCATAGAATTTTTTTTCCAGAAAAAATATCAGTTTATTAGAATCGCACACAATTTTAATATCTGTGCATCCCTAGACTACTGGATATGTTTGACGCACCTGGCTGTGAAGTCTGGGTACACTGCGGTCGCTGGGTCTGCTCAGGCCTTGTGACAAAGCAGATGAGGAACTGTCTTGGGGAACTGGGATAAGCTCTCCTAGCTAAAAACACAGTTACACATCAGAAAACATTAGAATAAGAAGACAAGACATCTTACTCTATTTATGTTTGTTTAGAAGGAAAATGTGAAAATAAGTAAATACCTCAACTTTCTTCCAGCCCCCTTGTACCCTGATGTACAGTTCACTCTTGTCTATAACAAATCCCAGTGTCCCTTCTGCAGCTTGACTGGTCTCTCTTATCATGGTCTGAATGTTTTTGTATGTGCTCACCTGGAAAGGCAAAGTAAGCAGTCACAATAAAAAAAACAAGGCACAATTCATCCTTTATGAGCTTGCTCCCCTACAGCTGAGCTCTGTGCCATCTGACTTACAGGGTTTCCATGGCCAGAAGCGCCGGGCGGCCCTGGAGGACCTGGAGGTCCAGGGAGACTCGCAGCTGAGAAAGAAAGTAAAGCAGAAGTTTGATGCCTGAGTAAGTTGTTGATAAAAAGTTCTTTGCCTCGATAAAGTCACTCAAAATAACTCTGTTTAAGAATGCCCTCAATCTAATCGTCTAAAAAGTTTGGAAAAGTTCACTATTTGAAGTCATGATAGAGTATTTGTTGTCACCTGAGCCATATGCCGATGGGGTACCTGGTGGCCCAGGTGGTCCTGGTGGCCCTTGTGGTCCTGAACTTCCATAACCAGGCAGTCCTGGCAGGCCTGGGGCACCAGTGTCCCCAGGAGGGCCAACAATAGAGTCCCCTTTAGGTCCCTGAAATGCAAAAATGCATGTCATATTAGGACTTAATCTTTATCTTATTAAAAAAAGGACAGACTTAGTTTATATTTGTTTTGAATTGATTATTTATTGTAGACTTACCACAAGGCCTGCTCTTCCAGGGATCCCTGGGGGGCCAGGCAAACCTGGATCCCCTTTCTCTCCTTTTTGTCCTTTGTAGCCATTCTCACCTTTAGCACCCTTAGAGACACATACTCAAAATCATACAAAATCATACATACATTTTAAGTTAAAAAAAACAAACAAAAAAAACAGCGATGGCAATTGCCTAATGAACAAGCACTTTTAAAAAAACTTTTTCCTTACTATTTGAATTTGAGTTTTTAAATGATATATATAAAAAAAAAATAATAATAAAAAACGCTCTTGAGGCCCCTTGGGCATCCCTGGACCCCAGTTTGAAACCTCCTGACCTACCTTACACATTTTGTGTGCAAAATTTGCCCATTTTAAGTATTTAGTGTGCTTCTATATGCAAATGCTAAAAAACATATTTTTCTGGGATATGTGAGATATTGAACAGGTGCTTACCACATAATCCTGAGGAAACATAGGCACTGTGAAGAAAGAAAACATAAAGATCAATTCAGCAGATATAGTTGACTACTATATACAGTAGTCAAAAATGGTTGATCTCTAGACAAAAAGTATTGATGTCTAGTCATTGGACTGTCTGCCAATCAATGTGTGCTATACAGAGTATGTGAGCAGAGCGGGGATCGCCTTTCTGAAGACTGCACTCCGCTCACTTGGTACACTCAGGGCCACTCGCTCAATGCAGAATGCCCTTTATGATATGCTGGTTCAAGAATCTGTGAAATAATCAATAGGTCTAAGCAGGTTATGGAGTTCAAAAATATTGAAGCTGTGAACCTTATACATAAATGCAGACTAAACATCCAAGTTAAGAATGAAGGAGGAGAAAAAATTGAAAGGGAGTGTGGAGAAACTAAGTTAGCAAAGATTTATTTAAGATATTTTTCGTTCTTTGCTTAGGGGTAAAAAGAAGTTTGAAATACCTTTGCACTGGTATACCATTAGTGAACTGCTAAGAGTTTAGATGAACGTAAATATTTGCTGTGTGCTTTCCACTCAATAACAAAACACAACAGAAATGACAGCGGTGAGAAAACAGCAGTAAAGAAAGCATCTGATCATGTGGATGTCGATGTGGATTATGTTTGCACAATCTCTGCAGTTCGGCACTCCAGTCAAATCACGTCATGTATAGTTATACCACTTTATACAATATATTGCTTTAAAGCTGCAAATATCATAACTGCTATCTATAGGCCTACTATCTGCTGTAAATGAGACATTTATTCAAGAAATTCATTACAAACAGAGAAATTTAGATATTTAACCTTTTAACCTCAAAAGTTATTTATTCATTAACTATTAAAAACAAATTGTTGAAAAAGCTGCTACATATAAAATCTGCTACACATACCTTGTTGTGAATTGTTGTTGTTGACCTATAAGACAAACATTTTTTTTGTATAAAATTAGACAATTTTGGACAGAATAGAAATGATTACGAAAATAATGTCTGATATGAAATAATAAAATTAATATGAACCCATGCCAGCTAATGTCAGCATATTCAGGAGTGAACAGTTTTGTTAGTGTGACATTTTAAAATGTACACAGCACACCAGATCCTACAATACCATGGAATCACTGCTGAGCCCAACAAATGTTAGAGCTCATGCAACATGCTTTGGTGAGCTTAGGAGAGCACATCAGATGAGATGAGATGAGATGAGATGAGATACTGGGTTAAAGGACCATAGAGAGACATTCCTGAATTTGTAAATGACAGCATAAGGCAGGCATAAATCAGTTGACAAAAAATAAATAAATTCTGTTTTGTAAATTAAGTCTATTCTATACTGTTTTGAAGGCCATGAACCCATGCACCTTAGAGAGCAAAGTAGGCAGGGCTAGTGTATTAGGGGGAGGAGCCGAGCCAGAATGACATGCGCCACACCCAAAGCCAAACCACCGATTGGAGAATTTCACTCATTAACTTACTGGTATTTTGCAGTGTGGTCTAGGAGGAACTGGGAAAACTGTCTTCAAGATTCAGAGCATAATCATTTCATAACTTTTGTGAAAATTGCACATTTTAGGATAAACCACACTGTGGTGCTCAATTTAATTTCGATATTTTACATAACTTACTCCATTGAGGCCAATCACTCGTCCTGGTGGCCCTGGAGATCCAGGTGGACCAGGTGGACCCTTGAATACAGGTAAGTTGTTATAAATAATTAGATAAAAAAAATTAAAACATAATGGAAGCAAAAAAAAAAAAAAAACTTACAGGGGGACCACTAGCATCTCCCTTGTCCCCTTTCCTTCCAACTACTCCAGGCCGACCCTAAAATAAATTTTTAGGGAGTGAGTAGAAATAAGCATTTATGAAATGTAAAACTATAAATAAACAGATAAAAATGAATAAAACTAACTGGTCGACCAGGAATTCCATATCCTCCTTTTAGTCCCGTTGGTCCAATCGGCCCCTAAAGATCGTAAAAAAAACATATATATTCTTAGTAGTATATATATATATTTATATGAATGCTTTTAGTTTGGTGTGAGAGATGCATCTCACCATAATCCCAGGCTGTCCAGTGGGACCGATATCTCCCTGCAAAGTACAACGACATCAATGTCAGACCACTGAGGAACAACAAAAAGATCAAGGTCAAAAGTAAATAGTTTCAACCTTGATTCCTTTCGGTCCTCTGGGTCCTCTCATGCCTGTTATTAGTGAGCCATCAGCAGCTATAGATGTGCCTGGCTCCCCCTTTTCTCCCTTTCAGACAATACAATAAATTGATGGTAGTTTAATTGAGTTTGTGCTTCATTATGGTACATCAGGTCACTTCTAATCACATGTTAAACCCATACCTTCAGTCCTAGAGGTCCAGGAAACCCAATTTCACCTTTTGGTCCCCTTGGGCCCTGAGCATGACAACATTCATGCAAGTTATTTCCACCAGTATAATGTTTTATTTATGAGTTTATAACCCCAAAAACCAGAGTAAGCACACATAATTTTGATTACCACAAAAAATTATTTAGACATGTTTCTCCTATTCTGTAAAAGCAGCAACAAATTTAAGTTACAGTGAGGAACTTCCAATGGAAGTAAATGGGGCCAATTTGTAAACATGAAAATACTCACTGTTTCAATAGTATAGCCAAAAGACATAAACGATATGCATTATAACAATTTTAGTGTGTTAAGTTATATCCAGTTTTCATTACCATTACAACGTAACACTGTAAAGATTTAAACAGATTTAAAACTCAAATAATACAGATGTCACGATCCCGGTTCTGTGTCTTTTGTTTTGTATGGACATTTATTTTGAAATGTATTCTCTGTTCTCATTGTTTTTGTACTCCCTACCAGTGTTTGGTTTCAGTTTCTCCTTGTTTACTTGTTAGTTTCTATAGTTACCATCATTAGTTACACGTCTTTAATTATCACTGATTTTGCCTTTTGCTATTAAAGTCGTGTATGCTTCTCTCTCCGCCTTGTCTCTCAGAACACGTAACAACAGAATGCATACTTTATACATAAGTCTGAACAGAAGATTTGCTATAAAAGTTATTTTATAATTACTTTTAAGCTTCATTTTTGCTTTTTGCAAACTGTCCCCATTTACTTTCATTGTAAGTGCCTCTATGTAACCTTGCACTGATTCTTGGGAATTTGGATAAAACAGGTTTTAATTTTGAAAATAAAAAGTTAGTAAAATTACAAAATCTGAAGATATATTATTATAGACCAAGGTCTTGGCTGTTCAGCAATATATCGGTGCAACCTCCTCATTTAGTATTTTTTTCATAAAATAGGCGTTTTTCCAGTTATTACTTTGTTTTTGTCAACACCGTCAGACACAATAAAAAGCAAATAATTTTTTATTTATTTGGTCTAATATGTATTTAGAGTTTTTAAATCATTATCTGGAATTCTTAGTACACATATTTGCTGTTAAGTGTTAAATATTCACTTTTTTTCATGTTTTATACTGTTTCACGTGTACTCCTTTAAAAGATCTAACATCATACAACGTTTACTTTAAGCCTAAATAGAAAAAGTTATGTTTTTTTATTTAACAAACATATTTTTTGTATTAAAAGATACCATTACTTTAATAACTCAACAGCACTGAAGAAACATATTGTAAGCATATTCATTTAAAACAAATAAAACTCCCTCTGACGGTGGTGACACTAATCTGACGGTGGTGACAGTGTCCTCATTACAACATACAATTCCAAAATTTATACAACTCAAGTCAATGGCTTCTTGCTTAACAACTTTATTTAACTATTTGGTCCAAAAAATAACAATCCTGAGCACTGTGATAAACATTTAGCCTGCCTACTCCGAGCTGGATCGTGTATGGCCTGATCCACCGGACTGTTTGGGGGAGTTTCTAGGTGATCTGAGCCCTTTCTCTTACGTTCTCTTGATACTTGTTGTCTATGTTTCCAAGCCTTTCTCTGACTTCTCTTTTCCCTTTCATTCAAGTCATTGCAATTTTTTTAGCTTCCCTTCCTCCACCCTCTTCTTCCATCTTTGCCTTTCCGTTCTGAGGTATTCCTCCTTTAAAGGAGAACTTGGCAACTTTTTTAACTTAATAAAACTGTCTAGAAATAATTTGGATGGTTAAACAACCTGTTCTGGTGATATTGGTGACTTTCCCCGCTCCCCCCAGCGTTCCCATGCGGAAAACCAACCTTGCAACTTGGGGACTACCGTCCCGGCAAGATAGAAATTGGAAGTCTTGTGAGAAGCGAGAACGAGAAGCGAGAAACACGAACTGCTTTACAGCAATTCGACATAAACACATGCCATATGATACTGTGTATGATGTATTACCCACCTCGGCCGGCTACGATAATAACATATGCACATGAGCAGTGGTAGAAAGGGGGAGGAGGGTGCCTCAAGTGAGTTTTTTTTATGACTGTGTTGTGAAATATACGGCCCACAGCTGTAGGGGGAGCTCTTTGAGAAAACACGCGACAAAAAAAGTGAAGATCAGTGAAGAAATTACTAGAGTTGCCGAGTTCTGCTTTAACTCTTCCTCACTGTGTATTATCTCTCTCCGCTTCTTTTGATATTCCCTGTTTCTTCTCCTCCACAGATAGCTGCTACCTAGCCATAACTTCCTAAAATACATAAAGTCAAAGTTGACCTAAAGTAATGACTATGAAATTGGGGGGGAATTACAGTGAATGTTAGATTTAATTAAATGTTGTCATGCCATTTTCATTTGGCTTTAGTCATGGGAGATGCATAGCCTACAAGGGATATTGTATGTGCTATATAGGTAGGTAGTAGGTGCACTATGTGCATTCCAAATGACGTAAGCCAAATGAACATGGCATAATAGTGAATTGAAAGAATGGTTACCAATGGTTATACTGCAGTTAGGTCCGGTCTAATTACACTGAACAAAATTATAAACGCAACACTTTTGTTTTTGCCCCCATTTTTCATGAGCTGAACTCAAAGATCTCAGACTTTTTCTATGTACACAAAAAGCCTGTTTCTCTCAAATATTGTTCACAAATCTGTCTAAATCTGTGTTAGTGAGCACTTCTCCTTTGCCGAGATAATCCATCCACCTCACAGGTGTGGCATATCAAGATGCTGATTAGACAGCATGATTATTGCACAGGTGTACCTTAGGCTGGCCAAAATAAAAGGCCACTCTAAAATGTGCAGTTTCATCGCACAGCACATTCCAACAGATGTCGCAAGTTTTGAGGGAGCCTGCAATTGGCATGCTGACTGCAGGAATGTCCAGCAGAGCTGTTTCCCATGAATTTAATGTTCATTTCTCTACCATAAGCAGTCTCCAAAGGCGTTTCAGAGAAACTCGTGTTCGTGAGGATGTTCATGGATATCCACGAACATCCTCACTCTCACTCGTGCTATATTGCTTAATAGTAGCATGCTGTGTAGGCCTGTATGGAAGAAATATAGGGAGAATTACATAAATACAAATATAAAACAGGTTAATGAAACATTACAGGCCATATTGGTATTTATTGTGATCAACAATTATATTCTAGCCTTTGTTGAGGACCATTTGGAGGTTTTTGTCACCACCGTCAGACTGTACGTCACCACCGTCAGACAGAAAACCTGACGGTGGTGACGTATGACGGTGGTGACAAAATCTACTCTTTCACATGATATGCATGAGTTGTTCACATTAGCCATCTTTTTTTCCCTCTGTTGCTATCTACTTCAGACCTCTTCTTAAAAAGTATACATTTATGTCATAATCTAATCTAATATTTTTTTATACAAAAGAGACGGTGTTGACATGTTATGGTTGTGACAGTAGCAGTGTCCAAAAATATGAACAAGTCTAAGAGAAATTAGCAAACTTACAGGAGCTTGAGTGATCTTGAAGCATGCAGAAGAGTTGAAGGTTTGAAAATGGGGTCCCCAGGAATTAAGTTGACCTTGTAGTTGCCTGATTTTATTGCTTTTTATAAATATCTGACGGTGGTGACGGATATGTGGGACACATTTTGAGCAACCACAAAATAATTGTAATATGTATTAAAAACTACAAACAGTGAGTTTTGAACAATATTTACTATGTACTCTTTCATGTGGTAAAGATATTTTTCAATTTAATTATTACGTTTTGTTTTTTTAATCAAGTTGAAATGATTATCTCCTATCCGAGGACAACTGATTTTGTAGGCAATGGGCCAGCATATAATCATTAAATTAATACAAATTAAAAATAAACCTATAAAATAACCTTACATATGTGCAAAGGACCCCCTGATTATAACCTTGATTCTTTTTATTCATTAAAATGTTATTAATTTCCAACAGAATTAGCACTTTTCTTCGTGGGACATGTTTTATCCAAATTCCCAAGAATCAGTGCTTGATTTCTTTTTTTTCTTTCTTTCTTTTTTAAATTGTACTTTTACTGAAACCAGAATCTTCCTTTAGTAGTGGTTTGTACCACACAATTTTAAGGTGAGAAAAATGTCAAAACCACCAAATTATGACCATTTTAGGAAACTGGAGTAAACTGGCAAAATCAAACACAGATAGATCATATGATAAGACTGAAACTGGTAAATACATGCACTATGATGATGGATCAATCCATCTCAAGTAAAGTTGGTTGCTTGACCTTTTTTTTATGATTATACAACTTTCTGTACTGCAAACCCTGCATGTTTTTATTTTGTATTTAATTTTACTTGGTTTAACCACAGCATCTGTATTTAAAATAAAATAATGGTCAAGCAAACTCTATTGGACCAGTTGAGATGGATTAACCCATGGGATCTGTTGCCCTAGGGTGTTCACATTTGGCAGGTTTGGTTCAGTTAAAACTCTGGTGCGATTGATCAGTTAGTGCGGAAGTGTGAACGCTGCCATCCGAAATTTGGTGTGCACCAAACATGCGTACCCACTGAAAAGATGGGTCTCGGTCTGCTTACAAACAAACTCTGGTGCAGTTCTGAAATACTGAAATATGAATGCAACACGGACCAAAGACATCTAAACGAACCAAAAACAGGATGTGATGTCACAAGATGTGAACCTAAAAAGGGCAGAATGCTCAAGCATTCTATTGCCCATTACAGTTCGGTACAGGCGTTGGAATCGCGTTTTCTTGCAGCAGATCTTTGCTTGTGTGTAAAGAATAAATTCCTGCCGCTGTTTTGACTCCTTTAGAAATTTTCTAAGCTCTTTGTAAGTTCTCAGCTGAATACCATCATGATTGAACATACATAGAGTGCATTTAGCCCTGCACACAGCATTTGTTTTGGATGTTGGTAAGTTCCATCGCAAAATATATGTCACAAAAGTGTGAATACTAAGCAAACCAGGACTAAATGTATAATTTTCTTTTTTGGTCTGGAACAAAAGAACCAAGAGAACTGAACTACAAGTGTGAACACACCCTTTTAGTTGCATCCTTTTATCGCCACAGTATATCATCTTGAAATAGTATAAAGAAAGATGAAGGACATTCTTACAGGGAATCCTGCTCTGCCAGGCAAGCCTTCAGGGCCCTGCAACATGCACCCCACACACAGACGCAAGCGAAAAAACATTAGTGATTATGTGATACATGATCAAAGAACAAACCCATTCCAGATCATGTGGACACGCCAAGCATTTAGCAATGTTGTGCCATCAGGCGCAGGAACTGTGACTGCTCCTAGACACGCTTCTTGCAAATTATAGTTTAAAAACAAACGTTTGTACTATCCATGTTAAACATGCTGCATCTTAAAAAGCATTTGAGGGGATAACAGTGAGCTGCTTTACGTACCATAGGGCCTGGCGGTCCTTGGATCTTAGTGAGGTTTAATTTGGCTGCTGTATCATTAAAAAGGAGCTAGAGGGGGGAACATCATTATCTTTTTAGGAACTCAGACATAATATTGTAGCAAAGCAGGCAATCACACTTCACACAGTACTTACATCCCGGAAATTAATAATTGGTCCAGGAGGGCCAGGGGGGCCAGGAGGCCCTGTGATGCTCAGCCCATCAAGACCTTGCTCACCCTGAGTAACAATTAATACAGCAAATTACAGAATATACACACAAACTGAATTTCTTCTCAGACTGCAAAAATCCCACAGTGTGCATTCGGCTTTGGGTGAATATCATCATCTATTATTCAATATCTGGAGTGAATAATGTGGGCCAAAGGTCACATCATCATGTCACATAACTGCTCAAAATATTCTCAGATAAAAAATGTAATACCTTCTCTCCTGGACTGCCTTTGTCTCCCTTTGGCCCCTGTTTACAGCAAGGTAGCAAAAACAACAGCAAAAAACATTACACGTTATATTGTGCCACAGCTACTACAATAATTTGTATCATTTTCTCGCTATGTATAAACTAACCAATCACTTACCACTGCTACAAAACTTATTTAGTACATATGATTTTGCAAGAAACAGAGAACTGACCCTGGCTCCCGGTAAACCAGCTAATCCGGGTTTTCCATCAGGTCCAGGGGACCCAGGTTCACCCTGGATAGAGAAGAGACAGGGGTCAGGAAACACACTCATGACATTGTGAAATGAATCAAACTCATTTGACTTTGAGGTATTTATAGTGTTTATATGTAGTGACTATAGTGGAGTCTGACAGACCTTTACAGACAAACCGGGGGCTCCGTCAGCTCCAGGAAGTCCCTACAGGGAGAACACAGAGCATGTATATTAATATATATATATATATATATATATATATATATATATATATATATATATATATATATATAAAATGCATATATAATATTTCTAAAGATAAAAAGACCTGAGATCCTGGTGGGCCAGGAAGACCAGGAGGCCCCTTAAATTGTAGGAGAGGAGAGGAGAAAAAAGGAGAAATATGAGGAAAAAACCTCAGAATAGGTCCATACAACAAATAGCTTTTGAGTGCACAATGTGGCATGCAATGATGCATCCAAGGTTGATGAAAGACCTTGATATGTGAATAGCATTTGAGAAGGACATAATAGTTGTAATGGTTTTGTACACTCACTTGATAGCCTTTTGAAATTCCGGCTCCGAGAAACAATCCGCTTCCCCCAGAACCCTCCAAATCCTGTCAGAATAAAACAACACCTATCCTTAGACTGACTATAAAAGACAGGCCAACTCAAAATTAATAATTAAGAGTTTTAATTGACTAAATGGTGCCCTGGCCGTGAAAAGTGATTTTTGAAGAATTTCAACCTCAAAGAACTGCTATTATGTCAAAAGCAAAACAGCTCTCTTTTAAGGGATTCATTCACATTTTAAACTAAAATTATCCTGTTCATGTCACGTGAATGTAGCTATTGAAAGCTTTTTTGCTTTGGACTCTCTTCATCAAAAAAGGCCTTCGACATGAAGTTTGTTTTCCACTAAATCATGCACTGAGTACATAACCCACTGAGGCTAAGTCTGACCAGTATTTATGTATAAAAGAAACAAGATGATTATCTCTGTACTCTTATCACAATAATGAATATGAATGAATATCAAAGTATTTCAGCAGGATCATTTCAAAACAGTAGTCTGTTGTTGACTGTAATATCCTGCATTTAGAATTTGAAATTCCAAAAAGGTGGTTAATCACAAATCTGCCTCTAAAATACCAAAAATGACTTCTGGGATATATATTGTTAAATTAATTGCTAGTAGATTTTCATACCTTCAAAGTGTCCACCTTAAAATTGTTGCTCGAGGGCCCTGGTGGGCCAGGAGGGCCAGGTGGTCCAGGTACACCCCTCGGCCCCATATGTCCATTAGGGCCAGGTGGACCTCTCAGGCCAGAGTCACCCTTTTCACCCTTTAGGAAAAGTAGGAATGAAACAAACAATACAATGAGAAATAAAATTTATCATAATGGTTGTTTCAATTTTATGCAGCTTTAAGGTGCAGTCACATTTTGGCAAAATTTCACAAGGAAAAAAAGGTCCATTGTCTATAGTCAATAGTGTAGCAATGTATGAAGCACAGCTCACACAGAAGTCACTTTTAAACCAAACAGGTTTCTGTTGATCAATGCAGCGAACCTGCATGACCAACTTGAACCTATCTGCATGGGGAAATCTTTCGCCCTCATGCGGAATTCCCAATTACTGGATTTCATCCGTGAAACATTGCCTGAACAGCGGTAAATGTGACCATACCTTTATACATCATATATTGTATATCATAAACATTATACCTTAAGTCCAGTGGGCCCTCTTATTCCTTGTTCACCCTATGAAAGAAAGTCATGAAGTGTAGAGTTCAAACTGGAACTTTTCTGAAGGATTTTATTTTCAGTTTTATATGACATTGAGTGAGTTCTTTCATCAAGATTGGGTCATTTTCATACCTTTGCTCCTTTCAGACCCTGTTGTCCATTTAAGCCCTTCTGACCAGGAACACCCTTTAAAGGTGAAACAGATCAAAACGCCAGCTTACGACATGACGTAACATCAATAAAACATTATAAAGGTCAGTATCTATACATGGGATGTCCAGTCCTGCTCCTGGAGGGCCGCTGTCCTGCAAAGTTTAGCTCTAACCCCAATTAAACACACCTGAACCAGCTCACAAGGCATACCGGAAACTTTCAGGCAGGTGTGTTGAGGCAAGAACAACTCTGTAGGACCGTCTTTGACACCCCTGGGGTCCGTTTTTCGTACCTTTCGTATTCGATTTCGTATTTGCATTAATAAAGTTTCTTAAGAGTCAAGAGTATTTACATGAAATTATGGACCTGTTGCTATGACAGCAACTCTGGGATGAGCTTCGAAGAACCTAACAATCCTGGATCAAATCAAATCATCAACAGTAAAATCCAGATAACTGAGTAATCCACGTACGAAGAACGGACCCCTTGTCTATACAGATACACAGCATTAAAAAAATTTTGCAGCAAGTATGAATTAAATATAGTATACATTTTTTGTTGAATAAAACTATTCATTACTTCAATGAGCTCATTGTTTCTGCCTTTAATTATTTCATTGTTTAAATTAATACATTTTTAGGTAACTGTGTATCTAATTTTGTATTTGTACATTTCTGAAATATATAACTTAGACAGTTACCTCTGATAACAGATCAAATTGTAATGTGGATGCATTTTCTGTAAAGCTGCTTTGAAACAATGTGTATTGTGAAAAGCGCTATACAAATAAATGTAATTTGAATTGAATTGTGTCTTTATATGACAAATATGATTATGTTGTTTCAACATAATGTTTTAAGTTGCCATTGCTGTTAGTACAAGCAGACAGTTCAAAATTAAAAAGACAGATTTTCTCCAACATTCAGAAAAAGGCAGCACAGTTTCAAGCTGTCCTGAAATGCAACCTTGCATGGACCACATAAACTAAAACCCCTGAAAAATATATCTGACAACTTCTAGAACATCTAACAGCAATAAGCTTGTCTCCAATAAGCTTGGCCACAGAATAAAAAATAAAACAGATAATTGTGACATTTATATATTATCTATCTCACAATTCCGACTTTTTTATATAAACTCACAATTGTGAGAAAAAAAGTTGCAATTACCTTTATTAATTGTGATTATTTTCTAACAATTCTGATTTTTTTATTCTTTTTTATTTTTATTCTTTATTTATTCATGAGTTTATATCTCACAATACATACATTATAACTTAGTTAGATAGAAACTCGCAATTGCAAGAAAAAATTTCGCCACTGTGAGATAAAAAGTCGCAATTACCTTTTTTAATTGCAATTTTAGATCTAGTTTATATCATCTCACAATTCTGTGGAAAAAAAACTCAAATTTGCAAGTTAGGTAATCGGAATTGCAAAAAACAAACAAAAAAAAATCTACTCAGAATAAACTCACAATTGTGAGAAATAAAGACAGAAATGGAAGATATAAAAAGGTTAACGTGTGACGGAAAGCCATGGTGAGTTTTTGCCTGGGTAACGGAGAAAATACATGCATAAATACAACACTGTAACCTAATCCAAATCTCAGATTGCATTTAGGCAAATGAGGAAAAGCAGAAATTGTTGGAGAGAAAATGCTGCCTTTTCCAACCTACTAGTTCAGTGACCTGAACGAACCAGGGCACTGCCTGTCCTTTACCAAAACCCGAGCCAAACCCTGAGTCAAACCCAGAGTCAGTGCCAGACCCACTAAACCAGTCCTCAAACTGCTGGGTTATCGAGAGAAGGAAAGAAGACAACATGAATCAGCTAAGGACTGTGGTTCAACCATTATTTACCAACTCTAGGTCTTGAGAAGTGCTTGATGGGGAATTAATCATTTATCTGCTGGCCTGCATTACTTATTTTACATAGCTTCATTTTAAGTTGTCTGAGTGCATTAGACATCAGAGGTAACTTGAGATGACAGTCACAACATAAGTACGTAGATGGGATATGAATTCTAACAAAATGTAAATTGAGACTTTCTTCAGCAACTGATTTAAAAGAAGAGAGAAAATACTCACAGGAAGTCCAGGTTGCCCATCTCTGCCATCCTTGCCAGGGGCACCTGGAGGTCCAGGGAGCAAACCCCCAAAGCGGCTGTTGGGACCAGGTGGGCCAGGTTTCCCAGGAGGGCCTGGAGGCCCAGGTGGACCCTAGAATACGACATTATCATATATAGAGATGGATAAACATTGACAATCCTTACTGTTAATTGCCATTAAATACATTATGTAACAATGTCTTCAAAACATGGTCAGATTTTACTCACTCTAAGACGTTCGGTATCAATGTCAACATCTCCAAATCCAGAGCCGAGAGCATCAAATCCATACTGTCAGTAAAAATTTAGATACATTTTAATAAACAAGAATCACAGTATGTGCACAGAATTGTACATCAGATTTAAAGTAGCCAAAGATTTGAAATATGCATGCTTTAGCAACAAATTCAGTTTTTCACCCAATATGAAGAAATACTACCACACATTTTGTTCAATGTACTCACTGAAACTTTAGTTGGGTTGGATGGCCCTGGTTGTCCGGGAGGCCCTGGTGGACCGGGCAATCCAGGTCGACCCATCCCAGGATCACCCTAAAAAAGATAGAAATACAGGATAAGAAACACAAGAGGGCATAGCAGGAAGTGCTTTCTACATTTTGGATAATCACATGTTTGGGAGGCAACTCAACTGCATTATCCCTCACCTTTTCTCCTTTAACTCCAGATTCTCCAGGTAATCCTGGAAGTCCTGGTGGTCCCTGTATTAAGATCAGCGAAAACAGATGTAAACATGAATCCATGAAACTTCACATAACATTCTATCCACCTTATTTTTTTAACGTGGAAATAATTCCTGTGAATGTATAAGACTTCTTATTCATTTATATTTTCTTTTTTATTAAAATATTAAAACAAAAATAAACCACAACATACAAACAAGGAACAAATACTGTCAGCACTATATATAAATATTGCAAATATCCACATAAAGAGACTTCTGATTTATTAGCCATTAACTAAAGACTAATAAAGTGCAGTAAAGCATTACAAAACAGCACGTTTATGATTACGATAATAAATTAAAATAATATGATAATAAAAAACAGTTAACAACATCAAGCAGCTGACACCGGAAGCACATTCAAGTTAAAAATGGTAGCGCCTGCTCTAACATTAAAAATAAGATGGATTAAATTCAAATTAGTAAATATTTATGCAAGCAAACAATGTTTTAAACGAAACAAATATGGGTATAAATCACAGGATATGAAACTATCAAATATGAAATATTTTTACTCTTTTTTTACATTAATTTTTATAATGATTTCATTTTATTTGGTTTGTAAATTGTAGGAATCAAATGATACTTTTCTTCTCTGTAATGCTAAAAAGACCAAAAGAGATTTCATGTGCTCTATTTGAATGTCATCTGGTTGAAAGATGTATGCTCTCTGTCCATGTTCATCCCCTCGTTTAGTTAATTATCCTGTTCACCTGTGGTCTCCTTAATCCTCTCATTAGTTCCCTTTGTGTGTACTGTACCATGTATTTAAACCCTGAGTTCTTCTTTAGGGGCTGTTTACACAACACCGTTTTCAACTAAAAACGTAAAACGTTTTTTCAACTAAAGCCCGCAACACTGTGCGTCGCCGAGGGAGTGTTAGTGAAGTGCAAGGGCTGGAATGAAAATCCCCAGCCACAACCCCACCACTGTGGATGTGATAGACATGGCCTCCGGAGACTAGAGAAATTGATGGAGGTGTTTGAGGATGTAAATTCCCTGTTTTATCCTACACCCACTGGTCCCGCCCAGCCCTTAACTTAATATTACCCCATTGGTTCTGCCCAGCCCTGAATATCCTGTCTCTCTGCTGGTTCTGCCTAGTCCCTTGTCACCTGTGATCACTCCCAGCGTTCCTCTCCCACCTTTTCTGACAGCCAGTTCCTCAGCTCCGCCTCCGCTAGTCCTCAACCCATCTGCATCTCCTACACCAGTTTGTGAGGAACTACCTTGGAGCTTCAGTCCTCCAGCGCCGCCTAAACCAGAGGATCTCCTGGCTCCACCTCCAGCCTCTGAACCCAACACTCCACCATGGCCTGTCAACCTGTCGGCTCCACCTTGGTTCCTCCCTCCGTCAGCTCCACCAGAAACCATCATCCTTACAACTCCACCGGGCTCACTCGCCCCACCGACTCCGTCTTGGTCAGACATCGTTCTGCCTGCACCTTCGGCGCCGCCTTCGTCCTTGGTTTCTCCAGCTTCGCCTCAGTCCTCTGGTTCCCTGGTTCCACCTCGGACGCTCATCGCCGCGGCTCCACCTCAGTCTCCAGTGCCAGGAGTGTTGCATGGGCTCTTCGGCTTCTCAGCTCCACCTGGGTCTCCATCTCCGGTAGGGTCTCTATCGGTCGTCCCCAGGTTTGCCAAACCTCCATCATGGCTCCTCCCTCCCTTGACTCCTGCTGCTCCTGGCTCCCCCCAGACTCCTCCCACCCTCCACTCCCCCATGGACTGTTTTGGTTTTCATTGACTAACTGTGTTTTTACCTCTCCTATTCCACGCCCTCATCCAGAGCCCCCTCCCTCTTCTGTTGGACAGTTTGCAGAGCGAGGACACGCCTTCCCGGGAGGGGGCGAACTGTAAGATGTATGCAATGTGTCATGTTTTTGTTTCAGTCAGTTGGTCAGTGTTCATGAGTTCATCCCCTCATTTAGTTAATTATCCTGTTCACGTTGTGGTCTCGTTAATCATATGTTCCCTTTGTTTGTACCATGTATTAAACCCGGAGTTCTCCTTTTATCACTGTTCGTTTTCATCTATGTTTTACATAGTTGTTTTCTCCTGTGTTTGGATTTGATCATTAAATACAAGTATTAAAAGTAAATAAAAGTATTAACCTTGGACTATGCATGTAGTGCACTTCATTCAACACACTGTATCGTGACACTGGTCATCTCAGAGCAATGCTAAGGTAGTTTTCTTTGTTCTTATGTTTCTAAAGAATCAAATAGTTATCATATATTGAGTCCTACCAGAAAGGATTTGTTCAATTAACAACAATAATGTGCATGATAATGTCAATATATTAATTCAACAAACTGTACTAAATGGATGTCCTTCATGCCTACATTCAGTACATATCAGTCTAATACTCTCTGTATCTAAGCAAATTGTTACTCACTGGTTTTCCATCTTCACCTTTGCTTCCCTGTAAAACAAGCAAGAGATTAATAAACTGTTAGCTCACTCAATCTGCTGTATACTACTGGGATATGAAATGTTTTATAATACTATGTTTACAGATAAAAGGTTAGACATCATTATCATATCCTAGTCTCACAAAGTAGCAAAAGTGTAATCAGTGCATATTCAATAACGTCTTATCATCATAGAGGAAAAAATACAGGAAATAATCATACAGGTTGCCCATCTTTCCCTGTTCTGCCTCGTCCTCCTGGTGGACCCATTGGTCCTTGTGGGCCTCTCTGTCCAGGCTGACCTGAATGTCTCGGTGGAAGAGATGGTCCAGGGGGTCCGGGGGGGCCTGCAGGTCCAGGTTCTCCACGCTCCCCTTTTTGTCCCTGGCCTGAACCCTGAGACATTTCAAGAGGAACCACTGTACTTGAACATGCAGGATTATTGCATAATTTTAAGAGCATTACTTGTATTCAAAAGTAAATATCCTTTTTGCTATTACAACCAGGGTTTGAAATGAACTTTTTCAGTACAAAGAACATAAAAAAATTAAGGATGTTGAAAAATAACAAAGACTGACAGTCATTTGTAGTGGTGTCCGAAACCATACTGGACATTATTGAGTGCACTCATTCTTTCCCACATTGCACCGCAATAACGAGTGTACAGCCGATGTACGCTCAATGGCTGTCCGAATTCGCTCACTCGTTTTCATTCACCTCTTCAAGTGAATTGTATTAGTGAACTAACTTGAGGGTTTAGGGGGGCGATTTCGGATTCAGTCCATGTCTTTTCTATCAACCAAATGCTTTGTAATCTTTGCTATTGCTTCAATGCAAATGAACAAGCATGCCGTTATTTGTTGCGTAGTGTTTACATGTTTAAGTAAGCCAGATATGCACAGATTCTGCGCAATACGTTGTATTTAATATATCATGATGATCCACGAGTTAGTCTGCGCAGATTTGGCTTACACGTACTTCCCCAGCAAAGTGAGTAAACATAATAAGTAACACGTCAAATTGGCTACTGATTTGACAGCGTTACCTGGCACAGTTGATTTTTACCCGCATTTGGCGGGTGTTAATTTCAAACCCTGATTACAACATAAATTAAGTGTATCACTTACATCCCCTGTACTCTCCCCCGTTCCATCTGTGTGGTAAGTCCCTGAAAGAATTTACAACAAGCACTTTACATAATCAGATATAGACCATTTTAATATTAATATTTAATTAGTTTGGAATAAAGATTTTGCAATATTTATGAAACTCTTATGCTCACCAAGGCTGTCTATTTAAATATATTTTAAAAAGTAAATTATCCTGTGATGGCAAAGTTGAATTTTCAGCATCGTTACGCCAGTCTTCAGTGTCACATGATCCTTCAGAAATCATTGGAATATATTTTTGGTGCTTGAGAAACGTTTCTTATTATTATCAATGTTTAAAACAGTTGAGCCGCTTAATATTTTTGTGGAAACCATACATATTACTAAGAATTCTTTGATAAATAGAAATTTCAAAAGAACAGCATTTATTTGAAAAAGGAATCTTTTGTAACATTATAAATGTATTTCCTGTCACTTTTAATCACTTCAATGTGTCTTCCATCCTTTCTGAATAAAAGTATTAATTTGTAAACTTTCTTACTCCAAACTTGTGAATGATGTAGTATAACAGTTTCCACAAATATATTAAGCAGCAAAAACAATGTTTTCAATATTAATAATAAGAAGAAATCAAATGTCATAATGAATTGTAGTTTATACTGATAAATAAATGCGGTCTTGGTGAGCATAAGAGACTTCTTTCAAAAACATTAAAAAAAAACTTTTGACCAGTAGTGTACTAATATCTAGAAAATAATCAATATGAACACTCACAAAAGAGGCAAAACAAAGCGAATTGTTTATCTTATTTAAAGAGTGTCCGCTCACCTCTAAGCAGCCTTTCGTCTTTAGGGGTCACATGTCCTGAGAACTCCCCCTCTTCCTCCTCAGGAGACACAGTGGGCGGGGCTTGCACAGGAGAGGTGGGTCTATGTATCTGTATGCAATAATACACCAACTGATACATACACTCTTACAACATAAACTGGAAATAATATATGTAGACTACACATCTATTTATGATGATTATTGTTTTTTTGTGTGGTAAAAAACACTTCATTAAAATTGTATTTAAAGGTCAAGTGTGTAATTTTTTCATGAGTAGTGGTACCACATGGAATTGCAGGTTTCTAAACACTCCTACCACCCCTATCTGATCCACGTCTTCCATCGTTTGAACAAACAAGTATCCCAGCCCTAAACACTGGCTATGAAACACCAGCGTTGCACTAGCCAACTTGAAAAAACTTAATAACAGTAAGAGAAGTCTCTGCCAGATGCTGTCAAACTCATTGATTAAAAACTTTCATGTCTCTTGTGACCAGTCGGCATTATTTTTACCCCTCTGTTTTGGAGTGCCATATTTGAATGTACAGTATGTGAATTTAAAGCAATCATATTGCTTCAGAAGACTTGTATTGAACAAAATTTATAGTGTTATTTGATCATGTGGGGACATATTTTTTGGTCCCTATCAGAAAAACAGCTAATAAATCATACTAAATTGTGTTTTTCTGAATGTAAAATGTAAAACAAAAGAATGTAAGGTAACACTTTATAATAACTGCACACTATTAATCATTAGCTAAGCATTAATAAACAGTTAATTCATCATTTATAAAGCATTAATATACATTAATAAGCTGTTTATAAATACAGCTATAAATGCTTTATTCTTGGTTTATAAGCATATATATAATGTTTAATAATTGTATTTTCATACTTTATTAATGATCAATTAATAACTTTATGAATAACTTTATATTAATAACTAAATGAAGTATTGCTTTATTTACAAACCAGTTATTCATGAGTTGTCTGATTCATAAGATCACTTAGAAAGTGTAAGTAAATTATTAATAAACTATTTAAATGTACATTCATACATCTTAAATATTTAAATGTTCTGTATCACTGTGTTATGTTTGTTTCCTTTTTCTGTTTAGAAGATAACTGAGCCTTTACATCTCCTTTGTAAATCTTAATGAGGCATAAATAGTCCTCACTTTAGATTAGCTCACATAGTAAACTGACCACTACTAAATGCTTTATAACTTTTATTAACATTTAGCATTTATTAACACACTAAGTGACTACTATGTCTGAATAATAAGATGTATGAATGTACATTTAAATAGTTTATTAATAATTTACTTGCACTTTCTAAGTGATCTTATGAACCACTGACAACTCATAAATAACTGGTTAGTAAATAATGCAATACTTCATTTAGAAATGATAAATGATTATTAATAAAGTATGAAAATACAATTATTAAACACATTATAGATATGCTTATAAATCAAGAACAAAGCATTTATAGCTGTATTTATAAACTGCTTATTAATGTTTATTAATGCTTTATAAATTATGAATTAACTATGAATGTTTACTAATGCTTAACTAATGATTAACTGTCAAATGTAATGAGTTGACTTTACTTAGAAAAAGTGAGGAAACTGATTGCCTTAAAATTTCTAAGTACAGTAGTGTATTCATTTTTAGTTGGCAAAATGTATTTAATTTAGCAAAGAAAACTTGTTGATCAAGTACTGTTAACTCAAAATCATTAGTTGTGTTAACTTATTATTAGTGTTCACATTACTAGGAAAATCTTAGGAAACCGATTGCCTTACCGTTTTCAAGTAAACTGAACTAAAAAAATAATAAAATATGTTAAGACAAAAAGCAACCACAGATCTTTGGTAAAACATTATTTATTTATTACTCATCAATTTTCTTCAGGCATTAAAATGTACCAAACAATGCCATTCTGGAACCCCTTACATTCGAAAAAATGTTAATTAATGTAAAAATATGCATTACAACAAATCATGACTGATGAATAAACAAAGAATACTGATAATCTTTTGACAAGAAACTGAATAGCTGACCCTGTAAAAATCAATGTTTGCTTAATTTTGACACTTAGAAAAACATATTTAACAGAAATAAGTAAAACGGTGCTGTTTAAAAAAAGAAGAAAAATTTCACCTAAGGTTGACGGGTGACAATTTAACACTTTAATTAAAAAGAATGTTGACTTCAGTGCAACAACAAGCTTTAAGGGTTAGTTCACCCAAAAATGTAAATTCTTTCATCATTTACTCTCCCTCATGACGTTCCAAACCCATAAGACTTTGGTTAAACTTTGAAATACAAATTAAGATACTTTTTAATGAAATCTAGGAGATTTCTGTCCCTCCATTGAAAGTCCAGGTTAACAAAACTTGAAAGATCCAAAAAGGTTATAAAAGGCATTGTAAAATGAATCTATTTGATTTTAGCATATTAATTCTTGGATCTTTTAAGTTTTGGTTACCTGGACTTTTAATGGAGGGTCAGAACAAAAATATCTAAATGCGTGTTTCAGAGACTAACCAAAGTCTTATGGGTTTGGAATAACATGAGAGTGACAAACTGATGACAGAATTTACATTTTTAGGTGAACAATACCTTAAACACAATCTCAAACAGCCTTCGCTTACATCAACAGAAGGTTTTTAAGTGAATGTAGGTTTGGTTTTAGAGATTTGTGTCCAAGGGAAAGAAAAACTCTGAATTTAGCGCATAAATCAACATGGCACCTGGAAAGTTTTCAAGATCATCCATGACTATGGCTCCGTCTAGAATAATGCTGTGCAAGAAGACTCCAAATACCGATAGTGCTTGTGGAGGGAGAATCCTGGCTGTTGTCCCTTGTCACGGTCAGAATCCTGATTAAAGAAGTTTTGGGTGTGTCAATCACAGTCCTAATAAAAACAGGAACAGCAACATTAAAATTACATTACAAATGTAAATCCATATCCAAAATACAAATAACAAAGTATCGGGTCTACATACAGCTAGCAGAGATGAATTATGCTTGTTTAAGTACTGTCTGAAACAGACAAAAAAAATAAAAATAAATAACAACAGTATAATAATTAAGAACTTGCATTCGACAAAATGTTGGAATAAAAAAAAGGAAAATAAAGATGCAGAGTTTGCATGTCTGATCCAAGATAAGAGAGTTGAATGAAGCATATTGAATGCCTATATGTAATGTGTGGAGAATCAAAGTTTTTAATGAAATATACAGAGAAAGTTACCTGTAAACATTTGTTTAAAAAAAAAAAAAAAAAAAAACAGGTTTCTTTTCCAAGAATGAGAGGAAGGCCATGAAGAACTGGGCATGTAGCGGTGATGATGCTAAAAAAAAAAATATTAAATTAGCTAAAAAATATAGTAACAAAAGAATTCAGTGATGTCAGCACTCTGATAAATATGTTACAACATAGAATGAAATAAGAAAAACTGAGCTAAAACAGTACCAGAGTTTTAAGAAAGAAGCATTGACAAGCTTACCATTTAATTTGCGCAAGAAACTCAGAAAGTCTCTTTTCAACTGCCACTTTTTTTAGTTTCGAGCAGCATGTTGATCAAGCGCTGAGAAGAATTATTGCTTGAGGCTTTTGATTGTGATGCGATTAAACTCTGCATTGATCTGTGAAAGAAAAAAAATAGTTAAATATACATTGGGTTTTTGGTTAATGTGTTAAAGGGATAATTGTTTGGTTTGCATCAACATGTTGGGAATGATTTCTTGTTAAATTCATCTTTAATGCATTAAATAATTTGAAGGAACACAAACAGTTTGTGTGAAGACATGGAATTGGACTAGTTCTGGTGCAGCTTCCATGTTTTAAGCGACACTGCCACAAAAACAAACACAATACTCACATTTCCATTGTATATCTCATTCCATAAAACAATTCCTGCAAATTAAGAAAATAATATTAATCTACATGTCTCATTCCACAAAATAAGCTCTGCAATTTAAGAAAATAATATAAACCTACTAAATTCTTACTATAAAGATTTATATTTTTTTTTATTACGTATCACTGCGTAGTGTTCAAACATATTGATCTAAAGAAATCTAAAAAAATTAAATAATATAAAATATAACATCCCTGTTCAACACATCTAAACATCCAATAGCTATACAATCAGAATAAACATTTTCCTCAGTCTAAATTGTACGCACAATAAAAACATCTAAAACATAAAAAAAGTTTCTTTACTGAATACATGCAGCCAAATATCAGTGACTTGCAAATGCTAGACTGCTAATTTCGATTAGCACAATCCAACAATTTCAATAAAATAACATCACATCCAATATCACCATGTAATGCTAAGTCATTTAATCTGATTACTACACGATCGATTAATGTATATTAGGCAATTCAGAAATAAAAAAACTGACAAACAAGCACCAACTCACCTTTCCATGTGCTTCTCCCCTCAGAATCCATTGTGAATTGACTCCACCTACATGTAGAACTGCGCATTGACCATTCGAAAATTTCACAATACTCATTATTTTAAGTAGAGGATAATTTAATCTATTAAGTTTAATAATTTTCCATGCTAAAAAGTTGTCGTTACTTAGTTAAACTCAGTAAGGTCAACAAACTTATTTAAAATAAGTTATAGTCACTAAATTTTATTTGTAAGATCATCAGTTACATTTGCAGTTATTATAAACGGTTACCGAATATGTAAATGCAGAAAGTTTTCTGTGAGGGTTGTGTTTAGGGGTAGAGTTAGGGTTAGGGGACAAAAAAAAAAAAAAAAAAAACAGTTTGTACATTATACAAATGTCTATGGAAAATCCTCATAAAACATGGAAAGCCAATAACATATATTTTGAAACAACATGATTTTTTTGTTTGTTTGTTTTTTGGGTGAACTATCCCTTTAGCATTAGAAAGAATGGCACACTTTACAAAGTGTGCAAAGAAAATAAAACTGCAACACTTTTGGCTCAACCCCGATGGATACTTCGAAGATTTAAACCCTTTTAATGTCTCTGAATATTGTAACAAAACTTAACCCCCTGGAGGGAGAATGAACCTCTTTGTTTCCTGTTTGGCAAAGATAAATAAAGCAAAATTTGTGCAAATAAATAATTACATTGACTAAAAACACACATTTAAAAAAAAAAAGAAAAAAAAAATACAACAATTATTCCTCCGAATGTTTATTTTGTTTATTTAATTTGTATCCTTTTTCTATTGTATTTGTCCTATTGATTGTAATTTTTTTAATGGTATTACAGACTGTTTCAACTCACTGTTTTTTGTTGACAGTGAAATTGCTCTGAAAGAACAGATTTAGGGGTTGGGGGTCATTTGGGGTCTTTTATGAACGCATTGACAGGGGACCCCTTACAACATTTTGCTTAGGGCCCCCAGAAGTCTAAGACCGGCATTGTGTGCTGCTTAATATTTTTGTGAAACAGGCGATAATTGTTTTTCAGGATTGTTTGATGAACAGAAAGTTCAAAAACAGCTTTAATTAAAAAAAAAAAAAAAAAAATTTTTGTAACAATATGTATTTACAGTAACTTGTGATCAATTAAATGCATCCTGCTGAATACAATTATTAATTTATCTCTTTTTAACTTACTGACCCCAAACTTTTTAACAGTAGGGTAAATGAATGCCTAATAACAAATAAAATCAATTAATTGTTAATGGTATTATGGTCCAGGATAAAGTATGGATTTAATAAATTACACCTTAATTTTTTTTTTGAAAGTACACAGTAAGTGCTAGTGATGGGAACACATTTTTTCATGACAAAACTAGGTAATTGGATTAATATAATTTATTTGTTTTTCTAAAAAAAAAAAAAAAAAAATCTAAAAATTAATTAATTTATATTTAATTTAATCTGGTTATTAGATAATATGTTGTAATGTGTGCAATGAGGTGCTTCTGTCTAACCTTTTCTTTATCTTCTTTCTCATTTGTCCGACCAAAGACTTCTTTATGTCTCCCATGCTCTTCTTCATCATCATAATCACCATCACCACTTCTGTCCCCCTGCAAAACATTCAGCAGTGAGTCTGCTGTGCACATCACGAACACCTCCACCACAAGAGGGAGTGCCAGCTCAAGAATCATCCCCTTTCAATCTACTATTAGAAATTTGCCTGTCTAAAAATGGTCCAAGACAGTGTCATTTTATTCTGAGATGAATAAGAGTAAAGAGACAGAGAGTAACGAAAATGCGCTCACGCTGGGGTCATCCTCCTCACATTGCTCTTCTGCTGGCCTGGGGTCTGGTTTTATCACCAGCTGTTGGATAGAGCCCTGACAGTACAGGAGAGAAAGAGAGAGACAAATGTGGGGGTTAGTTGTTCAGCCATTTAAAACAAAATCAAGTTGCTTGTGTAAAAGATTGCTGTGTACATATACCAAGTAACCAAGTGGTTACTCACAAGTGGTTACTCACACGGCAATCATAAGCGCTGCCTGGAGCTGTAAGAGCTCCTGTCAGAAGGAAATCTGTTATGTTATTTTCATTCTAACAGCACTTGCAGATGTGCCAGCAGCGCTTAAGGGAAGGTAATCAATTTTGTACAGTTATCAGCAGGCTTTCAGATGAAGCACCTCCTACTTTACTCATTAGGATAATGGGTTCTTTCGGCCATGCACATTCATTGAAATACAGCAGAGAATTATGATGGCCATTAGCTACTTTCATTATTAAAGACATTATGAAATGTCATGGTCCAAACAACCGTGAAACAATGACAATGACTTATTCAATTATAGCCATTACAGATAACACAATAACTTTCATTAGTATTACCTCCGATAGGAAATATGAAATAACAAAAGCTCAAGAACAAAACTGACAAACCTCACAACAAGGGCACAACAACAATTACAACTCTCTAGAAGTTTGAACCGGAGACATTTTGGGGTATACTAGCCATGTTTAAAAGTGTCATCATTTCTGTCTGCAACTGTACAGAAGTGTATGTGAGAGTTTCATTGTTCGTCGTGGTCTTCTTTTCCTGAGGGAGGCCCATTGCATTATACCATTCAACACAAAGGATTCTACCTTCCCGAAGTCTTCTCCATGCCAACAAGCCTCCATAAACACAATAACACACTCATGGGACAAAAGCTCCTCAGCTGGAATAGTTCAAATCATATGGGGCAGAGGACAAAACTTCTGAGAACTTTTTGAAATCATGTTTGATATGGTCGGTGTGGTAGAATTCGAATGTGAATAAATTAGGGAATGTTTTTTTATTTATAGTCAACTAATGATTTTGTAAAGTAATATTTTTAAATGTTTCATTATTATGTTATGTGTTATAATATATATATATATATATATATATATATATATATATATATATATATATATATATATAAATGCAATCAACAATGCCAACAAGTCAAAAATATTAAATTATCAAATTACTAAATGATTCTCCTGAAAGCTCCAAACAGGTATACAGTATGCACCAATATTAAAAGTCTGGGCGATAATGGCTAAAAAAAACTATTAAAGCTTAAAAGAAATCCAAGTTATGACATAAACAGGTTTTAATGTCATAATTATGACTTTTTGTCTCATAATGTTGAATTTTTAGTTCTTTTTTTAAAACTTTTTGTCATAATTATGATTTTTATCTCATAATGACTTTTGTTATTTAATCATTAATCAACTTTTTAACACATAATTTAAACTTTTCATGTCATAATAATGATTTACCAAAATTTTTAATGTGGCAGAAATAGGCTTCCTTAGAAAACCGATAGATAAATACTATTTAAATTCTGTACTATTTCGTTTAAATATACAAAATAAAACACTAAAACTAAAATCTGAGTTGGGCATCACAACATTATAATGTACAGTATGAGAAATGGATATTCAATTTGAGATTTGCTAAAGATTACATTTAATTTATTCACAGATTTAATTTATTTTACAGATTCACTTTGAGTGTTAGATGAGGGCAAAGGGAAAATGAGCATGCACAATTAATCCAATATCAACTGATAACAATAAATTAAAATGTCCCATCCCATTTCAGATTATAATCACAGTAAACATCATCACTCAAACAAATGACAGAACACTGCCTCTTTGAACAGTTCTTACTTCTCCCTGCCTATACAGTCTCATGTTGCTCTTCACTCTTAATAATAAAAGTTCCAAAAAGAGGTTTTCGCAGTGATGCCATTGAAGAACCATTTTAGGTTTCCCTAAGTTCCCTAAGTCCCTAAAAGAACCACGTGGCGAGCAGGACGAGGCCGAGGGCCGTGAGAGATACGAATCACGCCACCGGCCTCGCGCCGCTCTCTCGCGGCCCTCGGCCTCGTCCTGCTCGCCACAAACCATTTTTTCTTAGTGTGAAGAACATTTTAATAATCTGAAGAACCTTTTTCCACTAAAGGCTCCAATATGTTGAGCGTTTTGTGCAATGGAAAGGCTCCATGGAAGCTAAAGGTTCTTCATGGAACTATTGATGCCGATAAATAACCTTTATTTTTAAGTTTGTAGGTGGCTGTGAATAACCTCGAGCACCTTTTTGATCATGGATCAGTGATAGATGAAAAACTGTCAAGGTGAATGTGAATGTCATTGTGCCCCAGTCAATTTACTAAAAGCACATCATATGCATGAAATGCACATTATATCCCCAGTCAAAATCAAAACAAATTATGAGACTTAAAAGCAAAGAACAAGGTAAATATGCAAATTTGACTTTCAGCTCATCTTTTATCATCAGTTATGATTTGTGAGGTGTTTAAACAGTATTTCCTAAATAATGTTTCTGAGTTTTGTGAAAATGTAGATGGTGACATACCACAAATCTCTCCAGGCCAGTACTGCCCGCATTTGCCACAAAGATGCCTGAGCCCGGCTTAAAGCTGAGGGGCTGCTGGCTTCTCTTCAGGGGTGCGCTGTGGAACTGCTCACAGTCCATGTAGAGCCGAACTTCCTCATGCTCGACAGTCAGCGTGAAGCGGTTCCACTGCTGTGTCATGTCAGGCACTTTAAAGGAAGCCACCTCCACGGTGGCAGCAAACCCTGGCTCGCTGTAATACAGTACAATCCTCTGGGTCTTGTCCTCCACGGGCGTCAGGGCCAAGCCCAGGTGTACGATCTTCTGGGAGGGATCTGTGATGGCAAACACGACCCCTCCTCGAGAGCTGGAGGGCTTGAGGGTGATAATAATGGCAAAGTCCATGAAGAAGGGCTCAGGTACAAAGGACTGGGTCAGTCGACCTACATTAGCATTAGGCCCAAAATTGTAGGCAGGGAAACCCTCGTAGCCAGTGATGAAGGACACAGAAGGAGGAAGAGGGACGCCAACTAGCTCAGTGAGCACTAGATGACCCTTGGAACCTCGCTCTGAAAGAAATCACCCAGTAACAAGGGGAATGATTAAAATGAAGGACAATACACACAGTCATAATATTCCTTCTCACAATTTTGAAAATATGTCTCCTAATAAATGAACAGTCTAAAAAAGTGTTGCAATGAAGACTAGAAGGCCCTACACACACATATATAAATTCCATTGTTCTTTTAAACAGCATTTCATGTTTATTAAAGGAAAAGTTCACCAAAAAATGTACAACTTGTTTAAAATTTTCTTTCTTTTGTGGAACACAAAAGGAGAAATTCTGACTGTGCTGATTACTCTTTTCCCACTAAAAGAGTCATGAAAAAAATGTTTTTTGTGAGAAACAAGACAGAAAATTACAGTGATTTCCTGGTATTTTTTACCCTCCTGTGAGCTGTTAAACATTTGAACATTTGAGCTCATGAACTGATTTTTTTTTTATATTTATGATCAACTAAATTATTGAAAAGATTGAAAGTACGACTAGTTTCTGAGTACATTTAATCCTCCATGATTACACCGAGGAGAACAAGAGATGTTAACGTTCAATGACTGACAACTTAAAAATAATTTTAAAACTTAAATCGCATAGATTCAAAAGATTTATGAATGCAGCATACGAGTTGCATAAACAGCTTTGACACATTTTTTATATATGCTGCTTTTGCTTCCTTTTTAAGCTTTAAAGATTTAGCCCTCATTCATTGTAATTGCATAAAACAGAGCATGGAAATTAATCTTCAAAAATTCTGTTTTCATTGAACTGAAGTGCATTGAAGTGTTTTAATGACAGAATTTTACATTTAAAAAACTGTATGGTTTTTCAATTACAGAATTTTTATTTATTTATTTATGCATGTTTTTGTACGGTTCTCGGTAAAAAAATAACCCGCACCATTCTCAACCCATGGTTCTACTACCCGAATGACCTACTACTTCCATTAGTACATTAGACACTTTACTATCCCATAAGGCCATGGGAGAGGATTTATGAATGGCAGTGAAGCAACGCAACTGACGCAGGTAGCTCATGTGACAGTAACAAAATGGCAAATTTAGTACGTCCGAATTTCATTCATACTAGCCATATTCATACTATATAGAATTTTTTTTTTTTTACATTTCAATTGCATTTACATTTCAAATTCAAATGTAGTACCTACTCAAACAGTATGCAATTTCAAATGCACAGAGAGTTCTGCTAATGTATGTTTCTGATGATGGATAAACTCAGCATGTGTTTCACATGAGAGTTGCTGTCCAATCAATTATTAGTATGTAAATCTGTTGCTGACATCACTGTTCCTCACATTTTGGTGTGTTGCACACAGTTCAGCATGGCAAGCGAAATATCCTGTCTGGGAACTGGCTTCCCAATACATTACAACAGAGATGGTCAAAAAAAAAGTGGTCAAAACACGCTCTTTGTAAACTTTGTTAATTGTGAGTGCCATATGCAATGTACAACTATTATGACTAATTATTTACGGCATCATTACCCGGTTGTTGATAGCGCACAGGCGCACGTGAGACCAAGAAAGCACACCTTGCCTTCTGTGTACAAATAAAACATTCATCGCTAATTCGGACATACGCAAAACAATAACGAAAGTACTGGGCAGGGCTCGATGGCCCGGGGCCAGCGTAAACGACGCTCGGGACAGTGCAGCATCGTCACAATAGTTTATCATTTGCTCATGCTTCTAAGCCATGCCAGTCTAAACATTAATGTGCAAGAAGACGTGAAAGAGAACTTTTCTATGCGCAAACATCCTAAGTGCACACATGAAATGCTGCGCCTCAGTCAGCGTGCATATACTGAATTGAATTCTCTTTTACGTCTTCTTGCACTTAAAACAGACAAATTCACACAAAATGATGTCAACATCACCGTCTTGGTGGGTATCATAGCAAAACATAATTGATTATGTCTTAAATGAATGTAAACAGTTGAGAATGTGTACAGTATATTGGATCCGTGCATTGTCTTAAAGCGACAGCAACATATTATTCCTTCTGCTGTCTGTGTTTTTAATGTTAATCAAACAACAAAAGAAAAAGAGAAAATATCTCACTGCTCTTGACTTTTCACACCGATTTTGACAACATCCTTTGTCTAAATCCTAAATCCTTTGTCTGTTTCACATTATTATTATTATTATGAACACATTATATAGACAGTAAAACATTCTCATTATGGCAATGTCAAAGCTAAAGACTCCTCAAACTGACATTAAGAAATAATTGCTGTTTCAATCTGACATGAGTTCTAATGATGATAATGAGGAACAATAGCAAATAAACAGCTCTACAGGGCTGCAGGGCTTCTAGCAAATGCTCTATCTGACTGATAGTAAAGAGTTTCAGAACTCAGAACAGGAGATTAAGAGAGAGGATCCTCTTTATATATGCATATATCAGCCGTAGGTAATCACAGTCACACTGGCTGCCGGAGCTCATATAAGAGTTGCGAAATTGTTAGATTTGATGATGCATGTGGAATTTTGTCTGATCCTTGACGCTGATCCTCTGCGCTAATTTGATCAAATATATATATATATATATATATATATATATATATATATATATATATATTTAAATGTTGTAGATTTATGAAGCAAATGAGAATCTATAAAATTATTCACTAGGTATTATAAAAAGCTCATATCTTATAAGCAATGTGTAGCCTATAGGTAGCGGCGTAGTGCAACTCTATTCTGTGGCTGCTGGTCTGGGGCTTCTGTTCTGAAACTGCTGGCACAGTGGTTCTGCAGCTGGATATATCCCAGAACGTGCAGAGACAAGCGGAGTGATACAAACAGTGAACAGTCCCAGACAGTGCTTAAGATGCACAAATCTTAAGGAATAAATGAGATCTTAATTAAGGAACACGTCTGGACCCCAGGGTTAATTTCCCAATCTTCCTCTATGCCTGTAATCAGCAGGTGGACCTGTAACCGACGCCACCAGCGACCCCAATTTCCAGAAAACCTCCTGCTGCTAATCCTATTATTGTAATATCATGTGATAGGGATTTAGCGTTATTCTTTGAGAAAAGCGAGCTCATCAAACACCAGGCTGATCTCTCTCACACAACGGCACAATTAGAAACATTTTAGAGTTGGAGTTTCGAGTAAAGTTGCACTTATCTGTTAGCCTCATGGGTGAAACATTATCTCAGTAATGATTCAACTGCACAGTAAAATCCAAATTACATTTGAATAAGTTAAACTAACAAGACAGTAATGATACACAATAACACCTTGCGTAGAAAATCTCTCCAGTTGGTTTATAACAAAATATATTATGAAATCCTCAATAAAACTAATTACATTTAGTCAACGAGGATCTTTGAGTCTTTGGGTTAACATTGAAAATGGCCGTTCACTAACATGTTTCAAAACTTTCCACTTCCCTTCATCTCCCATTCCCACACAGTAAAAAAAAACATCTAGTTAAATTTACGGTAAAAAACTGTCAGCTGTGGTTGCCAGAAATTCACTGAAAAAATACTGTGAAAATGTTTCTAAACTTACAGGATGCCTGTATATTTGACAGTTTATAACCACACATTTCATTAAGTGATATCATTTTAATATACCTACCTACTTGAACTATAAAAATCTGCCTTTTTACCTTAAAACATACCGATAACCACAACAATACAGAAAGCCACAAGATGAATCAGAGTTCACTAAATGTGAGTTCAGTAAATGGCCTGTCCACTAAACATTGCCAATATTCATATGGTGCACAAGATATAACACACATCCAAAGATAAAACACCATCAGGGTAACACACAACACTAAAATAATGCAACAAACATTAACTTAACATAAAATGTAACACAAAACATACTAATATACATTAATGATAACAAAAATAAGAAGAAACCAAATTATTTAGTAATAAATTATAAATTATTTAAATACAATCATATTGCGAAATGCAGGGACTTCTGGGAATGTTCTTTTACTGTTTTTCACCATACATTTTATTTTTTTTTTTACTTGCAAAAACTTAAATTTTACAGTATTTTACAATTAAATTAAATATTATGCAATAAACTATGTACATTTTTCACCATATATGGTAGGGTGACGTACAATCAACAGGATTTATCGTAGCATTTTACAGTATTTTTCGGTAAAAATTACAAACATTTTTTAAAGCGCACCGACACTCACCACTCCACATTCTGAGAGTTTTCTTAGCTCTGGGTTTGCCGGATCCCTCTGTGGGCTGAGGAGGGGAGGTTGGGAGGGCTATGCTCTCCTCTGGTGCCATAGTGATGGGTGCTGGTGTTGTGACAGCAGGAGTGGGTGAGATCGTCTCTGAGGCCCATCGAATCCTGAACCACTGGATTTGAGAGGAGACACTGACCAGGCTCAGGAGCACCAGACAGGTCAGCGGCAGCACCGGGACCGCCATGCTGCTTGGCCGAGCAAGGTAGATGAGCGTTGCAAAACAGCCAGAACGTGCTATGTCGCTCCTCCCGCACGACTGCTCTCTGTACCCCCTAGGAACCCCCTCGGTACCCCAGTGCACCACGCAGACTTTGGTATTCAGCAGGGCAGCCAAATGTCCGATTCTCTACGCCATCATAATGGGATTGTTGAACACACACACAGGGAGAATGCACAGCCTTTGAACCCCACCTCGGCCCCCTCCTAAAACCCCCTCCACCTATTACCACCTCTGACAAACATTCAGCCCATGGCAATGAAGTTTGCTTACAAAAAAATTAGGATTTCACAACAGTGTGCAGCTATGGAGAGCTTTAAAGCTTGCTAAATGTTTTTCTTCATCTTATAAAGATATAGTGCAAGCAATGTCACACTGAATACAGGGAGAAGCACACTTCCATAAGAAGACATGCTGGTTGAATATTCAGTGCCACTAGGATTCAATTCTAGTAAAAGTTCAGGAAAGTAAAGAAAGTAATAAAACAGAGCAGCAGTGCAAGGATTCATTAAATTGATCAAAAGTGACAGTAAAGACTTCTATTTCTAATAAATGCTTTCTATTCATCAAAGAATCCTGGGAAAACTATCATGTTTTAAAAAAACAACAACATTGATAAGAAAACATGTTTCTTGAGACACTAAAGACACGGGTCAGTACAATTTTTACATAAGTCTCTTATGCTCACCAAGCCAGCATGTATTTGATCAGAAATACAGTAAAACAATAATATTGTGACAATGTCAATTTAAAATAATTGTTTTCTATTTGAATATATTTAAAATGTAATTTATTCCTGTGATGGCAAAGCTGAATTTTCAGCATCATTACTTCAGTGTCACATGATCCTTCAGAAATCATTCTAATATGCTGATTTAATGCTCATAAAACATTTATTATTATCAATGTTGAAAACTACGGAGCAATAGGGACCTTTGCAAAAATAAAAATATACAGACAAAGGTCCCTTTAGAAGCTCCATAGAAAACAGTTGTGCTGCTTAATTATTATTATTATTTTTTAATTGTAATACATTTATTTCAGGATTCTTTGATGAATAAAAAGTTTAAAAGAACAGCATTTTTTTTTATAAAAATTGTTTTTAACACTATAGATGTCTTTACTGCCATTTTTTAATCAGTTTAAAGGTGACATATTTTGCCCCTTTTCACAAGATGTAATATAAATCTATGGTGTCCCCAGAATGTGTCTGTGAAATTTCATCTCAAAATACCCCCCAGATAATTACAGCGCGGCAAATTTGCCCCTTTTTGGGTGTGAGCAATAACACGCCGTTTTTGTGTGTGTCCCTTTAAATGCAAATGAGCTGCTGCTCCCCGCCTCTGTTCAGAAGACGGTCGATTCTCTACACGCGCTTCAGATACAATAACAAAACACGCGAATAATCTCACTCATACAAAATCTCAGAAATAACCAGTAGCGGAGGGCAGCCTTACAGGGAGACTCCTGGGTTGCCACTTTTAGACTGCACCTGGACGTTTCTGAATGGTTAGTGGATACATTTTTGTAGTTGTTGTGGAGTTACATTAATTCATCTGTTTCTTCTGTGCTTGTCTGTGCAGCCAACAACAGAACAGTTTGCATGTTTTGCTCTAACTTTTGCCATTGCGTTAGAACTGTTACACTGTTGTAAACCAAATGGCGTCGCCGTGAGTGGAAACGTGCAGATTGAGGGGCGGTAATATTATAATAAGATCCCCTTCCTACAAGAAGGAGAGCGAAATATGATTGTCTTATTTTTTTGACATGCTTGCAGAGAAAGGCTTACCAAAACAAAGTTACTGGGTTGTCACTTTTCACGTTTTCTGGGTTGGTAGATGGACATGGACCCGATTATAGCACTTAAACATGGAAAAAGTCAGATTTTCATGATATGTCACCTTTAATGCATCCTTGCTGAATAAAAGTTTTAATGTTTTTCAAAATAATAATGATTAAAAAAAACTTTAGCCATCAGGCAGCTATCAGAAGGGCAGTCATATTCTGGAAGGCCTCTATGTCCAGGAACATGGGAAAAATAGGAGTTTGTATTCTGCAAGCACAGGGAAAAAACAGGGCATGGAAATATTGAGCCAAACTCATCAGCCAAGTCTCCACAGTTCAGTGATCACAGCACATCAATACAGTGACAAAGAGAGTCTGTTCTGATCCATAGAGTGACAGTGTGTGCTTGAGATTGTTGCAGATTGTTAAGGTTACAATCGCGTTGTTGGGAGAAGAAATGGATTCATCTTCACGTGGACCTGAAGGACCAATGGGGACATTTCCACTTAAACTATAAAACTATAACGATAACAAGCATATAGTGAAACGACATCATTGGAATCACTTTCAGAATATTTTTTTTCCAGCTGGTGATGAATGATAAAAACATTGACAGCCAATCAGAATCTGAGCTTAGGCATCTAAAGCGTAACACGACGAAACTGCAGAACGCGCTTAGAATAGACAGAACGCTATTGTTATAGTTATCTTTATGGTTCTTGGTGTGAATGGGCCTTAATACTTTAAGACTTTTATTTTTACAGTAAAACATTAAAGAGTGGACAACTCTGAGCTGAACAAATAAACTAGTCAGATTTTATTAACAGTTACTTGCCTTAATGCCCTTCAGCCTTTAAATCCACTAAATATATCCGATGTAATTTACCAATCTGATGCGTCTCTACATTCCTGTTCATCCCAGTATAATACATCCTGCTGTGTGTCAGCTTTTTATTTGGAGTGTAAAGGTCAATAATAAGGAAGGCAGAGGGTCAGCTTGCCATAGCGTCCCATAGGGCTGGGCGGTATGACGGTATATATCGTTACCGCGGTAGAAAATGTCAACGTAACAATTTTTTTTATTCCGTGATACCGCGACATGTAAATAAGTGGGCGTGGTTAACTCACGTGCAGCGTGCGAGAGACTGAGACACTGAGATTTGTCAAAGAAACATGGAGAAAGCAGATCAAGAGGATCCACAAAGGAATTACGTTTTCTAAAGGGTTGTTGTTAACGTGATATTTTCGGGGGGAAAGGTGCAGCAGTCAACTAGAGCAGTGCGGCACCCGTAGGCTACAGTTTAGAGGAGTGCACGATCGCAACGGGGAAAGCATGAAGCTTACTTGACAACAACAGTTCATATATCAATATTGTAACGAATAGAAATAACCTTAAATGATGTATAGTTATCTATCTGCATCTTTCTGTCTCTTATGTTTAGTTACTTTTTAAACACGAAAGCATTCAGTATGACACGTGAGCGGTTGCCGTGGTAATGAACAACCTGCTTGTTAAAGCAAATGTATAAATTATGCTGTATCTGAGGCAAAATTACTAAATATGCAGCGCGAGTTATACATTTCTAACTCCAAACAATTGGCCACTGAAACAGCTGATAAAATCTTGCTTCGACTCAATGCGTGATTACAACGTGTCACTCAAATTCCGATCGCATTTTACTGATGCAAAAGACGCGCGCGTGCACACGCACTGAGAGGAAGCGCGGTGTGTCGGTGTTCACCGAGCTATGTAAAATAATGACGCAGTTACAAGGTGTGTATAATTTACACTAACTTAGTCAACACTAACAGTAGCTGCTGTTCGGTTTTCATACTGCTGTTCTCAAGTCACTTCTGTTCTGAACTTGATGAACTTGAGACTTCTGAACCTCTCTTGATTAAAGCTTTAGGTGACGGGTTGCCAGATATCACAAAAAGAACAAAACAAGCCCTTTAAAAGCAGACATGGCAAAAATGTACCGGGAAAACATTTAAACATAACTAGTATCTACTAATATCCTACCAAATTAAAAGGAAGTAACTGAATAGAATAGTTCAATATAAAATATTTAGATATTATAAACTGATTGGTGAAGTAAAGCAATAACATGAGATTGAAAAATTATTCAGCAACAATTTAAAGTTTAATTGCACATATGAGTTGTATTTAATATCAATCAGTTGGGGGCAGTTCATCTAAAAGTTGATGAGAGTGTTTTGTTTAATATATTTAGCTATTAAAAATAGATTACCAAAGAAATAATTTACCAAATAAAAGAAAAAGAAAATTCAAACAAAGTGAAGTATACTTTTCATTTCTAAAGTAGCCTATTTGGGTTTATTTATTATACAAAGCCCTTTTTGATGATTTTTCGAGAATAACTACAGATATAAATAACTATATCGTGAAATATATCGTTACCGTGAAATAAAATTAGTCATACCGTGAAACAGAATTTTGGTCATACCGCCCACCCCTAGCGTCCCATCATGTGAACATGAAGGAACTCAAACTGTTAGCCTTTATTTGAGACCCAAAGGTTAAGCAGGAGAGATGATGTTCCCATCCAACCAACCACACTCTACCCTTTCCTGTACCCCAATAACATTCAGTAATTGGTTTATTGTCAAAAGCCATCAGCTGTGCAATACTGTGAATTTCTTGTCTATAGAAAAGTCTCAATTAGCAGCCGTGGCCTCCGCTCAAGGGCATTATGCCTAATAGAGCAATTAGACAGTACCGTCCTCTAAATGCCAGAGCCTGAATTAAGAGCTAGACACAAATTAAGTCCTAGACACCTTAATTGCATCACATTTCTCTTACTGAAAAAGCCAGTATTTATACAGATAAAATATATTCTAATAGCCAATTACTGCAAAATTCAACCTCGCAAAGCACTTACTGTGGTATTCAGGCACTACAGATTATATCACATATTGTGAAGGTTCTGTGAATGGAATGGAGCGAACCCTTTCAACAATCAAACTGACTAGCATGTCAGAAACCTTGTAAGATCACAAACAGTGATCATCCAGCTCTCCCTAGTGGTGAATTACAGAAACTCACCACTAAAGATCTAACAAGTAACTCAAACAGACTTACTGAAATGACACAAAATGGCTCAAGTATCAGTGTGGTGGTCCGTCATGTCGACTGATTGGTCGTAAATGCATGTGAGGGTCTTAGTGCTGAGGGATTAGCATCAGCACTAGTGAGAGAACAGGAGCTGACAGTAGTCGGGCTTCAGTAATCAATTAGCAAAATGAAGGAGGCTTTGTGGGTGAACAAAAACAGTGCTTAGCCACATTAAATCAAAATCACACTCCAGAGGCTTTTCAGTAAAATCTGCACTCGTCTGTTTTTTAGTGACTCCATGGGCTGTTACTCAAGGGCAGTAGCATACTGATGTCAGACAGTATTTTGTGGCCTGTTGTCTGATTAGTTGTTTACATCTTCATCTCCAACTGTTTAAGAGTAGAAACCACACACTGTAAAAAATGATTGTGGATTATTATTATGTGGAAAAATACTGTTAATTGGTTAACAGAAAAGAAAGTTTCCAAACTATATACGGTGAATAACTGTGATAGATCTAACCATACCTTTTACAGTTACCTTTAAATGTACAGTTTTTGGACGTGAAAAAGAACAAATCATTGTATAATTTACAGTGAAAACACATAAATTAACACTACCACAATTCCCTCCGTGACATTTCACATTTGATGTATTTTTGTTGAAATATCTTTTCTGTAAATTTAACGCATCTATATATATTTTTTTTTATTTTTGATTATTATTATTATTATTTCTTTTTACAGTGCACAGTTATAACCTGGGGAAACAATCAATGGGCACTGGCTGTTTGTGAGGTACTGAATTAGGTATTAAAAGGGATATCTTTATATCCTATACACTTAATGTCTGAATGTCATTGCATAGAAATACCAAGTGACAACTGCAAACAAATGACAAATGAGCTTTTCGCACAACTAACTTCACTTTCTGAGCCTTTTTTGTAATGACTTATAAGCAACTGGTTGCAAGGTGATTTTTTTTGTGAATATATTAAGTCAGTTCCTCTTAATTTGGTTTAATCTTAATCTTTGGTTTAATTTTTGTTCTCTCAAAAAACTCCTGTTTGTAAAGTGCTTTTAAAGTGTACTTTTGCACTCATTCTTTAATAAATGAAAGAAATACTAAAAACACTAAAATACTAAAAATAAATAAATAAACAAATAAAAAGCTACTTCAGTTGTGCTGTTTTATAACAGGCAAATTCAAGCATGAACTGAATCAGAAATAAGTAGCTAATGCATCCACCCACCTAGTACAGTAACAGTAAATTCCTCCTCATAGGCAGTGTAAGCACTGCCCTTTACTCTGAACTTATTTAAGAGAAAGAACTTTCACTTAAATAATGTGCCATGAGATGAATCCTTTACCAGGTACACATATGTTTGGACACCGTCAAAACGGGCACCTCCTCACTAAAGTGAGATCTTGCCAAATAATTTGGTAGTCAAGCCAATCTTTATCTTGCAGCAATATGTATTTGTGGGTGTTTTCTTTGGTACCATGACATAAGGCACAGCGTGACATCACAGAAAGTCAGTTTTTTTTAACCAATCAGATTGAGCTTCTGGGTGGGAGGGAGGAACTGTGTCCGAGCAGACAGTGGCCTAGTGTTCTTAACTCTGACTCAGGTCATTATAACCTCCTCACACACCTATAAGAGTAGAAAGAAGCTCAAACTCAATGCTGCTTCTGTGTAATATTTCCTTTACGGCAACAGTCCCCACCCGTTTTTTTCTTGTTGTACATATGCAAGTAAGCACAGCTTGTTGAGAGCAGGAAATGTTCGGTTTTATGCGTTTACAGTGACCAATCCATTCCTCCATTTAACTGCTTAACTTATATAACTTATTAAACTATGAAACATTTCAAATAACAATGAACCACTATGTAACTGTTTGCCATACATGGATGGTGTAGCATCAGAAAGTTACACCTTGTTATACAAATATAAACAGGAGTTCAGCATGAATGTGGCAACAGCAGGACATGTTATACATTATAACTCCCTCTTATGACTGAGTATCAGTGAAGTCTGCACTCAGCAGGTATTGTTTTAAGGGAGTTTACCATGCTCAATGTAATGCAGAGTTCCTAACGGTCAGTGATAGGCTCGACTCCTGGGCAGAGAATGATAGGAATGTCCAGGCCCCCACGATCTGTCCAACCTAAATCTTTCAATCACCCACCTGGAGCTCACAGTTGATTGACAATAGAGGAGGAGGCTCCCCAAAAGTAATTACAAACCTGCATGAAGAAGGAAAGCAAGGCAAAGAATATTCACAGAGAGAGAAAAGGTGGCCCTCAAAAGGTTTTTTGGGGTGGTCACTGATTTAAAATATATTAAATAAATAAACAGCTTCCATGTTTTCATACTGAATGGACATAATGTCTTGATCTATATTTGGTTTATTATTCTTTCTTTCTTTCTTCTTTGAAAGTTCCTCTGTGGGAGGACAGATGTGAAGTGGAGCAATTTTATGTGATGCTTCATGTTGAAATTAATTCTGGGAAACGGGGTTTGTGACTGGATCAACCGAGACGGATGTTAATAGGGTGTTAATATCAAAATGCTAAGTTAACATTAGAGTCTAAAGTGTGCATACGATGGACACTTTACTATCCCATGAGGCCACAGGAGAGGAATTATGAATGGCAGTGAAATGACGTAACTGACGCTGCTAGGTCACATGATAATGATAACATGGCGAATGTAGTATGTCCAGATTACATTCATATTACACACACTCATACTATATAGAACATACTTTTTTAGTGGTCGTGAAGTAATTACTACTTTAAAAAAAATACCTACAGTACTCGAGAGTATGTGATTTTGGACGCAGCCAATGACTTGATCTCTTTGAAAAAGTCCACTATATAGTGCACACGTGCCGAATGAGTCTCTTCACACTTTTTTTTAGACTCATTATTATTATTATATAAAGTAAAATCATTTATTTATTTGGTCATAGCGATTCTACTCCGCATTGTGATTTCATACAAACACAATTGCAAACTCAGACTAACATGCATACCTTTATTTCCAGGATTATTATACTGTGTCTGTAGAAATTAGGTAATTACGTAAATCAGCAAGGAAGAAAGCACAACAGTGGGCAACGGCTATCCATTCAGACCATTCTCAAACTCAGTCTGACCCTTACCCAGACTTCCCTGCACTGCAAAAAATGCTTTTCTTACTTAGTATTTTTGTCTGGTTTCCAGTCCAAATATCTAAAAATTCTTAAATCAAGATGCATTTACTAGATAGGCCTAAGTAAAATTAGATAAGATATTACTGGTATGTCTTGTTTTCCGGGGGAATTAATCAAAATGAAGTGAGTTTTTGCTTAAAACAAGCAAAATTATCTGTCCATGGGGTAAGAAAAATAATCTTAATTCAAAATGAAACAAGATTATTTTTCTTATCCCATGGACAGATAATTTTGCTTGTTTTAAGCAAAAGCTCACTTAATTTTTATTTATTTCCCCAGAAAACAAGACAAAATATCTTATGGTATTACTACTTTAGTAAATGCATCTTGATTTAAGAATTATTTTGATATTTGGACTGGAAACAAGACAAAAATACTAAGTAAGAAAAGCATTTTTTTGCAGTGTGGGAAAGATGAGTTTGATGGGGGTGGGGGGCTGGAGGGGTGATGTGTTTTTTCCATGCTGTGTATTTTCCGATGTGTGTAATATATCACTGTAAGGGCTAAATGGATGTATTGTATATCAGAAAAACTGCAGAGCGGAACTTCCTTGTAAAATGATGATGTCACTTTTAGGGTCAATGTGCTTTTTCAGCGTATTACAGTATACAGTATCTGTATCTATTACGTATTACAGTATCTGACTCATTTGAAGGAAACAAAGGAAAGATGCAACTAACTCTTCTAAGGTGATCCGTCTGCTGCAGTGTTGTGGCCAGAAAGATCCATGAACAGAGCCATTTACTCAACAGAGCAAAGTGTGACAAGAATAAGCAACAGACCACAATGAACACATGGTGACAAACAGTGCAAAACAGAGAAAAGCATTATATTTTATATTTCTCTTATCACTTGGCTAAAAATGTCACATTCTTTGCTTTGCTTTGCTATATTTAGCGGACTTCCCCGGCTGGGGTTATCATAGCAGGAAAGAGAACAAAGATTCTCCACTAAAGAATTGTGTGTGTGTGGCTATTGTGAGTGTTTGATTGAAGCTGAATTTGATTAATGCTGGTTTTAGCTGGGTTCCTTCCTCTCAATTCAGTGACGACCCCCAGCAAATAAATTATGCCAACAAATCCAAAACAAGCCACGGTAAAAACATACAGATAACCATCTTTACATAACTTACTATATCAGGTAGAGGACAAAGCCATGTATAACATGCACAGTGCAAAAATGAATCAAACTGCAGCAGCAGCACCAGCCTTCACTTCAACAATCTCTGTATGAAATTTAAGTCACGCTGAAAAGAATATGTGGACCAGTGAGAAAATGTCAAGAGGTCATTTTACTAGTGGAATAGTGGCTAAAAAAAGAGTGCCTGATCTCTCCTCAGACAGCTTCACTGCTGAAGCGGAACTTAAAAAAACACAACATTCAAAAGCCTCTCTTTTAATGGCTCAAATTCCACAAACACAGAATATGAAACAACTCATCTTCATGGGATATCACAGGAAAACGATAAGTATTTGGCCACAAGTTAGTGAATGTTCTCTTAACCAAGTTAGTAGTTAGACAATCCCAGACAAATGACACAGATATTCTATATCTTTATATATTTATTATCTACTACACTATACAAATATTCTGTCACTACTATACTAATACTTTTAACCCTTACCTTCATTATAAGGTGAATGGGAGAGATCAACCCATGTACGATATAACAAACTTAATATGAAAAGTTTTTGAACCAATAGGAACTAAATATGTTTCGATTAGTGTGTATTAAAGGCACCCAGAAAATTAAACATCTAAATAATATTCAATATAACCAGATTGGAGGAGAAATTAAGTACAATTAGCTTCCTAAAATAATGAACAGAATGAGGAACAGCATCTCACACTCTCTTTCTCTCAGTGTTCACTTACTTCCAATAAAAATTAAATATTAAACAGATGTTTAGCTGCTTGTTTAAAATTGCTCATTTTCTCTCTCATTATTTTTTGTCCTTTTCATCTGAGGATTTAATCTATGATCTGAAAGAGCAAAACAATTTTTTGCAGCATCAAATGTAATTTACAATCTATTTTTGTTTCATCCATGAGACAGTAAGATTATTTTTTTATTTTTTTTATTAATACTTTTATTTTGCAAGGACTCCTTAAAATGATCAAATGTGATAGTCAAGACATTTATAATGTTAAAAACTATTTCTATTCAAATAAATGCTGTTCTTCTTAACTTTCTATTTATCAAAGACTCCTAAAAATGCATATCAAGGTTTCCACAAAAATATTAAGCAGCACAACTGTTTTCAACATTGATAAGACATGTTTCTTGAGCATCAAATCAGCATATTAGAATGATTTCTGAATGATAATGTGACGTGGACAGCTTTGCCATCACAGAAATACATTATATTTTAAAATATATTCAAATAGAAAACAATTATTTTAAATAATAACTTTTCACAATATTACTGTCTTTACAGTTTTTTTTAATCAAATAAATGCAGTCTTGGTGACCATAAGAGACTTCTTTCAAAAGCATCACAAAAGCCTCAACGACCCCAAACTTTCAATAGTACAATTTTTTTTTTTTTACAGTTGCGAACATTGCAATCAGTTGAAGTAATGAAGTTGTCATGGTCATGTCTAGTTTCATTGTCTTGTTTAGTTTCTAGTTATGGTTTTCTTTGTCTCTTGAGCCGTTTACACGACACCATTTTTAACTAAAAACAGAAAACTTTTAATGCGTTAGCCATTCATTTACACAACAATGGCATTTGGGGATCTGAAAACAAACTTTTCAAAACTTTTCAAAGTGCAGGTTTTTGAAAAGGATACCGTTATTGTCTCCGTGTAAACTACAAAAACGTGAATTTGTGAAAACGGTGACGTCATGTGTTGTCATGCATAATACAGCATTTTAATCAGTTTTGCAGATTAGTGTGAACAGGGATACTTTTGACAACGTTGTCGTCTGTACGTGAAAAACACAAACAAAAAACCTTTTCCATTTTAGTACATTTTTTTCATGTAAACACGCTCTGTTTTGCCTGTTTTCTAGTTCCTTATTAGTCGTCATGTTTTCTGATGAGTACACACCTGCTCCCTGTTCTGTTTAGGGGTGGGGGAAAAAATCGATTCTTCGATGCATCGCGATGCGGACGTGGACGATTCTGAATCGATTCACAAATGTCAAAAAATCGATTTTCTAAAAAAAATATATATTTTTTTTTTCTAATAACGTAATATTGACGGAACGCAAAAGGCGGAACTATAAAGCCGCTTGTCCACCAGCGTCGAGATTTCTGACGCGACGCCAAAGCCCATTCATTTCCTATGGAACTACGTCAGGCAGCAAGAACGCCCCCGCAAAGCATGATGGGTCGCGTCGCGTCGATTTGGTCAACAGCGGCGCTGCAAAAAAGTATCTCGGTGGATACTTTATGCAAATGAGAGCGTCAAAACGCGGGGCAGCAGCCAATGGAAACTCGGCGGCGAGAGTTTGTGTATGGCCGTTGCTATGGTTTCACATTTAAAGTACACACAAACCCCCGGCCCCAAGCAGCGAAAACGTCACAGGCGTCGCGTCGGAACAAAAATTGATCGGACGCTGGTGGACAAGCGGCTTAAGCGGACGTGCAGTGCGCGGACAGTCTGTGGCGTGCACATAACAGAGTCGCGCACATACATAACAGACTCATGATGGCTGAGCGCCAAATTCGAACGGCACCTTCTTCGTTAAAAGCTAACGTATGTAAAATTGGCAATTTCATTGTTACCTATTTAGTATTTTTGTATGAGAGCTGCTTTCTGTATTGTTTAGTTTTCACATCAGTACACTGTGTAAACCGATCTGTTATATGTACGTTACAGTAACTTACTACTGACGTTTCAGTATTATGGTTTACACATGTAATGTTCATGTTGTTTTGTAATGTTCATGCACTTTTATCTGTCTAGATGTACAGTGTTTACATTTAAGACCAGGAGGCAGTGAGTTATTATGCAAATGCATATTTCTTTGCACAATGTTGGAAATGTTGGCATTAATAAATGCATAAAATTTCCTTATTTCCTTATTCCTTCTTTTTCTTTTCAGTCACATATATCGTGATATATCGTTGATGAAATTTCTTCCAATATATTTAATATCGTAGACAGTGTTTCCCCTTGGTTTACAGGTTTGGGGGGGGGGGGGGGTTGGTGAAAATTGACACAGACACTATCTATCTATCTATCTATCTATCTATCTATCTATCTGTCACATTAATTGGTTGTCTGGGAGGGTAATGCTTTGTAAAAGTTAACATAAAACACAAATGTTTAAAAAAAAATTAACATAAGATATCTCTTTAAAAAAATAAAATAAACATATTTAAATCTTTTTAAAATTGACTTTTGCAAATAACCTTTGTTAAATTTATAGAAGTATTTGTTAATATTAATGGACCAGAGCTTAAATAGTTTTATTTTTTAACTAACAACTAAAAAAAACAAATTTTAAATGGGCTTTTTTTGTGAGAAGTTTTTATTTCTATGATGCATTTATTGGAGAGAATAATCCTGTCAGACGCAGCACTGCTGTGAACGCGCGTTCACGTTTAAACACAATTTAAACAATGTACTATTCAATGCATTACTTCTATATAATTAGGCTATATATTAAGTTGCTCAAGCAAGTGGTAAAATATTTAACCATGTATTTATATTAAAATCTTTTGCATTTCAATTTTAATACAATAAATCTTGCATGTCACAGAGAACTTGTTTTTCCACCTCCACGAATGTCATTATGTCGCCTTGTTAAGGTAAATTGTAGTTTTCCTTGCTTTACCCCGTTTTTAAAATGAAAAAAGTAGTATTTAATTAAATAAATTTATGGTATAAATACATACATTTTATTTAATTAATCGCACTTATGGTGAAATGACTACATTTTCAGGTCAATCTGTGTTCATTTTGACCACGAAACATGCGCTGTCACTTTAATTCAGCGTTTGCAGCACAGCAAAAATCATAGACAGTATATAAACGGCAAAAATAGACTCGGTGCGGAAACGATCGCTGCACTGCTGTATACGCACCGCAACTGGAACGGATCGATCATCGACGGACTGCATCTGCGTGCAGTGTGAAAGCTCTGTAAACATGGGTACGGAAAACAATACTCACCGCATACACACTGCAAACGAAATATGTGTGAAACGGGCATTAGACTTGGAGCAGGAGAGCTACTCCGGCTGCTACTCGCAGTAGAGTGAGTGTTGCCATCTTCAGTTCAGCGACATATTTCCCGCCGCGCGCTCTCTGTCCGCTAGTGCTCATCTGTATTTGACGCAAGTGTTTGTTTGTGTGCGAGTGTGCGCGCTTGCGCACTCATTGGAATAATTGTAAACGCGCAAACACAGACAGAAAAGACATGCCATCGTGGAAATAAGATAAATAACATATTACTTAAGGGCTATTTAGTTTTTGTAATAAAAAAAAAAAACTTTAATCTGGCGCTATAAAGAAAATCAAATCAAATTTACTTGACCTTCAAGGGGGGCGGGGGGAGCCGTTAGGAGGGCGGGGCGCCCCCCTTATATAATGGTAGGGGAAACACTGGTAGATATCGCGAATCGTGATATTATCATATCGTGGACCACATATCGCCACAGAATTGAATCGTGAGGTACCTGTATCGTCCCACCCCTAGTTCTGTTAATGATCTTCCTTTGTGTTTTAAATCCTCAGTTCGAATTAATGTTGTCTTGAATGTGTAGCTTCTGATATATCTTCTTGTTCATTAAAAGTTGCTTGTTATTCGTTCATTCTGCGTCACGCATTGTCTGTTGGACTTAAACTACACACACTCTGAAAGAAGTAATATGATCTAACAATGAGCAATAACAATAACAGGACTAATAAATGCTGTTCAAAAATGGTATTGTGCAGTCATGATACTTAATGCAATAACTAACATTAACAAGTAAAACCTTATTATAAAGTGCTGAAAAAATGTTTAGACATTTATTACTTAAAATTACTAAGGATTTTAAAAGTGCTAGCAGTTAAAAGAGATAAAAAAATCAGACTGATGAGGTTCTTCAGGTCAGTGGAGAGCATCTAAAGTTACACGGCTGTTTGGATGATTGCCTTTTGAAGACAGTGAGCTCTTTAACTAACTAACCTGCACAGAGAGGATATGAAGGATTTACTTTATTCTAATAGTTTATCCCTCAATTTTCGGCCACTCTAGATGTCTGAGCACATAATTGTGTTGAAAAAAAGTAGGCCGTGATACTATTCCAAGCTCGATGGAAGCATATGCAAAAATATCTCCATAAAAGAGAGGTCACCTGCCTTCTACGAACAGTTCTATAGGTGCTGTCAGAAACTGACATCAGACAACACAATGTTTACCTATGCATTTACCCGTGCATGTCACTTAATTCAGGGTTTTCACAGCCGGCCACATAAAACCTGATGACAAGCAGACACACACAGACACTTTGTTCTCTATACGAAATATGCTGTTAAATGGTTGGTGGGGCACTGGACCGATATGCAGGGACAGATTATGATGCTGTCGTAACGGACCTGTCTAAAGGCTCCCTGGCGGTCCGATGATTTTTTTTAAGTTATGGGGTAGGGAGATGCGGTGTGGTGCGGCGCTCCGATTTCTTGTTGCATACGTGTTTAGCTAAGCGGAGCTCTGATTTCTCATCTCAGCTTGTCTGGGCCAACCTCTGGTCTAGTGCCCTGGGCACGTGCCCGGCAGGCCCGTGCATTAATCTGTCTGCCTAATATGCACTATAACCTCTACAAGTGCTTCCATAAGACACATACAAAGTTTCTTTTAACTTAAATATTTACAGTACAAAAAAAAAAAACTTTTTTTGTGTAATCACAATGTCTAGGCCTGGAGAACAAAACCTGCATACCAAAAATAAAATAACAGAAGCATTTGCTTTATAATACAACACTGGAAAAATACCTGAAAGATACATCTATCTAGATTTAAAATCACATGCATGTCCAGGAATTCAATAAATGTATTGATCTAATAGGATTTTAAGATCTGATTAGAATTTTGCCAAGTGTCCATAGGTGATCATAAGAACTAACTGATGTAGCATCTCTTTCTCTCTCACTCACACAGACACACACACACACACACACACACACAGACACACCAGCCAAAATGTCCTCACTTTACTCTCTTTGTCTTCACTCCGATGGTCCAAAATTCAAACCGGTCCTCACAAAGATAGTTGTACAAATACACACAAAAACACAGGCACACACACACATTCATTTAAGCTTAAGCATGGCTGGTTTCGTTTGATTTTATCTATTCTAAATCATCACTAAAAATTATAAGTAAAATAAATAAATCATATCAAGTATGCATGGTGACCTCGGTCATCATCTTAACTGTCTACAACTGCCATGTTCTTTACATCACACAAAGGCCTACAGGTGTTGGATTTGCCAGTTTTTCTGTAAAGTCTGATTTCCCATTAACACTGTAAAACTTTGTCAAAAACCTTAAGGCTACATATACTTCATGTTTGATTTAAGTCAAATATATTATTTAAAATGACTAAATCAACCAAAATATATATTGTACAACATCATTAAAAGTTATTTTAAGGGTCATATCAGGTATAGTTTAGTGGGCTATAACTGTACTGTGGGCTATTTACTTTTTACAAACAAAATGCTGAATAAGTTCAACGCTATGACCTACATGATAAATGTGCACTTAAATTTAATTACATTTTTTAAATATATGTAAAAGCATTAACCTACCTTCCATCACATGAAGCGCAGATGAGAGACAACTCAAGGCGAGATGCGCACCAACGAGCCACGACAGGAGGCTAAACGAATGCAGTGATGTTAAACGCAAATACAGTACATATCCATATCTGTTTGCATGATGAATTATATATTCATCCCATCAACTTACCGAAGATTCATTTTCTTCAGAATTTTGAGCATAATATTAGCGCAAAAACGTGGATATCAACACTTCCAGAGTGTTGTCACCCACTCTCTCTCTCTCTATCTCACTCTCTCCTCCTGACTGACTCTCCAGTCTCTCACTTCAGACTGGCTGAACAAAGACTGCCTCAGTCTCCGCACTATACAGCGCTGCGGACTGCTGAAATCCGACCCCGAAAATTCTCCGAGAAGCGACGGTCTCCACTCTTTCAAATCCGTTTTAGTGCAGTGACCCCATAAACAGCTCGGCTGTTCAATCCCTTTACAAATATGTTTTTTTTTTCTTCCAATCATCCTTGGCTGTCAGAACACGCGTCGGTGTTGCTCACGAATTTTCTCATGTGGCACCGCTGAGGAAAACATTAAATGTGTGGGTTTTTTTAGGACAAAATGTTTCCTTAGAGTATATTTAGCCTACGAGGTGATTATCGACGAAATGCTCACATCTATAATAAATATCTACAATAATACTCTTTAGGGAAACAATTCAACGCCGTTCAAAAAATTACGTTCAATATCAACGCCAAACCGGAAAGAAAGTTTTTTTTAGGCCTTTATGCTGATAATAAGTTGCTAATGTTGTCTAATCAGTCTAGTAGGTAAACGCAATTCCTTGTGACCTAGTTGTAGTAGGCAATATTTACATTATACCGTTCAAAAGTTTGGAGTCTGTAGATTTTCTGCAAGGCAAAGCTGAATTTTCATCATCATCACTTCCAGTCTTCAGTGTCATATGATCATTCACTTACAGATATCAATCAATGCTGATTTTGTGCTTAAGAAACATTTTTTATTAATGTCAATGTTGAAAACAGTTGTGCTTCTTAATATTTTATATGTATACTGTGATATAGCCTACTTTTTAGGATTCTTTGATGAATAGAAAGTTCAAAATAACATTTATTTGAAATAGAAATCTAACATTATAGATGTAGGCCTTTACTGTCCCTTTTGGCCAATAATTTAATGCATCCTCCTTGCTGAAATTTTAGTTTGAACAGAAGTGTATGTTTACATGAACAACAGACCTAATTGCATTTGGCAGATGCTTTTAACAACTTGCATTACATTCAAGATAAATTTATTTCAATTCATGCATTCCATGAGAATCGAACAATGACAAATGAAGTTTTATTTATTTTACTCATAAATAAAACTGCTATTCCAAAAACCCATTGGAAATTCCCTGGCTCGAAAATGCTAATTCACTTCCGGGTTTAAGGACTGCAGTTTCTTATGATAGATGTGATATTTGGGACAGATTCAATTTAGAAGCCTTACTTTTTGTATTCATCTTCCACATTTCAAAATGTGTAAGTTACAAAAGTTAATATTTTGAGTTATTGGCCTATAGTTAATATTTCCTATTAACATGCAAGAACAACTATCTATTGATTTATCAAACAAGAGTTTAACAAAAGTTAAAATGATTTCCTCTTTATTCCCTGGTGCTTTAAAGACAAGAGTATGCTCAGGGAATCCATGTACCATACTGAGCAAACTGCTGAGAGACCAACTTAAAAAAAAACTGCAGATAACGTCCATGAAGGACCACCCGGGAAGCAAAAGCTTTTCTTTTTTTTTTTGACTTTCACCAGGGGATTTTAAACCCCATACTGTCCCCTCAGAGACTTGCAGAGCTGCCTCAAGGCACTCATACCTCTCTCTGCAATGCAAGAAATCAAGGACACAGATCCGGTGTCAGACAAAACATCTTTGGAAGTCCTTGGTCCCGAACAAAAGATCCTGCTCCACAAGAGACCTTCCTATTCTTCACCAGCACACTCTTTCTGTTATCATCACAAGAGTCCTCATCCCGGTACGGTTAAGCTCTCACATTTCAGCCCACAAAAGTCTACACGATAAAGCGTTTTGTTAAGGTGATAAATTAATGGGTGATTATTGTCAACAGCCTGCAATTAGCTAGTCTTGAAATGATAATGGTTTAGTGGGAAAGCCTTTGATATCCTGGAGAATGCAGATGACCTGACATGACCCAGCACTAATTGGAGAACTCATGCTCGGAGAATGAACAATTCCTGTGTTACACATATTCAGTTATGTTTGTTCTTATAGTTTCGTTTTCATGGACTTTTAGTTTGTATTCGGTAGTTCCTGTCTTCCTTTGTTTCAGTTTCCCGCTTCTCATTTGTTGTCATGGACATTCATTAATCTTCACAGGTGTTAATCATTAGTTCCCTTATTTGCCCTGTATTTAAGTTGCTCTGTTCTACTCTTCAGTTGTTGGTTGTTATTTGTGTTATGTGCATTCTGTTACACCTTCTGGATTTACCTGAGTTTATTTAATTGTTTAATCAATTGTATTAGAACCAATTGACTCTTCTTCATCTTTGGACTTTTATCTTTGTAACAGAACAACCAACCTTATAATAGAATATGCAACAAAGTTTGCTGCCATGGCTCATATGAGCCACAATTTACTGGATTCATTGGAATATTTCTGCAACGATGAGACCCTGAAATCATTGTTCTGGATTTGGATGAACTACCACTGTCCAAGCGACCATCAGGTGTCTGGAGAGCATCTGTCCACGATCTAGGACAGATCCAAAGCCCAGCCTACCACCACCCTCGGTCGCAGAGAATTTGCTAGAGCGCCCCGCAGATGGAGAACGACCACACGCTGTGATGAGTGAGCCAGAGCCAGAAGAGGAAGGGACAGCGCCGACCATCGCCCTGGAACCCCAGCCCCAGAGTGAGTCTGACCAGGAGTGTGAGCCAGTTACATTAGCAGTTTTGGGGGTAATTCATTACAAGTAACTTGTATAAGTAATCAGATTACTTTTTCAAGTAACTAGTGAAGTAATGCATTACTTTTAAAGTTTACAACAAAATATCTGAGTTACTTTTTCAAATAAGTAACGCAAGTTACTTTCCCATTTATTGACTGACCGCTCTCTTGTCCCCATGTTGAGACAAATCGAAGTGCAGAGGTGTTCTGTGTAAACATGATGGTTATTGTAGTTCTAGACTAAATGTGAGCGTGCATTTACTCATCTCCCTTTTGAAAAGATTCGATATTCCTCAAATCAGTGAAATGTAGAATAAGAATACTATGCAAACCTCCAATAACTAAATGTTAAATAAAACTTAAATTTGTATGCATTTAATCTCACTTTATTGACCAATGTACTTTTTTCTGACCCTCGATATTCCATTAAACCATAAACAAAAATTTACATTTATTAATTTAGCAGATGCTTTTATTCAAATCGACTTACAAATGAGAACAATAGAAGCAGTTAAACTAACAATAGGACAACAATATGCAAGTGCTATGACCCTTCCCAGTTTAATCTAACGCAGTACGTGTTTAAAAGATAATAGATCTAGAATAGAAGATAGTGTTAGTATTAATGGATCAAGTGGTGCCGAATAACTCCAAGTCGAACCTTGGAGTAATGATGACGAACCTAGCTGAATGAAGGTTGTGGTGTAGTAAATGACTGGTTGTTTTGTTTTTATTGGTAAAGTGAGTGTTAAACTTTTTTTTTTTTTTTTTTTTTTTTTTTTCTTCTCCTGCATCCTATTCTTTCGTTATCCATGGCAGCAAAGCTGAAAGGTTTGCTTGAGCTGCACCCTCTACTGTACACACGTGAATTTGCATTTCCTTCAGCCTGAGGCTTATTTCACTTTTGGTGTGAAAAGGTCTTTACATTTGCCAAAAAATAGAACCTTTTGTTATTAAAAAAAACAAGCCCAGCCCAGGTGGGAAAAAGTAATGCAAAAGTAACGTAAAGCATTACTTTTCTAAATAACTAACACAATTTACTTTTAAGGGAGTAACGCAATATTGTAATGCATTACTTTCAAAGTAACTTTCCCCAACACTGGACATCAGTGGCAGAGGGATTTCTGGTGGAATTGGACAACGAGGACTGGCTGATGGATTTGGACATGGAGTTACTGCCTCCCACTCGGTATTTTCTGTCTGTTCTGAATCGTCTCTTTTTCAAGACAGCACTGACACTGTTGTTGACCTGTTGGGAACTGGCCACCAACTCTGTCACCCTTACAGCAAAGCTCCTCCAGTCTTCCAGCCCCACCTCTGATGGATGCCTGCAGCCCTTTGTCTTCCCTGGGAACGCCTTTCTGCGACGTGAAGCTTCAGTTCGTGCAGCCACCAGCCTTCTCTGTCGGGTGTCGCACGGATGTCTTCGGCCCCATCTACATCTTGGATCCTCCCACCCTCGATTCTGCAGTGGGCTGTCATCTCTGCCATGCTCTGGGTATGCGTCAGCGGGCATGTTCAATCTTCGCAGCTGGGGTTTCGTCGTCCTCATGTCACCTCTTGTCCTCCGACGCAGTCTCCTTCTCTTTATGTCGCACATCTTCAGTTGTTTGTTAATTTTGTTTTCATGGACTTTGGATCTTTGGAACTTTCTTTGTAACACCCTGTAGTGTATACTTTTGCAGTTTAGCTGCTCTTAAGTTTGTTCTCAAATGGTAAATCCTCCAGCTTCACAATCATACATCAGTACATCCATGTTTTACTTGGCTTTTTTTACTTGTGAAATTTAGCCATTTCTGAGGGATTTTTTTTTTTCTCTTTTTTTTGTGTATGTATTGTCTTTCAAGAACTTGAATACGTTAACAAACAATTCATTATTTTATAGTTCTTAATTTCAACACGGTTTAACCTAGAATGTGTCTGTCCAACATTATCCTAGTGCTTTGGTTTGTTAACCCAGCCATTTTGAGTTTAATAAAATTAATAAGCTTTGGGATCTTAAATTTATAATGCGTCTAATGATATCTGAAGATATATTGTTCAAATGTGACCCATGACCAGTTTGACCAATGTGTGTAAATTGTACCTAGGTTAATCTCTGACAGAACTCAAACATACAGTAATCTGTTGTTGACAAGGTCAGCTGACCTCAGCACTAGTACACAGACGCCAAGTTTAGATGACCTAACACTGTCTAAGCCTTGCTGCATATACAGCTTGTACAGGCTCCCCAAAAGAAGGTAATGTGCAACACCAAAGCATCCAGTATTCTTGTGAGAGTGAGAACAAGATTTTAGCATGATCTTTCAGTCATCAGATCAGTATTGAGGGGAACAGTTAACCCACAATATTAATCTTTTTACCCAAATTTCTATTTTCCCAAGTTATGTAGATTAGTGGAACAAAATGTGGAAGTCTGGTCTCAGAGCAGTCAGTTCCTCGATTTGTTAAAGAAAACTCATTTTCATTCATGTTTACAAACAAACACTGATGGATGTGTTTCCCAGCCTCCTGATGACTCAATATGTTTGATGACTAACATGAGATTGTTATGAGATTGAACATTTTTATGTTGATATGTTGTCTGATCAACTTCCACATCTTCAAAGTCAGTGTCTCTCATCTAAACATGGGAAACGGATGCTTTCCTTGTTCTCATAAGTCTCTAGTGACTAACTATTGAAAGCTTTGACATGGTTTTCATTTAAATTCATCAGCTTCAGAAATTAATTCAAACTTAAATCTCATAAATGGACGCCAGGGGTATTTAGGCATTCAGTGTTGACATTATATACTTTCATACTCTTAACACACATAAACGTTGGTGCATATATCATTATGAGGACATTCCATAGGCGTAATGTTTTTTATACTGTACAGACTGTATATTCTATCCCCCTACTACACTAACCCCCAACCTACACACAATCACAAAAAACTTTCATTTTGTTTAATAAAACACTTAGTATGTTTGAGGACTCAGGAAATGTCCTCACAAACATTTACATTGTAATACCAGTCTAATAGCCATGTCATTATACAAATCATATTTGTGTCCTTATAAATCATATAAACAAGCATACACACCCTCATTAATTCTAATTATTGATTAACCTTTAACACTAAATGTTTGTTGTTTAATAAGACATAATTTCGTGCCTTTATAGGGCTGTTTTTTTTTTTTTTTTAATGAAGCACACATTATGATTTCTGTCAAAATCTGACAGACACAAACACAATAGGAACATCTATTAAATAAAATTGTCTTAGATTTATCATAATGTTAAATTGGACTCTCATTATTTGAGGTGTCTAGGTTATTCTTTAGATATACAATACAGCACAAAAGTTTAAGGTCGGTAAGATTTTTTGTCATAGATTTTCTCCAAGGATGCATAAAATTTACCAAAAATTTAAAATGTATAACGGTTTCCACAAAAATATAAAGCAGTACAACTGTTATCAACATTGATAATAATAAGAAATGTTTCTTGAGCACCAAATCAGTATATTAGAATGATTTCTGAAAGGATCATGTGACACTGAAGACTGAAGTAATGATGCAGAAAATTCAGCTTTGACATCACAGGAATATGACAGTTATTTTAAATTGTAATAATGTTTCACAATATTAATGTTTATTTGATCAAGTAAATGCAGCCTTGGTGAACATTCATTCATACAATTCATTCTAACGGACTCTAATGGTAACACTTTACAATAAGGTTCATTAGTTAGCTACATTAGTTAGCATGAACTAATAATGAACAGCACTTACACAGCATTTATTCATCTTTGTTAATGTTCATTTCATCATTTACTAATACTTAATTAAAATCTTGTTAACATTAGTTAATGCACTGTGAACTAACACGAACAAACAAAGAACAGCTGTATTTTTGTTAAGTAATGTTATCAAAGAATAATAAATACAGTAACAAATGTATTGCTCATTGTTAGTAAAAGGGATGGTTCGGAGTAAAATCAACCTAGGGTCCTTTGCACCATGACCTCGAGCCAAACACCCCCCCAGAAGCCTTTTTCCCTTGGTTGAACATTAACTAATGTTAACTAATGAACCTTATTGTAAAGTGTTACCAAGTCATTTTATTTTCATGCTCCAGAACTGCTCTGCTGATGTGTAACTAGGAAGCCTTTAGAAACACTGATGTCCCAATGGTGCACCAGGCTGTTTAACTAGCTTAACTAGCATAAAGAGCAGCATGGTCAACTAGCTATAGGCTTTGCTGGAGCACCAAATCTAGTCCATCAGCAGCGCTAAACCAGCACAAACCCTTCTGGCCCTCTAAGCTGATTTTCTTTTTTCAGCATTGCATCTGAACATTAAGAGATGTTGTGTACCTTGCACTGTTTACTGCTATAGTAACAAAATAATATCATAAGTTCAGAAGAGGGAACAGACTCTGCATTCACAGGGCTGGAAGCACTGACACAGTGTGACTCGAGAGGAATTTCATTTCGTGGGATGTGACTGTATTGGCTGCATGAGGGCTGTGTATAGGGCAACACGAGCTATGGTGAGGATGTCAATTACACAAAATACTGACCTCACGCAGCATGCACCATTTATTACCGTAGTCAAGCCCAAAATGTAGTCTATAATCACAGAGGAGACCTTGTGTCTTACTGTGGATTAATCTGAAAGAGTGGTCTTAATTTAAAAATATAAAATGCAAATTAAGTCAAAACATCCTAGTGAATTGGGGAATGTTATTCACTGATTGAATCAGAGCTGTTGAAGAATATAACATGCCAAAGAATGTAAATGTTTTTTGTTGTAAAGTTGTTCGAGAAGCCGTTTCACTGGGATATCTGTACGTCACAATAGGGAAGCGTTTCTTAGTCAGAGTGAATAGTCACATGGGCTGCGTCTGAAATCGCATAGGCCTACTCTCATGATTAAGTACTTATTTTGAATAAGTAATTACTTCACGACCGCAAAAAACTAAAAAAGTATGTTTTATATATAGTATTAGTGTGTAGTATGAGTGCAATCCGGACGTACTACATTTCCCATGTTGTCATTATCATGCGACCTACCAGCGTCAGTTATGTCGCTTCACTGCCATTCACAAATCCTCTGCCGTGGCCTCATGGGATAGTTAAGTGTCCATCGTAGGCTATGCACACTTCAGAATCTCGCCGGAAGTAGGTCATCCGGGTACCTTTTGCCTACTCTTTTATGAGTACTGTGAATTCAGATACATGTGAATTTTTGTCACATACTGTTTTTCTACTATATAGGGAAGTATGTGATTTCGGATGCAGCCATGGCCTTTACAGCTCGAGTGATTAGCGCAAAAATATTTAAAATCAGAAAAGCTAATGATTTCATGAGGCATTGAAACCTTTTTATCTCATTAGACAGAATTTTCGAGTACTTATGAGGTCTTTGTTGTAATAGAACCTTGTGAAAAAGTATAATGGACTAAGGCAAAACAAACAAACAAACAAACAAACAAACAAAAACCCTAGAGAATAAAAAGTTCATTACGGGACAAAGTGATGCCTATTGCATCAGTGGTGAAACACTCTTTAGCTCTATTTATATCTTTTATTTTTAAGACTATTCCACCTACATTTTACCCTAGCATGAAAGAGACAGATTGTTATTATGTTCTGACTTTGTGGACTGGGAAGAAAAAGACATTCATGCCACAGCTAGTGTGTTGACCCTGGTCAAATCTAGGATCTTCAGTGTGACATTCACTTGACACCTATACAATACCTTTGCTCATTCTCAAGAAGATCAAAGAAACGAGGGGAAAGGCACAGGAAATGTGCTAAGATTCCCCTTTCTTTCTTTCTTTCTTTCTTTCTTTCTTTCTTTCTTTCTTTCTTTCTTTCTTTCTTTTTCTTTCTTTCAATGACTTTCAGTTCAGCATTGCTATGGACTTATAATTAATAGAATTATAGAATTATGTTGCAGAATATTAATATATGATATTGATAAAACTATGTGGCATAATCATTAAATCATTTTGAATGTTCAATATGAAAAGCTTGAGAGGCTTTGGCACAAGGAACCATCTTAAAACACTTGTATCCTTTAGTGCTGTGAACAGAAAAACCATTGTGTTGAGCGCACATGGTATGTGGAAATGACTGGAAAAGTAGATGCGGAATCCTGGATGAATGTTTTTATTCTTTTCAAAATAACAATTAATGGCACAAAAGTTGTGAAAATTAATTTTATTAATTGAGTAACCTTATCACCATTTAACTTAATTATTTTGAAATTTTGAAACTTTTGCATGTTCTTGCTGAATACCACATGAATTAAGCAGAAAGCTCTATTGGTAAAGTTCATGTTAAAGATATAACTACCCCTACATGAAGGCACAGTGAGATATATGGATAGCTTGGGATACTGTGTCTTTTTGTACTGGGGTGCATTAGGACTATCACTATCAAGCTGTTGAAATTAGTCATTTCAAACCACATGACAAGAAAACTTGCCAAGGGAATTAACTGAAAATAGAGCCTCGTGTGAAACACAAGAAGCATATCAAGCAAGAAGTTACGGTTTTACAGGGTAAAGGGATTAGTTATTCCCTAAAAGTATATTCTACCATGGTCAGTATTCTTTGGTAAGTGTAGACAATATTTTGTGGTTACAATAAATCTTTGATACAGTGTCTAGGACTGCACCTACAGAAAACTAAATATAAAACATATCAAGTATTTCAGTCCTGTCTGGCAATAGTACTGACAGCTGAGATGTCACTGTCAAAACAATGCATCACAATGGGAGTGTTTAATGGTTTGTGTTCATCCCCCTCTACTGGAGAGGAGGGTGTGCATTGTACATCAGGCCTGTCTGCAAGAGTTGATTGTAAGCTCCATGTTTGTTGATAAAAAAAAAAACATTAACAGAAATTATTCAGCAACACATAGCCTACATATATATATATATATATATATATATATATTTATTTACACTTTTTCCAACAAGGAGTGTAATCATTTAAGAGAGTACATGAACTCTGAATTTACCTTTAGGACGGACACTTGTGAAAGCCTTTTTAATATAAAATATGTAAAAAAAAACATTCATATAAATTATACATGTTTGTTTTGAGAAAAATATTGCCAGAGTCATGAAAAGAATAGCAAACATTTTTAGGGGAAAAAAAGTAGTATTAAAACTATGAAATATTCAATACTGACAGATTTAAGGTTTGGCTGATGATATATCATACTGCACTGTGAGCAACATTGATATCAAAACTTCACAAAATCTAATGAATCAAACTAACATCACACATTACATAAAGCTCAGCAGAGGAATGCGATGAGATGAAAAGCTACATATTTAACACATATAAATTACAAATATAAACACTTTAATGATTCAAACACTGTCCCTTAGAGTTACATATCTCAGCAATAAGACAGCTGATGCCACTCTCTTCAAGTCTTATTGGATAAATCTAGGTCTTTGGCCTGTGTCTATTTAAATGATTAAAATGGACCGCATCCAAGGGCTCCGTTTACACCTGGTATTTAAAATGCATTTTCATCGATCTGATCACAAGTGGACAACGTTAAATGAGAAGGAAAAGAGAAGAATCCTCAAATGTGCAGTGCTGGCCTGTAGCTGGAGTGGGACTTCCTGCCTTGAGCCCATTTGTACAGGATCTGCGCAGCTCTGGACAGCTTCTCCTTACAGAAATGCTCTCCTCAGTGTATGTTCCTGCATGATGCTACGAGTAAATGGTGATGACCTCCCTGCCGCCACCTCGGACCAGCAGCACCCGCTCCAATCCCTCTGTGAGCACCTCCAGGAACTCCATGTCTGAACTCAGAGTGAAGGAAAAGTGTGGAGAACTGCAACTGCTCTTCAAAAGTATATGAAGGTGACATTTAAAGAACAACTCTCAGTCTGAAAGAAAATGAGAGACTATGTTATCATGATTCTCTCCATTACCCTTCAGCTACATAACAGCCCCTTTAAGTAGATGTGCCACTGTCTGCATTTCAGCTGATGAAAGGATACAGTTCTCATCCCCGCCCTGGTTTTTGGGTGGTCCTGGCATGTTCAGCAGCACCAGTTGGGCTCCCTGGGATTTGTTAACTACAACTTCATTCAGTTTCACTGCAGTGTGCATTCTTCTCACATTAGTCTGATCCCTGTGAAAAAATCAGTCATTCACATTTAGCATCAAAACTTTGTTTTTAAGACTTCACACTTTGATAAATATGATAAATCGTATATATATATTGTACATTATATAATGAAAAGACCAATAACAACTCAAAATGCAAATAAATGTAAGAAAGAAAGAAAGAAAGAAAATATTGGTATATGTCATTTAAATATTTTTTACAAGCACTATCATTCAAAAGTTTAGGGTCAGTAAGATTTTCCTATGAAGAAATAAGAAGTCTCTTATGTTCACCAGACCAACATGTATTTGATCAACAATACAGTGAAAGCCGTAATATTGTGAAATATTATTACAATTTAAAATAACTGTTTCCTATTTTAGTACATTTTAACATTTTATTGATTCCTGTGATGGATCAGTGTCACATGATCCTTCAGAAATAAATCTAATATGCCGATTTGCTGCTCAAGAAACATTTCTTATTATTATCAATAGTTGTGCTGCTTAATATTTGTTGTGGAAACTGGTGATTTTATTCTTCGGGATTCTTTGATTAATCGAAAGTTAAAAAGAACAGCATTTATTTGAAAAATATTTTTTTTTGCAACATTATAAAAGTGTTGTTACTTTTTATCAATTCAATTCATCCTTGTTGAATAAAAGTATTAATATCTTAAAAATAGTAATACTATTAATCCTATTGACCCCAAAGTTTAGAGTTTTAGTGTATGTTTGTAGTTAGTAGAGTATGTCTGAAGAATTCATTGGTAAAGTTACTTTAGCAGAGATTCATACTTGTTTGTTAATGATATCAGTGAGTATATTTTGTTGCATTTCCTTTGAAATATGTTTGAAATATGATGGGGATCCATTGCTAGGAATTATTGATAACCTCATTGACAGAGATGTGAAGAAGTATTAGACTTCAGAATTCTCAAAGGCTAGTTTTTGCAAAGGAATATATGAAACAACCATCTTCTCCTAAATGAGTGAAATGTAAAATCCATGTACATGTTAATATTTAACATGAATTAATAACCAAAAACATCTCAACAGCAAAAAAAAACAAACAAATGGGTTATTCTTATTAATACAATTAAATGGACTTAGCACTAAACATAATTAATAGCACAACGATAGCTGACAAACTGTAGATGTTATCTCTAGTAAGCACAAAGTTATTGTTGACACACATGCAAACAGAAACATCTCTGTCACAATTCTTCATGCTGACACATGCTGTGACTATGACTCACACTGACTTAAGCAGGCCACACACAGAGACGCACACCAACTCATGCTGCATGTTTAGTGTGACACACGTGCAACACATCCTGTTTACATCTACTACAGTAACACAGACCACACAATTAATGCAGACCCTTTAAGTACATCAACCACTTGCATAAGAGTCAAAGTAACTTACAGATTCTCCCACTCTCTGGAAGGACAAAACAAAATATCTTGGTGTGAAAAAAACGAAACCATTTAATTATGAAACATGATAAAACCGTTCAGATAAACTGCAAAAATGGACTTGATCTATGAACTCACGGTTTCATATTGAAGATGTCCCGCACAGTCATGTTGGCCTCCCGAAGGCGGTTGCGCTCACTAATCAGCTTCTCTTTGGTCCAGGTCATATGGACCCGGTCGGACGTGGGCGTGGGCTTGTCGTTCTGAACTGCATGTGACTTAGTGTTCTTGTCATGAATCAGCTGAGGCTGAAAGAGCAAGACACACACTGCTTACAACAATAAACTGCATTAACATTAGGTGAAAATGCTGCTGGAAAGCAGGTTGACGGGACCTAGATAGACAAACTTTGTTAAAAGACTGTGCTGAAAAGATCAGCTTGGGCCAGTGTGAATTTCCATGGTGGTCCAGGCTGGTTTATGCTGGTTGCAGATCAAGGTGGTTGAAAGTAAGAAAGTTTTGCTCAATAAGCAATCAGTATTTAAAACCAGTTGTGCTGATCTTTTCAGCAGGGGAATGAGTGTTGCAGGAAGGTTGCGATACCCACAAACACAAGTTATGGATTAGTAACCAGACTAAGAGTCACTGACAGTCAAGACCAAACACTCTACAGTACATAATATACAATTAAATAAATGTATACACTACTAATCAAAAGTTTTGGGGTCAGTATGATTTATTTGAAAGAAATGAATACTTTTATTTGATAAGTATGCATTTAACTGATCAGAAATGACAGTAAAAACATTTAAAAGTCTTTCAAATAAATGCTGTTCTTTTGAACTTACTATTAATCAAAGAATAAATAAAAAAGTTCACAGTTTCCACAAAAATATTAAGCAGCACAACTGTAATAACAAGAAATGTTTCTTGAGCAGCAAATCGGCATATCTGAAGACTGGAGTACTGGCTGCGGATAATTCAGCTTTGCTATCACAGGGATAAATCACATTTTAAAATATGTTCAAATAGAAAACAGTTATTTTAAATTGTAATTATATTTTACAATATTACGGTTTTACTGTATTTTTGATCAAATAAATGCAGCTCTGGTCAGCATAGAGACTTCTTTCAAAAACTTTAAAAAAATCTATTCAACCCCAAACTTTTGAATGGTAGTGTAGTTCGATTAAATACACAATCTTATAACAAAGCAGTATAATTAGTGGAGCTGCATGTTTTCACTCAAAATTCAAAAGACGACAGACTCTCTTAACTCATGCTCTATAATGACATGCAGACATGCTGTAAACAAATAAAATCTTGACATTTTCAGGGCCACAGTCATTTTCATTGCCCTGCTTTGCTTATTGCTAAATAATAAGGAATTTTCAAACATATGATGTGAAAACCATAGTAGAATTATAGTTGCAAAAGGCAGCTCTTGATGAAAGCTGTGGCTCTGTCATGTCTTACAATGTAAATGGTTTACCACTTTTCAACTGGGGCTGGTGCCAGAGCCATTGCCCAATCTGGAACAGAGATGCGCTTTTACACACAAAAACCCTGATGTACAAATCCTAGTCTCTCGATCAAGAGAACCTGTGATGTCAGTGGGCAGAAATTCCACAGCTCCCAAATCGGTGGAAACACAAGTCATTTCTGAGCAAGTACCAACCATAGTCAAGCACCGGCTCCAGCTCAGGCACCAGCCCCAGTAGAAAAGAGGAGGTTTGGATGGAGCAGTTCAGCAGAGTTATACAGGATGGTTATCTAATGGTAGTAGCCTTGACAGAGAGTGAAAATAGGTGATCAGTAAGAGTTAAACTCCCGAGCTATACCTCATCCTGATTTACAGTTGGCACATGTAACTTATTCTTGTGAGATGTTTTCTGGCCGCAGGGCTTCCTCCTGATGGAATTCCGGGATTCATCTGAGATGCTTTGAATCTGGCAGTCACCACAGAGCAAACAATCCAAAATTGTTAAGTAGGAGGAAGAGGCTTTATGTAAAACAGTGCTCTAACTTACTCTAATGCAAGTAATGCCTTAAAACTGCATCTAAAACTTATGATTCTGTGTGAAGTGTATTGACTGCAACCATACTGATTTATTCCTCGCATAGTCCCATAATAACCTGACAACAATGCCAAAAGAACAGATTGCTAAAGAAATATTACCTCTCTCTCCCGCTCTGTCTTAGAAAGCTGCATCTGCTTCAGCATCTGAGAGCGTTGTTCCATCACAAGGGTCTTCTCATAGGTGAAGGCCGAGATATCGCCTGCATGCTACAGAGATAATGACATAGTGGCCAGTGAAGTCATACCTAACAATGCAATTCCAGTATCTTGCAAACATTCCATCATTATAATATAATATATATAATATAATATAATATAATAATTAAAACTATATTAAAACATGATAATGGGTCAAAATTGTATCCCACCATTTCCACAACTTCCACCTTCGCTTCAAGACGCAGGTGGTACAAGAACGTCTGCAGGTCTTTCTTCATCTGGATGCTGTTGTCATCCATCTGAGCCACTGTGAAGATCCTCATCTTACACTTTCTCCAAACCTACATGATTTCAGGGCAGGGAAAAGCACTGTGTGAAATCTCTAGGTGAATAAAAGAGCAGCGCTGCTGTATCAGACATTCTGTCGCCTTCTACCTTGTGCTGGCGGAGCAGGAACGGAAGAAGCATGAGTAGACCACCATCATGGACAATCCACCAGACATCAATGGTACCCTCAGCTAACCGGTCCTGGTTTGTGGGAAATGTATCAATGTTTTTCGCCACTAACAGTGCCTGGTGGGCAGCTGTTGTCTCTCTGATGGTTTCTTTGGGGGAAAAATTTTTTAATAATTTTTACTATTCTGTCAAACTGATTGATATTTCATGCAATGTTTTCACACCATTGTGAACAACATAATATTTCACAAACTGATCTGGAATTATTTGAATTACTCCTCTTTAACCAGCTTTTTTTTTTTTCTCGGTACTTTAAGACCTAAAGCCTTCAACAGTTCACTCATAATAAAGCTCAGCTACCGTCTCAACTCTTATAATCATCATCAATAATCCCTGACCTCATTGCCTTAAGCTGATTATCTGACTTTCTAGCAGCTTAGTATCAGAAAATGTCAAGTGCACACCAATGAAGTTCTTCCAGGAGAGGGAGCTCTCTGACTGTTTCCAGTTGGCGGGCCAGGCCACCAGCACAGCATTGTGTTTCATGCCACCCAGGCCTGCGGACTGGATCAAGTGAGAGAAACCATCCCGCTGGTTAGAGGATACCACCACATGACAGAAACCCTTAGTTTTCTCTTTTGCCATGGCTGCTTTGATATTCTGCGAAGTACAAAAACAAAAACATGGATATATGTTAATAAAACTCAATGTGTAATACATTTGAATACAAAATATGAATTCAAAATGTACTGACTACCAAAAATGGGAGCTGACTGAGAGCATATGCTGTCAGAAAGGCATATGCATAAGCATATGTCTAGTTTAATTACTACTAATCTCCAGAACTTTGTTTAACATAAAGACAACATTGACTACAGGTAGATTAAAAATGACTTAAAGGTCAGGATTCTAAAGGGGAATTTGTTTTTCTGACTGTCATGCCCTGTCACCATAAGCCATAAACTTATTACAAGGACTCTTGTGCAATCTGCAGAGGGTTAGGTTAGGCGAAGTGTCTTGCTCAATGGCACAATGGTCATGGGTTGCTTCTTGCAGAGTTTGAGACAGCAACCTTCTGGTAACCAGCACTGAGTATTAAAATGTTCCATAAACTGTGTTAATCTTTCATGTGATAGTAAATTGGTGAAAAAATGTTCAACAAATAATATTGTCAGCATTTTTTAATGGAGAAATGTAGTTATCTAGGAAAGCCCTGACATGCAAGGTGACTTTTTTTCTGCCCTGTGAAAAAAAATCCCAAATGATTATTATTATTTGTCTTATGGTTGGAAGGTGACAAAAACTATGCAGTAAATTAGAAGAATGTAAGAATTCTTTTATTTCCCCCATTTGCTGACAATAGTGGTACAGAAATTACACACTTAATTGGATGACAGAATCATCTCTGTATTTGACAATCATTTGGCTTTAAGCTTATGCCTTCACCTGTTCAGAGAGCTTAGCATCTGCCCCACGAGCCATGTAGGTGCCCTCCAGCACTGAGCAGACGATAGTCAGGCCTTTCCCAGCCTTCAGTTGTGAGGTAAAGGAAAGCAGACATGGATGCTTTACCCCCAAGTCAGAGTCCAACTTTAGGAGCACCAGCAGCTGAGGTCTGGAATATGAGTTAAATGATATTTGCCTTAGATTTTTTCAAGTTTGTGGATGTTTATATAGCACTGAGGATGTGCTGGGAATGCTTGCCTCCAGTTCTTTGTGTGAGGTGGCGCCTCCTCCAGTTTTATTAAGGCATAACGAGCTGCGTTAAGGGATAATCCTCGAATCCCATCTCCCCATTCCTTCTCTGCCCTGAGGGGTGTTGGGGAAATGACATAGTCATCAATCATCTCTTGAGTTAGTTTAGAACATTTAACCTAAAAAAAAACAGTGAGTCTGATGGACACTTGCTTACCCTCTGTATTCAATGTACTTGTAAATGCATCCAGCAATCAGTATGACAAACAAAGCATAGAACCAAGATGAGACAAACATGAGGGAGAGACTCAGGCTCATCCCAAGGAAAGAGAGGGACCTGCAGACATCCAATGGTGCATTTAATGGTAGTTAATACAAGCAAACATTAACTCTGACTGCTCCAGTATACCTCAATTCACATGTAGATGGAACTAATAACCATTACACTACACCTATTTGGTTAATGAAAAACCCATGTCCATGTAACAGCATGACATTGTTAGCATGTAGGAAAACAGAATGTGCACTTCTAACAAAGCTGTTCATTGTTCCTTTGGAAATCATTAAGTGTGACTTGCCAGTGGTAGAACTTGAATCTTGGCCTCCAATTTGGGGTGCGTAGAAGTGTTTGGACAGCACAGGCCAGGTTTACAAAGAGGTAACACATCAAGAAAAACCTATAAAGTAGACATTGAAACCAAGGTTATTATAGTTAGATAAAACTAAAACCATAAAAAACTTGAATTAAATACTAGCTGAAATAAAATAAAATTAAAAACATGTATTTTATTTCAGCTAGTTGCCAAGGAAACATTTCTTATTTTCATTTCGTATATCTTGATGTACAAAACAACCAAAACTAAAATAAAAATGCATGAAAACTATAAACTATATAGACATTAAAAGAATAACATGGTGGACAAAAATTTAAATGAAAACATTCCTCAATGATACTAAAACACGAAATTCACAAACTGAGTAGCAAAACTGCATGTAATGGCCACATTTAGAGTGCAGGCACAAGTACTGTACAGAATTTCACTGACACACATTTTTATAATTATTCATAAAAATGATACATATTTATAAAATATATTAAATTATACATTTTAAAATAAAAATCACTTAAAAGTAATGGTGAGTCATCAAACATAATTTTGACACAAATCTCTATTTGCCTAAAAGCTAAAATGATATTTGTGTAATGGCTCAACGCTAAGGATTTTTTTCTTCTGGCCTGGTCGGGCCAGTGGTTACAATTTTTACTTGACCTGCCAAAAATGTTAAAAACCACAAAAAAAGTTATATAAAGTAATAATCAAATTACGACCAACAGCACAAATAATTACAATAGAACAAATATACAAATGAAATAAACAGTGCTTTTCAGGTTTTTCAGGTAGGTCTAACAATAGTTTTAAGGTAGAGAAATTTAATAATCAAATGTAAAATAACACTGCAGTCTTCACTGAATAAATTAAATATAGATTAATCCTGTTATATACTGTAATATACTGTTACACATGCGTTTTACTTCTCAACTGTTTATGTTCACTTAAGACATAACCGACAATGTTACGAGGATACTCACCAATACGGGCATGTTGACATATTTTTGTGTGAATATGTCCATTCAAGTGCACAAAGACATAAAAGAGAACTCAATTCAGTATTCACGTGCTGAGAGGCGGCTTTATGGGCAAGAGCTTTGGATGTGTGTTGCGCACAAAACTTCTCACACAGCGAGTAGCTACCGAATTGAGTTCTCTTTCGTGTCCTTCTTGCGTTTGAATATTTAAAATGGCTTACAAGACTTAAAAACACATGCAAATGATAAACTTTTGTGATGATGCAGCACTGGCCCAATCGGGACAGATGACGGATGTCTTTTACGCTGGCCCCGGGCCATCGGGCAGTCCTTGTCGAGCCCTACACATAACTATAGCCTTTTTTACACTTTTTTTGAAATTGTAATTTTCCAGCCAAAATCAGAACATATTAAAAATAATAATAATTACAATAATCCCCCCCCCCCAACACACACACACACACACACACACACACACACACACACACACACACACACACACACACAGATTCCGCCTATAATGTGATATAACTAGGGTGGAATATTATAAGTAAAAAGTGAAAGCAAGGGGAACACACTCACATTGACAGGATGGGAGCAACATCATCTAGGGAAGCGATGAGGATCCCAATCTCACAAATGGCTGCAGTTAGGAGTAAGGCCCAGGTTGGCTCACCATTAGCTTTACTATGACCAAACACCTGCCAGTGAGACATAGGTCATGTAAGTTACATCACAGGATTATAGTCAAGAAGACTATTCTCTCAACTGTGTTGCACACTTTCTCTTCTTTCTTTGTATACAATTTTTATGAGCAAGAACATTTCAAACAAACACCTGTGCCTCAAGACACGTAAAGGTCCGTTCAACTAATACAACATAACAAAAGGAAAGCCAGGGCATGTTGTTACCTGTAAGAATGGCATGATACCATCTCTAGCTATAGCCTGAAGGATCCTGGGAGCACCAGTGAGGCTCTGTAGGCCCGCCCCACAACATGAGAAAAATGAGCCAATCACAATCACCCATGAAGAAGGCCAAGCTAGTGTTGAAACAACTAGAGTGTTCTTAACTGAGGCTCCATACCTATTACGAAAGCAAGCATGCAAAAACAAGAAGAATGCATTACATGCGAAAACTGTGACTGCAGGTCTTATCTGAATGGATTTATAAAGCATTTTTGTAACCCACTGTTATTACATATTATTATTATCATTACCAAATAGCACTTACTTGTCTCGCAACACCACACCTTCAATACATGCTCCAAATAACACTACACAGGAAATGTCTGTTTAGCATAATTAAGGGGGTAATCTTGTTAAATAGTAAATTATAAAATTGTTTATAGAATGGACCATTTAAAATGTTTTCCCTAGAGGCTTTATTTTTTTGCAGCAAAAAGATACAGATTAAGGAGGTGGTTACAATAGCCAGAATTGTGCCAGTGGGAATGGACCTCTGAGGGTCTCTAAGATCTCCAGACCTGTTCGATCCAGCCATGATTCCTGTGAAAATCAGAGAAAAACATTTTATATGTTTCATAATACTTTTAAAAGACCTTTTCCACAATTACAAATGGTGAAGCCATTAATTTAACTACATTTTTTCAGTAGGGTTTTTAAACCACATCGTTTTTATACCACATAGTATTTTAAGTAGCGAAGCTATTTGACTTATTTTAGGTAGCCAGTTAATGTTGACAGATTCTATAATGTCACATTTATTCCTTGACAATATTTCAGCAATTCCTGCCAGAGATGCCCAACTAATGAATCACTTCCTTTCAAAGGATCAGCCAAGGTATCTTGAAATAAGTTTGCGATTCAGTCTGAATCTTTATAGATCACTCATATACTGAATCATTTGGAATGGTTTCTAACTCTGTGAAAAGTTCTAATTTTGAAAACAAATAGAGTGCTAGATGAACTGGATATTTACCCACAATCCTTTGAAACCAAAACTACAGATGCATCCTATCGTTTGTAAGTGGTGAAGATCTTTGTTATGTTTAACACCTGCATACACTTTGAGGACAACCCTGAGCTGCAGGTAAATGTGATTTGCAGCCAATAGAGTATAAAACACTAAAAATCCCAAAAAGCACAAGTACAAAGCTGTGTTCCCTTTCAAATGGGAACTCGCACTGCCTCCTAAGACGCTACTGGGAACGCCTCAGAATGACTGGTGTCTGAAGCACGCAGGACACAGTGTCTCATTCCCCTTCTCAGGGAACCAAGGTTACATTTGTAACCAGAGACGATTTGAGACATGAAGATTACACATTTAAGATATTTCTACCAACACAAAAACATGCATTAGATCAAAAATAACCTCAAAATGAAAGTTCATCATTCAAACACATATTACTTTCTTTTTTCCATGTGTAGCAAAATAATTTTGAGTCACATAGGCCCTCTGGTCACTTTCCCATGCTCCATGTGACCGTATAATTTGTTGAACTCATGAACCAGACCAACTGAACTGATTTATGGAAAAGATCTGTGGTCACCACTATTATGGGGCTTTTTGTCATTTTGGAAATTGAAAATCATAGTCCACACGCATCTTCATTATACTGAAAATGGGCAGTACTAAAAAAATTTGCCTTTCTACAGAAGAAAGTCATAAAGGCTTGGAATGACGTGGTAAAGGTGAGTAAATAAAATACATTTACGTTTTCTATTTCTATTTCTATTTCTTTCTCCTTTTTTTGTGTAAACTATACCTGTAACTGAGGGGAAGTAGATTCCAACCAGAAGGGTAAAGAAGGTGGTGATGTCATTGAAGACATAAGGCATTGAAATGTCCATATTGTTATCTGAAGCCCCTTCTGATTTCTGTTCCTTCTCCACTATCTCCATGTACTGTCCATAGTGTCCCCACATGTTATCTAGGAAGGACAAACATCAATACTTAGCAACACTTGATTACCACTGAGTTACCTGACTGAAGTCTTATGTTTGAGAAAATGCATCATATGATAAAACAAATCAGCTGACTTTGCTTAATTTTGTTATCATTAAATGAGGTGGTGTATAACTACTTGTTTGAGTAAAATAAGAAGTGTATAGTTTGCTGTGTATTTGTATTTGAGAATTCACCTGATATGACCCCACTGAGCAAGCCAGGAACAGCTGGAATCTCTGTCAAATTGTTAAGGGTGAAGTACTCATCACAGGTTTCATTTCCTAACATACCGTTGCAAAAATAATTCCTCAGTTTGGTAGAGTGGGTTACGTTGTTGATTACCTCCGTCTTTAGACACTTGTCAAATTCAGAACTTTTCAAGGTGCGGTTGCCTAGTAGACAGATTCTGTTGATGCACAAGAGAGCATGGGCTAGTTAATTGTGTAATAAAAGATGCTCCATAACATCTCATATAGGCTATCTTAAAATTTTAAACACTTTCATCATATTTCAATCAAATACTAAGGCATAGGCATTTCTAGTTTTTATTTAGTTTTTTTGGGTTAGGTTTTTGTTGTAACGTCACGCCAGGTAGCCCCGCCCTCAATGACGATCGTGTATACCAACATCAAACATGGACGTTGAGAGAATGAATGTGGAAGTTTCGAATCGGATATTTGACAAATTTCTCAAGTTCCTCAAGGAAAACCATAAAGGCCTATCGTGTCTTCCAGTCAAGCCTCAGGGACGTCATGAGAATACGAATGTGTTCTGTTTTGTTTTTACACTCTTCAACAGCACCACTGAGGCTCCTGTGCGAGAGAGCACGCACAAACGGCGAGAACTGCTCTGATTGGCTGTTTTGTGATTGATTGCATTGCGTCGCTCTCAGTGGAGATGGACAGATTGCTTGTACACTTATCGCTTATTCGCGTCACTTTTGTTTAGGACACAACATAACAATTTTGCTTTCCACTGCGCAGCTTTTATTTATTTATTTTCTATATAAATATACGCTAGACAAATGTATACGTCTAAAACGCCTCTGGAGACTGTTAATCTTTACCATTTAGCTGTGCTGCGGATAATATTGTATTGATAATATCATATGTAATCTCTTTATATTTAGAGAGTGTGCGCAAAGCTAGTCTGTAGCAAATGGTCTTCTTTCACCGTTTGCTTATTGTGATAACATAAATGATAGAAATTGATATTTTTCATCATTTTGATTTTAGATGTATTTATTTGGGTTTATTGTTCAACATAAAGAAAAAAAGTTTCTATTTCCATGTAGTTTTGATTCTATTTCTATGTAATATTTCGGGCTTGAATGTGAGACATAATTTGTACTTGAAGACAACATAACGTTTTCCACCATTGTGTTTAAATGTCCATGTAAAAAAATCACTGCATTACTCACTGAAAACTGGGAGGCTTGATTGCGCTTTGGATGACGCCTGCGTAAATTGCCATAATTGACAGCACCACACAGGACAGGAAGATCAAGGCCAGTTTGTTGACATATTTCACTCCAACAAACACTACCAGGGTCATGATAGCTAAACAGCATGTGCCATAAATACGCATGTTATTTTTCATCAATTCTTCTTCAAACACTTTGGCAGTGGGCATGATGTATATCTGTAGCAGGGTATAAAAGGAAAGAGAGAAAAGTTTTTAAGTTAATCTGATTTTTGAGTTTATGTGACTAGGGCAATGAAAGGGTAAGTTGATCAAATCTGCTGACTCGAGTTAGCTCAGTGCTGACACAAACTCTTCTGCAGTGCCAAATGAGCACTGTATTTGCTCACAAGAAATTGTTAGTATTGGTGCATAAGGTTTGACTCACCAAAAAAATTTCCATGGTTCCTAATATGTACATAGAACCTGCAAATGTGGTGCCCAGGTAGAAACACAGACCCACTGCTCCTCCAAACTCTGGACCTAATGCTCTGGAGATCATGTAGTATGAGCCACCAGCTAAAGTGGGAAGAGAATCAAGTTGACTTGAAACAAATATGGAGCAAATAAAAATAACATATACAAGAGTGACATAACAGATTGAAATCATACCAGGCACTACACCATTAGTTGCAATGGCACTCATTGAAATTGCAGTCAGCATGGTCTATGGATGAAGAAAAAGACTGATGTAAAACAAAACTTATATATGCTTGCTTGCAGGGTAATTATACTTTTTAGTTTCGTTTTTATTTTCTATTTTACTCACAATTTGGTTTAATTGTTGTTAGGTTTCACTATCGTCAGTTTTAACTGTTTCAGGGCTTTCTAGTTTCAGTTTTTGTTTTAGTATTAGTATTTTAGGGCTAATGTTAAGTTAATGCAAGTACATTTTTCAGCAGGGTCTAATGTTATTGCTATCCTATGTAACTTTTCACTCTAGTGGTTAAAAAAAACCCTTCATCTTGCAGAAGAACATTGTTAGATTATTACATTATTATAGTTTTATCAAAGTTTATTTAGGTAAAGACATGATTAAAGATGGATATTTTTACACTCACATTAATACAATTTTGTTCATTTTTATAAAAAAGTTACATAGTATAGCTTTAATGCATACGAGTTGCAATTGTAATGATACAGGAGATTGAGAAGGATCCATTTGCAGCTTTATTGAAGGAACGTCAAACAGGCAGGGGTCAGAGAACAGCAAACAGGGAAATCAGAGGTCAACACAGAGAGAGTAGTCAGGTAACAGGCAGAAGATCGGGGCAGGCAGCAAGAGACAATAATCCAAAGGCAATCCAAGTCAAGACAGGCAGCAAGCAGGCAGAAGTGAGGTAACAATCCAAGGTCGGCAACAAGATCAGTAGACTAGGGTAAACGCTCAGAAATTACAGGCCGTGGCAATGCAATACTTCGCACTGATCTTCTATTTGAGTGTGGTTTAAATAGAGAGTCTGAATGAGGTGCAGGTGTGTGCGCAATCAGTCCCAGGTATGAAGCATTATGGGGATTAGAGTTCCCGAGAGAACTAGTATTCCGGTGAAGGCTCCCTCAGGTGGTGGAGAGGAGGCGGTGCGGGAGCCCGCTCTGTAACAGAGCCCCCCCCCTGCGAGCAGCTCCTGAGGCGAGAAGGCAGACGACGCCGGGGTCTTCCACGGGGTCTAGGGGCCGGTTTTCCCGGGTATGTTTGATGAAACTCTTCAGTGAGTGATGGGTCCAGGATATCTCCGGCATTGACCCAAGATTGTTCCTCCGGACCGTACCCCTCCCAGTCCACCAGGTATTGGAGGACGTTACCCCGGCGTCTGGAGTCCAGCACTTCGTGCACCCGATACGCCTCCTCGCCGTCAATCAGGATGGATGAGGGGTCTGGAGCTGCAGCTCCCACCTCCGACGCTCCTCTTGGCCCACCGGCAGGTTTCAACAGAGATACATGAAATGTGGGAGAGATGCGGTAGTCAGCAGGCAAATCCAAACGAAAAGATACAGGAGAAACTTGTTTTAATATCTGAAATGGTCCAACATACCTGGGGCTGAGTTTGCGGCAGGGAAGTCGAAGTCTCAGATCTCTTGTGGAGAGCCACACCCACTGACCAGCGCTGTACTTCGGAGCAGGGCGCCGATGACGATTGGCCTGTTGTTCTTGTCGTCTGACTGCATGAAGGAGATGTATATGAGCCTGATCCCAGATCACCTCGCTCTTGCGTAGCCACTCTGTGACAGATGGTAGTTCCGTTGGTTCCCCTGTCCAAGGGAACAATGGTGGTTGAAAGCCCAAGACGCATTTAAAAGGAGTGATACCTGTGGCAGGTTTGATCAGTGAATTTTGTGCGTATTCGGCCCAGAATAGATACCGGCTCCACTCGGCTTGTTCCCTCTGGCAGTAGGATCTTAGGAAACGTGTGACATCCTGGTTCAGACGTTCTGTCTGTCCGTTGGATTGTGGATGGTACCCTGAGGTCAAACTGATGTTGACATTTAGATTTTTGAAGAATGCAGTCCAAACTCTGGATGTGAACTGAGGACCCCGGTCGGAAACAATATCCTCAGGTAAACCATACAAGCGGAACACTTGGTTGCACATAATTTCAGCTGTTTCTAGAGCAGTGGGGAGTTTGGGTAAAGGTATGAGACGGCATGCTTTGGAGAATCGGTCGACAATGGTGAGTATGGTGGTGTGTCCTTGCGATTTAGGTAGATCTGTGATGAAGTCAATTGCAATATGGGACCAGGGGCGGCGAGGTGTGGGAAGTGGTGTTAACAGCCCAGCAGGTAATTGTCTGGGTGATTTGGACGTATTGCAGCTGACACAGTTCTTTACATGTATAGTGGTGTCGACCCGTAGCGTCGGCCACCAGAAGCGATTCTGCAAGAGATGAATGGTAGCCGTGATTCCTGGATGCCCTGAACTGGGATTGGAGTGCACGTGATCAAGGAGCCGGGAGCGGAGAGTTTCTGGAACAAACAGTAAATTATCCGGACATTCAGAAGGGGGTCTCACCTGACTGTTCGCTTGTTGAATCTCCGTGACCAAATCCCACTGTACTGGAGCTAACAGTAGATTTGTCTGAATTATGTTCTCTGGAGTGTGGTTCTGAATTGTACCTTCTGTTTGACGTGATAGAGCATCTGCTTTGATATTCTTGGTTCCTGGTCGATATGTGACAGTGAATTGAAATCTAGTAAAGAATAGTGCCCATCTGGCTTGTCGTGGATTTAGGCGTTTAGCTGACCGGAGATACTCCAGGTTCTTATGATCGGTTAGGATGACAAAGGGTTGGTTTGCTCCTTCCAGCCAGTGTCGCCATTCTTCCAGTGCCAATTTCATTGCGAGCAATTCTCTGTTCCCCACGTCATAATTTTGTTCAGCTGGCGAAAGTTTGCGGGAGAAGAAGGCGCATGGATACATTTTTTCTGGGTTACCCTGTCGCTGTGATAGTACAGCCCCAACTCCTGTGTTAGAAGCGTCTACCTCCACAATGAATTGGCGTTCAGGGTCTGGATGATGGAGGATGGGTGCAGAAGTAAATCGGGATTTGAGTTCCTTGAAAGCCTGTTCTGCCTCCTCTGACCACTTTAATCTAGTCGAATGACGTTTGGTCATTGCGGTTAAAGGAGCCGCGATGATGCTGAAATTTCTAATGAACCTTCTGTAGAAGTTGGCGAACCCCAGGAAACGTTGTAATTCTTTGAGGGTTTGAGGTAGCGGCCAGTCCAGAACTCCTTTTACCTTTCTTTCGTCCATAGCGACCCCTTCCTGACCGATAATGTAACCCAAGAAGGATGTTCTTGTCTGATGAAATTCACATTTCTCAGCTTTGGCGTAGAGTTGATGTTGTATGAGTCGCTCAAGGACCAGCCTGACCTGCTGAATGTGTTCCTCTATGGAATTGGAATAAATTAGAATGTCGTCAATGTAAACGATCACCCATTTGTCCAGCATGTCTCGGAAGACGTCGTTCATGAAGGATTGAAACACGGATGGACTGTTGGATAAACCGAAAGGCATGACCAGATATTCGTAGTGCCCACTAGTGGTGGAAAACGCCGTCTTCCACTCGTCCCCCTCACGAATACGGATCAGATTATAGGCGTTGCGTAAGTCCAGTTTAGTGAAATACTGGGCTTTGCGGAGTTGTTCAAGTGCCGCGGGCACGAGTGGTAGGGGGTAGCGGAACTTGACTGTGATATCATTTAGTGCCCGGTAGTCAATGCAGGGTCGTAGACCACCGTCCTTCTTCTTGACAAAGAAAAACCCAGCGGCAGCAGGGGAAGTTGAGGGTCTGATGAAACCTTTGGATAATTCCTCATGGATGTAGTTTTTCATGGCTTCGGATTCAGGTTGGGATAGAGGAAATATCCGTCCACGAGACGGAGAAGCACCCGGAAGGAGGTCTATGGCACAATCAGTAGGGCGATGTTCGGGGAGCTGGGATGCCTTCTTCTTGCTAAAGGCTTCGAGGAGGTCTGTGTATACAGCAGGTATGTTAGGTTCCTTGTTAGCTGAGGATTCAGGCTCTGTGTTTTGCAAAGGAATGTGATTCACCCTAGGTAGTCGGTGAGTTGGGCTGGTGGGATTCGAGGGCTCACTTTTCGTCTCTTGAAGCGATATGCGAGTCACAGGAGTCAGGCAGCGGTTCTGGCATGAAGCATCCCAATGTATGATTTGACCCTCCTTCCAGGAAATGTGTGGGTTATGAGCGTGTAACCAAGGATGCCCCAATATGATGGGATGATGGGGTGATTGAATGACATAAAAACTGATGATCTCTGTGTGCAATGTGCCAACGTGAAGTTTAATCTCTTCGGTGATGTCCTGAATCCTTCCCTCTCCGAGGGGTCGGCCGTCTAACGCCTCCACTGCCAAGGAGGAAAGACAAGGCGTTAGATTGAGTCTGCATTGTTCAGCAAAAGTACGGGACATGAAGTTTCCAGCAGCCCCGGAGTCAATGAGAGCTATGGTTCTAAAAATCTCTCCTCTTATCGTGATAATTACTGGCAATTGGAAACTGGATGGATTCATAGAAATCTTAATGCGTGGACTCACCGCACGGGAACTGGCAGAAGGACGGGTTGGGCATGCAAATTTCATGTGTCCTGATTGACCACAATACAAGCACAATCGGTGTTGTATGCGGCGCTCTCTCTCCTCTGGAGTGATGTGAGTAACACCAATCTGCATGGGTTCATGTTGAGTGAGTGTTTCGTGATGATATAGCTGCAAGGGTCGAACTGATCGTCGTGAGCGAATTAGATTATCCACTTGGATAGCTAGATCAATGTATTCTGTCAGAGTTCTCCCTTCATCACGGCAGGCTAGTTCGGACTGGAGTTCCATGGTGAGACCTTTGCGAAAGAGAGTTTTCAGAGTGCTCTCGACCCAGTCAGTTTGTGCTGCGAGTGTGCGGAAAGTTAGAGCATATTCGGCTGCAGTTTTATTCCCTTGAGTGAGAGATAGTAGTTGTTCCCCTGCGTCTCCTCTCTCAGTAGAATGTTCGAAAACCTGGCGGAATTGTTGCAAAAATTCACTAAATGAAGCGAAGGAAGACCCATCAGTTCTCCACACAGCTGTAGCCCATTCTAGCGCTCGCCCCGTGAGCAGTGAACAAACAAACGCAATCCGGCTTGCGTTGGTGGTGTATAATGACGGTTGCTGCTCCACAAAGAGAGTACATTGAAGCAGAAATCCCTTGCATTTCGTGGGGTTTCCATCGAACTTCTCGGGGAAAGCCAGCCGTGGATTTACTGAGGAAGTGGCAGCCGGTGGAGGATTTTCTGGGAAAGAACTGGCAGGTGCAGCAGGAGGATTTGTGATCGCAGTTTGTAGTTCTTGCAGACCCTGAACCAGTTTCTCGGTGAGTGAAGTCAAATGACTAAGTTGATGGTGATGTAGATCCAGACGAGATGCTTGAGAGGTAAGTTCAGTGGATATCTGCAGAACAGCTGCTGGATCAGTTGATGGCGAAGTATTCTGTAATGATACAGGAGATTGAGAAGGATCCATTTGCAGCTTTATTGAAGGAACGTCAAACAGGCAGGGGTCAGAGAACAGCAAACAGGGAAATCAGAGGTCAACACAGAGAGAGTAGTCAGGTAACAGGCAGAAGATCGGGGCAGGCAGCAAGAGACAATAATCCAAAGGCAATCCAAGTCAAGACAGGCAGCAAGCAGGCAGAAGTGAGGTAACAATCCAAGGTCGGCAACAAGATCAGTAGACTAGGGTAAACGCTCAGAAATTACAGGCCGTGGCAATGCAATACTTCGCACTGATCTTCTATTTGAGTGTGGTTTAAATAGAGAGTCTGAATGAGGTGCAGGTGTGTGCGCAATCAGTCCCAGGTATGAAGCATTATGGGGATTAGAGTTCCCGAGAGAACTAGTATTCCGGTGAAGGCTCCCTCAGGTGGTGGAGAGGAGGCGGTGCGGGAGCCCGCTCTGTAACAGCAATTATTTAATTGTCTTAATTATTAAGTTTTATAGGATACCAGGCATAGACAAAAACTCAAAATGAAATTAATTTGTGATCATTTATATTTTATAAAATTAGCTTGAGTTTATCACTGTCATGTTAATCTTCAATTTTAAAAACCCAACACCAGGCTTTGAGCAGGCCAGTAAAATTCTTCCACACACCAGACCCTGTTAGCCATATCAATCTAGATCTGGATTTGAGTCATGCTGAAACTGTTGCCACAATGTTTGAAGCACATAGTTCTGTAGAATGTGTGTGTTCTATAGAATCAAGATTTGTCTTCACTTGAAGAGGAAGTGTTGACATACTTTGGGCTATGTCACATTTTTCCTTTTGTGTGTGAGACAAAATGGCATTAAAGCAATGATCTTTAAGAAATGCCTTCATGTGCCTTTACATACAGCCATCAACTAACACTTATCGCCAGGTTGTATAGCCCTACTCCTCTACGCCTCCCCTGACATGCCATCGTCTCGCGCCAGGTCCACCCCACACTTTTGAACTTTGAAAACCCCTGATCTAGGTAAACCAGGTTAGTGTGTCCAAAAAAAGATCTTTTAAATTGTCAATGGGAAAAACTCACACAAGAACAGCACATAAAGATGACAGCAAGGGCCTCCATGATTCCCGCGGTACCCACTATCCACGTGAGCCGCAGGAACAGAATCACACCCAGAATGTTCTGCATGCAGGGCAGGAACACTCCTATAAATGTGCCCATCTGAGGGCCCTTCAAACAGATTGACACACAAAGCAAAAAAAAATTAAGCCATGTAGGGCAAAATGTCTGTTGAAGCTGAATTCAATGTGTGTTTGAGTCTCCTATAATCATCTCAGTGTGAGTCTGGTTGGAGACTCACCTTCACGGTGACTCTCTGAATCCCATCCTCACTCTCAGCCTCCTCATGCTCGATGACCCCCTGGGTTATGTTGGTGTAGTTGGCAAGTTTGTTGAGGAGGGATGACACCATTGGAGTGCTGTCCATCTCGTCCTGTGAGTAAAGACATGGAGGAGCTAAATAGTTTAATATATACAGCAGTGTGTTGTAACTTGGTGAAAAAAATAAATTCATCTCATAATTTGAAGCATTTAATTTTAATATAAAGTGCTCCAACAGCGATAGAGGTGTATGGGTTTCAAGCAGTTTGTTACCTCATAGAGAGCCATATTCTTGCCGTAGATGCTGTCATCATGATCTGTACTGATTAAGGAGCTGGTTTCCCTGGGGGTATCCTCACCTGGCAAATGACAGGAAACATATATTTTAGTTTTGAGATAGGTTGATTTTCAGCGTAAAGGCTAGAATATGCTATAACACTAGCATAATCGCTGAAGAGATTTTAAAACATTAGGCAGAATGCACTCACTGAAAACTGGCGATCATATGAGGATCATACTACCAGACTTTCAAGTTGTTCTAAAACAACAAACTCATGTAAACACATTCCTCACTTCTAGATGCAATACAGATGAAAACAATAAGTGTTCTAAAATAAAAAAATATGTTTCTGAAGCTTAAAAAACCCAACTCTGTGACCATCATAGAACTACCGGTATGTGATTTTCTCTGAAATCTGTCAACTCCAACTGGCCAAAAACTTGCTCTGACTTTCAGCAACTAAATTCGACTCGCTCATTTAGACTGCAAATCTGAGCAAAAGACATGAAATGTAGGCCTACAAGTAAAAAAAAAACAATAAAACCGAAAGTGTCAACTGTATTAGACAAGACATGTTTATTCTTGTCTTGGAAAAAACATTACAAAACCAGCATATTTTCACATAGGCTATCTCCTTATCGTTTTAGTCAAGAAATAAAATTAAAACCTTTAATTTACTAGATGCAGTTGATATGTTTAACAACCGTATGCTCACGCATAACTCTTTTAATATATTTTAATTTGTTTATATCTAAACCTAAACCCTCACAGAAGCAAGTCTGTGAGCTGTACACGTCTACCGCACATGTGAATACCTCTGCCTGAAGGTAAGAAACTGTAAAAATGAAATTGATTGAAACGTTTTTCCACTATATAAAATCCCAAACGCTCAACAAAACACTAATGCAAAGTTGATTTAAAATTTTAAGCTTATTCGTGACATTTTAGTGATCTTTTGATGATCCACATCAATGAGATTTAAACTCACCTATCGTCTCTGCATTCAACTCTGATTCGCCATCCATGCTGAGAGAGGGCGTGAATGTGTCTGACGGACTAGTGAGAACCTTTTTACCTAGTCTCTAGTTTAATTAAAACAGGATACACTGTGCCTCAGCAAAATTCCGTAGTCTCCTCTGATGTAAAGCTGTCTTTTGAACAGCACTACCGCAGCTGATCTCATTTGAATTTCGATGCACTGCTAAACGGACGTTGGACCGTCTGAGTGGGATTTGTGTTCCAGCAGTTGTCCAAGTCTTGTACTTCTCGTATCGGATTGTCTCACTCTCTCTCTCTTCTTTGCTCATTTTTTGGCTCTAGTATGCTGTAGGCTATGGTGACATCAGCCTCTCCCTGCCCTCCAGTTTGTTTTGTGCTTTCTGAGGTGTAATAGCAGACTGACTGGTGGCACTGAGCGCAAGTCTTATAACTAAGCTTAACTTGCGATATGTGATTGCACATTATTTAATGCGATACTCGATATGCGATACGATAATGCTTAAAGTGAGTAAAATAAACTTAAATTATCTTTAAAATATATTTAAAATGATATAACCTACATACTTGTTTCATTTTTGTTTTGCTGCAGTGTTTTACTGTAGCATAAGAAGTGTTATTTTAACATCAGTGTAAACCACGGGGTTTAGGGTTTCAGGTAGGCCTAGATTTATTTAACAACAGAAATTGAATAATCAAATGTAAAAATAAAACAGTGCTTAGTTTTCACTGTATGAATTATACTGATTCTTATTAAAGCTACAAAAGTTATTCAGCCAAGAGCAGTGAGTGATTTTCTCTTTCTTTTATTCATGACCCCAGTTATTCACTGTAAAAAGTGAACAGTTGGATCAACTTAAAAAAATTACTTCAATTGGTAACACCTAAAGAAATTAAGTTTTCTCAACTTAAATTATCACATTTTATCGTGAAAAACGTGATAATTTAAGTTGAGAAAACTTAATTTCTTTAGGTGTTACCAATTGAAGTAATTTTTTTAAGTTGATCCAACTGTTCACTTTTTACAGTGTTGCAAGCTGTTGGAATATGCATATCGTGATATATACATTTGCGATATTACGATCATTTCGATATATTGTGCACTGTGCAGCCCTACTAGATAATTTGTGTTATTCCAGAAACATTTGTGGAATGAGAGGAAGAGTCTCAAGTGTCTCAACATTTAAAGATTTGAATGATGAGCATTTAAAGATTTATATTTAATTCAAAACAATCTGTATAAAATAATTATATTTATTAGTTTATAAGAAAGCAGATTTTAAAAAAGTAAATTGGGAAATAGGCTATCTACAGTATTTAATTTCAGTATTCTATTTTCACATCTTTTTCCACAGTGAGAACAGAACAATAACAGCGAAGGTTCATCAAAGGCTTTCAAGGCTTATATCCTTTTCCTGTGAATTCCTTCCGTGTGGCTTGTAAATTGTGTTTATAATCCTCTGCGCAGATAGTTTTGTATATGAATGATGAAATCCCAAAGGGACTAATTTGTGATGTTTTGGAAAAGCTCATATATTTATCAAGACCGGAATTGAAATCTATAACAGATTCAGCCAAATCCAGCTTTGAAAACAGGGTATACACTACAGTTCAAAAGTTTGGGGTCGGTAAGATTTTGAAATGTTTCTTAACAAGGCTGCATGTATTTTGATCAATACAGTGAAAACCGTAATATTGTGAAATATTGTTATAATTTAAAATAACTGTTTTCTATTATTTATTTTTTTTATATTATAAATGTATTTTATTCCTGCAATAGCAAAGCTGAATTTTCAGCATAATTATTCCAGTCTTCAGTGTCACACAAACCTTCAGAAATCATTCTGATATGCTGATTTCATGTTTAAGAAACATTTCTTATTATTATAAGCTTCAGAAGTTGCTTCAGTCCAGTATGGCTGGTATAAAGCACGTGATGTGGGAAATACTATAACACCTGTCTTTAATATCACACTTAGGAAATGACAGGAGAATCAACTAACACAACCACTTAACTCACAGACGACACATGCAGGACAAAGAACTAAGGAGAACTCAGGGCTTATATACAAACTGGGTAATCAAAAACAGAACCGGTGCGGGGAACTAATTAACCACCTAGGAGACTAACTAGTGAACTAATGACCGAGAACTTCAGCAAACAGAACCAGAAACTGAACAGAAACAGAACATACACACTACAATGACCTGAAGGTGTTTTACAGTACTATTGTGTTAAAAGGCCTTTTACATGTTAAAAACATATGAACTTTCATATGAACATATGAACTAATGACCGAGCACATCGGCAAACAGAACCAGAAACTGAACAGAAAACAGAACATACACGCTACAATGACCTGAAGGTGAACATTTTTACTATTGTGTTAACAGGCCTTTTACATGCACATATGCACTTTCAATCAGAGGGTAGAAAGCATGTAGAAAATTGTGTACAACAGGTTTTTCAGCAATGTTATGTCCATGTTGATGATATATAGGCCTTAGAAATTCATGTACTGCACCAGAAGAAAAGGTTCTATATAGAACCTTAAAGGGTTCTGTCAGGTGCCTCATATACAGAACCTTTAATAATGAGATTTTTTGATGGATTTAGTTTTAATTAAATAATTTAGTTTTAATAAATGTTTTATTTTGATTCAATTTGATGAATTAAACAGCTTGTAAACATACTATATCACTAAAGGAAATGAAACATGAAAGTATTATGTGGTCATTTAAGACATTTACTCCTTATACAGAGCCTTTTTGGCATAAAGGGTTCTTTACCATTGAGTCTAGAACCCCACTGAATCTTTTTTTCTAAGATATGATAAAGTAAAATATTTGATAAAAAAATTATACAGTAGGCTTTATAGGGTTAATGAGGGTTATATCAACTGATAACGCAATCTATACAAAACGCCTTCACAGCACGAGAAGGTATTTTCGCCAAGCTCCGTTTATTTTAAAAAAGGGAACGGCGTAATTAAACTTATTTTTGTCATGGAATGTTTTAAATAGGCCAATTTATAGGAAGAGGACAAATTTCATAATGATGAGCCACAAGCTCTGCTACACGCCTATGTACACACATAAAAGAAAACATCTGGATTATGCAATTCTTATGTGAAAGTAAATGGATAACTATAAACTTTAAAATGATTACGCCTGTTCCAATTGTGTGCCAAAAACAGAATATAAAGGATCATTGACCAATTGGCTCTTGGCACCAGACCAAAACTTCTACTTTTTATGTAAATAATGATACAACACCACAACAATGAGAAACCGGATGCGGCTTAAATACCTTATGAATAAACTGACTCTCATTTAGCTCTGATTTAAATTCTGTCATCATTTGCACCCTCATCAAACCCGTCTCACTTTCTTCTGTGGAATATAAAATATAATTTTCACAATGTCTCAAGGTTATTTATTTATTTTTGTCCATACAATCAAAGTCAGTGCTCACCAAAACGGTTAGGTTACCAATATTCTTTAAATATCTTTTTTTATGTGCTCCAACATGAGGATCGACACGAGGGTGAATAAATGATGACAGAACTTTCTATCTCTTTAACTTTGAATGTAATCCACAAATTAAAGAAGTTCAGAATATCCAGAATAGAAGAATACTCTAGAGTAGTACAACGTGGCTTTAAGGTCTCTTTTGTTATGCACAAAAAAGTGGCGGAACAGTGTGTTGCAATTTATCTAAAGATAAACACTGAAAAGACGTCAGAGTAAGAGAGAAACAGGAAAGTGGAAAAAGGGCAACAGGAAACTGCCACTTGTTTACACTCCATGAGGATATGATTTCACAAACACATGTCAGTAAACAAGACTCTCATTTGCTTTTGAGGATGCACTTACAAATACACTTGTGTTTAAAAAACCAAGCCTTTAACAGGAAGCCTTTAAAAGTTCTGCTCTTCTGTTTGCACATGTCTAGGCAGGATTTTTTTTCCCCCCAGAAAGCTCTCACCTGAGTAGGGTTCTGCTAAAATATCTGGCTCCTCCTTGTCCTCTTCTTTCAGTATCTCTCCATCATAGTCTGCATCTGATAATGGGGTGTCCTCCACCGGCACCACTGTAAAGTTGGTGGGCATTTTCCCCTCACACCATGTGCTCTGTGTTTTGTTTTTTGAGTCTTTTTCTCTCTGTCTCACCCCAAGTCTCCTTGGCTCGGCAGAGTTCGAAGTTCTCTGACTTCTTCACAACTGTTGTTCAGACGCATCAGCCCATGTGATCTCTTTCCACCAAATAAGGAGCATTACACAACTCCTCCCTCTGGGCGACGGGCCGTTCTGTCCTGCCACATAGCTCTGAGCTGGTGCTTCCTGTTTTGTGTTAACTGCCCTTCTCATTGTACCCGTGAAGGCTGGGAGGGAGGTGATTGTTTGCCGTGTCAGAGTCATCTGAGACTGCACAAAGTGATGGGAACAAAAGGCTTAACACAATGTGGCATTCCTCAACCCCAGCCCAATTCCCTGCCCCACCCCCTCCTGACGTTCCTAGCCTCAAAGGAAACGTGCAACAATCACTCCATTCAAGAACCATTAGGACTGGAGAGGAGTTAAAGGGACAGTTCACCCAAAAATTTTAATTCTGTCAGTAATTACTCACCCTCATGTTGTTCCAATGCCGTAAGGCTTGCTTTCATCTTCAGAACACAAATTAAGATATTTTTGATGAAATCTGAGAGCTGGCTCAGTCCTCCATAGGCTTCTATGGGATTGAAACTTGCCGGCCCAGAAAAGTTATTAAAGACCTCGTTAAAATAGTCCAAGTGACTACAGTGGCTCAACCACAAGTTTATTAAGTGACGAGAATACTTTTTGCATGCAAAAAACAACAAAAATAACGACTTTATTCAACTATTCATTTTCGTCTATGTGGGCCTTAATGAATTCACGCAGTGTAACAGAGCAGCGCTTCTGTGTTGTACGTCAGAACGTAGGCTCACTATTGGCCGAAGCTGGTCATGTGTGTGATGCGTGTGACGTACAACACAGAAGCAAAAGTTGAAAGTCTTACGGGGTTGGAACAACATGAGTTTGAGTAATTACTGACAGAATTTTCATTTTTGGGTGAACCTTTAATGCTGAAAATAACTTTTCCTGAAAAGACTACCACTGCAACTGCATGAATTTTTGGGTGGACACTATCCCTTTGCACATCATATTTGAATGTCGATCAATCAAATTCTTCTGAAAGTATGTGTGTGTGCATTTATTTGAAATATGCCTTGACTATGACTTGTTCTGTTTTCTGCTTCAAGGGTGGATACACGCTGACAACACGTCCATCAGTCATGTGAGAGTGGCTGATAAGGGTCTCAACAGTGGAATTTTGCTGAATTCACAGGAACAACCTGCATAGCAGCTATTCAGCTATGGTGAAACCTGTTGTGACTACAAACTAAGTTTGTTCTGTGGGGTCCAGCACATGATCACAACTATGGATTATGGAAAATATTTTGTTGTTAGCAACAGACTATAATACTTTTTCAGTGAAAACGTTTTTTTTTTTCATGCTTACATAGGCTGCCCTGTGGGTTGAAAGACTACAGTACCCTGTCTGTTTATGTGATTGACTGTGCAACCAGCAGGTGGCAGCAGATACAGTTTTTGGGCTCTTGAAGAAGTTTCCAACTCCAGCACAAAAAAAAAACAAAACAAAAAAACAACAACTACAGAACCAACTCCAATGAAGGTGAAATAAAACAGTATGGTAAAAATAATAAAGTAAACAGTATAAACTACTAGAATGTGCTTTGTTTAAAGACACTGAACAAAATATAAACTGGAGTTTTCAGTTCAGTCTGTCTCTGTCCTATAGAGCTGGTAAGTCCCGCCCATCCGTAAAACCCCACTGGACCTCTAGGTTGAAAAATCGTCAATGCAAGTGAATGTGAGAAAATAATTATTTTCTGGTCCCGTTTGAATTGTGCCATGAATGTGAACATATGTTGTCTGTGAATTTTTTATATAATTTTTCATGTTACGAGTTTGACAGTATATTGTAAGATTCTTTGGCTAGCAGTTGTGGAAAAGACATAACGAGAAAGACTACATGTCGCGTATGTGACGTCACCCCATAACACATTTTCCCTCCACTTGTCAAATCACGGTGCTAATGCTGCGATAATCTATGGAGACAGATCGAGATGCCTGTGTGTTTTGTACCCAAATGTCACCATTCAAACCAAATGGGCTGTTCTTTCTTCAGATTCCCGTCTGATGTAAAAACTAGTTGTAGTCCACAAAGTGCTCTCACACAAAGTCTAACCATATCAAACTTCTACCTGCTAAATTGTAGCATTCTTCACACGAAAAATTATATTAAAAATTCACAGACAACATATTTCAACATGCGAAATACAATAAACGTACAAATAAATATTACAAATTAAAAACCGATCGGAAATGTCGTCCAATTTTCTAATACTATTATTTGGTGACAACAATACATTTGGAAAACAAAATACAGCCATTTCTGCTTTTTTTCTTTTAAACAAAAAAACAAGCTGCACCCTTTTTTAAATTTCATCTTTCATTACGAAATAGAATAATGAATGAACGAAAAAGTACACGGACCGCCTATGTAGGCTATCATCTGATCATTTCATTTCCTATTTGGAATGGAATAACGAGAAATGAAAAGACGGATCGTTTACTTGTTTTTTTTTCGTTTAGTTTAATAAACGGAAAATGAGATTTCGGCTCGATTTTTCAGTTTTCGTTTGTGGTTTACAAATCGGTTTATGGCTTTGATATTTCGTTCGCTCATGTGGGCGGCGCTGAAACGCCCCTTTCATCTGATTGGTCAAACCGCTTCGTCTTCGGTACAGCCAGAACAAGAGTCCATATCCCACTTTAATAAGCCACTCGCTGACATTTGATGCAGAAATATGTTGCTGGGAACACAATTAGTGCTGCTGCGAAGCTTCGTTTCTAATGTACGACACTTGATAGATCGCAAGCCATAGGCTACAATATGGTGACATGGAGTTTGGTGTTTTATATATTACTTCTATAGACTTAAGAGCAACATATGATTTATTTATTTATTTTAGTAGGTGAGGTCCTAGCCTACCCTTCGATAAATGAAAATAGTTCAGCATCTCTAAACTTAAAATGTAGGCTAATTTTTTTTTTTTACTCTAGGCTATAATTACTGTATGAGCAACAAGGATAAAAAATATCATAATAGCCTACACATGACCATGATAACATGTCTAACCTTTCTGTCTTTGGGCCCTATCTCGCACCCAGCGCAATTGACTTTGTACACCGACGCATGTATCATTCCTATTTTGCACCTGCACACAGTGGACTTTTCCCTCCACAGACGCACGTCGGTAAATTAGGGAATGAACTTGCGCTCCCGGGGGCGGTTCAGCGAAAAGAGGAGGCGTGTTCCGGGGCAAACGTTCCCTGGTGCTATTTTGCAGGTTTAGAAAACAATTCCGCCACTGACCAGGAAAAACCTAGTCTAAAGTCAGTAGTCTAAAGTCATGTTATTCATATGCTATTTTAAGGGCGCATGCTTGGCCATAATCAATGTAGCCTGTGCACAACGCGCATACACTTTGCTTATCTCATCTCACACAGACGCAACAGTTCTCATTTTTAGAAAACCATACATTATTACAAGGAAAAATATTAACACACGAGGGAGATCATTGTTGTGTCTATGAAGATGCGAAAAAATAGGCATAAACCTGAATAAATAATTGTGAAAATAGATAGACATGTAACTAAGCGTTGAGTACTCAGTTCACACAAATAGAATGAGATAAAAAAGATAATTGAATCCGTTGAACTTGTAGGCTACTGAATAGGCTACCTGACAAAATTAGCACGGTTGGAGAGTAACAGTGTTAAATTGAAATATGAATAGGAACTGTACTGTTAAAGTTATAGGCTAGAATACACTGTAAATCGCTGGTTATAAAAATGTTATTAATAGTTTACTTTGGATAAGAAATGCAATCCAATACAAATAGCAATTAATGAATTGTGATCTGTGGAGAGTTTCTGCAGTGGTTCAAAATAAAATCAGTGTTAAACAAATAATTCAAAATGAATTAGATCATGCTGCTTTAAGTAGGCTAATTAACCAATACAGTAATCTACAAATTACATTTAACAGATTTTATATGTGGGATACAATTTAAAACCAAGCCTCTTAACATTGTAAATTATAAGACAGCACTTTTTAAGTTATTATTGTTACATGCTTAATTGGTTGATGTTTCTCTGAGATTTGCTAATTTCTTTCAAGGTATTATTTACTCCTACTGCTTTATGCATGTTTGTCCAGCAAAGCTCTGGTAGTATTTTCTAACAACTAAAATACTTTATTTTATGTTTTCATTTGTCATGAGCTCTATATTTTAAGATGTACTAGGTGTTGATAAATCACATTCAATTAATGTGAAGGGCTTATGTCAGGGGTGTCCTGGTCCTGGAGAGTCAATCTCCTGCAAACTTTAGCTTCAACCCAGTAAATACACCTGAACCAGCTAAGCAAGGTCTTCAGGATTACTAGAAATATCCAGGCTACACTCTCAGAAAAAAATGGTACAAAAGCCATCACTGGGATATTACCCTTTAAAAGTACCTTTTTATTATTAGTAGCCTTTAAGGTATAATAATATGCACTATAGGGTTTACCTTGTGAAAGGCTACCACCTCAGTTACAGCTTTTGTACCTGATGAATTGTGTTGGAATAGGCTGGAGCTAAACTGCAGGACATTGGCCCTCCAGAAGCTGAATTGGTCACCACTGGCTTGGGTTAAATGTTGTTAAATCTATAAATGAATCTGCACAGCTGGGTGTCTGCAGGCAGATGTGTGAGTCAGTCAATACAATGGAAAATGTAATGTGCAAAATGTTATTTTATCTTCACAACAGTGCATGCAATGCAACCAAAACTGAACATGATTTGAGAGCGACAACACGTTAACACATCCACATTGAGGAATGCTTACCCAAAACACAAACAACTCCACCCCCAAAAGTCATCCATAGGATTGCTCTCAGTTACATTTTTTGTCAAAAAAGAAAAAACAGCTCAATGCGGAGCAGACACAGAAATGAAGGGGTGACATCATAAAACATCCACAATGCAGAACAAATACAAAAACACACACACATATATAACACCATGTTCAGGGTTGACTGTATTGTAAAAAACAATGATACTTCAGATACTTTGACCAAAGATAATTTTTTATTGTTAAAATAATGATTTTATAATGTCTAAACACAAATCTAAATGAAAACTTGTATAAAGATGAATACCTAAAATATGTGGAAATGGCAAACGAGCCAGTGAGTGATGCTCTGCAGCCATCTAGTGGCTGTCCTTGAAATGTCATGTTATTTTAATTTTAAATGTGTTTGCTTTCCAGTAGATGGCAGTAATCTTCCACTAAAACATGGCACACTGTCCGTGCTATCTCCATGAGCGAAATTAAGAAATTACATTAGATATAAATTATAACAAATGCAAATACATTTTAAAAAGCACCATACGAGAGTATGTGTGTCTGTGTGTGTGTGTGTGTGTGTGTGACACCAGAAGCTGCTGTGTGCTCTTTCTAATTGAATGCAAGTATTATTTCTACAAACTGAGCTTATAACAATACTTGCATTCAATTAGAAAGAGCACACAGCAGCTTCTGGTGTCACACACACACACACACACACACACACACACACATCTACTGATCTCATTAAAAGGCGAGTGGGAAATTTTATGTAGGCCTACATTTTATCACGGTCATGTTTATCATTGTTTTTACGTCCATTCCTTGTTGCCCATACAATAATACAGTAAATCATTTTAGTTTTATCCATATTATATAAAATATTTTCATTGCATTTTAAATAGGCTATAATAAAACACCACACCATGTCAGCATATTGTAGCCTATGGCTTGCGATCTCTCAAGTGTCGTACATTAGAAACGAAGCCTCGCAGCAGCACTAATTGTGTTCCCAGCAACATATTTCTGCATCAAATGTCAGTGAGTGGTGCAAAAGCTTATTAAAGTGGGATTTGAGTTGTCCTATGGACTCTTGTTCTGGCTGTACTGAAGACGAAGCGGTTTGACCAATCAGATGAAAGGGGCATTTCAGCGGTGCACACATGTGCGAATGAAATATCAAACCGATTTGTAAACCACAAACGAAAACTGAGAAATCGAGCCTAAATCTCATTTTCCGTTTATTAAACTAAACGAAAAAACAAATAAACGATCCGTCTTTTCATTTCTCGTTATTCCATTCCAAATAGGAATTGAAATGATCAGATGATACACGGACCGGTATTGCATGTGGTTCCCTATCAAGGCGGAACTTCGACATTACGGATGTCGTATATGGGAACTCCTCCCCTACTTCACTTCTGCTGCAAGCGAAGCTACTTAAGTCTTTGGATGGCACCGCCTCGGTAGATGCTGGCGTTATCCGAGACCTGCACTCAGCGACGGACCTCGCGCTCGTGGCCACCAAACGCTCGGCTCAGGCTATCGGCCACTCGATGGGGTACCTGGTGGTCCTCCACAGGCACCTCTGGCTCACCCTATCGGATGTGAAGGACGCCGATAGGAAGGCGCTACTTAACGCGCCGATCACCTCGACCGGCCTGTTCGGAGATGCGGTGGATAAAGTTACCGAGCGCTACTCCGAGATGCAGAAAAAAGCGAAGGTGATGAGTCACGTCATCCCTCGCCGGGCACCGCCGCCTCAGCCACGCTCCCGCTCTTCGTCGGCCTCGCGCCGCCCTCAAGCACCTGCCAGGCAGCCAACAACCCCCGCACCGATCCGGATGGCCGTGGCGGTCGAATCGGCCAGTGGCAAGGCGTCGGGAAAAGGAGGATAGCCCGAAGGAGTTGCCCGCGCAGAGGGGGGAAGCCAGCGATGAACTCAGCGGCTTCAAAGCAGTCGTCCTGACGGCCCGGGCAAGAGGGAGAAAGAGCACCAGGGAGGTCCCTCTCCCAAGTATTGTGCTCTAACGCATTTGGTCCCTCAGAGTTTGAGTCTGAGCGACGCGTGTTCAAAATGTGTGAATGTTGTTGCTTGTGTTCCAAAACAATTTTCATTAAAGCAAATTATCTCTTCACAAAAAGAGCCTTTTCTCCCTCTTGCACCCTACACTGTGTCACTCGCCCTGCCCTCAAGCAGCGCAGAATCACGGTTCATAACTATAAGGCCACCTCGTGGGCGCGAGGTGCCCCCCCCCACTCACAACCCTCCGGTAGCGGCGATGGCCGCAGCGGCGATGACCACAGCGGCGATGACCGCAGGTTTAGAAACGCGCCCACTGAATAATTTTCTAGCTGCATGGGAAGCTATTCCGGGCATTTCGCCGTGGGTGTTAAACATAATTCGCCACGGGTATACACTTCAGTTCAAACGCAGACCACCCCGCTTCCGCGGCGTGATCCCGTCATTAACTTTGCCCCAAAACGCTCACATTCTGAGGCAGGAAGTGTGCAGCTTGCTAGAGAAGGGAGCGATAGAACCGGTTCCCCCGAGCGAACGGGAAAACGGCTTCTATAGTCGCTACTTTGTAGTCCCAAAGAAAGGAGGAGGTCTCCGCCCAATCCTGGACTTGAGACCCGTGAACAGAGCGCTTCACAAGCGCGCTTTCAAAATTACGACACTGAAGCAGATCCTGGCGCAGGTTCGTCCCGGGGACTGGTTCGCTTCAGTGGACTTAAGGACACGTACTTTCATATTCAGATAGTGAAGCATCACAGACGTTTCCTGAGGTTCGCGTTCGAGGATGCAGCGTACATTCTTGGGGGTGTGTCTGGACTCGGTAAGGATGCGAGCCCGTGTCTCCACGGAGCGAGTAGAGGCTCTAAGATCATCTCTGGGTCTCTTCAGACCAGGCAACCCTGTTCCGCTGAATGATTTTCAGAGACTGTTGGGACGGATGACGGCGGCTTCCTCAGTGTGTCACCTGGGTCTGCTGCATATGAGACCGCTTCAACTCTGGCTGAAAGCTTGTGTCCCCCCGAGAGCGTGGTCCTTCGGCCACAAGCGTATCATGGTTACCCACAGCTGCATTCGTGCTCTGGCACCATGGAGAAACCTGGGGTTATTCAGCTCAGGAGTCCCATTGGGCATCGTGACACGACGCATAGAGGTTTTGACAGACGCGTCAGACTCAGGCTGGGGAGCGGTCTGCTTGGGCCAGCCCGCTTCGGGTCAGTGGTCGGAGCCGGAGAAGGGATGGCATATAAACCGCCTGGAGCTAAAGGCGGTCTCCCTAGCCCTTGAAGCCTTCAAGCCCCTGTTGGTACAACGGCATGTGCTGATTCGGACCGACAACACATCCGTGGTTTCATACATAAATCGCCAGGGAGGCGTTCATTCCAGAGCCCTTTTCAAGCAGGCGGAGACTCTCCTGCTATGGGCGGACAGGCACTTTCTCTCCGTAAGAGCAGAGCACATCCCCGGTGTTCTGAATCGCGGGGTGGATATGCTGTCGAGGAGCGGGATCCCTCAAGGAGAGTGGAGGCTTCACCCAGGGACAGTTCAGCTGATCTGGAACCGTTTCGGCAGAGCGATGAGAACACGCACTGTCAGACGTTCTTCTTGCTGACTCGCTCCCCGCTGGGGGGAGACGCGCTGTCTTCGCGCTGGCCGGAAGCCAGACTCTATACCGACATCGACCCAGGGAGCTGTTCTGTGTCGGATGTTCTGCGCTTCCTTCAGTACAGGATGGACAACGGGAGTTTGACGTCCACTCTGAAGGTTTACGTGGCCTCCATTGCCGCGTTTCATTCCCCGGTCGATGGACAGTCTATCGGTAGACACGCGTTGGTGATCGGTTTCCTCAGGGGAGCTAGGAGATTATGCCCGGCGCGGCCGCCTTCGGTGCCGCTGTGGGATCTGGCCCGGGTTTTGAAGGCTTTGTCTCTTCCGCCATTTGAACCCCTAGCTTCGATCGCCATCAAGGAGCTTTCCATCAAAACAGCTCTACTTCTCACTCTCGCACCGGCGAAGCGGGTCGGGGATCTACAGGCATTCTCTGTAAGCAACGACTGCATTAGCTTCGGACCGGGAGACTGTAATGTTACTCTCAGACCGAGACCAGGTTATGTCCCTAAGTCGCTCAATACTCCGTTTAGGGCGCAGATTGTTACCTTGCCGGCCTTATCTACTGAGCCGTCAGCCTCGCGGGATTCTGACGCTCAGAGTTCCGTTTGCCCAGTCAGAACGCTGCGGGCGTACATTAATCGCTCGGCCGCTTTTAGACAATCGGACCAGCTGTTTGTGTGCTTTGGCGGGTGTAACAAGGGACGGGGGGTCTCGAAGCAGAGGCTCGCTCACTGGATTGTGGACGCTATCGTTTTGGCTTATGATAGCCTAGGTCAGGAATGCCCCCTTAACATCAGGGCCCATTCGACTATGGCGGTTGCCTCTTCTTGGGCCTGGACCAAGGGTATGTCTATTCAGGATTTATGCCTTGCGGCTGGCTGGTCTTCTCAGAACACGTTTGCCAGATTTTACAAGTTGGATATACCCTCTGTAGCGTCTCAAGTACTCTCGGTGAGTTGAGTTGAACCTTATGCACAACAACAGTTATCTACTCTGCGCTTTGCTCATGAGTTGTTCTGTTTGTATGAAATGTGTATGCTTAGTGCACTGTCACCGCTATGCGTTGGCTTGTTCTCTTCAACTGTTGTTGCCCTGAATGTTATACTGCTCGGTATATGCAAATTCACGCAGGGTATGGTAAAGCAGTGATTGGTTCACCTCGGCCTATCAGGATTAGAAGCTCGCTATTGGCCAGCTTCGGCCTATCAGGCGCGTGCATTCCGGGGGGGCGGAGATTGGTCGTGGGTTCTGTCAGTCAGTGGTATGTTTCATGCTTCCACGGCGGGATTCTATACAGTTCCCATAAACGACATCCGTAATGTCGAAGTTCCGCCTTGATAGGGAACGTCTTTGGTTACTTTCGTAACCTCGGTTCCCTGAAAGGCAGGAACGAGACATTACGCTCGCCGCTGTGTTCGTTGCTTGATTCGAGCGTTTCGTTTTGATTCGTTTTGATACGACATCCGTAATGTCTCGTTCCTGCCTTTCAGGGAACTGAGGTTACGAAAGTAACGAAAGTAACCGGAGACGTTTTGCTTACAGTCTGGGGATCCGGCTGTGTTCACTCATGTTTGGTTCTTTTGATCTGGACCAAAAAAACATTTGGTCTGCTTAGCGGTTTAAAAAAACAAAACAAATTTTTGTTTTGTTTACATGTCTTGGTCCGTGTTGAGTTTATATTTCATTCGAACCGCACCTGAGTTCGTTTGGAAGCTTGGTGCAAACCAGTGGCCTGTTGCACAAAACTGGTTTGGTTTCAGTTCCTACCCAGGTAACTTTGAGATTAGTTGAAGCAAACTCTGGTTTTTCAGGCTCAAGAATGTTGATTAGTTTTTAGCCATGTTCATCGTCACGGTAATTTAGGCTACATGGCTAATCTGATCCAGAGTGGGTTTTATTCTGGGTTAGAGATCGCAAACCCAAACTGGACCAGTCTGATCCAATAAAGCCACTCCCTCTGTATCTCTTGCTTAACCCCCAGGTTGTGTTCAAAACCCTATAACACTTTTTTTGTTCCCGGTCAAAAATGACCGGCCTATAAAAAATAGCTTATAAATCACTTGTTATGCTATATTATCACCCAATATTGGATTCAATCTTTTTGTCAACTTGTTCTCTTTCAATCAGGACTGGTTTTATATTTCTATTTGCATCTGATTAATCGTAGGCCTCATTTATCTGAGAGTAAACATCTCATTTCGGTCAAAAATGGCCGGCCATTGAAAGTGAATGGGAGAGACTGAAAATAAGAGAAAAATTTAGTTTTCAGGAGCATGTTCATTATGTTCATGTACACATATGTGCATGTGTGCTTGCAAACATCGAGCCCTTGGACCTGTGCATGTGTGGATACATGCATACACACGCTACCCAAACACACACACACACGTTAAAACACACAAACTATTTTGAGTATTACACACATTCTTTTTCACAGAGAGAAACTTTATCCTACCCTGAACTGCATCTAATATCCATCTGACACACACACACACACACACACACACACACGTATGCGCGAACTGGATTTAGTCCGGAGTGACCCTGTTTCAAAATAATCTTTCATGTTCTTTGTTTCATCACAGTTTTCAGACAAAATATTATGACATATTGTTTTGGGACTAAAATGTACAAATATAGATGTTATAGCACAGACGCATATAAATGCTTCATAGTGTCTTGCTTGTCATTCATTTTGTAGCAGCACAATGGCGAAGAAGCTCTTTGTGCATGATGTTCTTCATCAGATAATTGATCGAGACACTAGTGAGGAGGAGGTGATGCAGGATGAATCTCAGAAGAAAAACTACCTTGCCTCATAGGTGGGGATGAAGACCAGGACAAAGTTCCATCTTTTGACCAGAACACCAAGTGGGCCCTCATCATCGGAAGACTGCTGCTCATCATTTGTTTCAAGGTCTGTAGCATGTGGTGCCTTCTTCTTCTGATACATCTTCTAATGCTCCTTCACTGCAAGATTCATTCTGCGTCGCCTCCTCCTCACTAGCATCTTGATCAATTATCTGATGAAGAACATCATGCACAGAGAGCTTCTTCGCCATTGAGCTGCTACAAAATAAATGCCAAGCAAGGCACTGTGAGGCATTTATATGTGTCTGTGCTATAACATCTATATTTGTAAATTTTTCTCCCAAAACAATATGTCATAATATTTTGTCTGAAAACTGTGATGAAACAAAGAACATGAAAAAGATTATTTTGAAACAGGGTCACTGCGGACTAAATCCAGTTTGCGCATACGTGTGTGTGTTTGTGTGTGTGTGTGTGAGAGAGAGAGAATGTCAGATGGATATTAGATGCAGTTCAGGGCAGGATCAAGTTTCTCTCTGTGAAAAAGAATGTGTGTAATACTCAAAATAGTTTGTGTGGATTAACGTGTGTGTGTTTGTGTTTGGGTAGCGTGTGTATGCATGTATCCACACAATCACAGGTCCAAGGGCTCGATGTTTGCAAGCACACATGCACATGTGTACATGAACATAGTGAACATGCTCCTGAAAACTAAATTAGTCTCTTATTCTCAGTCTCTCCCATTCACTTTCAATGGCCGGCCATTTTTGACCGGGAACACCATAAGTATAACTCAAGTATGTGCCATTTTGTACAAAATAAAAGTTTTTCAAAACAAATTTCCTTGTGAAACATTAAAGTAGACTAGTGTGATCAACAGTGCATTTGTTCATATTTTATTTAATGTCTCCAAAAATATTCATAAATTATGCTTTTTTTACTCAAAAAATGATATGCCTACTCTCAGATAAATGAAGCCTACGATTAATCAGATGCAAATAGAAATATAAAACCAGTCCTAATTGAAAGAGAACAAGTTGACAAAAAAATTGAATCCAATATTGGGTGATAATATAGCATAACAAGTGATTTATAAGCTATTTTTTGTTGGCCGGTCATTTTTGACCGGGAACACCACAAGTGTGACTGTGCCATTTTGTACAAAATAAAAGCATTTCAAAACAAACACCCTAATTAAACATTAAAGCACAATAGTGTGATGAACAGAGCAATTTTTTTTTCCCATATTTTATTTAATATTGTGAAAATTATTCATAAATAATGCTTTTTTTTACTAAAAAAATGATATGCCTACTCTCAGATAAATGAGGCCTACGATTAATTAGATGCAAATAGAAATATAAAACCAGTCCTAATTGAAAGAAAACAAGTTGACAAAAAGATTGAATCCAATTTTGGGTGATAATATAGTATAATGAGATATTTATAAGCTATTTTTTTAGGCCGGTCATTTTTGACCGGGAACACAACAAGTGTAACAAGGTGACAAAACCCTCCCTAAAAAAGTATGAAAATTTTCAAAAAACATTTGAGAAGTAGTTATACTCTTTGTGAACAAAGTCACTAAGTTTCAGTCCAATGGGATGACATTAACTAGTATTTTCGGGAAAAAGAAAATCTTCTCCGGGTCAAAATGACCCGAACACAACCTTATAGTGAAAAAACTTTATAGACACAATTGCTCATCTTTTGCTAATTAGACTATGAATTTTAATTACTTTTAATTAATATAATATTCATATAACTATAGTCTATTATTTGACAAGTAATATTAAACTTTGCTTTTAAATTAATATAAATGCAATGCATTAATATATAGTGCCGTTAGACAACATGTATTCATTTGAGCTCTTTGTGAATCTATAATTATTAGGCCTATTTCTTTGATTCACATCATGCATTGATATAGTCAGACATTTTCTTTCAACTGCCTTGAAATACCGAGGTTTGTGAGACCGCTGAACCTGATGTAAACCAGGTTGGATTTACCTGGATTTGTCAATTCTAAACCTACTCTGAAACTCAGAGTATGTTCAGCTAGCTTCGTGCAACAGGCCACAGGGTTCGGTCGGCAGCTTTCACACTTATTCAAATGAACTGCACTAACAGAGAAATCACACCAGGGTTCGTTTTAATTAGGCCCCGTTTACACGTACATGGTTATTTTGAAAAACGGAGACATTTCCCTTCGTTTGTGCCCTTCGTTTACACGCAAACAGAGAATTTACCTCTGAAAACGATTCTTTCTAAAAACTCCGGCCAGAGTGGAGATTTTGGAAAACTTTGTTTGCACGTTTGCATGTAAACTGAGAAAAATTTAGTTTTAGGCAGCCGACGTCACAGTATGCGACAGAACTTGCACTTGCGTCAAAAGTGCGACCTATGTTTACATTTTCATTTGGCTAAATCTTTGTTCAAAAGAGAAAGAAGAAGTGATTTGTTGCTGTTGTTGCTATTTTTGGGATTCTGATTGGCTAACGTGGGCTTGAGCTTCTCGTTACACTGCCATCTACAGGTTTGGCATGCTTTTGATGGCATATATACACGGGTTTGTGTAAACGAACACTTTTCTGAAAACTGACAGTTGTGCACAATGTTATTTTTGAAAACGGAGAGGGTGAAATGTCAGTTAATGAAAATAGCAGGCCACGTGTAAACATAGCCTGAAACCAACATGCCAAGTGTGAACAAACCCTATAAGACCTTGTCCACACTAATATGGTTTCGGTTGAAAACACATCTTTTTCTTTCTGTTTTGGCCTTCCGTCCACACTGAGACAGCGTTTTTATTAATGAAAACGAACATTTTTGAAAATGCTCTCCAAAGTGGATACATTTGAAAACGCCGTTTTCACATTGGAGTGTGGACTGTCAAAATGGAGGTAATTAAAAACGATGACGTAAATTTTGTCATGTGACACATATTGTACCAATAGATATTCATGTTTATACTGGTATTGTGCCATTTATGTGCTATTCACTTTCACATTGTTGCTAAAATATGTGACTTTGCACACTCTTCATATCACAGTCCTGCAAAAATGATAGAAAATGTACTCACATTTGCTGTCCTGCGGAAATACATGAGAGCAGTTGCGTTTTAGACCAAACATACAGTGACTTTTGTGAGGTTTTACACATGCACAGTAAGGTGAATTTAGCGTTTTCTGACATTTCAGTGTGGATGAGAAACTTTTGAGAAACGCCTAAAAACACTAGTGTGGACGGAGAGCTTTTTTAAAATGAAAACACAGTTTTCAAATATATCTGGATTAATGTAGACGTAAGTGTGAATGCTGCCATGAAACACATGACCAAAAAAAACAATCAGAACATGACACATTAGACAAGGGAAGCACATTACATGATCACATGTGTAACATCAACGGGTGGATGAAGAAGACGAAGGTCAAGCAAAGATACAAAATACTCAATATTTATTTCCATAGGCAAGATCCAAACAAACACGAAACAGTGTGCAAGTGCACAAACAATAAACGACAATGAAAAGGAGTGAGAGGGGAACTTAAATACACAGATAATGACAAGGACAACAGGTGACGGTGATGATGATGATGAGGGTGATGAGGAGCAGGTGCAGGTGATAGAGGATTCTGGGAAGTGTAGTGAAGACACAGACGATGACAGACGGTGAATGTGACAACATGAGGGAAATGGAAACACTTGACAAGGAACCAGAAAACATGACTGTGGCAATACAAAATAAAAAACATGAAACTTAAATGTGATACCAAAACCAAACATGACAGGAACCCCCAACCAGATTGTCAACCTATTAAAATTATATATTTTACACTAGCCTATCTAATAACTCTTAATAATAACAAAAGCAAATAATGATGGTTCATTTTTGTTGTTAATATGCTAATAGATAATACAGATATTTGAATATTCATACTAGTATTGTTAATATGCTAAAAAAAGTGTTCATTTAATTTACAAGTGAAGACAATAATGTCAATGTAAATAAATAAATCAATGTACTTTAAGCAGTCCGCAAGAATATTGACAATTCAAGCTGCCTATTGTGTCTTTTAAAATTCACATTTTCTATTTCCACATTTAGAAAACTTTTTTAAATCTACAGTTCCTCCTTGGATCCCCAGGGGTCTGTGGACCCACTGGTTCCAAACAAACAGATATTATAGCATAAGCCTATATCAAGCATATTATATCATCTATATGTTGAATTTATACATACTTTAAAGGTCATTTGCAAATACATGAAAATCATCTAGAGGTCACTGTCCATGTTGGCCAAACACAGTACTAAAACATTTTCTTAGCTATTCTGCTACCACTGTGAGTATTATAGTTTGCTCTCAACCTGGTCTAACTTACAATCGCGGAATGACACTCTAAATCGGATTTGAACTCGCTGAACATCGGCACACTGAAAGGTAACATCAGGATGAATGAATCATGCGGTCCTCCACACCCTTGACTCCTTCCCCCTCCCCATCCATCATCTCACTTGCCTCTCCAGCCTCCATATTCGCTATCAGTCTACTACTAGTCAATTTTTTTTGTAAGCGCTCCCAAAAAGAGGAACTGTTTCACAGCGCGTAGGAGCAAGTGATTGGGAAACTGGGACAGAAAGTTGATTTGCATCAATTTGCAAAAAAGGAAGCAGGTGACGTGAGGTAATTGGACAGACAGATGAATTACTGAGCGCGAGGACTCGCGCACTGACAGATTCAATGCGTAATTACTGTGAGATTTTCAAAGAGGCGCGCGCTCGTGTTGCTTTTACGTCGACGAGGTGTACACGAAAAGCTTGTGTGCATGTATGAGACCTGGCGGTAGAGTCCATATATCGCGCTTATATAGATAAACACAAGCTGAGGAAGAACTTGCAGAACTTTTTGGCCCCACCGAAATAGGACATAATGCCTGTTCGACGGGGACACGTTGCGCCTCAGAACACCTTTCTGGACACCATCATTCGCAAATTCGAGGGACAGAGTAAGTGAAGACATGTTTATTTATTTATTGTCAAAAGTGCACTGAATGATGATGATTGACGACGATGATTTTTAAATGATTGTTATTAGGATTTGTAGATTATTACGATTTTTTAAAAAGTGTCAGAATAGCTGTATTGTTAAAGGTTTAACATTTTGAAACGTTAACTTTTTAGGATTTTTCTCTCTCTCTCTCTCTCTCTCTCTCTCTCTATATATATATATATATGTGTGTGTGTGTGTGTGTGTGTGTATATATATATATATATATATATATATATATATATATATATATATATATATATAGGCCCTAATATATATATCAACTCTTGAGCATTCTTGTCTCAAATATTTGAGTTTTTTTTTTTTTTTTTTGGTTCATTTACTGTAAGTTAAACCACAACAAAATGTCATATAGTATATCACTCTTTCAGCAAGTCAAGTTAAAACAGACATCCTTTCATCCAGAATGTCGGCTTTTTTTTCCTTTTTTTTTTTGGTTCTACATGGATGTGATTAATGAATATCTTATTTTTAATGTCCCTCAACAGATCGCAAATTCATCATCGCCAATGCTCGAGTTGAAAACTGTGCCATTATCTTCTGTAATGATGGCTTTTGCAGCATGTGCGGCTACACACGAGCAGAGGTCATGCAAAAGCCGTGTACGTGCAGTTTTCTGTATGGGCCACATACTGGACGACCAGCGATGGCCCAGATGGCCAAAGCCTTACTGGGCTCTGAAGAAAGGAAAGTGGAGATCTGCCTATACAGAAAAGATGGTACGTTTATGTGGGGGGTGTTTCTTTAATTTGCATATTTAAACGTTCATTTTGTAGAAGTCATTACAGTGACACTTAAAAATTGTCATAGGCCTTTTATGCTATGACAACAGGCAATAACAAGTTCCTTTGACCACAAGTTAAGAAAGCAAATTTATTCACTTGCATTCATTTAGTTTCATAGTTTTGTCTATGAATTGCAACCTGCATTCAGAGTGTTTCGTTGGACCCACTACTACTCATTCCCTGAACATAACATTATTTCATTTAGCTGAATCCTTCTATGTGACATTTGATGTGTCCCATGAAAATTGATCTTTGAGTATAGCATCCTTTATTGTAGATGCTCAACTTACTGAAAGTGCTATTCTAATTATTTCTATTTATGTCCTTTCCTATTTAAAGACATCATTTATGGATGATGTATTGATTTCCAGGACAGCTGGGAGTTTGAGAATAGGAACAATAGACATAGAAGACATAATTGCAAAGGACAATTTCTCACTATCCAGATCAATTCCCAGTGCTGTCCAAATGGTTGCATAAGGGCATCACAACATTGTGTCCTCTAGTGGTGCTCAGGACAGAGGGCAATGCAGTGGGGATTTACAAGATAGCAACATTACAACATCCATGAGCTCCTATATAGAAATGCTCCTATATGACTATTTATTTAGAGAATATGCTAAAATGTTAACAGAGCTGACAGGGGCGGTTTCTTCATTAGGGCGATTGGGCGTCGCACCACCAAAGTGTGAAAGGGACTTTTTCAATCACATTCGCATTCAACCACAGAGTTACGCTAGCAGTCACTGTTGTTCTGCCTCTGGATATAGTCCAGTCAGCATCAAGTCACGTTCTGTGGAGTACCACCTCTTTTTGGGCGATTTCACTCTGGCCGAGAATTGCCCAGAGTGTTCCCGTAGACTTCCATACAAAGATTTTTTTTTTTGAACTGCAGGGACTGCAATGCACTCTCTATGGGTTCCGGGAGGGCTCGCACTAACGTGCTTTCACATCATATGGAAACTTCACTTGTGCAGCGATTGGTGGAAACAAATATACCTCTATTAATAATCTTTAAGCTGAAGTGACATCCAATAATTTCCTAAGTGCATAACTTACATTTCACGGACATATTCGCCATCTGTTAATGTTAGAAAGTCAAGCAAATATTTTCATTTTGCTGTCATGAGTGGACGAGCTAAACTCGTAGCTAAACTTCCGTGAAGGAGCGCCGCTGTGACAGATGGAGGGCAATAGAATAGGAGCGCAATAATTCTGACTAAAATATACATTGACACTAAAAAAGACCTACAGCTGTATTTTTATGATATCAGTTTTGTTTTTTATTTATTTTCATTTTAAGTTTAGTAAATTTAACTACTTCTTTAAAAATCATTATTTTGTTTTTAGATTGTACTGTTGCAATGTTAGAATGTAATGTGATTTGACCCCTTTTTTTGGATAGACTGCAAGGTAGACAGACTGCAAGGTCACATTCACTGTGTTTGTTTTCATATAGCCTTCAATATGAACATTGTTTGTAGGACAATATTGATCAGGATATGAAATATTTTTTTAAAAAATTAAATACAGTTTAAAAAAAAAAATTCAAATAGAAAAAGAAAATGTAAATACTGAGATTATACCATACATTGCCATTTAGCCCAAAGATTCAGATTTCTTTGGCAATTGGCTATTGCCAAACCCTATACCTTAAACCCTATACCTATATATACCCTATAACCCTATACCTCCAATTAATTTTTTTTAGCACCAGCCGCCACTGAGAGCTGATAAACATATTCATAATCCATCCTAAGGTTTAGAATGTCCCAGCACAGGGTATTTTTCCACTGATCTGGATGTTAGAAATACTTCCCAATGTGACCCTGTGTAACCAAACCACTCTAAATTTCTCAGGTGTGCTCAGGCTACATTTAGTCATTCCGAAATATGAGACCTTCTCTTTTCTGACTTTCTTACATTGACGTCTAAATCTCATTACAGTATGTCATTGGTAACAGTAAACTTTAGGATATATATGTGTACAATCATGCTAATGTTCAGACTTTTATCAGGGTCTGTGGTACTGTAACAGTATATAAACCTGTATGTCAAATCCATCACCCTGCACCTACCAAGATTGGACGTCATGTTCACTATGCATATTGGAATTAATAGCCAGAGGCGTTGCAATAGGGCAGGCAAGCCAGCCAGCCTTTTTCAACCTTGAGCAGCACTTACTCACGGTATGTAGAAAATGCATGATTTGATTTGTTAAACATAAAAAGGACTTATCCGCCTGATCCAAGTGTTTGTGCGGAGTGTGGAGCGCGCTCTGCATGACATGGAGGCGCAGGCGCGATTACTTGCATTTTCCTATAAACAGTGGAAACAACTTAAAATACTCCATCATTTCTGGCCATACAGAAAAGAATAATGCATCAGTCGCAACTACTTTTATTTGTGTAAACTCACAATAACAAGAAAACGTTGTGCTTTTGTAAAATAAAACAAAACAATCAGGGCGCGCTTTCATGGTCTCAAAAATAAACCGAAACACAGCGTATACTAGCCTCACGTACATGAGAAATATATCTATATAAAGCTTGAAATGTCCACTTTTAAACGAAAAAATTTGTATCGAAAGCAAATACCGTCTGATTATGTAATCCGGATCTACTTTACAGCGGAGATGTATGGAGATGTTTGTAGTCGACACTGTTTTAGAAAACACTAGTTTATTGTTAAACAATTAAAATGCCTCGCTATTTTTAAGACATATTTATTATCATTAGCCTGCTTTTGCAGCCAGATTTATGCATGCGTTTGAGCGCAGAATAGGCTATATTCCTCCATGCACCCAGTATTTAAGCAGAAATTAATTTAAAAGTGCGATTAGTCGACTAATTGCTTAAATGAATGACTACTAGTCACTAGAAAAATCTTTAGTCTATGGCAACTCTAATCAATACATTTAATATAGTTTACATTATTTAATTAGTAATAAGTATCCAGCTCTTTACATTCAATTAGTTAAGTTAACAATTAGTTAATGAACTAATTAAATAATAAAACAAAGATTAAATTAAGATGCTAACTATATGTTTCTTGCTTATTCCACCACGCAAATTACTGTTTTTAAGGTGACAATCTGTTACACATTTGAAGATTTATTGTATCTTGAAGATTGTTGTATTGTATCTTATAAAGATGAAGAGTGACATTTCGTTAATTAAAAAAACAAGCACATAATGTTGTAAAAATTAAACAACTTATGTTCTGTTAGATGTTCTGTGTTTTGACTTGAATTTTGTATAATAATATCTTTAGGTAATGATGATATATTAACAAAAAAATCATAAAACATATATAAAATACACACACACACACACACACACAAATATATATAGAGGGGCGTAGCACAAGATCCCGGGCCCTATAGGCAGTCCTGATGGGCCCCCATGTTCCAAATAAAATATATTCCAGACTTTTCAAGGGCCCTCTCTCCCCTTGGGGCCCTGGTAATCAGTACTGGTTTTACCCCCAGTCCGACACCCCTGTATATATATATATAAAGGGCCTCATTGATTAATTTTGCCAATGAGGGGGCCCCACTCAGTGTTGGTTTGCCTCTGTCAATAGCCATATAAATATAAACTATTGTTAGGGTTCAGATGCCATGTTTAAAGGTTTAAAGGGTTAGTTCACCCAAAAATGAAAATTCTGTCAGTAATTCTGTCAGCCTTCTTCAACAGCCTTCAACAGTAAATATAAATGATGATGCAGTTTTGTGTGCGAGTCCCAAAACAACCTTAAAAATGGTTGAGAATTAATCAGCAGAAAGACTTTGCACTAAGATTTTTTAGTTACTCTAAAGCATAAATACAAGAAGATGTGGACGTGTTATAAATGTGTAGATGGCTATAGTCCAGAGGATCATTTATTACTGAAAACTAATGCGAGGTAATGAAGGTGTCATGGTCAGTAATGACGTCCTACAGTCTGGAGAGGACTACTGGAAGTTTCTACACAAATTACCTGCTGGAAGGACACACGAAAAGCTCCTCCGAGGGAACTTTGAAGGATAATGATGCTTCAGCAAAAAGCTGCAATACATAGAAAGGCCATGGGGAAATATTCAAAACCTTCTAAGGATAAAACTAGTTTAATCAGCATATAACAGTTTTGTTACCCAGTGCACAAATGTCTGTTTTCCCGTAAAGGACTCTTGTTGCCACAAAGATCCTTGCCTCTGAAGACAGTTCTTGGGAAGGACGTTGAAAGCATGAGCGTGGAACTAATGGTGGTTGCACAAGTAATCCTTCAACACAAAAGAGCAATTCCAAAGTCGACTCAATTAGTGAATGCCCATCCCTTTTTAAAGTATGTTGGCCCTATGAGGTTTAACTGTGAAGAAAATGACGGTGAACTGTATAAAGCATAGCAGATTATCCCTTAATAATGACCCCTGGGGCAGTTTGTGCTCTTGCAGTAAATGATCTGGGGCGACTTTTAATAAGAACTCCCCATTTCAAACTTTTCTTACATTTTTTTCTTTTATATTTAATAAAAAATAATGGTATTATTCTTTTCACTTCAAGGAATACTTCACCAAAATTAAAATTCTGTCATTTATTTGTTGCATGCCTTCATGATGAGTTATTTATAGTAGAATAACCAAGCTGCTTTTTCTTAATCAAACCTAACGCCCGTTTCACACATACTCCGTTTGCAGTGCGTATGCGGTGCGTATTTTTTTCCGTACCCATGTTAACAGGTTAGAGCTTTCACACTGCACGCGGTTGCAGTCCGTCGATCCGTTCCAGTTGCGGTGCGTATACAGCAGTGCAGAGATCGTTTCCGCACCGAGTCTATTTTTGCTGTGCTGCAAACGCTGAATTAAAGTGACAGCGCATGTTTCGTGGTCAAAATGAACACATATTGACCTGAAAATGTAGAAATTTCACCATAAATGCGATTAATGAAATAAAATGTAGTAATCTCACCATAAATGTATTTAATTAAATACTACTTTTTCCACAAGACCGGGGTAAAGCAAGGAAAGCTACAATTTACCTCAACAAGGCGACATACAACACTTGTCTCATTCGTGGAGGTAAAAAAAAACAAGTTCTTTGTGACATGCAAGATTTATTGTATTAAAATTTAAATGAAAAAGAAAAGGCATGCGAGTGGGCTGTTTTTGTCAATTTTAAGTTTTAATTTAAAATGTTTGCGATTTAATATGTAGGCTACATGGTTAAATTTTATCACTTGCTTGAGCAACTTAATATAAGTAGAAGTAGGCTATGCATTGAATAATAGGCTGCCGTTGTTTAAATTGTGTTTAAACGTGCATACGTCTATTAAAGAGTGTATGTACAAAGAGAATCGCAATGCTGAGACGTTAAGACCGGGGTAAATCAATGGAAAATACAATTTACCTCAACAAGGCGACATAATGAACAACACTCGTCTCATTCGTGGAGGTGGAAAAACAAGTTCTTTGTGACATGCAAGATTTATTATATAAAGATTTAAATTATGCAAGGAAAGGGTATGAGTCTGATGTTTTTGTCAATTTTACGTTTTAATTTAAAATGTAGGCTTTGCGATTTTAAGTAGGCTACATGGTAAAATATTTTACCACTTGCTTGAGCAACTTAATATATAATTATATAGAAGTAATGTATTTAATAATATGTTGTTTAAATTGTGTTTAAACGTGAATACATCTATTAAAGAGTGTAGGCTATATGTGTACAAAGAGAATCGCAATGCTGACAAAAAAACATTTTTTAAATAAAAGTTGCTGATAACTTCTTGATTTGAAATACAAATTGAGAGTAGGCCTATGTATTTGTGGTATAGCCAGCAGCGGATCAGTTACGCACTGCAAACGCAGCATATGTGAAAGCACTATTGCGCGTGCTGCTCCTGCACTGCATACGCAATGCAACACGCACCGCACACGCACTGCACACGGAGTATGTGTGAAACGGGCGTAATGGTGAGCACGTATGTCAAGCATGGGCAAAATTTTTATCTGTTCTTCACACACACACACACACACACAGGGCCGTTTGAAGGAATTTGGGGGCCCCAAGCAAAATGGACATGGAGGCCCCCCCAATAAAAAACATATTATAATTCCGTCCGTTCGAAAAAAAAGTTGCACTAACTGTTTGTTACAAGCAGCATTTGCCATCAGGCAGGTAGCTAACATAAACATATTTTTTCTAGCCTACCTGCTGCAAAATTACACCATTTGTACAAGACAAGTGGAGCTATTTTATCCAGTGTAATTTATCACTTACCACTAGGGGTGTAACAAAATTCACGGTTCGGTTCAATACGATACACACGGTTTGGTATGTTTTCGATACAGCAAAAAGAAAGAAATGCCAATTTCCTTGATTTATTTATTTTTCTTCTTTTTTTAATTAAAACTAGCATCATAAAATATGATTTCTTTTTACTTTGAGCAATTCTGGAGCTATAATTGACTCTTCTTAGGAGCATATAAAACAAAACAGCTCCTTGGAAAAAATTAAATGTAATATTGTAGTAGTTATAAACAAATGTTTATTTTAGTTAAGATTAACATTTGAGGGCATTGTATTCATAATGTCAAAATAAAACCGACGTAATGTTACTTGAAGGCATTATAGCCTACTATTCCTGCCAAACTATGTGAATGTTTCTCACTACATCTCGCAGCGATGTTATTACTTCTGTGGCGAATTCAAATGCTTTCTTTACTGGATCTCTTATTAGCGCTGTGTAGTAACAGTGTCGCATGATCACGATCGGCTCGCGCTGCACTGGTCCAAACTGATAAACAACGGTCCGTCAACCACACAATAACGAGTAGCCCAGTTTCGTTCCGCTTGCATTACGTTTGCACATTTGATGCTGGGCAATGTTGTCTCTACATTATGAGCGCGCTTGCCACGCGCAACGCGCCTACATTTGAAATAACGAAATTTTGGTCGGCAGGAAAATTGATCCAACGAACCGTTCGGTTTGAAAATGCATACCGAACACTGAACCGAAAGCCTCGTACCGAACACTGAACCGAAAACCTCGTACCGAACGGTTCAATACGAATACGTGTATCGTTACACCCCTACTTACCACTATCTTGTTTTTTCTTATCCTCCTCTTCCTTTCTCTTCATTCTTTTCTGGCTTCCTGAAGCATAATTCCGCTTCATGATGACTGCCGAGGAGTTTTTGTATTTTGCCGGCAGCAGAGATCGCGTGGTTGGCTGTCAGCGACTACTGAGAGGGGCCCCCTTGAGGGGGATCCCGATAACAGTGTCATTGCACTTTACTGCATTGACTATCAAAGGGGCGCTCACACAGTTTGTCGTTGCATTTTATTCTTAACAAGTCGTTGTCTTGGGGCCCCAGGCCAGCTCGGGGCCCCAAGCAATTGCTTGGTTTGCCTGCCTTGTCGCGACGGGCCTGCACACACACACACACACTGTTCACACTGTATCGCAACTGTTCAGATCAGATTTCTGTGTCCTGTGGTGCTCGTTTTCCAGAATATCTGCATTGGTTTCTATGGCAATGACGTTGCGTTCGTAGGCATACGCCAAAAACAACAACAACAACAGAAACATGGAGGGGTTTGCAATACAGATGTTGCCTTATTTACAATATGACAATGTGTAGCCGATGCGCTGGACTACCGCATCTTAATAATAATAATTCATTACATTTATATAGCGCTTTTCTCTGCACTTAAAGCGAGAATACATATGGAAGGGGGGAATCTCCTCAACCACCACCAATGTGCAGCATCCACCTAGATGAAGCGACGGCAGCCATATACTGCGCCAGAACCCCCACCACACACCAGCTTATTGGTGGAGAGGAGACAGAGTGATGAAGCGAATTAGTGTATATATATATATATATATATATATATATATATATATATATGAAGACTTCAGATGCAAAAGCCTCTAAGTGCCATCTGAAATTTCCTTCTAGAATGATCATTTTTTATCAAGCTTGTATGTTTATGTTCACTTATTTCACTTTAATGGCAATGAAAATTACCTATTAATTGTCATTAAAGTGAAATTACTGAACTTAAATATGAGCTTGATAAAAATACAAATTTTAGAATAAAATTTCAGATGGCACTTAGAGGCTTTTGCATCTGAAGTCTTCATATATATATATATATATATATATATATATATATATATATATATATATATATATATATATACACAGTGGGGAGAACAAGTATTTGATACACTGCCGATTTTGCAGGTTTTCCTACTTACAAAGCATGTAGAGGTCTGTAATCTTTATCATATGTACTCATCAACTGTGAGTGACGGAATCTAAAACAAAAATCCAGAAAATCACATTGTATTATTTTTAAGTAATTAATTTGCATTTTATTGCATGACATAAGTATTTGATCACCTACCAACCAGTAAGAAATCCGGCTCTCACAGACCTGTTAGTTTTTCTTTAAGAAGCCCTCCTGTTCTCCACTCATTACCTGTATTAACTGCACCTGTTTGAACTCGTTACCTGTATAAAAGACACCTATCCACACACTCAATCAAACAGACTCCAACCTCTCCACAATGGCCAAGACCAGAGAGCTGTGTAAGGACATCAGGGATAAAATTGTAGACCTGCACAAGGCTGGGATGGGCTACAGGACAATAGGCAAGCAGCTTGGTGAGAAGGCAACAACTGTTGGCGCAATTATTAGAAAATGGAAGAAGTTCAAGATGACAGTCAATCTCCCTCAGTCTGGGGCACCATGCAAGATCTCACCTCGTGGGGCATCAATGATCATGAGGAAGGTGAGGGATCAGCCCAGAACTACACGGCAGGACCTGGTCAATGACCTGAAGAGAGCTGGGACCACAGTCTCAAAGAAAACCATTAGTAACACACTACGCCGTCATGGATTAAAATCCTGCAGCGCACGCAAGGTCCCCCTGCTCAAGCCAGCGCATGTCCAGGCCCGTCTGAAGTTTGCCAAAGACCATCTGGATGATCCAGAGGAGGAATGGGAGAAGGTCATGTGGTCTGATGAGACAAAAATAGAGCTTTTTGGTCTAAACTCCACTCGCCGTGTTTGGAGGAAGAAGAAGGATGAGTACAACTCCAAGAACACCATCCCAACCGTGAAGCATGGAGGTGGAAACATCATTCTTTGGGGATGCTTTTCTGCAAAGGGGACAGGACGACTGCATCGTATTGAGGGGAGGATGGATGGGGCCATGTATCGTGAGATCTTGGCCAACAACCTCCTTCCTTCAGTAAGGGCATTGAAGATGGGTCGTGGCTGGGTCTTCCAGCATGACAACGACCCGAAACACACAGCCAGGGCAACTAAGGAGTGGCTCCGTAAGAAGCATCTCAAGGTCCTGGAGTGGCCTAGCCAGTCTCCAGACCTGAACCCAATAGAAAATCTTTGGAGGGAGCTGAAAGTCCGTATTGCCCAGTGACAGCCCTGAAACCTGAAGGATCTGGAGAAGGTCTGTATGGAGGAGTGGGCCAAAATCCCTGCTGCAGTGTGTGCAAACCTGGTCAAGAACTACTGGAAATGTATGATCTCTGTAATTGCAAACAAAGGTTTCTGTACCAAATATTAAAGGATTAGTTCACTTTTAATAAAAACTTTTGCTGATAATTTACTCACCCCCATGTCATCCAAGATGTCCATGTCTTTCTTTCTTCAGTCGAAAAGAAATTAAGGTTTTTGATGAAAACATTCCAGGATTTTTCTCCATATAATGGACTTCAATGGGCCCCAAATGGTTCAAGGTCCAAATGACAGTTTCAGTGCAGCTTCAAAGGGCTTTAAACGATACCAGACGATGAATAAGGGTCTTATCTAGCGAAACGATCGGTCATTTCCAAAATAAATAAAAAAGTTTAAGTTTTATAAGCACAAATGCTCGCCTTGCTCTGTTCTGTGATGCGCGTTAGTGATGTCATGTAATACGCAATTACGTTGAAAAGGTCACGCTTGATGTAGGTGGAAGTACATTATGTGATTTTCTGGATTTTTGTTTTAGATTCCGTCACTCACAGTTGAAGAGTACCTATGATAAAAAACTTCTATATGCTTTGTAAGTGGGAAAACCTGCAAAATCGGCAGTGTATCAAATACTTGTTCTCCCCACTGTATATATATATACACCCCAACCCCAACTTTCGAAAGACATCTTGGGATTTTTAATGACCACAGGGAGTCAGGACCTCGGTTTAAACGTCTCATCCGAAGGACGCTGCTCTTTGACAGTATAGTGTCCCCATCACTTTACTGGGGCGTTAGGACCCACACAGACCACAGGGTGAGCGCCCCCTGCTGGCCCCACTAACACCTCTTCCAGCAGCAACCTGGTTTTCTCAGGAGGTCTCCCATCCAGGTACTGACCAGCCTCAACCCTGCTTAGCTTCAGTGGGCAACTAGTCTTGGGCTACAGGGTGATATGGCTGCTGTCTTATGAGGCAGCGGCAGAAACGCAGGAGGCTGATATGCGTGGCTTTATGCGTCTCAAAATTCAACGTGTCTCCATTATTGTAATTTTCTGCTCAACTTGCTCTGCAACGACACAACCTTGTTTATGCAGTGGCTTTCAGCATGTTTCCTATAACAGCGTCTGACATGTTTACGTTTTACGTGGCGTGAGAAAGTGACATAAACCAAATGAAATCTGATTAGACAGATCTGAGATTTCAATAGAACTTCAAACCACATATGAATGCAGCTCAAAATGAATTGGTAGACATTTCATGTGATTTTTTTGTTGTTGTTGTTTTTGTTGTTGTCATTCAAACTTGCTAAATGTGATCAGATTTGGACTGACAGTCTGAACGAAGTCTCTGGTCCCCATTCACTTTCATTGAACTTAAGTTAAAGGCTGTTCACATTTAGCCTGATTAAGCAATGTGAATGTGCAATGCAATGATGCTCTTGAATCGAAACAATAGATCCCTATGTAGCTATTCACACTGGGCGTGGTCAATCACGGCATGATTAAAGTGTTTTTTTTTTTTTACCAGTGTGTCTGTGGCAAGGAATTGCAGAGAAAATGGGAATCGATGATGAGTTTAAAGTCTTAAGCATTATAGATAGTTGTGTTGCTGGTGTAGTACCAAACTTTATTTATCTTAATTTAAGCCTAATGTTGTATGTTGTGCAGTAGACAAGGTTTAAGCCAAATGTGCAAATGTGTTAAACCCTAGTGTGGAGGCATGAAATGTGAAACATTGCTTTATAAAAGATAAAATAATCTAAATATTATAACATGAGCAGTAACAACCACATTAATTATAATAATGCAGAACTGCTGAATAATCAAACATTCTAAAACATGACCCATTTATGAGTGTAACAAGGAGAGGTCCAATGGAAAACCTCCGTTCAACGCATAAGACAGAGGATGACCCTGCTCATCAGTCTTCATATTCTGGTAATGGCCTCCTCTGCTATAATTAGACAGAGTAATGACTGAAACCATCTCTAGGAGTTAATTATTTAAATGTCCGTTCTTCATCCCTGAACTCTCATAGGAGAGTCTATCAGAAAGCCCTCTTCAGCATTCAGCTGAGTTTGGAATTTCTTACTTAAAAGATGCTGATAGACTTTATTGACTTTTTCTGTTTGCATGTTGCTAACCTGATCTTGCAGTTTATATAACCATAGGATCAAAGTTAGAGTCAAACTTTCTGAATGCCTTATAAGTGAAAATGATCAAATATTATGCATTGTATATGTTGAAATATCATCCTGTAGTTTAATTCTGTTTTTATCTACAGTTTATTTATTTATATATATATATATATATATATAAAATATTTTAATTTTTATTATTATTATTTTATTGTAGAGCATTGTATTTAAAGCTTTTGTTTGGCACTTTGATTTATTGATTACGTTGTGTTTGCTTTGATGTGCCAACGGTTCAAAATTTGTTTCACATGTCAAATTCCAGGGTATTTTCAGAGCTACCAGTGTAACATGAACTTTGGCAAGCTTGTAGTTGCTGTTTTTCTGAAAGGAGTCATGTATATGGCAGCAGTTTAACTCAAACCTCAGGCTATTATCTAAATTTGCATGCAATTTGTTTTATTATGATATTCAAATCTTACGAGTAAATTGAGAGGATAAGGAAGCACAAGGACACATACTGGCGATACAGAGCTGCCTGCTACATCTCGCTTTCTTTATGTTATTGCAGCAGGTATTCAAAATAATAAATTCTTGTCCAACATGCAAGTAGAAAAGTTGCATGAGATATATGCCTGTAGAGTTCTGCAAATTTCTGTAGAACTTATATGCAACTCGTTCATGAAGTTGCATAAATCCCTTGGCCAATGTGTATTTGATTATTAAGTTTCCTATAGCTAATTTGATAGTACTTGCATAGATGTGACTTTTATGTAATGTATACAGGTAAAGATGGAATATATTTTTGCTTTCTTGGTGATGCAGCAAGTAAAAGTGGTCTAATGGAAAACAAAGTAATGATTCATTGACATGAAACCTGTAGTTCAGTAAGTGAGTCATATGTTGGTTCACTAAAGGCTGTGACAGATTCTATGTAGGCCTCTACATGGAATGTAAAACACTGAAAACAACACTTCAACATTGCCAGGACACTAAATGCCTTGTTAATCTGCAAATGATTAACCTTAGTGATAGACCAAGGTCACAAAAAGCATTTTAAACTGATCAATTATTCTTTTCTCTCTATAACCACCACTTCCAAAAGGACTTGTGGTTTTCAAATTGTAATGGATGGTTTTCCGTAATATCTAGCTGAAAGCACAGGATGAAAATGATACAGTGCATCTAAAACTGAATCCTCATGACAGACAAGAGGATGTGGTGGAGAGGAGGAGAAAGATGAGGGTGTGTGTCAGGCTTTAGAGCCACTAAATCCCATTATTAATTTCAGTTTTCTATGGTGCTTATGTTCTTATGAAAACAATACAATTTCCTCTGGTGGCATTAACCTCCCTCGTCCTAATAGCCGCCTCTGTCCTTGGTACTGAAAAAGTCAAAATCCGATTTAGTTTGTAAGGTTTGCAAATGAAAGCTTGTCTTTTTTTCATGGATGTAAACAGACATACCTTGACATTTGCAAATTAAAGCACGAGTAAATCTTGAGAATGTGTGTGAGCATCTCTTAAAAGGCTTGAACTTGCAAATTAGGCACATTGACCTGGTCACACCCTTTTGTGTTTCACTTGCAATGTTGTATCTTGCGACATTTCAATATAAAATGTATTTATGGAGCACTTAACCTGTATAATAACACATCAGCATTTGTTCTTACCTGTATTGGTCTGGTATCTTATACACTGTGAAGATTATGACGCAGAAGATGCTCGTGTTAAGCAGCAGATGGTTATGCTCTCTGTGACTGTGTTTTACAGTAGCAGATGCTGCTGGTATGAATGAAATGATTTACAGAGGAATAGAGAAGTGTTTCACTTTTTAATCCCTGAGAGATGGCACCATGTTCCCGGTTGAATTGTCGTCCTGCCTGCCCTTGAGTTCATCTCTGTTGTGAACCACTCCTGGCTATCAATGCTGGCCCATCAAACTGGCACAGAGAGGGGCTGATTGGTTTGGCAGTGTGAGAGAGCAGGAACCACAGTGCCAATGTGGGACGGCTATCAGTTGCCACAGTGAACAGTCAGGGCTCAGGACTTCTGCCAAGCTGGTCATCACAGACCTTAACACAGACCTTCTACGCACTCATAGATTGTGATAGCTTTTGTGGTAAACGTGTTGTAAAAAATAATAAATCCACTTAAATACTTGTCATCTGTTTGAATCAACTGTGTTTGGAATCTATTGTTGTATGCTGTCCTCTAGTGGTGACAAACATATGAAGAGCTTTTTCTGTACTGATGTCAAGTGACCCCAGAATTTTTTAGTCTCTGAATGTGTGGCCATTATTGCAAATGTTCAGATTTCCCCATCTCAACGCAGGTGTGTGTTTGCCGTGCCTTGTGGATGTGGTTCCAGTTAAGAATGAGGATGGTTTAGTCATCATGTTCATCCTGAACTTTGAGCTGGCAGGTCAGCCGGACAGACCCATCGACAGCTCACCGGGCAGAGACATCAACCACAAACACACCATCCCCTGGCTCTCTAAAGGTACTCAGATCGGACTGACAGATTTAATTCATTACATTATACTGTATTTGAATTTCAGATTTGGTGTTGCTTCCTCACATTTGTAAAGAATGTGTGACAATTATGTTCAGGAATATTTTGTATTGTACAATTAATTGATGCACTTTAGTAGTAGTTCCTTGTAACTTAAAGGATTGTAAGTATAAATTCGAGACAATCATAATTTTTTTTAATGATCAATGAAATTGTTTCTTTACGTTTACATCTCCCATAACCAAAATACTGTTTTTTTACAGTACAATACAACAATAAAAAACAGGCATTATAAATATTATAAGTCTTATGAAGATGCATGAATATTTGAGTAATAAAATAAAGAACAATTTTATTAGATATTTTGACATTTTTATTTTTAGATTCTATCTATCTATCTATCTATCTATCTATCTATCTATCTATCTATCTATCTATCTATCTATCTATCTATCTATCTATCTATCTATCTATCTATCTATCTATCTATCTATCTATCTATCTATCTATCTATCTATCTATCTATCTATGTTATGGAAGCTTGTTTCCGCCATTGAATAAAACATTTGAAAAGATAATTGTGACATTTTATCTCACTTTTTTCTCAGAATTGCGAGATATAAACTCGCAATTGCATGTTATAAAGTCAGAATTGCGAGATGTAAACTGCAATAAATTGATAAAAAGTCGCAATTACCTTTGTTATTTTTTATTCTGTGGCAGAAACAAGCTTCCGTAGTCTGCCTATCTGGCTCTTACTGAAAATGTTGAGTAATTTATGTAAAGTTACTTGTCCTGTGAACACCGTTGTATCCTGCTTTTCTTTAGAGACCAAATGGTGGTATTTATTGGTAGACTTGTTAGACTATTGTCATAATCCATTTGAATTATAATTTCATGTTTTTGCTGGCAAAACATGTATATCTAATATAATGGCATATTTATAAGCTGCTTGCAAAACATTTTATGGTGTCACAATACACACCTATTTTTAAATGGCCATCAATGAAGATGTATTTAGACAGCAGGATGGTTACAGCATAGCTATTCATACTTTGCAGTCACGTGACTACCATGGATACCTGGCGGGCAACAAACTGGTATTTTCAACGTAGAATCCTGTAGTTCCAGGTCTTTCTAGTAGCTATCAAGTCTGTTAGTGAGCTAGCTGCATAACTAGGGACTAGGATTAACTCCAAGGTAGCTAAATTGTGTAAAGCAGACAAGGTTTTTTAAGATAATCGAGCAGTAATAATTCCTCCGTAAATAATCTAGCTCTACTGTTGGGTCATCTCTGGTTCTCATTGAAAATCATAGATATCACAAACCTCAAAACAACCTATCACACACTTTTGTTGTTGTTAGCAAAAGACGACAGCTGTTACTGTGCGTTCACACCGCCACCGTCGAGAGCATCAAAGTGCCCAGAAGTCATTCATTTTCAATGAATTTTGCCGCTCTCGCCGGCGGCGGTGTGAACGTACAGTTAGCCTAGCTTAGACTCATAACACAAACAGCTGACTCGCTGAACCAGCTGGTGGTGTTGATTGACGAAACTACAGGGTAACTTAAAGACACGATTAATTACATGATCATACACCCATTGTATTCAAACAAATGTTGAAATTACCTTTGATGGAGTGATGGAATGATCACTGCACAGACGTGTAATGTTATACTGTGAAGGTTGCTTATCTCATCTGCGGTTAGTGCAGTGGTTCTCAATTCCAGTCCTCGTGACCCACTGCTCTGCACATTTTGTATGTCTCCCTTATTTAACACACCTGAACCAGATCATCAGCTCATTAGGAGAGACTCCATGAACTGAACTGAGTGTGTCAGATAAGAGAGACATACAAAATGTGCAGAGCAGTGGGTCACGAGGACTGGAATTGAGAACCACTGGGTTAGTGCATCCAATCACACAACAACTATCTGGCATGTCGTTTACACCTCAAAACACCAACTTTTGTATAGTAAAACTGGTGACGTCCTGGCAAGATCCTTGATTAGTTTACTGGGTTTCGTTGCTGGAGAACGACGTTCTTGCCCGCCAGCCAGTACTTGTGACGTCACGTGCAAAGTATGAATAGCATGTATGGGACCCCAATTCATGAGCTACCATTATTGTGTTTGAATTATGCAATGTAATGATGATCTGATAAAATACTTAACTTCCTATGTCCTCAGCAAGAAGACACAGACTCAGGCTGCCTTTGCCCCTGCTGCGCTCCCTGAGTGGCAGTAAACAGTCTCTGCATGAAGATTCTGAAAAAGGCTACATGCAGCCGATGCCCCATATGGGCCATGAGTCTGTAGCCCTGGACAAACTGCTCTCCCTGCCTGAACGCTCTGCACTCGGGGGATCTCAGCTGTTGTTGTGGGAAGATAAGGCTCAAAATGAGCCTGAAAGTGAGCCACGGCCATCAGAAGTGTCCCCTCCCCTGCCTCAGGGCTTCTCCCAGTCCTCCCCGCGTCTGCACAACCTCACCTCAGAGGCCTGTCCGTCCAGCTGCAGTATGGCCCACAGCCGCTCCTGTGAGAGCTTGTGTGGCATGCGCCCCTCACCCTCCACCACTGACTTCAACTGGGACAGGAAGCTGCCCGTCAGACCTAGTAGCACAGGTGATGATAGAACCAATTGGCCAATTAGCTAAAGACCATGGAGTGATATAAGATAGTAGCACCGACATGTTGCCATGTACAGTCCAATAAACAGTACAACAGTCATTATACTAGTATTCCAGAGAGCCATGTAATAATTGAAAACAAATACATGCAACATTAGTTGATGAGATTAATTAGACCTTTGTTATTTTTTTCCTTCTAGGCGCCATGCACCGCAAAGCCAGCTTACAGAATTCTACTTCTGACTCAGATCTCGTTCGGCTCCGGACCTCAGTTCGGGGTCCTCAGATATCACACAACTTAGATATGAAGCCGGACCCCTTAATTGCTGTTCCGCCCAGTGAGATTGACATCATCGCCCCCTGCAAACTAATAGACCGGACCCATAATGTGACAGAGAAGGTCACTCAGGTGAGGTTTTTCACTCATACGGTTGCAGGGTGGAAGTCTATTGTGAGCAAAAAGCATTGTGACTTATTAAGAATGTGTTTTATTAAGAATCTTTGAGAATGTGATGTTTTAAAACTGATCAATGACAAAATAGGGAATTTGCAGGAATGTTAAATAATGATCTTTAATCCTGAAAATATCAGATGTAGAGCACAACAATTCTCTGTGGTATGAACTTCTGTTCTGAGTATTGTTTTACTGAGGCTGCGTTTACACTTGGCATTAACATGTGACCCTTATCCGGATGTTGTCCACATACGCATTGAATAGACAAGTGTAAACGCACTTCTGATCGGAATGTTATCCGATCAGCGTGTCCAGGTTCGGAGGTAGTCGAGGACGCATTGTGATCGGTTCTCAGTGTAATGTAAACGCAATCCAGTCATCTTGTCTGCATTCACAGGTGGACGTCACACAAAACCCCGCCACTGTCATTATTCCCCCTCCTCTCTCCAGGAATTACTGCACGTAGCTGTGTGGTTTTGCAATACAGTCGAGTGCGAAGTACATCGCAAATATACTGAAATGTTTGCCTTAGCCCCCGAAAGTTGCAGAATCATTAATTTTCTGTAAGCAACGTGCATTTTTCCCAGCACAGCTGGCAACGTTCTCGGACCCACGTTTCTCTGTACCATACGTTTCTCTGTGTTTCCATTATGGCATCTATCCACATTATTAGTACTTGCAGCCTCTTCATCCTCCTCATTTTGCGAGATTTGTAAAATGTCCCCCGACTGAAAACTGTTTTTAAAAGAAAACCCACCACTTCAGGTCGATTTTGCACCGCAGCCATCCTTTTTTTTTGCGGGAATACGAGATCCAATCTATTATCCAGATACAGAAGCCACTTGATGTGGACAGGTATAAAAGCACCATGTCCTGATTGGCTTATGATCCGATCTGCTTGATCGGATCACAGTGATCGCATGTTAATGCCAAGTGTAAACGCAGCCAGATATTTTGGGGTTTTCAATGGCTGTTGTCTACACTACCGTTTACAAGTTTGGGGTTGGTAAGATTCTATAATATGTTTGAAAGAAAACCCTTATGCTCACCAAGACTGCATTTCATATAATCAAAAATACAGTAAAACCATAATATTGTGAAGTATTATTATGCAGCAATAATATATTAAGCAGCACTGCTACTTTCAGCTTTCGGTTGCAAATGAGGAGGAAACGGATCTAAATGCAGCGGTTATAGATTTATTAAACAAAACCCTCAGAACACTAGAAAACTAGGAATCAGAACAATCGATTAAAGCGCAACGAGACAGAAAGAAATCTAGAGTTAAATACACAGACAAACCAATCAACCAAATGAATAACAGGTACACATTATTCAAAGCATGAAAAACCATGGAAACGAACTGAAAACTAGGGCTGTGTCCGAAATCACCCCTTATACCCTTAAATAGGGCATTATTTGAGGGAACAGCCGTTTGTAGTGGTGTCCGAAACCATAGTGGATGTTATCATTCAATCCCACAATGAACTGCAATAGTGAATGTACAACCGATGTATGCTCAGCGGCTAGAGAGAATACCCATAATGCACTGTGACAGAGTGCATCTGTTTATCTTACTACTGGAGCTGCCAGTTTGATAAGTTTCAAATAATTATTAAACAGCAAGCACAAACTTCTAGCGCACTCAGTGTCCGAATTAACTCACTCGTTTTCATTCACTCCCTCAAGTGAACTATATTAGTGGACTAATATAGGGAATAGTGAATGAGTGTGTAGGGGACGATTTCGGACACAGCCTAGGACACAGAACTAAAACATGTGACAAACCCACCCAACACAGAGACAAACCCAGATTATCCCATTAAGATATAAATTGGTCTGACTGATATATATAGGCCTATCACCAGTTTTTTTTTTCTATCCAGTTGGTGGCAGTAGAAACAGCTTTATGGAATACATGTGCATGTAGCAGTGAATATTTAGGATTTTGGTAACACTTAAAGCCTTTCTGTATAATGCATTATAATGGTATTCATAATATAATGCATTATATCTTTTCATAAATAATTGTAGCCAATGTTAAAATGCATTGTAATTTTGCAGATTCCTTGTAATAATCCCAGACATCTGAAATTGTCCGTTTGCCATGTGATTTATTGCATTATACTTTCATAAGGTATGTTATGAGGTAGTATTACAATGTATTATAACTGTGGTTACAATTATTCATGAGACCATACAAGGCACTATAAGGTGCATAACAAGGCATAATTAATGCATTATATATAAATGCTTCAGGCAAAGTGTTACCAAGAATTTAAACTGTGGTCTCAGGGAATTCTCCAAAGCAATGTAAAAAAAAAAAAAAAAAAAAAAAAATAGATAATACATATGCAGTTCACTCGTCGTGCAGTCTTTTATAATTGTTCCACTGGAATATCTCATACCTGGGATTAATGTAGCGTCCTTGTCAGTCATATAGGCCGCTGCACACGGCTGGCTGAACAGACACTTGCCCTGCATTCCCATTTGAAGGGCATTACAACAGAGCACAGAGGGAGAATGAGGTCATGCCAAGGGTCACATGGCACATGCCGCGAGGTGTCCTTCCATTTTCAGCTGAGTTATCTGGATGCCCCATGACAGAAAGATCTATATCTCCTCAACTGAGCAGCCATTAGCACTCATGTGAGTGTGTGTTCAGAGATGCTTAGTCATTTGTCTCTGTTTAGACCAGTGCCCTGTTGACATAATCGGTATTATCACTATTTAGGAGTAGATTTGATTTAATTGAAGTTCATTCACCCATTATAAAATTATAATAAAAATTATAATAATTATCTAAATATTATTTTAAAAAGTGTTTTTCATATTAGTATTTTATTTTTTTCAGTCACATTTTTATCACAAGCTTTTTCGTTTGTATATTCTAATAAATAAGTCTTGCATATCAGATTTTTTCTTTTTAAAGTAATACTTTTATTCAGCAAGGATGCATTAAATTAATCAAAAGGGATAGTAAAGATTTTCATTATAATGTTACAAAAGATTTCAATTTCAAATAAATGCTGTTCTTTTGAACTTTCTGTTCATCAAAGAATCCTATAAAAGGTGGTTTCCACAAAAATGTTAAACAGCACAACTGTTTTCAACATTGATAATAATAACAACTGCTTCTTGAGCAACAAATCAGCATATTAGAATGATTTCTGAAGGATCATGTGATACTGAACACTGGCGTAATAATGCTGAAAATTCAGTTTCACCATTCCCACCAGGAATAAATAATATTTTAAAATACATTCAAATAGAAAACAGTTATTGTATATTGTAATAATATTTTACAATATTAATGCTTTATACTGTATTTTTGACAAATAAATACAACATTGGGGAGCATTTAAAAAAAACATTAAATCTTACCAAAACCAAACTTTAAATTTTTTTACTTGAATAAAACCGATTCATTTAGCTTTTTTCAGTGCAGACACAGTGTTTTTGTTTCTTGTAAGGGAGGTGTTTTCACAGAGTTGTGTTTTGCACAGGTGACTCGCAGCTGCTAGTTGTGAATTTGCTAATATCTTTGCCAGGGGAACTTCTGACTATCCTTAACTTAAATTAACTATTTTGGTTAATGTAATGCTGTAGGGAAATAGAGGGATACCTCATCCCCTTCCTCTTCCTCTGTCTGTCCTATCGTAGAAGTGGCATCCCTCTGGTGCTTCTCTCAGAGCCCCAACCCAATTAAAGTGTCATTAGCTCATTAATCACAATGACACACTCATAGGAGGCCTGAGCTCTCACCTGACCTGCTGGAACCACCACCCTAAACAACAAGCCTATTCTCTTTCCATCAGAAACTCTTCATTATTTCTCAGTTTTTGTATGTTTGGGTGGGTGGGTGGAATTGTTGGGTAGAACGACAAAAACTGTTTATTTAGTTAATGAATTATGCAGTATGGAAATGCTACTGTGCCGATCAAGCTGTATTTGATCGTAGACAAAAATCATGAGAGATTGCCCTGCAGTCCTTTGCGTGCACTTTCGCATGCACACATTTCTCATCCCTTCTACTCACTGAAAATGTGCTGTCTCCTTAGCCTCCACTAACCATATGGCTAATCCTGAAATGATGCTGATTGAGATTCATTCAGAGATCATGCAAATGGAGAATAGCTAATGAAGCCACTGAGCCACCTCAGGTGATGTTGTGTCTGAAATGGCTCCCCATTATGAGCTTTTCGCAGGATGCGTTTTTGCATTTAAAAACAACTAGAGGAAGCAAAATGGACTGAACAGTTTTAAAAAGACATTTTAAAGTCTGATTCTGAACCACTTTTAACTTGACACAGTGCCTTATTGCAGTGCTCATGAAGGGAGATAACAGTGAATGAAAAAACAGTGAAACCTTCTCTCCAAATGAGCGGTTCCAGATTACGCAAGAGTAGGGGGAAGCCCCGCCCATGACAATCTGCCCTATTAGCATAGATACCGCACTGAGTGGGCCGCAACAGTCCGCTATTTCTGTTTCCTCAGTGTAGCAGCTGGAGATATACAATGGCTGCACCAAAAACAAATGTTCTGTTATTGGATGTTCCAATGAACATAAGAGTCTCCATAGGCTCCCGGCATCTGAGCCACTGAGAACACCCTGGTTGAATTTCATTTATGAAGGAAATGTACCACAGAAATTCGTTAAAGTGTTATATATTTACGCAAATAATTTTACGCCTGACTGCTTCATAAAAGAGGGTCAGTTAAATGCTGGATTAGCACAAAAGTTGTTTCTGAAAGATTTTTTGATTAACATGATGGTACATGCTAGTTGATGAGTTGAGTCAACTTAACTCCACAACAACTACATAAATGTATCAGGGTTCTCAAGTCTCACGCATTGGCCGTGAGACACGCAATTCAACCAGTTCACACGCTCACACGCCACACCGTGTATTTCTCACGCTGAAAAGGCAATGCCAACCAAGTTGTCCTGCAAGCTTTATATATAACGTTGTATACGAGGCGCAGGCACACGTGAAGTTTCCTGCCGCCAGCACGTATCTCGGCCAGATTGCATTCGTTACTAGGCAACATAGATGCGCGAACACACGGAAGTTGACGGAACATTCTCGGCCACCATACGTTCGTTACTAGGTAACCAACAACATCGCGCGAACACACGCCGTGATGGAGAAGGTAAGTTGGAAGAAAGCTCGTCTAACATTTTTAGGCTAGAACATTTAATATATAGCCCATCGTATACATTATTATTGATGCAGTCAAAAATTCTACACCTACTTTGCAACCAGGCCAGAAGCTTTGGCTCAGTTTGGCTAGCTTACGTTATCTGAAACTAAGGGAAATGTTATTGGGTATGGGAAGGAATGAAGATGTATTTCTTCATTTTATTTTAAATTATATATTATACTGTATTAATAGTCTTTCTAGTTACATTAAGGCTACATGTATTAAAGCAAGAGTGCTCTGGGTAATATTTTATATCCTGTCAAAACATACATTAATCATTGCCATTGCATTTGTATTTTTCAAATAAATCATTATACCATTTCGACTGGTACCATCAGAGGCTTGATATTGCGGGGCAGTGCTATGGTAGAGTATTTTAAACAAAATCCTAATATTAAATAGCCCAAACAAAAGTTGAGTACAGAGTTATGTGAGAACGCTCAGAACTCATGATACATTTTAAAAAGCACAGCACACAAATCTGCATAATTACCTTATGGTAGGCTACTCACTCAGGAGTGCCGGTTCACACAGAAATCAAATCTATTATAATCTTTCAAAGAGAAAATGCAAGACGCCAAACGCGGGCAGTGGAACGGGGGGAAAATGCAAGGTCTCGAGGCGCGTTGTAGTTGAACTTATTTTAACTTGAGTGCTACGTTTTGAGAATGCTGTGTCATGCGCGAGACGCTAGACGCGAGCACAACAGTTAAACACGAGTAGTGCATTCACACTGAAAAACAATGGAAAAGTAGCAGAGTGGAATGGTTGACGTTCTGTGTGAACAGCCCCTAATGCCGATGAATGCTTTAATCAATACATCTATATTTATGGCGCTTTTCCATTACCAGTACCAGCTCAGCTCGACTCGACTTGACTTGACTTGACTTGACTTGACTTGACTCGACTCGACTCGACTCGACTCGACTCGACTCGCCTCGGCTTGGCTTGGCTCGCTTTTCGCTCCGTTTTCCATTGCAGATAGTACCTCCACAATAGTACCTGGTCGTCATAGCGACGCCGCAGGAAAATGCTGTGACTTAATCTTCTACGCGAGGCACCCGCTACCCAAACACACAGGACAATGGAGGAAATCGAGTGTATGCTGTTTTTGTTTTTGCTGTTTTTTATTCAGGATATTCCGTCTGGCGCGTGCAATGATGACGCAGTGAATAGTGACGATTCTCTCTGACCAATCAGCAGTCTGCCGTGTTTTCACGTCACATTTTAATATCGCCTCAGCTCACTTAGAACCTCGCCGGAGGTGGTACGAAAAAAAGTACCTGGAAGCAGGTACAGGTACAACTTTTACACAGTGGAAAACCAAACAAAGCCGAGTCGAGTCGAGGCGAGGCGAGCCGAGGCGAGCTGGTACTGTGTAGTGGAAAAGCGCCATTCGTTTTTTCACATGCATTAAACGAGTGTCAAATCAGTTCTGAGATGCTGGTCCTCAACCAGTGTCATGTCACTCACTCCATGTGAGATCGGCTTATTGCCTTATGATATATTAATTTATTTTAGAGTCATAAAACCCTATTCAACAACATATAAAAACAAAATAATCTTTAGAGTAATTTTATAAAGGTTGAAGGTTGAAGGTTTTTTGTTCTTAAAAAACAGGTTGAAAAACAAAAAGTTATTTAAAAGTCATGTCATCTTAAATTACAATGTAGTGAAACAGCTGTCGTCAGGGGTGCTGCAGCACCCTCAGCACTCCTAGTTCCCGCGGCCATGGGGCTGCCTGCAGAAATTACAAATGTTTTGATGGTACTTGCTCCAATGGTAGAAAAAAAATGGAATTATGTTGAGCTGAGCTCAGCTCAGAAAGCATAATTAATAAAAAAATCACATCGTTTTTTTTAAATAAATTGTAGTAGATTAATATGTTAAATTAAGGGGAGACACCCCAGGTGAATGGGGAAAAAAATTAACTAATAGATATCAGCATGAAACTTCCCCAGTTGATTACTGACATTAAGACAAATATCTTTTGTATTACAAGTTTTTAGAATATTTATGTTTAAATATGCAAATTAGGTAGTATCTCAATAAATATGCACTAATTTGCATATATTTCCAGAAGAGAAATCTGAACATTGGATAAAGCCAGATTAAAAATTCTTGTTTCATTTTGTTGACATATTAGAGTCAAATGTTTTTACAGAGGGGATATCTCTATCTTTATCTATCTCTTTTTATCACTCCATTAATCAGAAAAAAACTGTCGTTTTTAAGTATAAAATGTTGTATAAATCAGAATCTGAATGATATATGAACAAACCCCTCTGTAAAAACCTTAAGAATATAGATAGGAATACAACTGGAAAGTTTGGTGTACCGGTATGTAAGTGCTCCTGGAGTGGAGATTTCTGGCTCAGAGTGAGAAAAAACACATTTTGAGAAAACGGCCTTTAAAATTGACATCAGCCAATGAGATTTCGCCTTTAGAGTTAAATGCCCCATCGTACTTTCACGATTGGTTGCTGATAAAAAAGGAAGTGACCATATTTGGATCCGACAACATTGTACAGGAGAAAGAGAACTTTCCAACGGTATATGTGGTGACAGGGTGCAGACAGTGATCGCGGAGCAGCATGTTGATTTAGAACGCCAACTTTTTTTGAATTTAGGAGAAATCTACAGACGCAAATAGACAAAGTGTAGTAAAATAAAGACCTAAATGTGTATTTTGGACTTTTTTCACCACAAGTCTGAAAGAAGACATGTTATTGAAGACAAATAGCCCAAAATCTCAAAACTGACCAGTGAAAAAAAAACTATGTTTTTGCCTGCTGTGTCTCCCCTTAACAGCCCAAATATAAATAAAGCTGGGCAGCAGCACTTTGTTTGTATGATTCTGAACTCTAGTTCTTAATTAATAGATTCATTATTTAGATGTTTAAATAATTTTATAGAAACTAGAGAAACAAAGTTTGTGTTTGTAACGAAAATTTTGATTGGTTTATTTGCTTATCAAGCATTAGACGAAAATATCTCTTTAGTAATGATGCTTTCTCTTCTGGACACGGGCCTCATAGTTGCTAATATATTCACATTTATTTATGCGTGCCATCCATAAATCTTTTCTATAATGAGGGTACGTTTTTTTTAACTTGCTCTTTGTGGAGTCGGCCCATTTGGAGTTGTAAGTTAATGAGACAGCATGGAGGATCTAGTATCTTTCTTTGTCTTGACTCTAAAGTGTATTTAAACCATAGAGATTTTCAGATGTAATCGTGCTATCCTATTTTCACCACTAATGTGTTTCTGAATGGTCATTTTGTATAAATGCATTAATGCATTATGCTTCTAATTATTACTTAATGTATAAATCAGCCCAAACTGCAGAAACTCCACAAAGTAATGTTAATCTTTGCAGGTTTCTAAGAATTTAGCAGGAAAGGATGATCAATTTCCTTGTAGAAGCAATTATGGCATTTTTTCACCAAAATTATCTCAATAGTGCCCCATTCCATAATACATCACGAAGGATCTGCAAGGTTTTTCATTATTCACCATGAAATGTGCCTTTAGCTAAGAGTATCTCAAGCAAGGTCATTTCAAGTTTCTGTCTAATGGGAAACTGAGTAGTTTTAGAACAATGACTACTCAGTGCCTTTAGACATGTTGTTCATTTTTAAATTATGTACATCTCCCAACATACAGCTGAGAGTTTTTATTATTTTAATAGTTTACAGGATACAGGCAATATGGCAATATGAGAGTAGCCATTGACACAAACGTCTGACATTTAAAACATGTAAAAATGAATGATGTGAATCAAAATTATATATTGCAATGCAATGCAGAGTGGATGGTAAATTCAACTTGGACCATGACATAAAGAAATACTTAAGGATAAATTTTATTCCAAACCATTTAAAAAAGGCTATGACTGAACTCCATTATTATCTTTACTGCTGGCTCAGTGTAGTGGCAGTAATCATGTCTGTTACACTTCACTGAATGCCTTCAGAGTGAAAACATCATAAGTCACATTAAAAACAGGTTAATGTGGTATTGCATATTCAGAGAGGTCTTATTATCTTTGCCAATGCTTTTTGACTCACTTTAATGAAAGGGATTAGTCATCGTCACCTAGAAAGCAGAGACTTACAGTACATTGTGTCTTAGAATAATATCAGCCTTTTCTTTTGATATTTTGGTAACACTTCAGGATTCAATTAGTTAATGCATTTGGTATCATGAACTAACAAGGAACACTACTTTTACTGCATTCATTAAGGTAGGTTAATGTAATTTTTTGCATACAATAACTTTCAAAACCTTTGGGTCAGTATATTTTTTATTCAACATGGACACATTTAATAAAAAATGTGTATTCCATCACAGGAATATATTTCATTTTAAAATATAATGAAATAGAAAACTTGTAAAAATTGTTAAATACAAAGTTCTGTCATGAAGTTCACATCATTCTCTTTCGGGCACAGCTGCATTCTCAGCATTTGCTCTAGCAGTTGGAGCGTGCTTTCAGAAACCCTCCATTAGAGATGCGCGGTTGGCGGTTACAGCCGCGGACTCCGCGGATAAACCGCGGATCGGGCGGATGACGTGACGAAAAATAATATTTTAATTCAATTCGGGCGGGTGGCGGGCGGTTGAACCAATCAAATGAAAAATATTATGTATACAGCAATCAGCGGATGGCGGGCGGGTGCGGTTTTGAAAATTGGTCAAAAACGTTGGTGCGGATGGATGGCGGATGGATGATGAGTTTTGTGATGCGGTTGCGGATGAAATAATAGCCCATCCGCGGATCTCTGCCCTCCACCTCTCCCAACTCCACCTGTTTAGATCTGCTATTGGTAATTCATGCACGCTATATTGTACAGCAGCAGCATGTCTTACTTGCTCACGTGTTGTATATGTATTGGCAGTAGCAAGTCCCTTGCTTGCTCTGCAGCAGCAGCGTAACAGATCTATTCTGCCAAGACCAAACATATAATCAGTCATATCCAGCCACATCCATTACCATGCCAAACACTCCGAGAGTTTCACAATTTTGATCAAATAAATGCAGCCTTGCTTAGCATAAGGGCTTTCTTTCAAAAACATTATAAAATCTTACAGACCCCAAACCTTTGAACAGTAGTGTATATCAATACATTTTTAACACTTCAAGTTGTGTAAATTAACGGAAGTTAATGCATTATGAAGGAGCATAAATTAACAATGAACAATGGTATATTTATAAATGATCATTAACCTAGATTAATAAATGCTGTAAAAATGCTGTTCATTGTTAGTTCACAATACCCGATGTTAACACACTGAAGCTAAGTATTACAGTAAGTATTATCTTTTAATTGAGAATAATCATACAAATGTGTATTGTGTGAGCAGTGACCCACGTTTGGCAGAAAGCGGTTATTCACCGCATACACTGGCTTCCATTTTATACATGTATTTTAAGTATGGTTAAAACTAACGTGGGTGAAAATGATCATAAGAGAAGCGAGTGAGAGGTGAGGGTCTGTAAAACGCCTGGGAGCTGGGCACAGAGAGAAAAAAAACAGCATTTTTTTAGCATGTTTGTATCTATCAGGGGAATGGAGGATATCCATCAAGCCCTGCTGGGCTACTGAGAGTGAGGAGGTGGATCAGTCAGCCAGCTGCAATTACAGCTCTTCTCGAGTGGGACTTCCACAGAAGAGAGAGAGAGAGAGAGAGAGAAACATACACAAACACAGTGTGAGAAACAAAGCGAGAGAGGGAGGGATGGAGAGGGATACCACAGGCAGTTTACTCTCTTTAAAAGGCAAAGCGTGGAAAAAGTGGAACAGCTGCACTGACAGCGTGACGATGGATCCGTGCTGCTCCTTTTCAGAATCGTATTCCGTTTTCGGATTTTTGTGTGAGAAACCAATGTTAAGATCAGCAGTTTACTCATATTGTTGTGTTTATTGCTGAGCAGAAATTGGACGGGACAACTTTGAAGCGTGGAAATAGTGAGCGAACTGCTCTGAAATTTAAAGACCAATCAGGCTTTTATTGGAAGCCATTGAAGAGATACATCTGAAAGAGAAGCCTTCACACTGACGGAAGTGATCCACCTCAGAGGATGACAGTGTTGGTTGTTCCTGTGAGCAGTAGGTGAGGTGAGATGAACAGTGGTGATCAGTGATAGTCTAGGCAGCCATCTATATGGAGTAGAAACATGTCCTTTAGTGCCAGAGGCAGCATTCCTCAGGAGGGGGCGCAAGGGAGCAATGAGCGGAGAAACTCGCGGGTCAAGAGGGCTGTTCGCATCTCTAGTATTGTCGCACAGGAGGTGAGTTCCCTATATCCTTTGTTTTTAGCGTTTGATATACAGTACTGTTCAAAAGTTTGGGGTCTGTAAGAATTTTTATTTTAAGAATTAATCACTTTCATTCATCAAGGAAACATTAAATGGATCTAAAGTGAGAGTAAAGACATTTATAATGTTACAAAAGATTTATTTTTCAAAAACATGCTATTCTTTTGAAATTTCTATTCATTAAAGAATCCTGGGGAACAAAGTATCACGATTTATATGCAGCAAATAAGCATATTAGAATGATTTCTGAAGGAATCATGTGACACTGAAGATTGGAGTAATTATGATGCATTACATATAAATGTATTATCAGTGTTAGCATTATTTCAGTATTTACTTCAGGTGTTGTTCTGGGACAGTGCACATGAGAGCAGGGTTTTCCCATAATTATGGTTGTCACAAATTTGAAACTTTTTATATTCGCTGCATAAAATTTATAGAAAGAAAAATCCAGATTGTATTTTTGCTTTCTCAAATTGTGCAATTTTAAGAGACCACCCAGAAATGAAAATAGTAATTTTAGGGTGAACTATCCCTTTAAATTCTTACAGTAGAATGCGCCTGTTCTTGTATGTAATGTGATGAAAGTGATGCCACAGGACATGAAGACTGGCACAGGATGGAAATACTGTCATTTGTCTCTGCCCAGAGCCTCTCGTTGGCGGCATGTAAGATTGGTGTTGTGGTGTCAGAACTGGGCCCTGCTCACCACAGTCACAGCAGTCAGGTCAAGCACCCTACATTCATCTCAACACAAGGATGCCCTTGACTGCCACACCACCGTCTGTGAGGCACTGAGACAATCACTCGCTGCAAATGGCAGTGCCCTATGGGCTGTAGCGCTTCCTTGATCCATGGTTGCCCTCTCTGACTGCTTCCCCATGAGATTAACTTCCATGTTTCAACTGACAGATTTCTCACAGCCTTCTTAAGCTTGATACATCTGAACTCTGAACCCTGAATTAATTTCTTCACAAGCAGATAAGGACACCCTGGGGCTGGATGCAGGGCCGGAGTGGGGCCACTTTTCAGCCCAGGAGTTTCAGGCCCAAGACCGGCCCACTTTTTCAATGGTGGAATTCCAAATTAGCACTTTTTCCAAATTGGATAAATGAAGCAACAGTTCAGCTCTTACTATGGTGTAGTTTGTAGCCTATTAATACCATGGTTCAACAAATAATGTAAAGGTTAAATAATAATTCACTTAGACTTTATAAGAAGCAATTGCGACTTTATTTCACGCAAATCTGACTTTATAACACGCAATTGCGACTTTATTTCACGCAATTCTGACTTTATATCTTGCAAATCTGACTTTATAACACGCAATTGCGACTTTATTTCACGCAATTCTGACTTTATATCTTGCAATTCTGACTTTATAACACGCAATTGCGAATTTATTTCACGCAATTCTGACTTTATATCTCGCAGTTCTGAGAAATAAAGTCAGAATTGCGAGATGTAAACTCGCAATTGTGAGATAAAAAGTCGCAATTATCTTTTAAAATGTTTTATTCTGTGACGGAAACAAGCTTCCATACCTCCTGGCCTCTTCCTCCCATCCATCCTCCCTGACGCGTACCGTTACGGTAGGGCCGGCCCAGCTATCGGTAGGCGCCGGCGGTGCCGCGGTAGCCTACCTGAGAAAACGTTTTGGAAAAGACGGGCTATCGACCCAACCAACTCTATAGGAGGGGAGGGGAGAACTCCCTCACATGGTAACTTGTTACAACCCATGCAGAGGCTGCGCGCTGCGGTGTCAGAATGCGGAACGTGTGTAGCCTAATGTAACTAACGTGACAAATGTGAAAGAAAAAAATCCTCGACCGGTCCAAAAGTGAAGCGGCCCACCGGGAATTCTCCCTATTACCCACCCCGGGCCTGGCTGGATGTTGGCTGGTTGCTCTGTGAAGGCAGTTGAGAAGCATTGTTAATTGATCCGAGGGAGATTCGTTAATAGTCTTTTAATGGAGGGGTCTTTTGTGTGAGGACTCCATGTCATGACATTGGTGGACAGCTGGTGCGAGGTAGGACATCAGGAAAGTTTTTGCCTTGAAGCATGTACAGTATAAGCCTGAAACAACACACAAGGGATGGACATAGCATAGGTGAATGTTCTGTCAAACAGAGCAAAGGATAGAGATAAGATCAAGTTTTTGTTTTTTTAAATATGAGGATCAATACAGTACTTTATATTAGTGGTACAAATTAGTTGTTGACCAATATAGATTTTTTTTTTAAAAGGGTGGTTGATTTGATTTCTCCAATCCTAAATACACATTTTTATTATTATTTATACAATGTATAACAAAATTTATGGAATACATTCACAATTTGAAGTCGGCATGAAATGGAAATTGCGAGTCTTTTTTTCCATATTGTAACGAATATCCAAGTGACACTGCTTCTTAAACGAAAAATCGTTGTGATTGTTGTGGTTTGCTGTTGTTGTGATTTCATGTAAGTGAAAGGTTGTCCCGCATGTCAAAATAATCATATTTTTTTGTTTTCTTTAAGCTGTATGTTCAGAATTTACAGGAATCTATGTTTCTATCACTGGTACTCAACCAGGGCACCGGGGGCCTGGATTTAAAATAGGAAAAAACAAGATTTCAAATAAGCTAGAAAAGCATACAATCAAAATATTTCTTATTTTAAATTATTCCTTTTTCTTTGAAAAACCAGCCTTACAAAAAAATAAGTACATTTTGTAAGTATATGGCAGGACTCTTTTCTATAATGAGGGTACAGGACTTGGAAAACCTGGACATATGAGGTAGTATGATTTCTAGACCTGTAAAAGTCATACATTTTAAAATTCTTAAAGTGCCATGTGCATTATATTTTATTAAATCCCTATTCTTAATCATTATCCAGTAAATCAAATTAAAAGAAAAAAGGTTTTTGGAGGCCTTCGAATATTTTTGTGAACAATGTAAGAAGTCAGAAAGATTGAGAACCACAATTTTGTATTTATTTATTGATCGCAGATTCCCTGCCAACATGGCTCTTCTAATCTGATAAATTAAAAGTATGTTTAAATAGATTTTACTGCACAGAGCTCTGTAAGGTAGTAGATGTCTTGGCTGTAGATCAAATCTGTAAATTGTCTGGTGAGTCAGAGAACAAGGAGCCAGTCAGGGTAACAGTGTTTTATGGTTTGTTGGAGCTTCAATGCAGTTCCATCCCAGAAGGCTATTTTCAGTCCCAAGGCCGGTTCCTTCACCCTTATGTCCTCTCTCTTTCCTACCCCTGCTGTGGTACTGGCCTTGGACTGACATGTCCCCACCCACCCCTTCACCCCAACAAGCTCACACACAGCTAATTCACAAGGACAGTGTAACCATGCCACAGGACCCAAAAATGTTTATCACCAATTTTGGGAGACATAGGGTGAATAAACATGATTTGAAATCTTATGTTTGCTCATTTATGAATGCATATAGACCCAGCAGCAGCCTTGTAATTTCATGCGAGTTGATGCTGCTTAATCAGCACTGAGGGTGAATCAATCTATGTGAGGAACACAGAAGGATTTTGATGTAATTTATTATCCGAAGTGACAGAAAAGGTCTCAAAGTAACTCCTCCTTCACTCTGGATATTAATAAATCAAGGTAGAAAATTTAGAAGCCTTTTACTAAAGATGAAATACAATTAGGATCTTTGAAGAAAAATATAACACACAATTTGTATTTCCTTTTTTGCATAAAATAAACACTTTTCTTATAGCATTGCACTGTTGCCATTCAACACTAGCAAATCATTTATATTTGTTCACTTTTTTTGTAAGTCAATAACAAATCTGCCAAGATCTGTATAAATATATATAAACATACTTCTAAATTAGTGGTTCTCAACCAAATATGACTCAAAAATTATTTGATTATATTAAAAACATTATATTAAAAGACTTCATTTAAATGCTAAAAAAAAAGATGTAAACTGAAATATTTCCCTCCTCAATAGCTATTATTTTTATTGGGGGAAAAAAACAAGAATTAAAATCTTATAAAATCACAAAATAGTGTTTAACTATTCAGTATTCAAATTGAAAAGATTGAGAACTATTGTACTAAAAGGAATGTCACTGGGATGTGATGAATTCTGGTTTAATCACAAGATTTTGGTGTGCCCTCTTCCTGTGGTCGGTCTCTTCTCTCTCTCTCTCTCTCTCTCTCTCTCTCTCTCTCTCTCTCTCTCTCTCTCTCTCTCTCTCTCTCTCTCTCTCTCTCATTCTGTATGTATGTTTAAGTGACTGGCAGCTATTTTGCATCTGAATCAGAGCAATAGCACAAACAGGTCTTTCAGTTCTAAAAATGGCTTTACCTCAGAACTTTTAAACTTTCTTGCTAAATGTTGTAGGGCAGTAGCACAAAGCATAGGAGTAGATGGACTACAAGAACCCGGAGAACTACTACTAAATGGACAAATCCAGAAGACAGCAGAAAATAAACTGAGAGAATTGGGAATTGGGGTTGGACAGATCCTGGATCCTGCAGCTTCTGTGCTCACCATTCCCCATGCAGACATGTAGAGGAGTCATGGATTCTGCCACTTGAGCCATGAGCAGTGGCAGTCAGAAGATTATTGGATCATGATTCTGACCTTGGTGCTGAAGCCACTGAACAAGCTCTTCCAGTCTTCCAGTCCTGTTCTCCTGTTCAGCCTCAGCCTTCATTTCAGATACACATGCCTTGCAAACAAAGCTCCCTGAGCCTTCACTTTTGTGACAAGACGAGTCCCATTCTTGGCCAAGAGAGCAGAGAGGTAAGAGCAGCCAGAGACTTTAAGGTTGAGAAGGTTTCTTTTATATTTATATATATATATATATTTGGACAATTTATTCTAGAACCACTTTATGTATTATGCATATTTTAAGGTCATTTGTTATTGTCTGACTATGTTTTGCTGTTCCACACAAATTACTGAGTGCTAAGGCAAGTCATGGATGGAAACTACATCAGCCTTTTCATAGATTTTTAACCTAGTTATAAAAATAGATGCATTAATTAAACATAATTAATCTGGAAGCTAACTTAGATTTTGATTTTATTAGCTGTTTAGTGCAGGCGTTATTTGTGAGGACAAGTGTCAGTGTAATGAGGTTTTTTGAATATGAAAATTGCCTGACTTTAATTTCCATAAACAAATGAAGTCTAGAAGATGTTTTTTTTCCTCCCGCTTGCTTTTCAGTCTTCTGTGGATATGTTTCTTCATTCTAATGGTACATAATGAGCAAGAGAAAGATTAACGTAAATTAATTATGATTCTGCATCATTGGCCTTTGGTAGAATAAGTTCAAGGCTGTCTTAAAACAAGAAATTGTTTGATCCTGTATTTATATTTAATAAATCATAATGTACATTTATACCTGAGCTAAAGAATGGTTTATATAGTTATGTTGTGAGTAATATTTGTGTGTTCTTGTAATCTACTGCCTTAATTATTCTAATAAACACAAGTAAGAGTAATAAAAACTCACCGGAGCTTTGAGCAAATGACTAAACATTGGTCACATCTTTAGGGGCCTGGAAAAAATAATGAGATGAAGTTTGCTGCCTAGAGGGTGTTTACAAGTGTGAAGCATTAATGTTCTCCCTGCAGTGATGTGTACTCAGTGGATATCTCAGAGACTAAACATGGCTTCATTACTTCACCCACACTGAGTTACAGCCCACTCAGTTCCTGTCAGGAACATATGATAATATTTCTGCCTTACAGCAAGCTTTGTAAAAGGTTTCTACAATTAAATGAGGAGAATGGACTGAACATGTTTTGGTTTAACTGTCTAGTCTATGAAACGTACAATTGAGGTTGTTGATAACTCAGAACATCTAGGAATATGTGCTCATAAAGTGGTAGCCTATAACATAAATATTTATATGCTGTTTTTCTTTGAATATTTTTGTATTTTTATTTTTTTTACAATTATGCAGCATTGAAATATAAAAACTGTGGAGACAGCAAAAACTTGAAAATGGCTGATGGCAACAGCCGTTAAGGTAGAATTTATCAGAAACATTTTTAAATCTTAGCGAAGGATAAATTGGAACCAACCAATTATTTGTGATTTATAATTATATTATATCTACTTCAAATGAATAATTATTCATATAATTGTACATTACTATTTAAAAGTTTCGGTCAGTATGTTTTTTTATGTTTTTGAAAGAAGTCTCTTATACTACCAATTTGATCAAAAATAATTTATTTGACCAAAGTACAATAAAAACATTAATATTGTAAATTTCACGGTTCTGTTACTTTGGACTTTTTGTGTTTCGCCACCTTCTGCCTGAGTTTATCATTTGTTGTCACAGTCACTCATTATGTTCAGCTGTTCACTCATTAATCTACTCATTATCACGTGTATATATCTTAAGTTCTGTTTGAGTTTAGTTGTCCGGTGTTGTCAGTTTATGGATGTGTTGTATGTTACTCTGTTCTTGTGGATTATTCTATGGATTCATTAAATATTACCTTTTTGCCATTATCTTCACTTGCGATTATACAACCACCCTTGCGTTTATAAACCAAAATGGTTTAATTTACATGACAGTAAAATATTTTATAATTAAAAATAACTGTTTTCCATTTTAATATATTATAAAATATATTTGATTGCTGTGATGTCAAAGCTGGATTATCAGCATCATTACTCCAGTCTTCAGTGCCACATGATCCTTCAGAAATCATTATAATATGCTGATTTTGATGCTCAAAAAACATTTCAACACAAATATTTTGAGAACAGTTGTTCAGGATTCTCTGATGAATATAAAGTTCGAAAGAACAGCCTTTATTTAAAATAGAATATTTTGTAACAATGTAAATCTTTATTGTCAATTGAATTCCTCCTTGCTGAATAAAATAATTCATGTTTAAAAAAAAAAAAAACTTTTAAAATCTTAACTTAATAAAAACTAATAAAACTTAAAATCCATTAAAATCATGTTGATAATGTGACTGTGTAAAAGTGGTTTTGCTGCAGATGTGCAGCAGCAGGTGCTTAGGTGAAATATGTCATGAGAAAAGCACTTCGACAGAGACTTAAGTCATAATTCATGTCACAATCAAGTGCCATGATTAGATAAGCGTTTCAGACACCGGTTCACGCAGACGCATTCCCCATAGCGTTTTGACGCAGTGTCTCGTTCCCTGTTATCAGGGAACATAGGTTACAGTCGTAACCTGAGACGTTCCCTTTCGAAAGGGAACTCGCACTGCGTCAGAATGCTATGGGGAACGATCTACCCACGCTGCCATGCTGAGGGGCGTGCATGCCAAATTATGTCTGTGACAAAAATGTCAAAAAACGGCAGTTCCACTGTAATGCCAAAAACACTCCCCCTTCGGGTCACATACTTAGCTGTCAGTGACAATATTCCCTACAGCCACTGCCCAAGCTATAAGCCTCAAAGAGGCCTCCGATACAGTGAAGGCCTACCAAGGCTGCTCAAAGGCTTTGGAACCAACAACTTCTGTGGAAGGGGTTCCTTTAAGGGAATATAGGCAGGGGGTCCAAAGGAGTCCCGTCCAGTCACTTTCTGAGGGGGACATAAAGTCAACCCGACATGCCACCAGGGAGGCTGACCTGGTCTAATTTAATGACCTAGTCTTGCCAACAACCTGTCTGTTTCCTAAACAGAGTCTCCAGCATATTTTGCCTCACTTGTGGAGGCATCCGATAGGGAGGACTGCAGGTAGTGTCAGTGATCGCTCACAGACTGGATCATAGAGACGGGCATCCTGGAAAGTAGAACTCAGCATAGCGCTTTCTAACCCTTGCAAACGAGGGGAGTAACTCTACCCAATCCTGGATCTACACAGTGCTTCAAAGCCATGTAGAGGCTGGGCACTCTGAAAGGTACCCTCATAGGGGAGCGCCTTCAGCTCTAGGGCTGATCTAACAGGAAGGCCTTGTGAGAGTCCTTCGACCTTCCGGCGAGATTTAGGGAGCTAAGTATTCATACAGAATGATCCTCAGATAGATTCTGGAACACTCTACTCAAAACCTGATAAGTATTGACCAGGCTCTAGGCTAGGTTTTGCCTTTGCAATACTAAGCATCCAACTCGTTGGGGATTCGCCTTCAAGGGGGCCTGTCAAGGCCTAACTACTTGATAGCGGAACTGTTAGCAGAGCTAGTCACAGAAGTCAGGTGCTCTCACAGACATCTCTGTGGGCCTGGTTATACTTATTTGACATTGCCAATTATTTGACATAGACCCTTTAAAGCAAGGGGAGTACAATCTTACGCTACTGGACTATCGAGGAGGCCTATTGTAAGGCCTACAGCTCCGAATGTCATGGGCGTCAGCCCAGGCAGTGCTTTGGCTCAACCAACCCGCGTGGGAGGGAGTAACTAATCTGTCTATACCTGAGCCTGGGTGGTGAAGGGTGATATCATATGAGCTATGGGTAGCAAAGACCCTAACAAGGGGAGTACTATCAGCATGACACTGAGGAATGTATCAGGGTCGAGGCCTAGTATCTTGTATTTTTACAAGACAGATTTTACATTCTCTACTAAACCCAAGGAAATGGAAGCCACAATAAGCGGCCAACGACATTCAACCTTATGACTTGAATTTTTTTATCCAAGGGGCTCAGCGGAATTTTTTTTTTTTTTTTTTCAATTTTAAGGCCTAGCTGGATAAACTAGCTACAATACTCAGTTCTAAAGGGCGGAGGCCTGAGCATACTGCTTCTTACTTTCTAGAGAGAAAAGTCCTGACAACGCCCATGAGATATCTGCATGGGAGGCTATCCTATCTACCCTGTAACACCTCTGGCACCTAGTGCAAAAGGTGGGCCTTGGCTAGACGACTCTTGTAGTAAGAAGAGGCCAGTACTAGGAACAACTAGATTTACAGGAGGAAATTATCCTGATGGGCTCTAGCTCTAAGGAGCCTACACTCAAATACTGAGAAGTTTGAGGTGAGAATGCTTAGCAAACTGCCACCAATTTCCTATTTACTAAGCCTAAGCCAAAAATCGAGACACACATATAAAGTATATACACAAATATAAAGTAAAACTTCAGGGCCCTAATTTCACCATCCTATGAAAACCATATTTAACACTCCCTAAATACTTCCTAACAGGGAGCCGTGGCCTATCATTCATAAAGGGAGAAGACCTACAGAGCTCAACCTGCTGCCCATAGAGCGATGGCCTAAGCGACATTCACAAAATGGAGGTCTATCACCATAAGAGCACGAAAGAGCGCACTTACTACCATACCCGACGCCAGACTTACTGGAGGGTTCCAAATTGAAGGAATAACTCATAATAGGTCCAGCCTCAGGCTGATGCAAGAAGCACTTGGGGTGAGAGATTTAAATGCTTCAAATCTGTCAGCAGATCAGCCTGGTATGCTTGCAAAATCTCCAGCCAGAACCGCCACCGTGTATGCCCTGCCATTTAAGCGTGCTGTCACATTTTAGTGGCTTAAGAGACAGGGCCGGAGCACTTAGGACACATACCCGTGTTCGCGGATCCCCTCAACATCAGCGTAGTTCGCTGATGGCGATGAATGCCTGCTGAATACGGGTTCTTCCAAGCCTTTCCGATCTCATTGTGTAGATCCGGCAGAAATGGAAGGCTCACGAGAGCTGGAGCTTTATGGCTGGAAAGAAACCATTTGTGAAGTCTGTCACAAGCGGTCTCTTCCCTCACGCGGTCCAATGACGGCAGAAGCCTTGTTGAAGCGCGTTCCACAACACTCAACAGCTTAACATACGCGTGCAGGGTGGCTGTGAGGGTTTGGGTTGTAAATCCTCTTCACCCTCATCAGCCATCTCGTGCTCTCTTGGGCTGGTTGTTTTTATACACAGCAGAGTACTCACTGCTGGATCACTCATCCTGCAGCTCACTCTTGCGAGTCTCTGAAGGGCGTGAGAGATTAACAACTCTCTCAACCTCCTCAGCGAGCTCCCTCTGAAAAAAACCCAGATTCCAGTCTCTGCTCTGCCTCAGCGCGAGCGGGACCTGAATCGCCTGGTACAGATGTCTGTCCCCCCCGAGAAGAGAGCAGACGAGAGTGGAGTTTTCTCAAGGGAAAAAACTCACAGTGGCAAAGCAGATCCCTCAGGAACTGATCATGCATGCTCTGAGCCCAAACAATAAACACACAAGTTGTGTGTCATCAAGTATCAATATCTTAGATACGGATGCACACTCTTCCTGAAGCGTTTTTCACAAGCCATGATTATCTTTTTGAAGTTTCAGGTTGAAGCGTAGAAACAAAACAGTCCCTGAAGACGAAAAGATGTTGACATGTTCTCCAGGCTCCCCTTATATACTTCAGGGTCGCACTAGTGATGATATCATAGGCTGTCGCCGGCCAATAGGATTGCCGTGATTAGATAAGTGTTTCAGACACCGGTTCACGCGGAGGCGTTCCCCATAACGTTCTGACGCAGTGTGAGTTCATTTTCGAAAGGGAACTGAAAAGACTTCTCATTGTGAATTATATTCCTCCTCAGGTGCTGTCTCTGGGTGCAGATGTCCTTCCTGAGTATAAGCTGCAGGCTCCCCGTATCCACAAATGGACCATCTTACACTACAGCCCCTTCAAGGCAGTCTGGGACTGGGTCATCTTGCTGCTGGTCATCTATACAGCAATCTTCACACCTTATTCGGCTTCGTTTCTGCTCAGCGACGAAGAAGAGGCCGCCATGCAGCGCTGCGGTTACTCCTGCAGTCCACTCAACGTGGTGGACCTCATTGTGGATATCATGTTCGTAGTAGACATTGTGATTAACTTTCGCACAACCTATGTAAACAGCAACGACGAAGTAGTTAGTCAACCCGGACGGATAGCCATCTACTATTTTAAAGGCTGGTTCCTTATTGACATGGTGGCTGCCATTCCCTTCGACTTGCTCATTTATCGTTCAGGAGAAGAGGTGAGTGAGCTCATGGGTAATTTTGATTTTAAAAGTTGGCATGAAACGAAAGTTGCGATAGTCTTTTACTTCCCTATTGTGACGTGCAGTATATCAACAGTGAAACAGCTTCTTGAACAAGAAAAAATGTCAGGTGGGACTTGATATTTCCATTTCTAAACCATTTATAATAAATACTGCAATATTCCATTAAAAAAAATAAGAATTGCAAATTTTGATTTCATGGTGACTTTAATATTCTGTCATAGATGCTAACAACCATCTCATTACCTTTTGATCGTTTTCATGTATTGGCAGACGACGACTCTGATTGGCCTTCTGAAGACTGCTCGACTGCTGCGATTGGTGCGTGTGGCACGTAAACTCGATCGCTACTCTGAGTATGGAGCTGCGGTGCTTTTTCTCCTCATGTGCACCTTTGCACTTATCGCCCACTGGCTGGCCTGCATCTGGTATGCTATTGGGAACGTGGAGAGGAGCAGTCATTCTCGGATCGGTTGGCTTGAGTCTTTGGGTGATCAGCTGGGGAAGCCGTATAATGTGTCGATACCTGGCTCAGGACCCTCGATTAAAGATAAATATGTCACTGCCCTCTACTTCACCTTCAGTAGCCTCACCAGCGTGGGCTTTGGAAACGTCTCCCCAAACACCAATTCTGAGAAGATCTTTTCTATCTGTGTCATGCTTATTGGAGGTTAGTCTTTATTATTGAATGTTAGTATGATTTACAGCTTTAACCCGCTATGACTGGATCATTTATTTTGAGAACTCAAAAACAAAATGTTTTCTATTTTAATGTATTTTTAAAATATAGTTTGTTCCTGTGATAGCAAAGCTGAATTTTTCCAGTCTTCAGAAATCATTCTAATATGCTATAATTAATATAATATAATATAATATAATATAATATAATATAATATAATATAATATAATATAATATAATATAATTATCAATGTAAAAAATGTTATCATTAATATTCTAATATTTTCATGGCCCTACTGATAAAGAACCAATGATTGTATTAAACTTCCCAACTAATCATACTTTAGTGACTTACTTGTGAAATTTGGTGGAATTTTGAAGATTAAGTGGATAAATATTTATCTTTGATTAATCTGAGGGGAATAAAATGCTTTGCTCTAAAATAGAATGTTTTTTGTTGTTGTTTTATTTACAGCGCTGATGTATGCTAGCATATTTGGAAATGTGTCAGCCATCATCCAGAGGCTGTACTCTGGCACCGCACGTTACCACACTCAGATGCTGCGGGTTCGGGAATTTATCCGTTTCCACCAGATCCCCAACCCACTCAGACAAAAACTGGAGGAGTACTTTCAGCATGCTTGGTCCTACACGAACGGCATTGACATGAATGCTGTGAGTCACAGTCACATACAAATTGCCTTGTGAACACCTGAGCATACTCTATTTTTTCCCCACTCTCTTCATTCTTGCATACACATATGACAGGCGCTGTATCATTTATCACATTAGCCTGTTTTATCTCATTGCAGGTGCTGAAGGGGTTCCCAGAGTGCTTACAAGCAGACATCTGTTTGCATCTAAATCGTACATTGCTGCAGAACTGTAAAGCTTTCAAGGGTTCCACTAAAGGCTGCTTACGTGCTTTGGCTATGAAGTTCAAGACCACACACGCCCCACCAGGAGACACCTTGGTCCATGCTGGCGATGTGATTCCAGCGCTATACTTCATTTCTCGTGGCTCCATTGAGATCTTAAAAGGAGATGTGGTAGTGGCCATTTTAGGTAAAGGAAGAGAGTTTGGGTCACAAAAACTGACATTGTGATCATATGCATATTCCAAATGTTTTATTCCATGGACCACCCCAAAAAACCCTTTTGACAGGGAAACCCCTTCCTAAAATATAAAGACATATATGTATTTTCAACTTTAAAGACCCATTTAATAACAATATTATAAATGTATGGAAAATATAATGGAAAATATATACTTTATATTACATAGACACATTTTTTTTTCTATCCACCTTTAGAGTACTTTTAGATGTATAAAATTGTGAAACTGTTTTCTTTTATTGTATTATATTTTTTTTTTTTACTCAGAGACAAAGTCCAAGTACTCATCCTGAGAATTCAAAGGAGAAAACTGTTGTTGTGTAGCTCCACCTTGTGGACGTTTCTATTTTTTCTGTTATGTTTCTTTTAATGCCATGCAGCGCCATCTGTTGTTGATGCAAAATATTTGTTTCTGTTTTCTAAGGTTGAATTTGAAATAGCATACCACATACTAGCATATTACTCTTACTGTTCATATGGGAAAAATAGTGAGATTTGTGTGGTAGTATGCTTTTATGAATTCAAAGTGTTTAGTGTTTGTTAACTGAGGGAAGATTCATTATGAGTCACATTTTGAGCGTTCTTTTAAAGCTTATGGTCAATATCGCTTCCCTTTGCTTATCCTCAGGCAAGAATGATATATTCGGAGAGCCCATTAACTTATTTGCACGTCCTGGAAAGTCAAGTTCTGATGTGAGAGCACTGACGTACTGTGACCTGCACAAAATCCACAGAGATGATGTACTGGAAGTCTTGGACATGTATCCAGAGTTCTCAGATTACTTCTGGAGCAACCTGGAGATCACTTTCAATTTGAGAGACGTAATCTCACACATGTCTCTGTAACTTGATAATAGGTTTACATTATAGTACATGCCAGAATAAGTGTGCTTTTAAACATTTGTTATCTCCTCAACAGACTAACACTAAAGCCGGGTCAACGAGCAGTGACCCTGATGATTCTGACCATGGCTGTCTTGACCATCACACACGAAGAGCAAAGCTGTTGTTTCGTTCCATAAGAAACTCCAGCGCACAAGGTAAGAGCTAACACTGTGTGATAGTTTATAGATTCTTCCAGATTCTTGGATTTCAATAACTACTGCAATTTCTCTTAGTAGCAGATACAGAGTGGACAGAAGACAAACTCAGTAGGATGACTCTCCAAACACAGGATCCAAGCAAACAGCACGAGGACAGACAAGCCGCTCATCGGGAGCCGGATATCTTTGCTTCCCATTCCAGCAGTGATGAAGAGGAAGAGACTCGACGGCCCACTACGATAGTGGACTGCTCTCAGAGCCATATCACTAGCATAAGCAATGCTAAAAGGGACAAGAACCTCAACACCAGTAACTCTTTCAACGTGCTGTCAGGTAGGAGGATTCTGATAATATCTTTCCTGTTATTACTGGCTTTCTGTCGAATTTACATGAGGTGTATTATATAAGTATTATGTATTAGCTTGCCTAGCTGAGAAAAGTGGACATAAAAAGACGTAAAATAACAAAGATCCTAACATTTATGTTCATTTGAATATAATTGGAATAATTTTCACTTAAAGGGTTAGTTCAGACAAAAAATTTAAATTCTATAATCATTTACTTAACCTACATTTTTTTCCGAACCCATTAGACTTTCCTTCATCTTCGAAACAGAAATAAAGATGTTTTTAATGAACCCTGAGTCATTTCTGTTCCTCCAATGAATGTCCGTTCACCCAAAAATTCTATGGTTCAAAAAATTCAAAGAGATTGCAAAAGAAATTCATATGAATCAAGCGGTTTAATCCATAAACTGTACAGTGCCTAGCTAAAGTATTATTACCTCTTAATTTTTTCTGCATTTTATGTTTTTTCCACATCAATCTACACTAAAAAAAAAAACAGATTTGTGATTACTTTGTAAATGTATTAAATATAAAAAAACTGAAATAATTACATTGCATAAGTATTCATAACCTTTTCTGGGACACTTGAAATTTAGCTCAGGAGCATTCCTATTTCATTTGTAGATGTCACTACACTTAGAGTGGGGTTAACCAAATGGCAAATACAATTGAATGGGTATGATTTGGAAAGACAAATGAAACCTCTCAATAAAAGGTCTAACAGCTAAAAATGCATATCAGAGCAAAAACCAAGTCATGAGAACTGCCTGTAGAGCTCAGACACTGCTTGTGTCAAGACACAGATCTGGGGAAAACTACAAAAATATTCTGCTTCATTGAAGGTTCACAGAAGCATGCAGCCTTCATAACCCTTAATGGAAGAAGTTTGAAACAACCAGGACTCTTCCTAGAGCTGGCATCCTGGCCAAAATGAGCAATCAATGGAGGAATTTGCGAAAAAGCACCTAAAGGACTCGACTGAGAAACAATATTCTCTTGTCTGATGAACCTCAGTTCCAAGCATCATGTACAGTATGGAGGAAACCAGGCACTGCTCATCACCTGCACAATACCATCCCAACCGATAAGTGTGGTGGTAGCAAACATCATGCTGTGAGGGTGTTTTTCAGCTGCAGTCACTGGGGGACTCTTCAGAGTAGAAGGAAAGCTCAACACAGCAAAATATAGAGTTTGCCTTAATGAAAACCTAGCCTGGAGCATTCAGAACCTCGGACTGGGCAGAAGGTTCACCTCCCAACAGGACAATGACCTTAACCACACAGCTAAGACAATGCAAGAGTGTCTCATGGACAACTCTGAATGTCCTTGAGTGGCCCAGCCAGAGCCTGGGCTTGAACCCAATCGAACATCTCTGGAGAAACCTGACAATTTCTGTCCACTGATGATGGTTCCCATCCAACCTGACAGAGCTTTAGAGGATCTGAGGAGAAGAATGGTAGAAAAGCTTGGTGTGCAAAGCTTGGTGCATCATACCCAAAAAAGACTTGAGGCTGTAATCTTTGCCAAAGGTGCTTCAACTAAGTAGTGAGTTAAGGGTATGAATATTTATGCAATGGTATTATTTAAGTTTTTAATTTTTAATATATTTGCAGTTATCACAAATCTGTTTTTTGCTTTGTTGTTATGGTGTATGAAGTGTAGATTGAAAGTGAAAAAGTGATTTAAAGCGGTTTAACATAAGGCTTGCAACATAACAAAATGTGAAATTAATGAATGGGTATGAATAATTTCACAAGGCACTTTATGAATTGCTTCTTATAATGAATAGATTTGAAGGCTTTTATTTACTTGTAAACAACACACATAAAACTTATTGAATATTGTAAACAAGAAGCTCAAATGTGCTTGAGAACAAACACGTGAGAACAAACTTCATTGCTCAGCTTCTGTTTGCCATATTTGATGTGCTGTATATGTATGTTGTTTGTATTTGAATCAAAGCCTAAATAAAATATGTTCATAAATTGATTGTGTCTCTTCAGAATACATGAATATACATTCAGTGGACTGACAGAAATCTTCAAAATATCTTCATTTTCTCTTTCAGAAATGAAAGAAAGTCTTATGGGTTTGGAGCAACATAAATAATGTCTGAATTTTCACTTTTGGGTGAAATCTTCCCTTGCAGTGAATGCATCATTTTGACATTACCCTTAATTCAAATTAGGAGCTCTTTCGGGGGTTTCTAACGCCTTCAGCTTTTGGGGGGACAGTCATGGCCATCAGTACCAGGAAGTACCCAGCCACAGCATGTCTTTCCCCTCATCTTCGGTTCCCTCCAATACCGTCCTGCACAATGTCACCCATCGTCAATGCACTGAGGTAGAGAACAGACTGGAAATGATGCATAGACAACTCCAGCGGTGAGATCAAATTACAGGATTGTTGTTATCATGATGTCCTTTACTCATTATAGGTATGCTTTGAGCTGTGTTTGTTGTCTTGTTTTTTTCAAAGATTGGAGAAGCGTATGTCAACAGACATCGGGGCCATAATGCAGTTGCTTCAGAGGCAGATGGTGCTGGTTCCACCAACCTATAGCTCTGTGACGTCCCCTATAGAAGCATCTCCAAATCCACCCAAACCAGGCCAGAAACTGGTCCAGCCTGTCAACCCTTTAGAGACAGAAACGCCAGCCATTCTCTCTGAGGTATTTCACGAACTTTCACATTACAGTCATCAATTTGTATTGAATCTAATGATAGGCACTACAAACTCCAATCATTAATTCATCCTCTTTGATTTTCCCAGATACTTGATCCCCACGACTTTGCTGGCAGTCCCATAAAGTCCAGTGAAAGTCTGTCAGGTGCAGTGGAGCTCCAGCTCCTGGACTGTTCCTTACAGCCCTCCTTTGAGACTCCTTCTAGGGCTTATACAGGGAGATGGCCACGTACCATGAGCCACAATGCAGGGAACGCATCTGGTGATCTCACAGCACAAACCGATCGCCAACAAACAGTCATGGCTGATCAAGGTAGTTATCGTTTTATAGATGCAGAGCCTATTGGAACTGTTCACCATCCACAGGCTGATCCGAGGTCAGATTTGGAGTCCTCCGAGTGTTCAAGACGCCTGTCATTGCCAGTGCAACATCAGGTAGAGGATGATTCCTCAATCCAAAAAAGACATGGCTCTGATCCTAGGTGTTAAGAGTGAAACTTTTTTGCACCATCTCAGTGGAAAACAATTCATACAACCTGACGGACCACCACAGTGATGGCAGGATGTTTTGAAGATCTTCTACTTCAGGTTCATATTGATTACCTCAGAAAGTCTATTGTAGAGGCATCATTAATGTCCCTGTAGTTTGGTACATTTGTGTTAGCTGGTCTAACGACACTCATTGTTTTTACCAGCCTCTCAGTGAAAACGTTGTCTTTTAAGAAAGTGTTCACTTGTTATTTTGAGGTGTAAATGTAATGATATGCATTATGATTTGCATATCAGTTTTTTTTTAACAGTGCGGTTTTGTGTTGAATTGATGATTGTTTGTTTGTTTGTTTATTTGGAGAAAAGGTCTTGGACATACTGTAGCAATACACTGGAAAGGCCCATCAGAGTATGATTTAGAAAATGTATCTCAGGTGGAAGAACCCCAAGCTGATCTCTACAGTAGTAGCTCAAATACCTCTGAGTGAGTTAACCCAGGGAACACTGGTGAATCCTGCTGAATAACATGCCAGTAATTTACATGAAAGCATGTGTTTATTTCTTTCAAATATCCACAGCACAGATTTTCCCATGACAATATTTTATCACTCTAAATATATAATCATCTGTTTGGCCAAAGGGTCAGATTATAATGAAAAATCCATTTAGAATATAATCCATATCATTAATAGAATTAGTAATACACATATATAATACATATGTAATCAGTTGCCGCTGGTTTATGCCAAGCACATCCAGTAGTAAGACATATATAAATGTGCTAGAAAGATATTTATAGGGAATGTGGTATGTGTAGCTTGGAATGTTCAAATGTAATATAACATGTAATTTATTGCAATCTTAAGTAGGAATATTTATTGTTAGCTTACTATAGATTGATTATTGTGCACATTTTACCTCCTATGAACTTGTAATCATATTCACATTGAATAAATTAATTCACAAAATTCACAAGTCTATAAAAGTTTATTAAAGAACATATCTGACTGAATGAAAGAAAACCATCATCCTTTTCCTTGTTTCTCTGGTGTCAAAAAGGACATTTTTCTTTTTTCAAATGTCACCACCTCTGCAATGCTGCTGCCAGCAAAAGCTAGTGAAATCTATTTTCAAGGCTCTGATATTTATGTCAGTGTATTAAATCTATAGAGCTAGAGGGCAAATTGAAAGTCCACGTCATGCTCAGGCTCTGCCCAATTTCCATTGCACTGCTTAATTAAAACAGAAGGTTGATGAGTGTCTAAAAATGAATTGAATCGTTCTGCTCATACTTGTTGTTTTGCTCTCAACCAAAAGTGTAACCGTCCTTTGAAATATCTTTTCAGCATCAAATAACACTGAGTATAAGCAAACACAAATAACTTTGTGTAAATAATAGGATATACTTCAGCCAAAACGTAGACAAACCCTTCCCGCTTCCCACAGGAAAAGGCAAATATAGAAATACATTCATTCAATAATGCAAAAAACACAGTTCAACCTGTCAATGTTTCTTTAAGACCTGTACTCTATTAGATAGAGTAGAAAGGACAATTCATTGAACTGTTTATTCAAGTGTAGCTCCTGAAAGGAAACACGGGTTCAGTGTAATGGGAAACCAGCCGAATGAGAAACACCCTCTTAAAAAAAGGGCCTGCACTAAGCCTATTGTTATATATTTTTTATATTAACGCTTCAACTGCGCTCCTTAATCGTGTTCCAGAACCGGATAAAGAGCACAATAGAGGAATTCCCTACTTCCACAACACTTTATGCTCTTTTCGCAGCCTATTTTTATAAGGGTGTCATGTAGGCCTATGAAGTTACATTCAGGGGATTTTCAAATGAATCTTCCCATAAAGGCCTGCATGGAAACTACGCATGTAAGGAACGAGAGGATGCTCAGGATGCAAGAGCAGCATAGTGGTGCTTTGGCTAGACTATAGAGTAGCCTACAATTTTCCTGAATTGTGATTGGTCAAGGAGAATAAGGGGCGGGGCGTCGCCTGCGATCACAGAGGCGCACTGTATGAGAGGGCGGATCTGACTGTGCACATCGGCCAACACTACAGAGTACTGAATTTTAAAAACAACAACAACGGGTAAGTGCACTTTGACATTGTGATTAGTGCTCACATTTTATCGCTTCACTATAGGTATACAATCAAGGCATATGTGCATTAAGAAAGGCTAACCGTAATGGAGACAAAAATTGACAACGAATTGGCGTGCACGCTTAGATTTTGATACAGTCGCAGTCCCTGGATGACAGGCATTAGTTATTGTTATACGCACGCGAGATAATGATGCGATGCAAAAACAGAGTGGCTATGACTCATCGCTCTCTCGTTTTCAAACGTTCAAAAATATGTCGACCTGTCGAGATTTCTTTGTTTAGGCACTGCCGCAGTTAGGATGCTCTGGACAGGTGCCCTCCGCAGCAAACCTCTATAAAAAGCTACTACAGTTACATAACTTCAGCAGTGCCACATATTGTTTTAACAATGTGAACATTTTGGAATGAGGAAATCGTGAAAGGTTCCATATAAGGACGATTTAAGCTTTACACCCCATGTAAACTGCAAACGAACGACGCGAAAAAAAAAACAGAACGAGTCAGTTCTAATAAATGAAGCTGGCTTTGATTATAATGGGCGCGTTCTAGTTCGTCGCGTCTCATCGCATTGTTCTCATCCGTACTGGCAATGTAGCGCGTTCAGTGCCTGTGCATCGCGTGCTCGGCTCTCTGCATTGCATCTCTTCAACATGCTTCATGGACATGCGTCATACTGTAAAATTCAATTGAGATTAAACACACGATCCGAAACTGACGCATTGAGGGTCATGTATGGATACCTGGCATTGTGGGACAGGTTCATTTGTGTAATGAGACATCATGTGCACGTTTTCTCATTTGATATTCTGAATGGTTGCATTATAGAGGGACAGAGGAACACTTTGACCACACCCCCTTAAATCTTAATAATTCCTTATTCAGTTAATGCATATATTTCTCCTTCTTTGCACTGTGACTGGCTGTGTTTGCTTTGCATACAGGTCATGAACAAATGTCACAGTAGTGTTTATTCAGTTAAACCAAGTGTGAAGGACAAGGAGGTGTCTCTCTTGGGTTTGTGTTCTTGTCTGTTGTATTTAATTATTTTTGTATGGGTGAGGCCGGTAAAAGTGTGGTGACAGGTAAGCTGAGACGGATATGTTTAAAGTATCAGGAGATGATCAAATGTAATGGTGATTAATGCAGCAACGGTCATTGTCATTCAGCAAATGTTTTCATAGTGGGTGTGATCATGCTTCATCATGTAAATAATTAGCCTGGAAATCCAGACCTAAATCTAAAAGATTAATGGTCTGGCATCGACTAATGAAAATCGGCCAGCTCGAGGGGCGGCACCAAGCATGCATTTTAAAATCTCACTGCACGCAACTGGATAACACAACGACCAATCACAACAATAAACCCCATACGCTTAGCTACCAGCGGAGCTAACTGGTAGATTATACTCTTACCATATCCGGTCGACAAAACAGCAAAAACGTCCTTCTTGGAAAGGAACGATTCGAGCGCCGTCTTCTGTTCCTGTTTTAGATAAAAAGCCAAGTCTAACTCGTTCATTGTAGCGGCCAAAGCCGTTTCAAACAACTGGTATTCATCCATAGCCATCTTGCAATGTTTACTAATGACTCCGACGTCACAGCGCTGTCGTCATTAGCTCGCCTCTGGTGTGATTGGTGCAGCTCAGATCGAGGGGCATATTTAATGAGCATTATTACTCGACACCAGAGTAACTCGCTGAGCAAATTCAACTTGTGCTCTCGCGAGAACTCTGGATTACCAGGGTAGTAAATAATCCCAGGAAGCACATGCATAATCCACTGGTAAATGAGAATGTTGTTCTTAAAGGGTTAGTTAACCCAAAAATTTAAATTCTATCAGTAATTACTCACCCTCATGTAGACTTTCGTTCATCTTCGGAACACAAATTAAGATATTTTTGATGAAATCTGAGAGCTGGATCACTCCTTCATAGGCTACAATGTAATTGATATCTGCCAGCCCAGAAAAGTTAGTAAAGACATCGTTAAAATAGTCCAAGTGACTACAGTGGCTCAACCTTAAGTAAAAAACAAACAAAAATAACAACTTTATTCAACCATCTCTTCTCTTCCATGTTATTCTCCTAAGATGTTGACGTAGTGTAACAGCGCAGTGCTTCTGGGTTGTACGTCAGAACGTAGGCTCACTATTGGCCAACGCTGGTCATGTGTGTGATGCGTGTGATGCTGGCCAATAGTGAGTTCTGATGTACAACCCAGAAGCGCTGCGCTGTTACACTACGTGAACTCACTCAGAGGCCCACACAGAAGAAAATGAGTAGTTGAATAAAGTCGTTATTTTTGTTTTTTTTGCGCACAAAAAGTATTCTTGTCGCTTGATAAACTTAAGATTGAGCCACTGTAGTCACTTGGACTATATTAACAAGGTCTTTACTAACTTTTCTGGGATGGCAGATATCAATTACCTTGCAGCCTATGAAGGAGTGAGACAGCTCTCAGATTTCATAAAAAATATCTTAATTTGTGTTCCGAAGATGAACGAACGCTTACGGGGTTGGAACAACATGAGGGTGAGTAATTACTGACAGAATTTTGGGTGAATTAACCCTTTCAACATAAGCCTCTACAAATAATATAAAATCACTTGCTCTAAACTATTGTGCATTGCAATATTGTAATCCATATTGAATGGATTTTGATCATTAATACCTTAACTGCAAAATTTAAAATCTGGATAATATTTAATGAATGATAGCTTAGTTGTAGCTAGGTTAGGATTAAGCTGATAGAACTTGATAAAACGGGTTCGAGCTTGTAGACCATGTTAAACTGGTAACAAACCAGCTACCATGTCCAAAAAAAAAAAAAAGAGCAGCTTGGGCACCATAAACAGATGTGATGCAATTTTACAGCAGGGATACAGACCTAGTTTGACAGAATTGTCACTATTTATAGATGAACATTTCAATAGAGCTTTTTTTAAGCTATTTCCACAGTGCAGTAAAAATATGTTTGACTGTTTAACAGTGAAATGCAGTGGCTAACCTTGTTCAAAAGTGTATCATCATCTCATATAACTTCTTTGATACATGATACATTTACACTCAGTCATCGCAAAAAAAAGAGTATACAAAGCTTTTTTCTGTGATCCATCGTGAATGTAACAAAAAAATGTCCCACTTTTGCATTGTTTTTACATAATGTGTTTGACCTTGTCTTCTTGTCTAAACTCTTCAGACATATTTTCTCATTCGACTGAGAAGAGAATGAAATAAAATATAAAATAAAACATATAAAACCTTTACCATTCAGTAAAATGAAAAAATGTAAATGAACTGGGGTGAACCCACAGTGTCATCATATGTCGCTGGGAAAGGGAAGCTCAGTAAGATGGTATGCGGTTTCTGGACTGTCGTGATTCTGGGGTGCCCAGTCAGGGCTTGCTGGCCTGTTGTGATGCCCTGCGTCCCGTCATACATAATCCCCATTCCCCTCACTGATGGCCTCTGACTCTAATCCGCACAGACACCCCCCCTCCGTTGTTATGCTGTGACCATGGGCATGCCAATAGCACTCTCCCCATTTTAGGATGATGATGTAAGCTGATTACAGTATTGGGGTGAGAAATATACAAGATCATACTTTGTCTTTACCATTCAGTAAAATGAATATGAATATATCATTATTGTTGATGGCTCCAGTAGGCTAAGGTTACCTGATACTCCAGTCTGACTGACATCAGTTTGACAGTTGAAGGTGCTTTATTTTTGGATGCCTCATTTTTACTCAGAATAAGAGATAGACAGAGATTGGTAGTGCTGCAGATACATAAACCCAGTCACAATGAGTGGCAGCAAGTAGCCGCATGCTCAGTGGCTTTGGCACACAATGGAACACATTGAGCCAGACCCTCATCCCACGTTCTGTGTGCATTCATACAGGAATGTTTGGAATACAGAGTTTACACAGCAACACAAATGGCTGCCAAATACCAGCCTGGTCTCTGCTCAAAAACTCTTGTGAGCTCGCCATTCTCCTTTAAACCGCACGAGGACAGCGTGTGCTTCTGTCAGAATCTGTTTCGATTTTGGACCATTTGTTTTGAGCGACATTTGAAGAGATGTATCTGGTTCATTGTTGAATTGCTGTAGTTACACATATTTTTGCTCAAACAATTTGAATTTAAAAATTCACATGAATTCAGGATGTCTCAGTATTTGGTTTCTCTCTCTCTCTTTTTATACTTCACCCAAAAAATCTGTCATTACTGTATACTCTCCCTCATGTTGTTCCAAAATGGTATGCATTTCTTTCTTCTGTTGAGCACAAAATAAGATATTTTGAAGAACGGTGTGAACCAAAGACAACTGAAACCCATTGACCCTCTTATTTTATGGACAAAACCAGAGAAATTTCTCCAAATATATTCTTTATGTTCCACAGAAGAAAGAAAGTCATACAGGTCTGGAACGACATGAAGGTGAAAAAATTATGACAGAATTTTCATTTTTGGGTGCAGTAGCCCTATTCCTTCCCAGAAAGCAATAGCCGTCATTTCACCATCTCGCTTAGCTATAGACCCCACCCGATATAGTCTGGCTATGAGTAACCCACTTCTAGCCAAAATAACCTTGAATTTGGTTACATGTCGTTTTGCCAAAATAACTTGCTAGTATGATATTCCAACATGTAAGCAAAGTAAACCGTGATTACAATTTGTTTGGTTTCATTTCTTTGACATGTTCTATGCGTAGCCTGTGCGTCTATTCTTGGGCTATGGTTAGACGTCTACTAAATATTTACTGACAGCCCAAATTTTGTCTTGTTTTAGCCTAGAAGTCAGGGCTGTGTTTGGATGGTTATTAGACATCTTTTAAATGCAAAATTGCTTGCTGGGTTTTAAGACAGCAGCAGTCAAGCTCCATTAACTTTTCCGTTTGTTCAGTTCAGTTCAGTTCACATTTATTTGTATAGCGCCTTTCACAATACACATCGTTTTAAAGCAGTTATTATCTGTAGTAAAGCAGTTATTATCTGTAGTATTAGCAGTAAATTGATCTGTTTTTAGAGGTAACTGTCTAAGTTATGTATTTCAGAAATGGACATATACAAAATCACAGTTAGCTAAAAATTTATTCATTTTAAACAATGTAATAATTCAAGGCAGAAACAATGAGCTCATTGAAGTAATGAATACTTGTTTGTTAACAAATGATTATGGCATTTAGTAAAATGTAGCATTGGTGCATGTTGATTCAGAGTTTGCGTTGATTTGTGTCAAACCTGATGATTGTGTTCTCCAGCGTGATACTGGAACTTCAGTGGAAGAAGAGAATGTGACTCTATACAAAGAGTCACATGATCAGTGCCACTTACATACACGATTAGTGACCTAAAATAGTGCAGAATCTTTCATATTTCTTCTTCATTTTAATTTATTAAATGTATTAACATTTATTTATTTTTAAATTATTGCATCACAGATGTTTAATAGTCTCAGACCTTTGGACCCAACTGTACTTAACATACATACACATTTATACCCACTCACAGTGTTCAGGCCTCTTGACTCAAATGAATGAATAAGTGAACAAGAGTGTCCCTCCTAAACAGAAAGTGATGGCACTCTGTGAGATGCCACTCTGTGCCAGGCCTGGTGACATCATCCAAGGCGCAAAGAAAAACTGCTGAATCACAGCAGGACACAGGGCCGTGTCAGAGTCAGAGCGGTAAAAGTGCAGGGATGTACCTGTGTCTCATTTGCCATGGTCTGATGAATAAGCCTTAGGAGACTGCACCATATGACCTGCCATATGACATGTTTTATTCTCTCTGAAAAACTAACGTTTGGTCTTTTTTTTCCTTTTTTGAATAAATAATATGAATAAGCAACAGTGATGTTACTGTAAACTAAAACTATTTAAAAAAAACATTAAAAAAAATGAAAACGAACATTAGGAATGTTGACTTAGCAGCTAATTGAAATTAATAACTTTAAGAAGAATTAAAATGACTAAATCTAAAACTAAATAAATAAAAAGAAAAGAAAATCACAATTACAAGCAAATCACTTAAACTAAAATGAAAACTGAAATTATAAAAATAAAAGCTACTTCAAAATTGTTATGAATACTATACAAGTAAATAAATAATACTGAAATAGTGAATCAGATCATTCTTTGTTTCTGAGGAAAATATGCCCACAAATATGACTTGTCAATAAAACTGAATGGGATGTTGCACAATCATTCCTGTCATTTCAAGGCTTTTTTATGCTCTTACTGTCTAATGTCATACTGTACATCACTGTGTGCTGCTGTACAGTAACAGCTGAGTACAGTAAGTGTTTCAGGCTGATTATGTGACGTCAGCAGGGACAAATACGAGGGGGAATCACACTGCCTCTAATCTCTTCATTTTTTCGACCAGCTGGGCCTCTTACCATTCATCAGGATATCATCAGAATTACACTTTACATCCATATACATGCAGGGGGATGGGAAAGACAAGGAGAGGAGGGAGGAAATGCAAAGTCAAAGCTGTGGATAAGTAATAAAAGTGAATAGGAAAGACCAAGGGAGGAAGATTCAGGGGGAGGAGATGGATTCTGGGTAGGTTTTGGGGCAGCAGCATTTTAATCCCATGTTTAGCCTTGACAGACTTGCATAATCATATTAATGTCTAAACTGAATAGATCAAAACCGCTGTAGAGATTTGTTTGGCTCTTAACTCATTTGCCCCCTGCTGTCAAAATGCATGATGGTTTGATTTGGTTTGTGATGGTTTGAGTGTTTGTCACGTAACAGTGTTGCAGCTTTTTTGGACATTTGTTGAACAGGACAGTGTGTAATTGTGTTAATCTGAGTTCTCTGAATGTGGATAGTGTGGCAGCTAGAGAAACAATGAGACACAGTTAAACTCATGCGATGGCAAACAAACTGAAGCTCTGAAGCTCTCACAATGAAGCTCTCTCTCTCTCTCTCTCTCAAACCCTTTCTTTCTCTCACTATCCCTTTCTGACGTTTCCTCCTTCATTTCTCTCACTGACACTGTTTATATGCACAATACATAGTTTACTGTGTGTAAAGGGACAGATCTGAGCAAATCAAGAACTTGAATTTTAGTTTTTATGTTACGTGACACCTGATGTCCCACAGGTTCACATGCTCGCAGTACACAATTGTGTCACATACTCTCACGTTTTGCCTTTATAGAAGAAGGAAATCATTGTTTTAAGTAACCTTAGGATATAGTTAAAGTGCAACTTATATGACAGCTGTTCATTTGGCATGCAGCCACATTCTTTAAAATGGCAGTTGATCTTAATATATAGTGCACAGGGCAGGCGCATGATCAGATTTGTCTAGGTCTGAACATCTGGCCACATTTACATGTTGAAAGCCTCCATACGAGAGTTCTTTCAGTGCATGACCTTTCTGAGTGTAGCATAAATTGGACACTGATTTGAAGATATGAATTGTTATCTGTTAACTAGATGTTGGGATCAAACATAGGCCACACATTTTTTATTGCACTAGTATCTAGGGCAAGAGTATATAGAGTATATACTGTACATGCACTTTTAGCTGCATTACTTTTTAATTGAGAAGGTCCAGGGCTGCTTTGTTTTGACTGATTGCCCCTCATTTTTTTTCTACAGGAGGATGGACTTCAGTTTACGTGATGCCTTCACAGACGGAGCATCTAAGGCAACCCAGGACAGCCTACTGAAGAGGGATTTTGTGGCCGGGTTGGAGGCACAGACCTTTGATGATAAAGTGGGCGAGACTGTTGGGAAGACAGACTACCGCCCCCTTCTGGATGGGATGGATGGGAAAAGGGAAGGTATGTCCCTCAGAACTAGACAGTCTTCCATAAAAGTAATCTATATTACTTGTGACATTTATAATGTTAAAAAATAAATCTATTTAAAATAAATCCTGTTCTTTTGAACACCAAATCAGCATATTAGAAGGATTTCCGAAGGATCATGTGACACTAAAGACAGGAGTAATGATGCTGAAAATTCAGCTTTGCTATCTCAGGAATAAATTTTATTTTACATTACATTAGAAAACAGTTATTTTAAATTATAATAATATTTCATAATTTTTACTAGTTTTTTTTTAAAGACATAAAAACATCTTGCCAACCCAAGCTTTTGAACATTTACACAATCAATTTTTTTAAAAACATTTTGCACAGTTATTTGCTGCTTTATTTATTTTTTTATTTTTTATTTTTTTATTTAGATATGTTGGGTATATTGTGTAGTTGTGCAATGCAACATCAGGAACAGGCTTTTATTTTACTGTCTTCCTTCTGCATTGGATTGTGATCTGATGTGTTTAATCTGAAGTATTTATTTGTGTATTTCTTATCTCTATCTGCCACAACATATAATGGTGAGTGGAAGAAGCACATTTTATTCCTTTACTTTGGTTTCACATCCTGTTCATGGTTTTATGAGGAAAAACACATTGATATTCTGAGGTATTTTCGGGTTGCTTTTGTGTTTGTTTGTCTAGGACAAACGCCTGATCATGGTTGGCAACATCTCTGATCTAATAATTTTTTTCCGCCTCAAACCGTGCTGTCTTCTGCCAAGAACCATTCCGAGTGAACTCTAGGTTCAGTTAGGCGGACAGCCTTCCTCTTGGGTTACAATCATCACAGTTATTTATTCTCAAATGTGTTTGTTATTTATTCAGGCACATTTTCACAGTTTAATCACCTGGTATGCATGAGGGCACTAATAATGTCTGAATAAATACGTTAAAATCTGTTGTTGTTGTTGTTTAACTGGTGCGTTTTGTGAAGTTAGTCATTCATAAATCATCTAAAAACAAACTATTTTAGTAAAGGTTACACGAAATGGCTATAGATTAACTATCAAAGCTTTATGGACTTTCAGCTTCTGGGTTTGGGCCATTAGTTCTGGGGAATGTTTTTGTTTTTTTGCATACTGTACTGTAGGCCTACCTGACACCATCCCATTCTGTTTAACTTTATCCTACATTAGTCATATGAAAGTATTGTTTGTTATGTTTTCTACTTGTAGAAGAATATGCAGAAATGTCTTTTATAATATTGGGCTTGTGCTTGACAGAATGCTTAGACATCAGTACAGCAGGATGCACTCTCAACAAGAGCAAGGTATATGTATATGTGTGCAGCACTGAGCTGTATATAGATGCTGGTATCAGCAGATCTGTCCACAGCAGATGTGACGGATACTTTTAATAGCTTCAGTTCCGTGCAAAAATATGAAATTCAATTACTGCCTTCATTAAGAGAGAGAAATGCCATTTATTTGATGTTACTGTAAAGATTAGCACTCTCGTTATGGCAAGGCTGTTGCATATCACAGTTAGCATATAGCAAAAGTGTGTGTTTCTATGGTGGTTTCTCATCAGATCATTGTATGGACTTGCTGGAAAAATTGAAATTACTAAGCAAGTTGTCAGTACTGACAAATACATTACGGCCAGCTAGCAGGCAGTATATTTTCCTGCCACGCTTTTTCCACTGAAAAGGTTGTGTGAGATAATAAAGCTTTTTTTATTGACAAAGTAATAAAGATTTATGGAAATTGTAAGTTGTCTGTTGATAAGCGCTTAGAGGCTCATTTCCAAAGAACAAAGTACAAGTAAAGATGATTAATCAATAACTATGATGCAATTACAGGCTGTGAAACGTCTTGGAAAGATAATAATATTACACGTGCAGTCCATTATCATGTATTTTCATCTTGCATCTATAAACTGAAGAAATAATTGGATTATTTGTCCTCCTCTACTATCATATGACCTTTCTTTTTCAATGGATAAATGTTGAAGACATCAAGGGCATCTGCATTCTAATGTGTGTTAGGAATATATATTTTTTTCATATATTTTAACTGCATTGTTTATCATTGTGCAGTATAACATACAAATGTCAGTTTAATATTTTTTAACATACTGCTATAATAAATTTGACTTGGGTTACCATTCAAAATTTTTGCTAAATATATATGCTACAAACAGTGTACATTTCTAAAAGGATTTTAGGTTTGAGATATGTGGGAACGTTGATATACTGTAGGAAGACTTGTCACTAGTCTTAGTTTTATTTTTAAATGGAATACTGTACATTTTCAACAAAATGTCCAAAATAATTTGTAGTTAAAGGGATAGTTCACCCAAAAATTATGCCCCATTGACTTTGGTCATCAACTGTTTGGTTACTGACATTCTTCAAAAAAATCTTCTTTTGTGATCAGTAGAAGAAAGAATTTCATACAGTTTTGGAACAACTTGAGTGTGAGTAAATGATGACAGAATTATAATTTTTGGTTGAGCTATCCCTTTAATATCTTAGTTTTTTACCCTCTCTAGTTCTTATACATGTTACATTGTACTTATTTTTTTTAAATACATGCATGTAATTACACCTGTAATTATTTTTTGTAATTACATCTATAATTACACTGTTGACCCTTCCCTTACACCTTAACCCATACCATCAAACCTGTCCCTAACCTTACCTGTATCCCACTGCAATAGCAGCAAAAGTAGTTTGTAATAGAATATGAACACAATAAGTACTGTATATTGTACTTATTTTTTGATGTAAGCACATAATAGTTAAAGACACCGAATATCAAGTGTGATTGAAATACTGATCAAGCAAAGAAATAAAAAGAAAAGATACAGAAATAAAAAGCTTTTGTCAACTGAATAGTTGGCATATAAACATGGCTTAGTAAATGGAGTATATATATATATATATATATATATATATTATATATATATTTTTTATTTTTATTTTTTTTATTATTATTATTATTATTTTTTTTTCTTTTTCTTTTTTCATTTAATGGACGTCAGTGGGGTCCAGTGATGTTTGGTTCTAAGTGTTTGTCAAAATATCTTCTTTAATTAGTTTTAAAACTATTTCTGTAAAATTGTCACACTGTACTCATTTTAACACAAAACATATAATATATTGAACAACTATAAAACAAATATAATACATAACATATAATATATAATATAATATCGATAAAAAAATTAAGAAATGCAGAAAATTGTGTAGTACATCTTTCATGTTTGTGTGCTTTTGTAACCATATTGCACATATCTTTTCTTTGTCTGTGCTTCTGGTACTCTCAGTACAGCACTGGTTTATGACATTATGTAAGCGATTCTGTGCTGAATGGGATGTCTGCTCCCCCCTTTTTAACTGCAAAAGGAGGCTCTCTACCACAGCATGACTTGGCAGTCTGTACCTCAAGTGCCTCGTGTCTGGGACAAAAATTACTATTTTTAGTTCCTCTTCCATTTAGCATGTTTTCAGGTTCATATGCTTCTCTTTGTGAGGCTATTGCTCCTGCTCAGGTTTAGTTTAGTACATCATCAGCATCTCAAAACATAAAGAAGATGAAAAATGTGCTACTTGAGGCATAAACATACAAATAACCTTGAAGACGAATTGGGGTCGATTCCCCTCTACTTTATCAACATGAAACACAAAGGCCTGGCTGAACGATTCCTATTGCATCCTTGGTAATATAACAGCGTGACTCACAGTGACATATATACCAGTCCTGTTCCACAAAGAGGATAATTGCATGGAGCTGGTGCAGCCCAGCCCTGTGGGAGCATGATGATCATTAATCCAGGACTGGTATCTGAGCTAAGGCTGGTTCAGTGCTGGCTCCTCTTGTCAGTCAGTCTTGATGCTGACAGAGTGCTTTGCCTAGGGAACGTAGAGCAGCCTCAGCTGGTTGTGTAACTACGGTAACAGGCCTGCAGTCCCAGCCTGTCCCATCGTCTCAGCATCACTTATCTCTGCTTGCCCTTCTCATAATATCTAAATATCAGAATGGATGGGAGGAGGCCTATTTTCATGGATACCCCTCCCCGCTGCCTTTGACAGTGGACATATTAATCTAGACAGTCAATCAGATTTCATGAAAGTTACTTGTTTACAGGACCTAATTAATGTCACTAAATCACTTAGTTACCAATGAAGAGTGTGTGTTCATCTCACTCTTTTCCACAGATGGTTCATTCGAAGGTGAGTGTTGTGAACTATGTCCAAGCAATTTGTCATTTCAAAATTACAATTTAAAATCATTATTAAACCATTTATGTTTTCGATTTATTCATTCAAAATTAGATTTATTTATTTTTGTATATAATACATTTCAACAGATCATGAAAAATAACTCATGGGGTATTTTTGACAATTTCATTACATTCATTTAAATTCACAGATCTTTTGGAACCAAAAATGTGGTTATTAATGTCCCACTTGGATATTAATAATTAGTAAAAATGCATTACAGTTCTATTAAATTTTCAGTCTCTGAAGATTCAATATCCTGTCTTTTATCATGTTTTAAAAAATAGTCAGAGAGAATCTTTAAAGCATTTAGTAGGTCTGATTATACCTCCTTTTTTGTCTAAAATTCAGAAAACTACCTGTCACATTTTTATTTATTTTTCATGACAAATAGTAAAAGTACATGAATATTTCATATTTTCACAAGCTCTTAGCTAACATACAGTAACATACAGTAGCTAGTGTTTGTAGTTATTGAAGAAATTGTCATTTTTATATGCTAATGTCTTTGGTGTTGCCATCTGTAATTTAAAAAAAAACATCACACTTTGAAATTTATGAAAGATTGATGGTGAAATTACAAATGCTGCAAATGTAGTACCATTAAATGTAGATCAAAGGTCTTTAGCCCTTTTCTTACTCTTTGATTGTATTCTTTAATGAATTACATAGCTTTTAAAAAGCCTACAACATTTCCTGCACAAATCTCTTGATCTTTAGTTTTAAAATTATACACTACACTCTTTTCTCAGGGTCTGGGTTTATGTTTGCAGGCCAGATTGGAGGCCAACGTCAGGACCCTCAGGGAGAGATTCGTCCCAGCCCTCCTGGACAATATGTCCATAAGCATGACTTTCAGTCAGGTATGATCATTGCATATGTCGGGCTTGAGAACTGAATAAAGCAATTCAACAAGAATCCAATCATGTACTAGATATTAGTCTTTCTAATTCCAGGTCCAACATCAATGATTGGAATGCCTGGCCAATTGGGAAACCAGCAGATGGGATCTACGGTGAAGGATAACAGCATGGACTCCTTTCTGGGTAAACACTGCAGTGTTTGATCTTGTTGACTTCAGACCGTGGGTTCGATTCAGTTAATTTCCTCAGGCTCTGTTAAGTTTTAATGCGATACCGCTCTGCTGCTCTATGCTTCAGGGTTCTCTCAGCCTGGGATGAATATTGGTATGAATATGAATGTTGGCATGGCCCCTTTCCAGAGCTCCAAACCCCCCAGCATGGTTGAACCTCAGAAGACCTCACCCTTGTTTGCCAATGAACCACCCAAACCATCCCAGATAACTGCTAATCCAAGTGAAACAAGCCCTCGTAACAGCCAGGATAATTCTGCAGGTAAAGTCTATCACCACTTAAGGCACCTCAATGCAGGCTAGAACAGGTAAGACAGACTTTAAACCCAGATATTAAGGTACTGAATGATTATTATGTCACAGAATGTCTCTATGATCTCAGCTCTCATGTCATTCCACTCTGTCTGGTCAAGGCATGGATGCCTCATCAATACTTTTTCATAACACAATTACTTCATACTTTTCATGGTCAGTTACCTCTGATATGAGACCGATTTTACTGTTCTGACCAGCAATAGTGAGGATGTCAGCTGTTATATTAAATGTCATGAGTATATATAGCCTACCTTGAAAAACAGACATGTTTTTTTAGTTAGTGACTTGACTAAATATCTTGCACACTATGATTTCCAAATAAAATCCAAATTTGTTCTTTTTACATGACGGATCATAACAGCCAATGATCATTATTCAAAATTGATTAAGACTGCCCGTCTTAATCTTCAAGTGTGCATTATGGTGGAAGGCATTTTAAAGATTTATCCTCGGCCTCTCTGTAATATTACTCTTTGAGCAAGATGGCCATGAAACTAGGAGAGAAATGTGTCTTCTGGCTCAGAGCCAGTTTAGAAAGCCATTTCACATTTTAGACAACATATCTGAAATATAGATGTTACTGCCACTCAAAGTGACTGTTTATAACCATTTGATCAGTGAAGAGGACAGGCATGGGTTAGTGATCATATTATGTAAAACAGAAAAATACAATTTGTTTAGGTCTAGAAATTTATTTATTTCTTCATCTTGATATGCCTTGATGGCTGGACTAATGCTACCTTCACGTGCTATTGGAAATTTCCTACTTTCCACTTCTGAAATCGTGAATACGATCTCACCACATTCACATTTTGACTTGAGAGGGTGTTCATGTCCATTTTTTTAACTAGGAAACTAGTATTTACGATAATTCCAATAGCACGCGAAGGCAGCATGCAGTCTAGTTAAACATAATCCAAATTTAGTTAATAATAGATTTTGATTCCTTTTCAATGTAATATGTTTTGATGTTGTCAACCATTGTGTGTTCAGTGTCTGTCTTGTTGATTTTGGTTCATTTCAGTGACATTTATTGTCCTCAGTGCTGGGATTTGTATTGGGTATTCCATGTCATGTGACTCTTCTCTGTTGCTTTTCTTTGAGTCAGTCTCTCTGTGACTTGCCTCTGTTGTTATCCCTGCCTGTTATTTCTCCATGAGTTAATTTGCCCATTTGCACTTCACTTGATGTGCTCTCAGGTGAGCACATCATCGTCTCAGCACATTCTCTCTCAGCCACTGTTGAAACTATTACACCCATTTAACTGCTCTGTGCTGTAAGTATGAGCATGATACCCTCAGATATGTTATCTTACAATAAGAACCTATTTAGGAAACAGTAGTGATAGGCCTTTATCAGGATGCAAACAGACATATAAGAATTGAAAAGTCATTTTGTTTCCTAGAGCTGTTTAGTTTATCTGCCTACTTTGAAGGTTAATTCACTACTTGGGAATTTCCTCTGGGTTTTCTTTTGTTCTGCAACTTAAATTACAAACTGTCATACATCAAACTTGAATTCTGAAGTTGATAATAAGTTGCTAGATAGGGAATACAACAACTGTCCAAATATAATGTCAAGCATAAACACTCTTGTTGTTGTTGTAGTCTCTGTTAGTAACTTGCTAGCAACTTAGGACAGGTGTACACAGTACAAGTTCTGGCAGTCAGGAGGTCACAAGTCCTTGCACACCTTAAAGCAGGGGTTCTCAGCTCTGGCACATCGACCACTTTTTCTGCAGAGTTTAGCTCCAACCTTGATCAAACTTATCTGCCTATAACTGTCTAGTAATTCTAAAGAGCTTGATTAGCTTGTTCAGGTGTGTTTGATTAGGGTTGAAGCTCTGCAGTAAAGTGGACCTTAAGGGCCACAGCTGAGAACCCCTGCTTAACAGTCTACCTGATAATCATACAGAAGGCTCATGGTCCATGACACGTCTGTACAACCTTGGAAGTTCTGAGGGACAACACATTTTTCACATAAATTTTTGCACCAATTTTAGCATTTGAAAACATTGATTCAGGTGAGGACTGCATATGCTTCATTAACAGAATTTTGGGATCCGAAGCTAGAATGTGCTAGTCTCCACTCATAATATTTCACACAATGCAAGCTGGACCATATGAGCATCAGCAGTTTCCACACGATGGGGAACATGTATATTTAGCTTGTAAAACAAAATGTGAAAGTCTCCTCAAGTAATGTTACCCGGAGACCTTTCAATCATAAAAATAACTATTCTAAAAACCCACTGGAAATTCCTAAGGGAACCGATGGCTAATGCTAATTATCTTCTGAGTTAAGGACTACATATTCAATGATTCTATTCATTGTGAATTTGTGAATAGTGAATTTTGTCTGTCCTCATATCACCTCCTAGTGTAACGCACCATATGATGCAAGTGATCAGTGGTTCATATAGGTAGCTGACCTAATGTCTCTTTGAACACTTATTCAAAGCTTTTATGAGTTGGAGATGCACAAACTTTGTTGTCCGATCATTTGTATGGTAGTCAGTGACACTTCCTCTTCCTCTCTGTACACAAACAAGTTTGTGGGAGCCCTTGGACAGGTGAGGAAATGCTCTCAACGGAGCAGTCCCATGCTTCCAACAAGGCAGAACAGAGGCGCACTGATGCCTTGGGTTCCCAGAGTCAAGATGCAGCGTCTGGTGAGGAAAAGTCCATTGAGGAAGGAACCGAGAAGCAACAGAAGCGGAAAAAAAAGAAACGCAAGAACAGGGAAGAAATGTATGACTTTCTGGACAGTCTTGGTTCCCCAGATTCAGAAGAGACTCCTTCCGAAAGCTCCAACCACGACTGCCCCTCACCTCCCAGTAAGGATGAAGAGATTTGGGAAAGCGAGATCCAGGAGAGAGGGGGAGGACGCATCATGGCCAGGAAGAGCAAGACCAGGAAGAAGCTTCCAGAAGAATGGAGTGCTCCCTCAACCGTAATGGGCATGGACTTTAGCGGCCCTAATTTGGGTAATTTTAAGCCCCCATCCACTGCTAGCATAGATCAGGGAAGTACACCACCCTCACTCACTCCTGAACCTCTGCACCTGACGGACACCCAAGCATGCAGACCACAACCGACCGGGCAGGCAAACACCTCTATATTCTCAAATTACCCCAGCTCCACTGCGATTACCATAGATGACTCAACATTCAAGATTGACAGGGATATGCTTGATAAGGATAAATCTAAAGATGATATTAATAAGACTAACCTAGAGTTGCCTGGTATTCACCGTTCAGATCAGTTACCCATGGACTCAAAGACTGACCCTACTCACCCAACTGATCCCAACCAGAAGTCAACCCTTGCCCTCAGTCCAACTCAGACTGTTATGTTCCTTGACTCTGTGCTGCAGGCACAGACCCCAGATGCAAGCCCCCCATCCCAGAGCACCCCTGTGAAAACCCCCATCCCTCACACCACTGCCCCCAATGTGACCTCTGGCCCACTGTCCGTCGGCACAGACTTCCCTGCCTCTCAGAGTGCACCAGCTGTTAGTCACTGCACCCCAACAATTCCCCACAGCACTGCAGTGAGCTTAAACTCAGAAGCTATGCCTTTCATCCCATCAATCACAGAGCAGCAGGAGCCCCCGCTGGCACAGCCCCCCCTACTGGAAGGTTGGTGATAATGAAGACTGTATGGAGATGATTTACATAATGCATGGCTCAATGAAGTGGGCCCTCCTCTGCTTAGCTATATCTGTAGCAAAAAATACTGTAGCAGGTCACTAAGTACTCCATGCTTTTCTTTCTTTCTTTCTTTCTTTCTTTCTTTCTTTCTTTCTTTCTTTCTTTCTTTCTTTCTTTCTTTCTTTCTTTCTTTCTTTCTTTCTTTCTTTCTTTTCTTTCTTTCTTTCTGTCTGTCCTTCTGTCTGTACTTTTTTGTGTCAGTCCTCTATAGCTTGGACCTCTGCTGCATGTAAACATTTCAATGCAGTCATAACACACTGATCGCTATGCATCGCGACTGGCAGCCAACTAACTGTTACTCTTTAGTTTACAATCATCTGGATTTCAATACAATTTCTCTTGGTCACAGCATCCCTCAAAATACACGTCTTGTAGATATGTGTCAACTAGTCAACTGTCTATGTGGGATTTTACATTTGCTTATCGTTCTGTGGGTGAAAGCTTTCTGTATGTCACTCCTTGTCATCTTATGCTACATGACTCTTTATTCTGCTTTTTTATTCTTGTTCAAAACTGTCAATCCAATGTTTATGAGATTAAGATGTCTGTCTGCCAATTCACCTGCTACACATAGATTTTGAAATCTTTAGATTTAGCTCTTCCATACCCATAACCTTTCATTTCTAGCAGTTGCAAGTATGTGTTAATGATGTTCTTTTATTCTTCTTTTCATGTTCATCATTGTTTGAACAACACTGTACATCAACCAGGTAAGAAAATCTCATTATCATTATCAATGAAGTGTGGGTACAGCCCCTATCAGTGGTATATCCATTAATATGAAAGAAATTTCAGTTTTCTTATTAAAACCTTTATATGGGTGGTATCCAGCATTCTCAGTAATCCCTGACATAGAATATGAAATGTTGGATTGATTTAGTTTAGTTTGAATGAAAGAAGCTTTTAACTTAATGTGAAAAGAAATGTTCCATAAACTAAATTGTTTAGGTAAATTGTTCAAATAAACAGCTGATTCAAGCACATAATATTTAAGAACAGTTATTTTTAGTTGGTGGTATTTATAGGCTGAATTCATACTCCCTATAGTATTTTTGTGGCTTTCTCTGTCTTTCATCTCTCTCACACACACATCTCTTCCTCTCTCTCCCATCCTCTTGCAACAGCTCATGTAAAATTGATGGCTCTGCCGTTCGCCATTATATAAGACTTACAGAGTTGTTCTTTTTATAGCAAGCGATTAGGGTGTGTTCAGAGGCGTTTGAGAGGTGCTGTGCTCCGGCAGGGATATTGAGAGATATTGAGTACTGGGCGGTAGCTTTAGATTAAATGCTAACACAGAAGATCCCTGATGCCATCTTTAATGACGTAATGAGTCTGGAAATTCTTTGTTTTTTATCTGTTCGGGTTTGTTCACCAAGCTAAAGTCACAAGAGCAAAAGCAAAACTTGATGAAATGCTTTTGCATGTAATGCCACTTCCTGCCTGTTGTGAGCAAATGTGATATTTTTCTGCTCGTCTTCTTTATGAGTTATACTTAATTAATATTTGCAAATGCATTCAAATATAATTTGGTCACTTTTCAGCTAGACATTGGCCTGTTGATTTTTTTTGACACAGCACTTGGTCTTCTCTGGATTTCAGTCTTCAAAATGCAAAAAATAGGAAATGCCCCTCTTGGCCCTTTATTCCCTCCCTTTACTCGCATCAGCCATCTCGTCCTTTCTTGCCCTTGCTCACTCACTTCCTCTCCCTCCCCTCGGTTGGTTCCGACCACACAGGACCCTAAATATCAGCAGCTGCATTGACGGGGAGACTGTTGCTATGGATATGGTAGGCGGTTTCCTTGGTGATGCAGCGAATAGGACCTGCCAAAGAACAAGCTAGGGTGTAACTGTAGGATATGTTCCAGAAATAGAAACTCTGTGACATCCCGATTACTCAATGAGCATACATGTTCTACCCCACGCTGAATGTGTTAAATTGCATTTCTAATGCTGTGTTTTCATTACTGAAAAGAACATTGTGATAGAGGTTGGCACTAGCATAAAATTGCTCCATTTGTCCAAAAGCTCTATATTTATAGTCATCATGAAACTCTTCTGAATATATAATATAATATAATATAATATAATATAATATAATATAATGTAATGTAATGTAATGTAATAACTTTTTGTATTCAGAAATGGTCATTGCTGTGCCCATGTTAAATGCATTAATTTATTGTCTAATTGTCAAATAGTGACAAGAAAAAGGATTATATAGACAAATTTGAAGACTAAAAATGCATAAACAAATGCAACAGTGACAAAGTTTTAATATCCTCTGTATATTGAACCATATGATGTGGTGCAGTGTGTTCTCAAGGGAATGTAAACAATAAAATACATCTGACATGTCCTTATGCAACAAAATCCATTCACAAGAATCTGGCCCATTATAGAAACGAGACAGGCAGAGAGAAAAGATTCCTTTTATATCTGTCAGTGGCCTGGAATGGCTCTGCAGTAGATGCATTGTAGTTTGTGTGTGGAAAGCTCACTCTAATTAAGGTGCCTTAGCCAATCAGATCACACGCGTATTACGACATCACACTCTTCTACTCAAGTCTGGAAGGGCGGATGTAGTGGATTTTGCGGTTTTGTGGTGTCTCTGATATAATTTTGAAAACCACAGTTTTTACTGCTCACATTTTTCATGGTAGGACTACCATGTAATTAAATGGTCGAATAGGTTACCTAATATAGAAGTTTAACTGTTAGTGCTATTTCTGTGCAGATACACACTGTAAAGTTCTGAATAATGCAAAACTTTTCTGTTGTGACTGATTTTGGAAGTGATTTATGTAGCTCAGTTTAATGATTTTATTTCTTTTTCCATGAATAATTGTCTTGCTTGAGATAATCACCAGGTGTTTGTCATTATAAAAAACATCATTTCTCAGAGACAGAAGACAGTGAGAGGACATGACTGAACTGTTTTTTTTTGTTGTTGTTGTTTTGGTTTTTTTGAAGGGCTAGTGTCTGAAATCTGATTTATCTGTTGAGTTTAAGAAAAATAGTTTTTGATGCTTTCTTGGCCTCAACAAGCCACAAACACATTGTGATCTGAATGCACAAAACAAGTTTATCCATTGCAAGTAAATATGTCTATACTGGGTCACATTTTCTTTTACCTTGTGTTGTTCATGGTGTTTAAGGATGAGGAGATTTCTGCTGCTACCTGTCTATGTTGGCATTGGTTTGACTGGCTTGAGCAGTAAATACTTTAGAGTTTGATTGGACACAGAACTTTTGGACCCCATTGTCTTTCATTGTATTGGCAAATACATTCTTTAGAGTGGATTCTTTTGTTTTGCACAGGAGATAGAAAGTCCTACAGGTTTGATAAAACATGAGTGAGTAAATTATGACAGACTTTTCATTTTTTGGTGAACAATCCCTTTAATACACTCTCATAAGGAACATGGGGCCATATTTACAGTTTGCGCCAGCATAAACCCTCTTTTGGCATAAAAAAACTACTGTCAGGATTTTCTAAAGACACGCAATGAAAAAAATTAGCGCTGAAAAGGCATGTACAGGGTTATTTTTGCAGCTGACCTTAATGCATATGCATTTGTAGGAGTTTCCCTTTCAGATGCAAAATTTATGGGAGGAGAGTATTTAAATGAATCAAGCAAAGGGGAATTACTACTGTTTGCGCTAGTCAATTTGCCGCCCCAAAAAGCTAATTTGCGCTGCTCTTGGTAGATTGCGTTGTCATTATGGAAATAATCCGGCTGCGTCTGTGTTCTTTAATTTGCGTGTCGTCAGTAAATCACGCACATAACTTTCCACTCCCATCTGCGTTTTTTTGGGAATTGCGCTCTCACGCTAATTTGCCCTGTTTAGTAAATTGGACCCATAGTATCTCTAGAGAGTGAAAGGCACAATAAACAACAGAGGTCACACTTCCATCAGCCTCTCATATGTGAGAGACAGAGAAATATAATGGTTCAGATCTCCAATAAGCTGATATACGATTAAATGTGATTGATACCAACGTTATTGTGTTCAGTAAGGGACACAGCACCTGAGGACCAGGCAATGATGACATCCTCCATCACCACCACTAAGGGTAAAGGTGAACGCTTGTGTCTGCTAGAACATTCTGAGTGCCAAATGAGACAATGTGTGAGTGCGAGAGAGAGAAAGGGGTATTTATAAACACGCTGGATGCTAAAAGCAAGGGTTTTCAATGCAGGGCAGCCAATAAGGACGCAGCTCACGCAATCACGTGATTGAAGACTTGGAAGGAATGTGCGGACAGAATTAGGGTGAGAGAGAGAATCAGAGAGAGGAGGGGGATTTGGGAGAGAGACGCAGAGTCATCTCAGCCTCGGCGTTGAGGGAGGTTTAGAGACCGGCGCTATAGACTAACTCATCTCAGTCAATGCCATTTACTGACGGATAGACACATTGATACAGGACAAATATATCTAGAGAGGTAAGGATGTCATCCCAGCGCTCAGAGTGCAGAGATCTGTGCTCAGTGCCACCCTCCATGCCAAGCTTGGCATCGTCAACAGCTGCCCAGGGCTGGAACTGGCAGCAGGGGCAGCCAGGCAGTCTGCAATCCTCCAGAATGTTAGAGGACGACAAGCAGGACCTTTCCAAATCGACAGCACTCAGCCAGAAGGCGGACCAATGGGCAACCAGTCACCCATGTGGCAGGGACGGAAAGAATTTGGGCAGTACAGCAGAAAGCCCCACAAGTCTCTCTTCCTCTCCGTCACCTCTGTCTCCAGGGAAAGCCCTTTCCACCAACGGGGTGACATCTAGACCTTCACCGCCAAGTGCCATCTTGACATCTTCAGACAGTGATTGGGATCCGCCCCGAGGCATCTCGAAAACAGGCCCGACGCCGAATTATTGCGTGATCGGCGTGGTGAATGACAGCTACATGGAGGGCACGGTTGAGGGCAAAACGGAGACATGCCCACCCATATCACCCCCCATGCAACAGAACCGCGTAGTCCAGCGCACAATGTCAGACAGTACCCACCTGACAGTGCCCGCTAGCCTCCCGCTACCTGATAAATATCCAGGCAAGGATGTGCCGCCACCACAGACCGCTGTCAAATACTTCACTGTAGAGGACAAACAAAGCGTTCTACCATCCACGGCGAGTATCCCATCAAACCCTACTACAAAGAAAGAACAGCCTGCTGGTGTGTCACAGAGTTCTGCCAGGATACAGTTACCGCAACAGCTGTCGGAAAGTGGGAATGCTGTTTCATCCCGTGAAATTCAGCCTAAAGGTGTTTGTAATGGTAGGTGAGATCAGCTGCTCTAATCTCAATGGTGCCGGTTTCAAGGTCTGCAGTGGTCTACAATCCAGTGTAGGTTTGTGATCTCTAGATCCTAACTAGTCCCTATACGCATTAACAGATGTATCATAATCAGATTTTCTGTCTTTACGTTGTATCTGTGACAGAGCTGAACATACACTGCAATTCAAAAGTTTGGGGTAGATGGCAATTAAAAATAACTATTTTGTATTTTAATATAATTTACAATGTAGTTTATTTCTTTGGCAAAGCTGAATTTTCAGCATCATTACTCCAGTTTTCAGTGTCACATGATCCTTCAGAAATCATTCTGATATACTGATTTGCTGCTCAAGAAACATTTCTTATTCTTTGAATAGAAATCTTTTGTAACAATGTAAAAGTGATAGTCTTTACTAATTATTTTGATAAATGTAATGTGTCCTTGCTGAATGAAATACATTTTTAAAAAACTCACTAAAAAACTCACTTACTAAATCCAGACTTTTGAGCAGTAGTGTATTTAGTTTTTTTGCAAACATGCTCTCAGTGGTCTGTTATAGATGGTTGTCATTGAAAATTTATATTAAGCACAGCTGAGAGTGAAATAAAAAGAGAGGGTTAGGGTTATGTTATTTAGCTAACTCTTCAATGTGGATTTAAATTTGAGCCAGAATTGTGTCTTGTGTTTTATTTCAGAACTGTGCAAAATAAAACACAAGACACAATTCTGGCTCAAATTTAAATCCACATTGAAGAGTTAGCTAAATAACATAACCCTAACCCTCTCTTTTTATTTCACTCTCAGCTGTGCTTAATATAAATTTTCAATGACAACCATCTATAACAGACCATTGAGAGCATGTTTGCAAGTTAAGTCTAACAGTTTTTAGCTTGTCATGTACATTTTAAGACACTTAAAGGCACAATATGTTATTGTGATATAAGATATTGGGATTAAAACATCCAAAAACCACTAGAACAATGTTATATATTTTGTTGACTTGTGGGGTTTTCATCTGGGTTTTCATCTAGGCATCCCTAAAGGTACCCTAGGGCATCTGTTCCAAATGTTCATAACATTTCTATTATTAACTATTATTATCTATTCACAAATTTCTAATTTTCTAATTAATGATCTCTTAAGAATTATCAGCATTATATTCTTCAAGAACATTATTAAAAATGTTACAGAGAAAATCTAGCTGATATTAGTTTGAAAATCAGCTGCTATAGAGGACAAAATCGTCTGGTACAAAAGACAAAAGAGACCTATAAAATTCCATTTCATCTAATTAAAAAGGAAACAGACATATGTTGTTTGTGTATCAATGTAACATACAATAAAGTCACAGTATAAAAATATAATAAAAGTATACTTTACATAAATATTGCTAGAATTTAACAATATATATATATTAAACTGGATGTCTGTGAAACGAGTATGAGTATTCAATAAGTATTTGTCATCCTGTCTAAGGAGCAAAGGACTTTCTTTCTTTCTTTATTTCTTTTCCTCTCTCTCTCTTTGTTTTTTGTTTTGTTTTGGTCCTCCGTTGGCCATTGATTTTTTCACTTTGTGGAGAGAATGGTGCCAAGTTACATAAGGCATCCAGGCTGACAATGTGCTTTTCTGTCTGTCCGCTCAAGGCACTTTCTGTGCCCTTTTCCATGACCTCTCATGCTCATCTACTCTCATTCTTATTGTCAGAATGTACTGAGACTGAGGCATCAAGTGCAGCTTACTGTTAATTTATGTCCCCATAAATATATTTAAACAAGCTACAACCAAAAGCCCTGTGTGAACAAACATTGTAATGCTCATAATGATAATAATTGCAAATACACATTTGTTTGATTAAATATGGATATTTCAAATTTGTCTTTTTTTTTAAGTAAAAGAAGATAAGACAGCCAAGGAGAAAATGGAGAATGTGCAAACTGCTTCAAAGATGGAAAACATCAACATAATTGAGAAGCAAGACAAGCCTGAGAAGATGGAGAAGATCGATCACCTGAACAAGAAAGATGAGATTACAAAGAAAACAGACAGTGTGGATAAGACTCAGAAGAGTGAGCAGATCATCAAAGATGAGAAGAAAGTCGAGAAAGAGGAGAAACAGGATAATAAAGCTGAGAAAAAGGAGAAAGTTGAGAAAGCAGACAAACCTGAGAAGACGAACAAGGAGACAGAGGAGAAGAAAGACAACAGGGAAAAAGTAGACAAGACAGCCAAAGCTGAGAAGAACATGACGGCTGCTAAAGGACCTGCTAAGTCTCCAACAGCAAATGGGAGCAAGGAGGTGACCAGCCTGGACAGTAAGACCAAGGTAAGTCTGAAAAACAGAGGGATTTCATTCATCAGATATGCTACTCTGACTTTGATTTAAACTGCCACATTTGAGAAGAGGGGTTTGCTCTCATTTTTCCATCTTTATAAGGATTAATAATTTATAATGGTTGTTTGTACAACCATTGCTGCTACTTTGATTTTATCATGCTCCCACGTTAGCATCTAGTTTTTCTTTTGTGCTTTTTGCAAATACATGCATATAGCCTTCAGTTGGGTCAACCAAACAAAGCTCAGCAAGACCAAACTCGCTGTCCACTGGAGACAGTGCTGGTGCCACCAAACGCACCTCTCCCAACTCTGCCAGTAAAAAAAGCCCTATACCCAAGGCAACAACCCCCACTACTGGTACCAAGAAAACCCCCACCACCACATCTACTCTTGAGACTAAGGCCAAGGTGAGTTAACACCATTTCCCCCATCTGTGGTTTGGCACCCAGCCAACGATCCACAGGGGAGACTTTTGTGACTTTCTCCGGTGCCCATCTCTTCTATTAAAATCAACTCATGGCTTGCCGTCTGTGTCATTGTCAACTCAAAATTTCAATCACCAGCAAAATCACAAGAAAGAGGCATGTTTTTAGGCCACTGATAAAATATGAGGTCCAGTTATGTTCCTTCAATTAAATTTCCCAATGACAGACAGATATCAGATTAGGACTAATTATATGCTTCTCTATTGTGATTAGGTTCTAAACTGCTTTTTCTCAAACTTTCATGCATGGAGCTTGTGGAATATAATTAAAGGTAGGGTAGGCAATTTTTGGAGCAGCTAGCAATAGCAAGCTAGCTTTGAAAGCTCAGAGTGTTCTGCAAAGCCACGCCTTCTTCAAAACACATGAACGCACACCGCAGATTCTGCAAAGCATCACAAGAGACGGCGTTAAACTACCTCATGTCACAAAGCACATAACATTACAATAATAATGAATGTAAACAACTTACAGAGCACTGACCTATACCACCTGACTGCTACAGATTAATTTCACTGTAGATAGTGTTGACATAGAAATGCATAAATTCGAGTATAGCGTCACTAGTTTCCATCTCTTGTAAATTACAGTAGTTATAACGCAGCATAAGTTTGTTGTTTTGGCTCAGGAGGAACTGTAAAAGGTGGCTGCCGTTTCGGTTGCGGTGCTCGTGACTAGCGTCTAACTCTGCCTAGCATTAAAACCGCTGATGACGTGTGATGTCTGCGCGAGCAGGGTGAGCAGAGGTATGAAAATACATACGTTGACAGGCAGGTAGGGCATCGTACCATTGCAATGATTGGATGAACATTTTATGGTCCTACACCTTCAACAGACGACATATATACATATAAATACATTTAGACCTTAGTGATTGCTATCAGGATGTGAAGACACTTTCAACCAGTATAACAAAAAAAAAAATCTGGAACAAATCGCCTACTCTGCCTTTAATCTATTATTCATTATCACCTTTCAATTGAGTGTCATCTCTTCTCTGCTTGTCTTTATGGGTGATTTTTCAGTTAGGGTATTTTTTTATTATTATTACTGTTTCAACAAATTATTTTGTAAAGAGATTATATGCTTTAAATCTTAATATGGAAACCATTTATGAATTCAAGTTAAAGGGATAGTTCACCAAAAAATGAAAATTCTGTCATCATTTACTCACCCTCAAGTTGTTCCAAACCTGTATGAATTTCTTTCCTCTGCTGAACACAAATTAAGATATTTTGAAGAATGTCGGTAACCAAACAGCTGATGGGCCCCATTGACTTCCATAGTATTTTTCCCCATCAACTGTTTGTTTACCAATATTATTCAGCAGAAGAAAGAAATTCAAACAGGTTTGGAACAACTTGAGAGTGAGTAAATTATGACAGAATTTTAAGTTTTGGGTGAAGTATCGCAGTATTGAGTGGTAGCAAACTACAAAGTCATTACCATCACATACAGCATCAAAAATCCACACCAACACCCACTATACCAAAATTCACCTGTAGGTTGATCAAGGTCATGATCTGATCTTTCATCAGGGTCATGTGATGAAACATCTTTTAATCAAGATTTCAAGTCAAACTCTGCCTTAATTGGACAATCACCCTCAAGCATTGAGCCACCCTTAAGCCACTGTGTATGTAACTCATCTAATCAACCTCTTGTCTTGACGTCAACTCATCCCTGGTCATTCAGCTTTCTGAAATCGTATTGTTTCCATCAGTCTTCTGAGACTGGCACACCAACCCAGCGTCGCCCTCCAGTGCCAAAGGCTAAAGCTGCATCTGGTACCAACTCTAAAAACGGCACAAGCACCACCTCTGCCCGACGCTCCTCCGGTGAGTTGTTCCGTCATATAGAATTTAGACAGCAGATTGAAATATACATGGATGAAAATGAGGCTGTGAGTCATAGACTTACAGTCTTTACAATGGCATTCATAGTATGAAGGTCAAAACTGTTTTTGTCTACTGAAAGACTTTGTAAAGGTGTTTCGTCAGCCAAACAATTGGCATGCTGTTATACAACAGTACAACCAATTGAATATACTGTACTCCTGTCCCTCACAGCCTCATTTTGATTCCTGTTAAAAAAAATTATATGGCACTACCTACTGAATCAACATTGGACAGATTAAATGCCTGGAAAATGGATATACAGGAAGATATAGATGAGGCAGACTGGAAAGATGCATGTCTTAAAGCACAAACACAGACAATAAATACAAGGTTTAAATTACTTCAATATAAATGGTTAATGAGAACTTATATAACACCTGTCAAACTTCATCAAATGTCTGGTAATATTCCAGATATGTGCTCTAAATGCTTGGATGATAAAGGTACATTATATCATTGCCTCTGGGAATGCCCAAAAATACAAAACTTCTGGAAGGAGGTTATAAAATGTATGTCAGACATGTTTAACATTAAAATTCCTTTGAATGTAAAACTTTGTATTCTTGGAATATATCCAATGGACTTTATACAAACATCAAGACCGATTAAACTTGTAGACTTTGGTCTGCTTCAAGCCAGAAGAGCTATTGCATTATGCTGGAAGAATATGGATGCTCCATCCATGAAAATGTGGATAAAGGTATCAAACTGTATCGGACTGGAAAGGCTAACTTATATTGCTAAGTGCAAGAGGAAAAACTTTGATCAGCTGTGGGAGCCATACTAAATATCATGTAAACTGGGAATGTAGACCTTACAGGAAAAGACTTTGTAAACACTGTCTGTAACAAATTCATTATTATTTACTTATTTATTATTATTTATTTATCTTTATTTGTTTTTACTTTTTTATGCATTTCTTCCTTTAAGAAGTGTAAACTGAATATGTATATGTGAAAGGTGTAAGCATGTCTTGTTCTGTGGTTATAAAACTAAAAAAGGACAATAAATATATTTTAAAAAATTAAATAAATTATGGCACTACCAAGACTAAGGTGCAGTATATAGGATCTCGGGTTAAGGTTAAGTGAGGCATAATGATGTAATGACTTTTAAATTTACATAATGTAATTTGATTGCATGTTTTTATAGCTACAAAGACTGAAAACCAAGCAGGAGAGGTGAAAAAGGCACCAGGTGAGAATGATGCAGTTTTCTTACCTATCTTACCTATCTTATTCTTATCGAGAAATATTTTGGTACAATAGTGTTAGACTTTGGTGTATAGTAAATTACACATAGGAAATTCAACTACATGAAATGTTAAAAGACCTGGCAATGATATTTACTACATACAGTAATAAGATTGTGTCAGATTTCAATGAGTAGTTATTTCTCTGCTTATTGTTGCAGTGTTGTACCTTGTAAACAAAATTCCCAGCGAGCTAATAAATTCTAACTCTTGTGCATTTTAACTCCCAGAAGTTGCTTTAGGGCAGCCAGGAAGATTGGAACTTGTGATTTCCGAACGGTCTTACCATTTTTAGGTGCAATATAAATTGTTAAACCATCTTAAGCTTTGAGACTGGATGTAATATAAAGTGTGATTAACATGTTTGTTCTCCCAATTTAGAACAAACAAGCCATCAAGATATTAAGGCAAACATTTCAAATAGCAGAGACTATATAACAACTTGACTTGAATAACAAGTCAACCAATGAAATATAATAATGTAGAGAATCCTGGGCAAGTAAACAGAGACAATCCAAAAAAAAAAGAGATTCAAAAGTGGAGAGATCATCTTTACAGTGGTCAGGTGCTTATGTGCAAATAAAGGTGCTTACCTGTCTGTAGCTGTTACTAAATTCTGCTTTGATGGAGGCTTAAAGAGCGGGGTGAGAACTTTACCTCTACTGTTTCCTGAAAACACAGCAGTTCTGAGCTAATACACACTGACTAGTGCAGTTTGTTAGTCATCAAATCTGAAGATGCTGACATAGTCAGGGATAGACTTACTCACAGAGGCTTGTGTCAAATCATCACACTGATAGAGCCTTCAACTCCTCTCTTCATCTCTTTGTACACAACAGCAGAAAACCTTGTCACTTTTGTAGTGGCTTAGGAAGAAGAAACATTCATGAGGTCAATGACAACAGGAATTACCTGTGCATACTGTATTAAACCTACTGTGGTGTGCTGTTTTCTGCTGCAGTACTTAATTGTTATTTTACTTTATTTGCTTCATGTTTTCACAGTTAAAACAACTCCAAGGACAACTCGCACACCAACCTCTGCCACCAGCACAGCAGCCACCAATGGAACCCCGACCCCTCGACCATCCCGCATCACCAAACCCCCCGTGCCCAAGCAGACTCCCCTTGAGAGGAAGCCTCCTGTGCCTCGAGCCCCCCGAAACGTCCGGACCACCAACGCACCGCTGCCAGATCTAAAAAACGTGCGCTCCAAGATCGGTTCCACTGATAACATGAAGTACCAGCCTGGAGGAGGCAAGGTGAGTTGATTGGTCAGGACAGAACCAGGAGAATTTGCATGTGTGCAAGGAAAGAAATAATCTAGGCTTTAGAGACACACATAGATACTGCTCTTGACCTCATTGTTTTCTTTACAGATTTAGAATCAATTTGATGCATTATTTGGCAACACATGATCATAAGCTCTTGTGCTGCACTATTGCTGCCATTAAACGCATTAAGAAATCTCAAATTCTGTAATAGTTGTTTCTCATTCGTATGTCTCATATCGCTGCTGCTCAATGTAAATTCCATTATTCATCTGATTGATCCTTAACTTTAAGATACAGACAGTTTTGCCTGAGCTCATGGATCCATGGATCCAACAATTTTTTGTGATTGACGTCCACCATGGAAAACAAAGCCTTCAATTTTTCATTGTACACTGAGATTTTCTTACAAAATTTATGTAGAATGAATTTGTCTGTTTTCTATAGCCATCTCCTTGGCAACTATCTTACCCCATCTCTTTGAAATAAAAAGGACCATATAACAGGATTCCATAAAGAGTTTTCTCTTATCGGCAAGGATCTGGTAAAGACAAAGCATTTGGATTTCAGACGGTGACTGTCAACTAAAGGCCACAATACATCATTTAAATTAAAATGTCTTTTTATAAAACCTTCCATTAATTATGTTTGCTCTTTGGATTTATGCTTCCATTAATATTTAAATGCATAGTTCACCCCAAAAAATGTTGTCATTTATTCACCCTCTTGTCGTTCTAAACGTGTACGACTTTCTGTCTTCTGTGCAACACAAAAGAAGATATTTTGAATAATGTTTTTGCCAGTCTAAAACAGCATTGTGCCCCAATGACTTTCATTGTATGGACACCAGACAACACAAAATATCATCTTTTCTTGTTCCATAGTAAAAAGTTGTACAGGTTTGGAACAAAGTGAGGGTGAGTAAATGAAAAAAAAAAAAATTTTTTGGGTGAACTATCCTAGTTTCAATGATGCCATAGATCTGCTTTGTAGTTAGTTGAACAGACACACAGTTAAATACACTATCTCCTGCACAATTCATTAGACACAGACTGCCAGGTGATTCTTCCGGATTCAAAAGTAACCTTAGCATACTGACTCACTCATTGTGATACATCCTATTCCTCCGACCCTGCGACCCTGGGCTTTCTGTACCTCCTCCCTGCACTGCACTGACTAAAGGGGTGCTTGTCTCCTCAGGTCTCTGCAGCCCAGGGCAAGACCGATGCTCTGCCAAAGACCAGCCAGGGCAAAGTGAGTCCCTCCCAATGACATCTCCCTGACTCGCTGCCTCAGTATCACTCTGTCTCCTGCTCTTGCTCTCGCTGTCTTTCCAAAGATCCTCTAGAAACTGGTTTAACAAACCCACATTTTTATGAGTGTACACAGAAACACTAAACACTTAAAGACTGACAATTTGTGAACTGAAATTAGGGTAAAATGGTTTTCTGAATTAACATGCGATCACAGTTGTTGTAGATAAACTTGTCCACATACACTTGTTAGAAAAATATCATTAGAGCAATGCAGCTTTGTCCCTGTATGTCTTCTGTGGATTTAACACCATACCATTCTGTCTCTCATTAGTTCACCAATGAACATTGTGCCACTCTTTGTGGAATATTTGTAGAGTCTGCTTTACCATTGTTACCAGTTAAATGTTTTTGTTCTTAAGCTTTGCAGTAACCACGTCCATAAAAAGCATAACTGCATGTTGTACAGACTCAGCAATTGTATTAACACTCTGTATTGCCATTAATTTCTTACCCTACTTTGGATTATTTGCACTCTTGCTTTTGCTTTTAAGGGGGGAAAATGTGTTGACACAGCACATATAATATGTGCTATTTATCTCACCTTTCTTACAACTTTTTGCAAAGGAGGCTGTGGCTATTCTTGGAGAACGTATGAAATGAAAAATGGGACAGTTCCTTTCCATAAATTTATTTTTTAAAATTTGTACACAAAATAGAACAAAAATGTCTCAAAAAATATTATATTATATTATATTATATTATATTATATTATATTATATTATATTATATTATATTATATTATATTATATTATATTATATTATATATATGTTTTACATTATATTGCTTAATATTAGGGCTATGTTATATTATTGACTGGTTATTAAAACAAGACCAACCTTATGTCTTCATTCCAAAGCATTCTTGAGTTAGAACTATTTAAGTTTGCATAGTGCATTTTCATATCTATGCAAAAAAATGGAGGGTGACGGTTAAGGGGTTAAAAAAACGTTTCCTTACATTAAAAAATACTGTGTATTACAAAATGTGTTTTTAGCTCCCAAGATCACCTACAGCCTCCTGTTGTTTCACAATGCCAGATGTGTTTTGAGAAATTGTGCCTCTTTATAACTTTATAACTCTTTATCCTTACTCTATCATGTTTGCAGTTCCATAGAAATTATTTAGCAGCATTTTGCATGTTAATTACTAAATAGTGCTACTGGTGTTTTTTTGCTGCTCAAAGAATCATCATGGTCATGTTTTTTGTTTTCAGCAAATGCATCAGTTTTCGGCACAGCCTGTGAGCTATGCAGTTAACTCCAAATCACATTTGCTTTTCCTGGAGTGGTCTGTTACAAGAGGTCAAATGAAATATATTTAGACAGCAAGTCCCTCGAGTTTTTAAGCAATACCTGAGATTAACGCAATAAAGTGAGCTTTAGGCTGTGAAAAACACACTCTGAGTCAGACAAAGTGTTCCTGGCCTGCTATTACTCTGTCCAAACAAATATATGAGTCATACAAACAAATACTGCACCAAACAGCACAGTAGACAATGAACATTTATTTGAGTCTACCAGAGGGCGGCCATAAAACGTTAAGGAATTAGCTTACATCCTCAAATACAAGAAAGAGAAAATAAATGTTTTGTGCAAATAAATTAGTGGCTTGATCATTAAAATTCAACTACTTGACATGAACATGATGATTTTGTATTTTCAGTGTCGTCGTGCTACTTTTTACTTTTGATTTCCAAAAGTACAATATTGTTTAACACACTCACAGCCTTCATAGCTTCTGTGTCGATCTGTTTTGCATGTGTTACAGTAGAATAACCTATGACCATGTGTCCTCTTTGCTATTGTGCTATGTTCAGGTTCAGATAGTCCACAAAAAGCTGGACTTCAGCCATGTGACCTCCCGATGCGGCTCCAAGGACAATATCAAGCATGTACCCGGTGGAGGAAATGTAAGTGTACAGTGTCACCTCTCTTTTATAAAACTGTGTTAACTCATTTCATAACAATGTGCTGCTCATAGAAGTACAAAAGAAGTACCTCTAAAGACATCCATCATAAGAATCAAATGACACTTCAATCTAGCAACTCTTTACTCATGGTCTCCAGGTTCAGATTTTAAATAAAAAGGTTGACTTGAGCAAAGTGACCGCAAAATGTGGATCCAAGGACAACATGAAGCACAAGCCAGGTATGGGATGGATCGATTTTAATGTTGCCTATTACTGTGAATGCAATCTCATTGTGAGTACATGCAATAAATAGCCATGTGAATGATGATTGATCTCTCTCAGGTGGTGGTGATGTGAAGATTGAATCCCATAAGGTGAATGTCAATGCCAAGGCCAAAGTGGGATCACTGGACAATGTAGGCCATGAACCAGGAAGTAACAATGTAAAGGTGGTCATAAATAATAGAGGATATTACATATTAGGAATGTGCATCCCTCTTTCATTATTGATATTACGTTTTCATGGGGTTCTTTCAAAAGCAAGTAAAGTACCTACCTTCAATTAATAATTAGTTATAGCAGAGAATTTATTTAATGTACTGCACACCAATGCCATACAGTAGACACGTGATGTGGTCCAATATGCACCCCAAACACATGCAGGGTAATATAATACTTTACAGACCATATTAAATATGCCCACTAAAGGGCGAGCATAACAACCAATGTATAATATAATTCCTTATCCACATGGAAAAGAGAATATAAGCAAGACAGTTTGTAAACAGGTTCAACCCCCTCAGCATATAGAAGTGTGGTCAGGTTTATGGCACCTCACATGGCTGAGTACCACTCATTTAGTCTGTGTGCAAGTTATTTGATATTTCCTAGTGAAGGTTTTAATGACCTTAATATGTGGCCTTGTTAGGAGATCAATGATATTCACTTCACCTGTGACTGGTCATAATGTTTTGGCTTATGTTGAAAAATCCAGCAGTGCTGGGACCAGCATAAGGTGTGTTTTGCATGCTGGGACCAGCATGGGATGCTGTTTGCTGGTTCCCAGCATGGGATGCTGGTTGATGATTTGCTGGTTCCCATCATGGGAAGCGGGTGTGCTGGTGGACCAGCATATGATATCTTCTGGGTGGTGGTATAATCCCAGCAAAACCACAACATAACTTGTGTATGTGTTGCATATCATGTTTCTTAATATGTGTTCATAGTTAAATAAAGACAAAGGCAATTATCCAATTAACTTTAATAAATTATTTAATAAAGAAAAACACATGATGTAGGTTACATGTTTATTGACAGAGCAAAGTCATCAGTGTTAAACTATTACAAAGGAACACTGAAGCAGTGAAATAAAATAGATTCACTCTACAAGTGATGACCATTTGTAACGACACCCTTTAGTTGGGCACTTGGCCCTCGACTTTGGTCGAATTAATTATCTTTTAGCAGTTGATGAAAGTGCATGCTATCACTATTGTCTACAATATTTCATGCTCCTGTCTGCAATGATATACCTTGTACTATGTACACTTTTTGGAATCAGTGACTTAACAGCTGGATTGTGACACTTGAGTTTCCAAATAAGCATGAAAGTCTTTAAAAACAGCAAATTTTATTTTTGAACTTTCATTGTCAAGTTGCTATTAACTGTTCCATTGAAAGAACTCTTCTCAAAGCCCATGTTATTGAGCAAACTACTTTATTATGCCGTTAATTGGCACTTTTCTTTGTTTTCATAACTCTAAAAGTTTTTGTTTTGCAATGTACGCAAGCTCTTTTTAACTGTTTTTAACTGATTTGTGTACAGATCCTTTGAAACAGGAGACAAATCCCTTGATCCTTTGAAATGTTGAATGACTATGCTGATCCACCAGCTAAACCAGCACTAACCAGCTCTAAACCAACGCAAACCCGCATAAACCAGCCTCGACCAGCATGGAATTCATGCTGGTTTATGCTGGATTTTTCAGCAGAGAATATTACTGTTTACTGTATTTTTGATCAAATAAATGCATGAGACCTTTTTCAAAAACATGGGGAAAAAATCATACCTACCCGAAACGTTTGAACGGCTGTGTATCTTGTGTACTTGTTCAGCGCAAAAAGTATATAAAGTATTGTCAAATTTATTCACTCTTAACACAGCTGTTAAGGGTTAACACAATGGTTTTTATGTTTCACATATGCATTTGTGTTTCATATCATATATGCTCCTTACATTCTTGCACACAGACCGATAAATGCATCTTTGTCTCCTTTCTATTTTTTGACCTTGCATTTGCAATGTGTTTCCAGGCTGATGGGGTTCAGCAGATATCTGAGGGAAGTCCATCTCCCCCTGTCGTCTCTCCACCCTTGCAGGCAGGCAATGGGGCAAAAGAGAATGGGCTGAAAGAGAACTCTCCTACTCCCGTACCTTCTTTGGGAGAAGGGCCCCGGGACACCCAGGGCCTGGACAAGCGCATCCCGGGGACAAGTAAGTGCAAAATTGGCAGATTCAGCCCTTATATGATACCTTATAAAGACAAACATGGAAAGACATAATATATTGTGGATATAAGAATTCAAGAATTGTCTCCCTTTCAATTCTTGAGTTGGAATTTGAATTGAATTGGCCACACCACAATTTGAACTGAAATTTTATTTGGAATGACAGGATGAAGAATTTACTGAATTACAATTCAAGAACTTCACAGGTAATGCATTCTCAAATAAAGAGTTCGTAAACCCTGGTGTATATTTTTTTCACAAATTTCAAAATATATCTATTTAATTTTCTATTTTTCATTTACACTGACTATAAGGGCTATAAAATAAAAAGACTTTTTATAATATTTGTTCAAAAAATTCGAACAAGGATTTCAATTCGATTAGCAATCCTGTTTTCTTACCCCAATTCAAATTAACGAACTAAACTGAAATTTAAAAGACATTCTCAGTTCAATTCTGAGTTACCACACAAGCCTTGTTTATACTGGGAACAGATTAGGTTAGGGAGGAAAAGATTTTGAAGTTGACAAATGTATTGCGACGTACGAATCTGTGCCCAGCTATTTGTGGGGATTTATCCCTGACAATATCTATAAAATTTAGTTTTTAGCTTTTTAATATAGCTTTTCCATTTCTTTGCCTCCAGACTGAGCCCTACAAGCTGAACTTCCGCGAGAACGCACGAGCTCGCACGGACCACGACGCTAAAATCATCTCCTGGTCCCTCCTGAGTGGCAGCCACCCCCACCCACATCGCAGCACCTCTCTCAGTGTTTCTCTGGGGTCCGCCATGTCCTCACACTCAACCCAGCTTATCCCATTCACTCAGCCATGAGATGTGTGCAAACCAGCAGGAGAAGGGCATGTCAACACAGCTTGTCCCTTTTAAATCCATCTTCTCATTAGCTTCTTCTCTTGTTTTCAGTTTTCTTTGTTTATTCCTTGCTGGGAAAGCACCTATAAAATCATGTTTTGAGAATGACTTAATTTACAGTGCTGCTGTTCGAACGCAGGGATTGGTTTGAGGCTAGATTTGAGATGAAGTCTCCAGATGTTTGGAGATGGTCGGATGGTTGTCCAGCCGCATAGCTCTTTGTGTCATCTTTGTTAAAACCACAGCATTTATCCCGTCAACACCGAGTTTCTTTCCTACAAGCCTGTGTTGTCCCTTAGACAGACCTAAATTTAGATGCAAATCCCTCTTTTCTGTCTGTATCTGTTTGGCAATATATGTTCTCCAATGGGAACCCCAGAACTCACTCGAGATGTAGCTTATTACATCGTGTTATGGCAGTTAAGCTCCCTGTATTGTTAGTATGTGGGGCTGTCTTAAATCCCAGTCAAAAGGGACGAACCAGCCGCCATCCATCCATCTGCTTCCTTTGCTCCTCTGACCTTGTCCACCTCACACAAATTATAAACCCTGGTCTCCCCTAGTATTTAAATGAGCACTTAATCATTTGAAACATATAGGCTGTTCAAACAATAGCATATTTACATCTTCAAATTAGTTTGCTGTCTCGTGTTAATCGTAAATTACTGTAACGATGAGCTGTATCCTTATGATGTCTAACCATCTGATTACATCTTCCACTTTCCATTTCCCTCAAAGCGTCTTGTGAACTAATAGGACACATGACACACTTAAACTACAGCATGATACAGGAAGAGCAAAAGGCAGTGGCACGCAAGCTAAACAAACTGGATGGAAAGGAATATAGATGGATAAAGAAAGATTTCAGAAAGTTAGAATGGATATGTTTACACTCTGTACACAGGTCATGATTATTTGCTCAAAGGTCCAAATCATCCCTCACCTTGAATTAAGTATCGTTCTTCCAAGTTCAAAAAGTAGAAGACTTTTGCACTGAACATATAAACTGGCATGTGGGAGGGCCCATTACATTAACAGTAAATGTATCCTAACTGAGCATTGCAATGCAGTGCATTTCCCTATTATTTATTCAATGGCAATTGATAAATTGTTGTTTAGAAATTACTATTTAATCGAACATAGTAGGAAATGCAATTTGTTTTTGTTTTTTTACCAAGTGATGTATTATTCACAAAGTAGTTGAATATCATAGTTTTAAACTCTCTAAACCTACTATTGTAGGGCTGCTGTTTTTGAAGCTCATGACTAGTGACACTGTTAACAGTGAATTTGTGGGCACTTTATTGGTAGTAATATTACTCTAGATAGCTTTGGCTCCACAATGCCTGCAGAGAAAATACAAAAGTTGCTGTTGTTGGTTAAAAGGTTATGTTTGTATACAGGGTTTGATTCCCTACATGTTGTGACATTTTTTCCTGGTATTTTACTGTGATGTTATGGCAGATAATTTATGGTAGTAATGTTGTAACATCAAAGAAAATCCCATTTAAAACTGAACAAGAGACCAGGAAGTATTAAATTATGCAAATATCTTATTAAATAATTAGCTGATGCGCATTTTAAATGCACTTTATGATGGATGTTTTATACAACAAAGAGAGCGAAATGATTGACTGAGCACATCTTCCTAAATTGTGTCCCATGAAAAAGAGCCCTAGTTACTCAGAAATGCAAAACATGTACCTGTGTCTCATATAGCATTCTGTAAATACAGTTTGTACAAGTGTGAGCCAGTGTGCTTAGCGTAGAGCAGTTGCGCTTGGCCAAACGGTCCTGTCTGTAGTTCCTTTTGTGATTAGTGTGTACTGTTCAGGGGCTGTGCCAGTAAACTTCAGTGTTGTACTCTTGATACAGTGATCATAACCTTTCATGCCTTCAGACAGCTCTATTTTGTCCTTTCCATAATGAATGAACACTCTCACTGTGTTAGTACACTTCTCACGTCCCCCGCACCAGTCCGCTCAAAAGCAGTTTTGTAAATACACGTTTCACACTTTATACCCCACAGAGGGAAAACACTTCTTGATTGGGTTGTATAGAGAAGCAAAGTGAAGATTTTGCATCTATGAATATTTCTCCAGATAGTATTTTATTGTTAAGTGAGACTGCCTTTTTTTTCTTTAAAAAAGGGCTGGCAAACAAGAATGTTTTTAAAATGTTATGTATTCAGGAAGCAAAGAATATTTATTATGTGTGTAACTTTTTCTCTTTGTCATCACAGGTCACATACTAAATACAGTGTAATCAATAGAAGGGGGAGGAGTGTGATTTTGACTGATGACCGAAAAACTCAATGGACTCTGAGGATGTCCTTCTCTAGGCTATAGATAAGGCACAGAATTCTGGTAATGACTTGAGTAGCCTGAGACAGGATGCAAAAAGTGGGGTGAAAGGTTAGAGCTAATCAGTAACCACAGGAACAATGATTCCGCCCACAAAACTACACCTGACACATAGACCTTGAATGTTGTTTGGATATCCATGCTGCACATCTGTATGAGACTAGCTGTCACTGGTAGGCTAATCGGCATGTTAAAAAGTAGATAGAGCACTCCAAAGTTAGGCAGCAAAGAGCCCTCTAGTGTGTCTGTTAGGACTCACAATGTGTGTGTACTACCCACTGAACACAACAAAAGAGCATGCTTACAACATGGACTACAGACATGGTCCTAAATTTGATTTACTGTCTCCCCTCTTATTTAAGATGTTTTTTTGTTTTTGTTTTTGTATGAAAGAAATAATTGTGATTAATTGTTAACTAGTGTTGTGGATATTTAATCATGAATAAATAAAAAGTCAAGCAACATGGGTGTGTATTTATTTATTTATTGTTGTTGATGGGTGAAACTGAGCTTTTCAAAACTGAATCAATTGAACAGGGCTGTCGCTACTGGGGTGAAAGGTGGTGACAATTATATGGGCCCCCGCTGCCTGTCTTTTTACACTATTGTAAATAGAGTTAAAAAATTGACACGAGTCACAACGCATTGCATTATGCACCTGACCTGCCGGCTGATGATACACGAATACAACACACTGCACTTGTATGAACACATTTATTAGCTTTATTTAATAATATTACCAGTTCCATATTATCTTTATTAAAAAATACATGATTTTATTTTTGAAATTTGACTGCATTCTTGTCAATTTCTAAATGTTTACTTTTTGATTTATGAATTATGAAAAAAACATTATTTTGCTGTTATTTTTTAAAAATTGTTTTTATTATTATTTAACAATTTCTTGCTTGTAGTTAGTTTTTATTAGTTGTAATTTTTATATAAACATTTAACTTTTAAAATAAAGGTTTTACAACAACATCACCATCTTCTGTTATATGTGGGCCTCCATACTCATCTAGTGTACAGTATATGATATTGGTGGAGGGTGGTGGGGGCCCACATCAATATTTTTTCAGGGGGCCCCGAATCCTCTAGCTACGGCCCTGCAACTGAACCAATTGCATCGCAAAATGATTCTCTGTTTCGAAGCGTTCAACACGGTCAAAGGGAATGCAACAAAAACTCATTTTGCAAACCAACTGCAAATGTGTTATTTAAAGTGTAATCTATTAAATGAAATTAACAAATCATCTAATATGTGAGCCTGGACCACAAAACCAGTCACATAGGTCAACATTTTTTTTAAATTAAGATTTATACATCATAATATATGGCCGAGATACAACTATTTGAAAATCTGGAATCTGAGGGGGAAAAAAATCGAAACATTGAGAAAATCGCCTTTAAAAGTTGTCCATTCACGATTGTGCAGCATTCACTCACAAAAATAAATGTTCTGTATATTTACCGTAGGAAATTTACAAAATATCTTCATGGAACATGATCTTTTCTTAATATCCTAATGATTTTTGGCATAAAAGAAAAAATTATAATTTTGACGAGACAATGTATAATTGGCTATTGCCACAAATATACCCGTGCCGGTTTTGTGATCCAGGGTCACATAGCCTATATGTTATTTTATTAAATTATAGGGCTTGTTTTATGGAGTGCTTGGTTAGTGAGGCCAATAAGAGACTATATTAACTAAAACTAAAACTCTAAAAATTAAAACTCTACAAATTTATAAAAACTCGATCGGTGTATGACTTCAAAGTACCGCGAGAGCGATAATGAGCATATGAAGCCGTCTGCTCTCTAATCGCTCTCGTGTGTGTGAGGACCACCCTGAGGGCAAAGAGAACTGAGGAGAAGTTCCAGGAGATATACAGCCACGCAACTGAGATGATTACCAAGCTAAATATTCAGCCCATAACCAAGCCCCACATCCGCCGTCCAACTAAACGCTCCATTGGCAATGTCATACTGCACACACACCTACAACCCCAGAAGAACACTACAGAGCTGACTTCTTCAAGGTGCTGGATACTGAAGGAGAGGTTTGATCAGGTTGGTCTGAAAACACTGCTGTGGTGGAGTATCCTGAATTTAAACCAAAGGTCACTGAAGGTGCAGCTGAACATGTTTAAGCTCCAAAACACATACCCATCCACTTCAGAGGCCGCAACTATTCTGAGGAATCAGTTGCCGGAACTTCGTGGCCTTTTCAACCAAGTAGAAGCACTTGTACGACTTCTTGTGGTTGTTCCTATGCCTCTGCTGAAGAGGAGAGGAGCTTCGGAGCTCTGAGGAGGTTGAAGACCTGGCTGAGAAGCACAATGTTGCAGATTCACATTAACAGTGTATCAGTCTGTCACATTCACAAAGAAATACTGGATAAAGTCAGCAAGGAAAACATTTGCCAGGTCATCATCCTGGTGAATGAGTACAGGAAGCATGTGTTCGGTTCTTTCGTGTGAGAAAACGAGACAGGACAGTATAGAAGGGTGGATAGTTAGGATATATGGAGAGATGGGATTGAATGGATAGATGGAGGACAATGAAAAATGTTCTTTATATTAAAGTTAAATGTTTGTTTTTATGTTTGTGAGATAGTGTGACAATATTGCAGCTTGTGTCCCAAATAAGTAGTGCATCTATTGTTTTATCAATTTTCCCATCCTTTTGGATTACAGAAGTAATGATTACAGATCGTTTATATTTTCAGGTACAGCGGTTAGTTTGAAATAAAAGTTTATTTAACAGAGGAAATTGAGTCTCACATTTTTTTTTGTTCACACACACACACACACACACACACACACACAAATTGGATTCAAATAAAACATTTGGAGTTGGCTAACATTAGTAATGTCAACAGAGCATAAACAATTAGCCTAAGTATATGAACTTATTTTAACTAAGTTAACAGTGCATCATTTTTTACAGTGAGAAGCAGCATGAAAGTTCTTTGATTCTTTATTTTCCCCTCATTAATTCCACACAGCTTCAATAAAGGTTCAGCACATAAGCGCAAATGAGTACACTGGTGTTTTCATGGGTGTGTGGTCTAAAGCAAAGCATATAATAATATAAATCAATATATAACATAACAGAAACACAATTCAATAGGCTAACTAAACAGATGCATACAATGAGATGTAGCAGAAACACTTTCATGAACAATAAGCAACATCATTTGAATACATGAACACAAATCAATCACTACTTCTATGTAAAGCTTCCTTAAACAAGGAATATCAACCAACATAATAAACTGACTTAATCAAACAGTTAACATGAGCTGAAGTACATAAACCAACTTGGTAGCCTATATACGCACATTGCCGCGAGTCCACGAGGGCGCATTGAGAGGTATTTTTGGGACAGACTCGATCGGCACGCCGGAAATAACGGCCTGGTTGTTGTTGTTGGCCAGGATAAATCACATTTTTGCGCTCCGACGTCTTATCTGCATCTATACATCCTAATTTTACAGTTCTATATTTTGATATTGTGCATATCACCTGGGCATTAAACAATAGATATATCATGCTTATTTAAATGATGTATACAGTTGTACATAATAATAGGCTACATAATGTTCCATTTGAACTAAGATTACAATTTTAAAACATAATTTAAACATAATTTTTTCAATTTACAGGTTTCAATATTCATACTATGTTTACATTGATATGACTCAGTAAAGCCCTGACATTCGGTTCTATTTATTTAATGAATCATAATGCGATCGTATTATTAAACGCGCTATTATTATGTTTGAGACATCAACCACTGGTCGATGACCATAATGTTTGTAAACTGTAGGTAACAACTGGTAAAATGTAGCCTACATTTAGGTCATAAAAACCGTAATATTTTCTTCTCAGCCATGTCAACAATTATCCGTGAGTGAAATCTCCTCCCATCCGTTGTCTGATTGGCCTTTCGCAAGGATTCCTGGGTAGTTAAAGTGCGTGGAGCCTGTTTCTATGCGGGCTTCGCGGAAGAAGCGGGCGCTGCTGAGCACACTTCAGAGCGGTAAAATGCTGAATGGGTATGGAGTTATTCTTGAGCCAATAATAATGAACGTAGCTTTTCAAGAAATTAATGAAAATATAAATTGAAACTAAATAAATTATCTCTGAAACTGAAAAAGAATAAATCGCAGGCAAATTTTTTGACTTCGTTTTTAATACACTGCATGTTTTGCTAACTATTTCTCATATTTCAATCGCTGATCTGAACTTACAAATGCGCTTGCAGAGTTTTCATTTACGCTTCTGAAGTTTTCGTTTACGCTCCCAGAGTTTTCGTTCGCCGTTCTGACACAATTCTCTCGTGGGGGCGGGGCTAGTAGCAGTGTGTTCTCATTGGTTACTGAGCTTTTGATTGACAGCTTCGTGACCTGGAAGTGAAGACGTCAGTGGTGTGTTTATGTGTGGATGTGAGCGTCTGTAATCGCAGCTTTCTATTTCATTTTAGTGATATTAAGTTATGTTTGTTTTTTAATTTTATCTGTATTTACCTGCTGCTACTACTTAGTTGGCAGAAGCTTTTATGAGCACAAGAGATCTATTCAGTCTATTCAGGTGTAATTGCACATTAAAGTACTAATACTTAAAATATTGTAGTGTCCAATGTTTTCGAAGAATATTTGTTTATTCCTGATGATTATTTTGCATGTTAGGCTCTGATTAGGTTCAGCTGTTACAATTTAAAGAGAATACTAGCAAACGTGTGTGATATATTCAGCCGTCAAGAAAGTCAAACTTCAACCAGGTAATCAAGGTTGGCAACCATGGCCATCACACTACTCATTGTTAGCATGATATACGTTTACACCATCAAAATGAATGATCACTAAATATAGATCACGATACTAAAATGTGACGTGAAAACACTGCAGATCACTGATTGGTCAGACAGAATCATCACTACCAGCGTCATTGTATTTACGACACGAGACACTAAACCCGCTAGATTTAAATAGCCAGTAGACAACAGCCAGCGCTGTAGCGCCTGTTTTAAAAGTAGCCTATTTGCTTTAAAAAAAAGAAAAAAGAAAAAAAAGAGTATAAACTTCAAAAAAAGAAATGGCTGAATCGTGGTCAGTGGACGAATATTATCGGCTCAATAATATTATTGCAAGTAATGAAGAAACATGGAGTAATGTGAAAAAGGGCTTGTTATTGAGGTTCCCTTTCAAGGGAACTCGCGTTGCGTCGAGAATGACGCTATGGAGAACGCTTTGCGTGATGACGTCTTGAAGCACATGTAAAATCAGTCCAATGGTGTGGCGGAACGTCAGAGGCGGGTGACGTCACGTACCAGGAAGCTATAAAAGCCGGCCTGAAACAGAAAACGAAAGCTTTCTGAGTCTTCAGTCGCGCTCTGTGTTGAAATCTGTCCTTGTTATTTGGTGTTGTCTGTCTATATTATATATATATTCAGTATGGCGAGCAATCAGCAGTTTAGAGTGTGTGTTCATCCCTGCCCGCGTTATTTAACGGGAGGTGACACACACACTCTTTGTGTTGTTTGTTTGGGAGAGGAGCATGCCCAGTCAGCACTCGAGGGTGGTGACTGTGTGCATTGCGACGCGCTTCCATTGCGTACGCTCCGATCCCGCCTGGCTCGATTTAGTCAGGATTACGTTCCCCAGGGCTCGGGTCCCGCCGCTGCTGAGGCTCGGCGTCGATCTCAGACCTGGGGTTCGCAAATGGATCTGTCAGTGGATGTTGAGACGGGCTCTGCCTTATCTCAGCCTCCTTCTGACAGATCCAGTGCCTCTCATCAGGGTGTGGAAGCACGCGTTGCGGTTTCTTCCCCCCCGATGGAGGCACCAACACTGCAATTGTCCAGCTCTGAGGAGTTGGACGTTGTTAGTGTTGCCGCTGAGTCTGAGGATTCGCCACCTCAGTCTCATGCGTTTGAAGAATTGCTCGACGTGGTTACAAGGGCCGTTGAGCGATTATCTATTGAGTGGCCAGAAGATAGGCAGGACGTTCGTTCGAAAAGTAAGCTCGACGAACGCTTCCTGCCATCTCGTACACAGCCTCAGCGCAGAAGCCTTCCGTTTTTCCCCGATCTCCACACCGAGGTGTCGAGATCGTGGGGGAAACCCATGTCTTACAGAGTATACACACCACAAACATCACACTACTCTTCCATTTATAAATATAAAGATTATGGTTATGGGGAGATGCCGAAGGTGGAGGAGACGCTTGCGAGCTATCTTTCTCCAGCAACGGCATCTTCCCTGAAGGCTTCTACACTTCCCTCTAAGCCAGTTAAGTTTACTTCTGCCCTGGTTCATAAATCGTATGCAGCCGCTGGTCAAGCTGCAGCGTGTCTGCATACGATGTCCCTTATGCAGGCATATCAGGCCGAATTACTGGGTGATTTAGAGGAGGGCGGGGGAATTGGCCCTGACACAGTAGCCGAACTGCGCAGAGCCACAGATCTGTCTCTCAGGGCCACCAAGGAGACCGCTAAATCAATCGGGCGGTCTATGGCAGCCCTGGTGGCCACTGAGAGGCATCTGTGGCTCAATCTAAGCGACATAAAAGATAAAGAGAAACATGTTCTCTTAGATGCTCCGGTCTCCACTGTTGGGTTATTTGGTGATGCTGTAAACAGTGCTGTAGCTAAGTCACAAGAAGCTGCAAAACAGACAGCTGCACTTCAGAAAATTCTCCCCCGCCGTTCTTTTGTTGAGGCTGCTGAGCGGGAGCAGCCTCACTCCTCTAAAAAGAGCGCTGAATATCGTGCCACTCAAAAACAGAGTGTGTCCTCTCGTGCTCCCCCACAAAAATCACGGGGACACGGAGGGCGCTCTCAAACCCAGCAGTCTTCGAGGGGTAAAACGGATCTGCGGACCGTTATTACCGCCAAGAAGGCTGCTGGGAAAAAGTCCTGATGTCCGTGGGCTCAGGACGAATGAGGGTAGTCCCCCCCGAAGCAGAGCGGTTAACACCTCTTTTTACGGTGCCTGTCTCTCTTCGGTACCCTCAGGGGACCGTTCTGCTAACCCTGCCGCCTCCGGTGTTACAGGGCGCAGCGGTCTCCGGCGAGCACATATCTCAAGGACCACCCGGAAACGTAGTGGCCTCGGGATGCCCGCCCCCTCTGAGGAGGGTGTTAGAGCAGTCTGTTCAGTCGTTCCCTGCCGGTGCGCCGTTACAGGGCGACGAACCGACTACTCAGCAACAACAAAATCCAGAAACCAGTCTCGAGAGGCTGGTACCTCTAGTAGAATCTTTGACAGCGTGGAAGCTACTGTCAAATGTTTCTCGTTGGGTCCTGCAGACCGTAGAAAAAGGGTATCAGATACAATTCAAGAAACGCCCACCTCGGTTTATGGGGGTCCTGCCCACAGTGGTGGGCCCCGAGCAGGTTCTGGTTATGGAACAGGAAGTAAACACTCTGTTAGAGAAAGGGGCCATAGAATATGTACCTCCCTCCAGCAGGGAAACCGGTACTTCATAGTTCCAAAGAAGGACGGGGGATTGCGTCCCATTTTAGATCTTCGAGTTCTGAACGAGTCAGTCATGCAGCTCAAGTTCAAAATGTTAACATTGAGACAGATCGTGCCACAGATCAGGTCCGAGGACTGGTTTGTCACGATAGATCTCAAGGACGCATATTTCCACATTTCCATCCGTCCATGTCACTGGAAGTTCCTGAGGTTTGCTTTCGGGGGCAAAGCATACCAATATCGAGTTCTTCCATTCGGCCTAGCTTTATCACCCCGCACTTTCACGAAATGCGTGGATGCAGCTCTGGCGCCTCTGCGCCTCCAGGGCATTCGCATAATGAACTACATCGACGATTGGTTGATTTTAGCTCAGTCGCATCAGTTGGCGGTTCGACATCGAGATGTCGTTCTCGCCCATATGAAAGAGTTGGGGTTACGGTTGAACGCCAAGAAGAGTGTGCTTTCTCCACTACAGAGGACCACTTTCTTAGGCGTGGTTTGGGATTCTGTGTCGATGCAGGCGCGCCTGTCACCGCCACGTATAGAATCCATCCTTGCAGCTGTGAAAAGTGTAAAGCTAGGCCAGCTACTCACTGTCAAACAGTTCCAGAGACTGTTGGGTCTCATGGCAGCAGCTTCCAACGTGATACCTTTTGGACTACTGCACATGAGGCCCCTGCAGTGGTGGCTCAGGACCAGGGGGTTTTCCCCGAGGGGCAACCCATTTTGCACAATCAAGGTCACGCGGCGATGCTTACGTGCCCTGGTTATGTGGAAGAAACCTTGGTTCCTGTCCCAGGGCCCAGTGTTGGGAGCTCCTTGTCGTCGCAAACTGCTAACGACGGATGCTTCCCTCACGGGTTGGGGAGCGATCCTGGAGGGTCGCTCATCTCAAGGTCTGTGGGAAGACCATCATCGTTCCTGGCATATCAATTGCCTAGAGATGTTAGCTGTCTTCCGGGCTCTGAGGAGCTTTATCACAGATCTCAGGGGACACCATGTGTTAGTACACACGGACAACACGTCGGTAGTCGCCTATGTCAACCACCAAGGGGGTTTGCGCTCGCGCCCGTTATCCAACTTGGCACGCCATATCCTCTTGTGGTCCCAGGGGAAGTTACTGTCACTCAGGGCAGCTTACATCCCCGGGGTCCAGAATATAGGAGCAGACACTCTGTCGAGACAGGGGCCGAGGCCCGGGGAATGGAGGCTCCACCCCGAGGTGGTGGAGCTGATATGGAGGGAGTTTGGCCAAGCTCAAGTGGATCTGTTTGCGTCTCGAGAGACGTCTCACTGTCCACTTTGGTTCTCCCTCACGCATCCAGCTCCTCTGGGACTGGATGCTATGGTACAGGCGTGGCCGAGGCTACGTCTGCACGCCTTTCCCCCAGTTGCTCTGCTCCCGGGAGTTCTGGAGAGAGTTCGCAGGGACCGGGTTTGCCTGCTTCTTATAGCCCCGCGCTGGCCGGGCAGAGTATGGTTTCCCGATCTTGTGTCCCTCCTCGACGGGCATCCTCTGGAGCTTCCTGTCAGGAGGGACCTTCTGTCCCAAGCAGGGGGCTCAATATTTCACCCCCGCCCAGAACTGTGGAACCTGTGGGCTTGGCCTCTGAGGGGGCCCAGCTCATAGAGTCAGGTCTCTCAACTGAGGTTGTTGAGACCATTCTACAGTCCAGAGCTCCCTCCACGAGGAAACTTTATGCCCTGAAGTGGAGAGTCTTCACTTCTTGGTGTAGTGACCGTCGGTTGGATCCAGTCAACTGCCCAATTGGTACAGTTCTGGAGTTCCTGCAGGACCGGTTCACTGCAGGTCTGACCCCGTCCACCTTAAAGGTTTATGTGGCGGCCATAGGTGCTTACCACATTCCTTTGGGTGGAATGTCTGTGGGGAAAGACCCTTTGGTATCTCGTTTCCTTCGTGGCACTTGGAGGCTGAGGCCTGCAGTTCGCTCTAGGGTGCCACCATGGGACTTGTCCATTGCATTACAAGGCTTGTCCCTGGCCCCCTTTGAGCCCATTGAGGAGGTTCCTGAGAAGTTTCTAACTCTGAAAGCTCTTTTCCTTCTTGCTATTTCTTCTCTCAAGAGAATAGGGGATCTGCAAGCATTGTCGGTTGCTCCGTCATGCTTAGAGTTTGCACCGGGTATGGTTAAAGCTTTTCTACATCCGAGACCGGGTTATATCCCCAAGGTCCCCAATAATGTGGCCAGACCTATTGTTCTGCAGGCCTTTTGTCCTCCTCCTTTTCAGAATGCGGACCAGGAGGCTAATAATTTGCTTTGCCCAGTTCGGGCGTTAGACGCTTATGTCCACAGAGCTGCCCTGTGGCGTAAAAGTGATCAGTTATTTGTATGCTTTGGGTCCCCTAACAAGGCAGGTCCGGTGTCTAAGCAAAGAATGAGCAAGTGGGTGGTCGAGGCTATCTCACTTGCTTATGAGGCGGCTGGGCAGCCTTCTCCTTTGGCTGTCCGCTCACACTCTACGAGGAGTATGGCGGCCTCTAAGGCCCTTATTTCAGGAGTGTCCTTACAGGACGTCTGTGATGCGGCAGGTTGGTCCTCACCGCACACCTTCGTCAGGTTCTACTCTTTGGATCTAGACTCTGCTCCAGGGTCTCATGTTCTGTCTTCCTAGTGCTGCTCTCCAGATTTCACACAGGACAGACACTTGTAGCTATGGAGGCGTTGGTATAGACGTTCCCCATAGCGTCATTCTCGACGCAACGCGAGTTCCCTTGAAAGGGAACGCCTCGGTTACGACTGTAACCTCGGTTCCCTGAAGAGGGAACGAGCGTTGCGTCGCCCTGCCATATCTCCTTCATGCCTGTCAGCCCGACTTCAGACTATACGAAGCTTTCGTTTTCTGTTTCAGGCCGGCTTTTATAGCTTCCTGGTACGTGACGTCACCCGCCTCTGACGTTCCGCCACACCATTGGACTGATTTTACATGTGCTTCAAGACGTCATCACGCAAAGCGTTCCCCATAGCGTCATTCTCGACGCAACGCTCGTTCCCTCTTCAGGGAACCGAGGTTACAGTCGTAACCGAGGCGTTTTGTTAGATAGGTGCAGACGTTCCTCTCGTTGGTTGCCGAGGAGTGGATGGGGAAACACGGAATGAAAAATTCGCATTTAATATGATGATATCATGGCAGTAGAGACGGCAACTATAACGATCAGTCCCACCCACTTTGAAGCGGTAGGCTACTAACTGCAGTGGAAAAGCAACCGAGCTAAAGCGAACCGAACCGTGCCGTACCGAGTCGAGTCGTACCACGCAGTGGAAAAGCGAAGCGAGCCGAACCGTTCCGCGGCGAGTCGAACCGTACCGAGCCGTACCATGCAGTGGAAAAGCGCCATTTGTGTGGATGTGAGCGTCTGTAATCGCAGCTTTCTATTTCATTTTAGTGATATTAAGTTTATATCTGTATTTATTTGCTGCTACACTATATTGTTGAGATGATTTCTTATAGAAGGAATAGTAGGCCTACAGACGAATGATATTTATCATTAGTCATTGTCGCTATATCAGGAGGATACTGGATAACGTTAGCCTACTCGTGGTAGTCTGATTTTTTCCCCCTTTATTAATACTATACTAATACTATTTATAATACAGTAGGCCTACTGGCTTTTTTCAGGTGGAGAGGCATTTTAGAGCTCAGTGAGAGCCCATAACATTATACAGCTGTGTTGTCTTGATTTAACTGTTAGCCCAATCATTACATGACTTGTTTATCTACATTCGGTTACAGTCTTCGATTAGATCATATTTGCTTCGATTAGATCATATTTCCCCCCAGCCACCCCAAACAACATTGGGCTAGAGTACTGTACAGTATCTGTAGCCTACTGTATCAGTCAATGACCGATGCCATAGGACCAGAGCGCTGTCAATCACTGCCTGATTCAACTTTGGCAATGTAAAGCCTTTTTTACCATGCCAATAAAGCTATTTAAACATGAATTTCTCAATTTGCTGATTAATTTGCGATGCAGAGTTTTTGAAAGAGGAGAGACACGACTTGACCACAGACCACGTCTCTGTTCGTAATATGTAAACACTCAATTATTTTGAAGTATCGCCCTGGGGCCTGTTTCAGAAAGGAGGTTAAGTGAAAACTCTGAGTATGTTAACCCTGAAATGAGGGAAACTCTGAGTTTTCTGTTTCAGAATGGGAGGTATGTTAAACCTGAGAAAGCAGAGTAAGTCAAGCCCGTTTCTGAAAGAGAGGTAACTTATACTCAGAGTCAGTTACCATGGTAACTTACTCTGTGAACCTAACCTGGTCGGGAGCAGGTTTTCTTCGGTAAACCCAGAGTTTCTATCGGTCTCCTCCCCTTTTTTAAAGGGGAAGCGGTGTTTAAACACCTCATTCATTCTTTCAGTAAATTTTTATTAATAAAATTAATATTTTATTAATAAATAAAATATTGCTATTTTTACTACAGTTTTTTTCTATTTTTTTTTAATAAGATGAAGTCTATATAACTCCTTAACTGGCAACTGAAAATACAGTAGTAGATTAGAGTTATATAATGTAGTTCTAAACAAATTCTACAGAATTAAACTGTGGCATTTACTGGAAATCACTGAAATGTGTTCATCTGTGCAACAGAAGTTGATGGACCGTCCTCCTGCTGTTCTTCCACACTCTGAGGGCGGAGGGAGAGATAAGAATACCCGTTTATACTTAGATTTAAACTTAGATTATCCACATAAAAATTTGAAAAAATCTGAATGGGTAGATTGTTTGATGTGTAGACACATAATATTAACATTACCTCTGTAGGCCTCTCTGTGGCAGCAGAAACTATTTATCCTCATCGTCCTGTGAAGATGAGCATTTGGTCGAGTGCACTTTATAACACTATTTAATTTCTGGTGTATTGAGTAGGCGACTTACAACTACCTGGGGTTCTGTTGGGACAGGAGGCTCCAAAAGACAGATATTACCATCAGAATCTGTTAGGACCAACAAAAAACCCAACCTCAAAGTAAAATAAACGGAAATATCAAAAATAGCCTATCTAAAAAAATAACACATATGTAAACCTCTTACATTTTATGAAGGCCCTTGGATCTTTGGGAGTGACTGGCTCTGAAGTCCCTCCTGGAATTCCCTCAGCCAAAAATGCTGCTACACTGCTAGACACTGGATGCTATTTAGTTATTTAATATGTCAAATGTTTGTAAAGTCAGGTAGCCTTCACCCATGATATGCTCAAGCCTTACCTGATTGAATTATGTTTTTATATTTAATTTTCAGCTGCTGCCATGGTCTTTTAATGCCTGCAGGATTGCTCCACATGAAAATTAAAATTAGGTTGAATAACATAGGCCTACTGTTCTTCCAGTTTCACCTCTGATATTATAACAGTTGGGTAAGTTACTCTAAAATAGTTATCAATGTTATCTTCAACAGTGTAATTAGATTAATGTAATAATTACTATCTTTAGAAAGTATTGGTCTACTTATTACTAATTACTAAATCCCATATCAACCTCAACCACTTGAACAATACAAGGAGAGACAAGAAACTGCACTTTTAATGCTTTCAAATAAACAATATACAATTGCATGAACTATTCTTGATTTGACCAAAGTGTGTAGAGGGAGAAGGTTACATAAAAAATATACCTATTAAAAATGTATGTTAAATCCACTATTGTTTTATACATAATTGTTCTCTATAGTCTATGCAGTAGCCTATTTAATGTAATTACATCAGATTTTATTTTAAATTACAGAAGAATTAAGAGTTATCCCTTTAATTAAATCAAATCACAATATTTAGATTACTTGGTAATTAATTACACCCAACACTGTATAACAGTAATTCCTCTTTTTGTTTGGCGCTGTTACCATGGTGACTCGTAATATCTGCGCTCCATTGATAATGGCTTTTTATAGTTGTGGTGCACGCGCTTAACTCAGAGTAGGTCAACTCAGAGTTGATTGAACTAACTCATTTCAGCTGTTCTGTAACCGAAAACTCAGAGTTTTCCATCTCAGGGTAAGTCAACTCAGAGTTCAAGTTTTAACTCAGAGTTGGTTGAACCTCCTTATTGAAACAGGCCCCTGGTTGCAATATTTATTCTGATTACTTTTGTGTGATAAAGATGACTGATAAAGCTATTATATGTATCTAGTATGAGTAACACTTCAAATGAACATTTCTGAGAAAAATGTTTAATCTTTAATAGTCTTTAATACTAAATATATGTCCAAATTAAAAACTTAATACATGCAAGTAATTATGACTGAAAACATCCAGCAACTAAGGAATACACAGCCATATGTTTATATATAGGGCAATACAGCCATCTACTGGTTACACAACAGTATTACAGATGATAAATGCTGCTTGACTCCGAGGTATAATTTCCTCTAGATTAAAACAAACATAGTTCACAAGTACACAAGAGGTTTCACTTTATTTTTATTAATCTATGCTGATCTTGGATTAGCATACCAACAGCATATGAATGTTGAGGGGATAGTTCAACCAAAAATACAATTCTCTCTTATTTTACTCACCCTCATGCTGTCCCAGATGCATTTTACTTTCTTTCTACAGATAAACACGAATTAAGATTAATTAATCCATCTCTGCGAGTCCTAAAGACGCTTTAAAAACCACACACAGTGAGCGTGACGGTAATCCATGCAACCTCAGTGGATGAATCAATGCCTTCTGAAGTAAAACAATAGGCTAGATAAGAAAAATACTAATAATGTGACTGTTTTAACTATTAAAAATCACTTCCGACCAACTGTCTTGCGTACATGGGTTACAATCCACTTGTATTATGAACTCACAGAGATGGATTATTTCCTTAAAAATCTTTGTCTATGTTTCAGTGGCGTAGGTTTGATTTTGAAATTGGTGGGGATGGGCACATCAATATAAATATATTTTAAGTTTTGATCGAAATTATTGCTAAGGATATATCAGTGTCACTGGATATTGGTAGGGACACGTCCCTAGCGTCCCTACTAAATTCTACGCCCCTGCTATGTTTATGTCAAGAAGAAAGTCATATACATCTGGGATGGCATGAAGAAGAGTAAATGATGAGAGAATGCTCATGTTTTGGGTGGACTATCCTTGTATAGGCCGGGAGCCAGGTCCACTCCTCAGGATGTTTTTTGCTACCTTTTTTTCACTATCATTTCCTATTGTCTTATACCTTGGGCCATCACAAGTTGATAATGACCACCCCCAACTCGGCCCCGTTTGGTCTCAGGGGCCAAAAAACACCCTTTTTGGGAAAAGCTTTTGGCGGAATGATGTAATTGTGAATATAAAGGTACTGCAGCTACATAAATGGCCATATAACCCTAAAATTTTGCATGGTGTATCGTGACACATAGTGGAAACTAGCAGAAAAAGATTCTGGGCATTGCTGCCTTTTTTCTGTCAAATATCACCCTCAACATACCCCAAAAGACTAAAAAATGGCTGTCCGCCTGACAAATTGTCATCAAAAGTGATCATTTTCAAGCATTTTATTATATATATCACTGCCTCAAATGTACATGAAAAACTTCCCAAGTTTATAAGCTTCAATTTAAGTCCAAGATGACCTTTCTATCTAGAGGATTATAGCTGGCATAACCAAAGTTCTCCACTGTACCTCAAATCGGAGAAAACAGAAATTTCAAGCATTACCATTCCATATGGGATTAAGCATATTTTTTGCATATGAACAATGTCTTAAACAAGAGTTGAGACTTGACTTATGAGCTATACTATATGAAATGAATTGCATGAAAAGTGAGCAGTGTTATGCCCCTAGGTCAGGGCTATTCAATTAGCTTCATTCAAGGGCCGGATTATTAAATCGATATGCTGAGGAGGGCCGGTGGGTTTAGCTTATTTATTGAAACATTATTTATGACTTATTGAAACATAACAGTATCAATAAATAAGCTAAAGTAAACCTAAAAAAAGTATTGTATTTACTTGGAAATGTGGTACCCAACAGTATGCAGATTTATGAGTATTTAATAAATAACTTATTTACAGCTATGTACAAAAATATGAATTATACAAGATCATAGCTATTGGTAAGAATTATTTTATTTATAATTATTATAGGCTTAAATGAAAATATTCTGACAGTGAGACGTGATAACCACAGGTAAAACCATACGTGGTTACTCACTCACTACCACTGTATAACAAAATGCTTAAACACAGGTAAAAACTATACACAAAATGAATTGTATATTTCTCTACCAACCTAATTAATCTACTGCAATATAGGCCTAAATGACTATAAGTTAGTATTCAGTATAAATATTCCACATTTCTGAAACATAGGACGTGCGTATGCACAGAAATATTCGGATTTATAAAACCGTGCGCACGCACATTCTACGCAGTTTTCCCTTAATAAATCACAATCAATTCTAAATGTAGCGCAGCTTTTGCGGCTTCATGTCACGCCCATAGTTGCCCATAAATAGTCCGTGAAACACCCACAAGTTAATATTCATAGATTGCGAAATCATGGCAAACACAGAGGAAAACCAAGAAACGTAACTTCACTCACGCGCAAGCGTGAAGCGCAAGATCAGCCATTGTGCGTCATTACGCATTGTGATGGCATCATGGCATTTTATTACCATCCATTTGATTGCATCTGACAAGCTACAGATGTGTTATGAGGATGAATTGCATAACATGCCAATATTATTGCAAATATACATGCAAATATGTGTTAATTTGCATTTCTGTTGTAATCTTCGTTTGATTTTGTTTGTTTTACACTGCAGATCGATCAAACGGGTGTTCGTGTAGGCTGTTAATTGTAAGACTTGCTTTGTGAAGTCTTCATGTTATTTATGAGAAGCAGTATTGCCATTTCTTTTACACAACGGTCTACAGTTTCACACACTTTCACGTGTTTCTTCCATCTGCCGACGGTGTCGCCATTTCTCATTTCACCCGTTTTTGTGCGTACGCCTGGGTCAGAGTTGGCGTGAAGGACCGCACATTTTCCCGTCAAGTTTGCTTTTTATTAATACCAATTATTGCGTAGAGAGCGGCGTATGCCTTCTTTTGTGCGTACGCAACGTTTATAAATGAGGCCCCAGAACCGGGAGTAAATGCAACTCCTTTAAGCTTGCGTTCCGTTATCCACTGGGTGGTGCTGCGTAGTTCAAAGTAAACTAAACTGCGAGTTGAACTGAAACTAAACTGAAAACAGCGCTATTTGTTCTATATTTGTTGTTACTGACCAAGAAACAGCTTCAGATGATTCAGTGACAGAGCGGTCCGAACGAATCTGAATCGTTTCAGACCATAATGCAAGCGCATTTAGCCAATTCATGTAAAGGAAATAATTGAACCAAAGATCGAACAAAATATTCGCACCATTCACAAATGATTGGTATCGCTGGTTCAGTCGACAGAAATACGGGACACACATAATAATTGGTGAAATATTCGGACTGAAAATGTTTCTCAGGTTAGTCGGAGCATTCATGGTATGCACAGTGCGTATAGACGTACAGCTGCACGCGCCACTACGGCCACTCGCATATCTAACCAAATGTAGCCACACCGCCAGGAAAAGAGACGGAGGGAGGTTGGAGTGCCTTTGGGACAGATAGAGATGATTGGCGGGCCGTATGTGGCCCACAGGCTGCCAATTGAATAGCCCTGCCCTAGGTGGACTGGGGTCAGGGTGCAACATAGGGTACATTCACACTAAATCAATTAGCCAAATGTGAGATTTATTAAAGTCCACAAAGTCCTCACAACACAAGGAATAAAGATGACCCTAGTGTGCTGTCTGTTATCAAAAAGCCAACCTTCAATAGAGTAAACGTTAGTAACCTTCTGTACAGGTAAACATTGTTTACAGCCAAATGGTGAAACGTCTCGGTTACACATGGTAACCCTCGTTCCCTGAGGGAGGGAACGGAGACGTACGTCGTGACCGACTGATAGGAATCTCGCTAGAGAGGCCAATCTACTTTGAGTAAAACTAAAATGAGCCAATACACATTGGCATGCAGTCATTTGCATCAACTGTTAAGCCTCGCAGTGCAGGTATATAATGAGCAGCAGGTGCGAGGTGAGCTCCTTTTTTGCTGAGGAGCCAAGCCTGATAAGCCGCCCCCGTGGGCAGCAGCAGATGTGATGATGGGATGTACGTCTCCGTTCCCTCCCTCAGGGAACGACGGTTACCATATGTAACCAAGACGTTCCCTTATCGGTCGGTCACTCTCGACGTATGTCTTGACCGACTGATAGGAATCCCTACCAAAGCGCCACAGCTGCTGCACCCCATCCAGCGCCCGGTGTAAGCCTGTACCCCTTCTTGCCTGGACGGACGATAGGAAAGGGCTTACACAGAGCGTATCCATCACTGTTGTTCCATGATAACCCATACAGTGAGATTATTGGATAACACTGGGAAAGCGTGCTCATTCTATGGAAGGGGAACGCTGCGGAAGCCACTTTCTTCAAGGGAGTTATGTGGAAAAATACATATGGACTAGCCCGAAGGTTGTACTGCATATGAATATTGGGTAACTTAGCCCAAGGGAAAGACACGGGGCTTCGATTAGAAGCAGCCATGGAAGTATACACATATGGAACCCAGCCTAACACCTGATCTCTGAAGGGAGTGGTAGGAACCTTGGGCACATAGCCAGGCCGGGTCTCAGTACAACATGGTTTTCACCCGGCCCGAACTCTAGGCACGATTCGTCGACCGAAAATGCTTGCAGGCCCCCTACCCTCTTGATAGAGGCCAGTGCAATCAGCAGCAAAATCTTCAAAGAGAGAAGCTTTAAGTCTGCTGACTTCAAAGGCTCAAAGGGAGCATCCTGAAGAGCTTGAAGCACCAGGGAAAGGTCCCAAGAGGGTATGGAGGGGGGACGAGGAGGGTTTAACCTTCTCGCCCCCCTAAGGAACCTGACGACCAGTTCGTGCTTTCCATAGATGGCACATAGATGGCAACTGATTTGGCTCTATCGCGTCCTAGTAGGACTGCGATCTCTGCTCGCAAGACATGGGCATCGGCTGCTCTCACTGTAGTGGAGTGAATGGCCCAATCCATCTCCGGGTCGCCCGTCCTAGGGCTGCTTGCTCTTGGCTTTACCGCCCTGCTTGGCAGGGGCCTGGACGGGTGGGGGGGGCCTGCCTGTGACTGGCTCCTTGGCTCTGCTTAGGTGGAGGCTGCTGCTGCGGCACAGGAGCAAGGGCAGACACAGAAGGCCACCCTGGCGACGAGCAGACTGAGAGGCTGCGGGCAATGGGGTGGAGGCAGCAGCTGACCGCCGCGGCAGGATGTGCTTGATGGTCTCAGTCTGCTTTTCAGCCAGTTTCTGCTGGGCAAAGTTCTCGACCACGTTGCCTTTGAGTGCTCTCAAGTGCACCTTACCAGCTGTGAGAACAGCTTTTGTTTGCTCAAGTCAAAACAAAAGCAAAAAGAAAAGAAAGAGAGAGAAAAAAGACCGCTCGCGCTGCTGTGCTGTCACCCGCACCAGTGTGGAGAGGTCCAAAGAAGAAGAAGCTCGCTCAGTTTCACAATCTCCTTGAAGGTATGTAGAACACATCGAAGTGCTTGGCTCCAAAAACTGATGAAATCCATACAAATATAGATGAAGATGAGGAAAATGATGATTAAGAGTTTATATTCTACACTAATACAACACACTAACATGACCAGTCGTCGAAGTACAGCATGGATAAGCAGCAAAAAGATCTAAGAACCAAATAAATGTTTTCTATTTTATGTTTGAGCTGTATTTTAGTTTCGCCATTTGGCTGTAAAGAATGTTTACCTGTACAGAAGGTTACTAACGTTTACTCTATTGAAGGTTGGTTTTTTGATAACAGACTACACACTAGAGTCATCTTTATTCCTTGTGTTGCGAGGACTTTGTGGACTTATGGAACCCATAAGGAATGGTAATGCTTGAAAGTACTGTTTTCTCCGATTTGAGGTACAGTGGAGAACTTTGGTTATACCAGCTATAATCCTCTAGATAGAAAGGTCATCTTGGACTTAAATTAAAGCTTAGAAACTTGGGAAGTTTTTCATGTACATTTGAGGCAGTGATATATATAATAAAATGCTTGAAAATGATCACTTTTGATGACAATTTGTCAGGCGGACAGCCATTTTTTAGTCTTTTGGGGTATGTTGAGGGTGATATTTGACAGAAAAAAGGCAGCAATGCCCAGAATCTTTTTTCTGCTAGTTTCCCCTATGTGTCACGATACACCATGCAAAATTTTAGGGTTATATGGCCATTTATGTAGCTGCAGTACCTTTATATTCACAATTACATCATTCCGCCAAAAGCTTTTCCCAAAAAGGGTGTTTTTTGGCCCCTGAGACCAAACAGGGCCGAGTTGAGGGTGCTCATTATCAACTTGTGATGGCCCAAGGTATAAGATAATAGGAAATAATAGTGAAAAAAAGGTAGCAAAAACATCCTGAGGAGTGGACCTGGCTCCCGGCCTAGTACTGCTTGTGTCCAGTCACTGCTTTGTTACTTGTACTGCAACAGGAACTGCTCAAAGAATCATTGCAACATTTAAAATGTATATGAATTTTTAAAATGTATTCTGTATTTGTAATTGTGCATTTTGTATAGTAATGTATATCATGAGAATACTGTGCATTACATATTATGCAGTTAATATTTTGTGGATTCTGGTCTTTCCGGTCACAACATAATTGCATCCACCTTCACTCTGATACTTGTGTATATGCTTTAGTGACAATAAAGAATGTACATTTATTTGAATTCATATTTTCAATTACATTCATTTAACTGGTTGTATAAGTCACGATTGAAACGGTTGATGATTGTTAACATATATTTACAATTTTAAATGTTAGAAGATAGTGTTAATTAAATTAAATAACTAAATACAATTATCAATTAAAAAAATGGCAACAAGAACATTCTTTGTGTGACATATGTAATGCAATGCCCTTTGAGGTCTGTATCTGACAGCAGGCCACGACTGTAATTTTCATATTGTTTAAATTCCTCTTATTTAAGTGATCATTCATTTTGATGGTGTAAACGTATATCATGCTAACGATGAGTAGTGTGATGGCCATGGTTGCCAACCTTGATTACCTGGTTGAAGTTTGACTTTCTTGACGGCTGAATATATCACACACGTTTGCTAGTATTCTCTTTAAATTGTAACAGCTGAACCTAATCAGAGCCTAACATGCAAAATAATCATCAGGAATAAAAAAATATTCTTCGAAAACATTGGACACTACAATATTTTAAGTATTATATACAGTACTTTAATGTGCAATTACACCTGAATAGACTGAATAGATCTCTTGTGCTCATAAAAGCTTCTGCCAACTAAGTAGTATCAGCAGGTAAATACAGATAAAATTAAAAAACAAACATAACTTAATATCACTAAAATGAAATAGAAAGCTGCGATTACAGACGCTCACATCCACACATAAACACACCACTGACGTCTTCACTTCCAGGTCACGAAGCTGTCAATCAAAAGCTCAGTAACCAATGAGAACACACTGCTACTAGCCCCGCCCCCACGAGAGAATTGTGTCAGAACGGAACGAACGAACGAAAACTCTGGGAGCCTAAACGAAAACTTCAGGGCCCGTATTCATAAAGATTCTAAGAATCCTCTCAGAAAACTCTTAATTTAGCTTAAAAACTTTTACGTAGGAGTCTTTGCTTAAAAGCGATTCGGGACCGATCTGAGAGCAACTGAGAGTAAGGAAAAGACAAAAACTTTTATCTTAGTGAGGAGGCGGGGTTGACCCCGTTGCTATGTATGACACTATCTTTTGACGACTGTGATTGGTTGGTTGTCCAAGAAGGAAAAAAAAAAGTGATTTTAAGTATAGGGTCTATTCTAAGCCTTCACTTTGAAATTACATGCGTAATTTTTCCTATTTGACCGTTCTCTCAGAGTCACACACACACACACACACACACACACACACATTATAGGCCTATATGTGTATATAAATCCTTTTTTTATTTTCCATGCTGTTAATTTCCTATAAGGTATTTGATTGCTTAGAATGATAAAAATTGTTCCACTCTTTCCAATTACACTGATTGTTGGCATGTCTATTTAAGTGGTGGTTTGAATGTTGGTTTTAATGTATCAAACATGGAATTTTCCCAGTTGCCAAATATCGTAATGTAGTGATTACTTTCATTTCTGGCGCTATGGCATTTCTGCGCTGTGCTGGAGATATTAGCGTGTCTCTAAAAAGATCTGTCACAAACATGATCCCTGCACGATCTAATCTATAGTGTCTTATTAACTCACTGTCATCCATTGTCTGCAACACATTTCTTCTCCCTCTTCGTCTTTCTGCCATTTTCTCCTCTGCTACAGAAACTCTTAAGCCTCTTAAAAGTCCTCGTCCGTGCTCCTAACAATTTTAACCTTAAAACCTCTTTTAAGGGTTAAGATGCTTCCTGAATTACTTTTTTCTTTACTAGGATTTTTTCTTTAATTTTAACAGTAAACGCCCACATTTCTAAGAATTTTCTTAGAATTTTGTCACTAGGAGCTACTCTTTGCATTAAGATTCTTTATGAATATGGGCCCAGAAGCGTAAATTAAAACTCTGGAAGCGCATTTGTAAGTTCAGATCAGCGATTGAAATATGAGAAATAGTTAGCAAAACATGCAGTGTATTAAAAACGAAGTCAAAAAATTTGCCTACGATTTATTCTTTTTCAGTTTCAGAGATAATTTATTTAGTTTCAATTTATATTTTCATTAGTTTCTTGAAAAGCTACGTTCATTATTATTGGCTCAAGAATAATTCCATAATATGGGACGGCCTACGGACTCGTAGACTCAGCGAGCACGCGCAATTCAAGTCCACGAGACCGAAAGTCCGCATGAAGTGCGCCATTTGGGACAGGGCCTCTGTTTGCTACACTCACTCACTCCCTCCATGCGGAGGTATTTTCTATCGATGCTAATACTGAACGCCCCCTGCTGGAGATTAGCGGAGCAGTCTTAACGTGCTTTGACAGCGCGCTCTGTTTTTAGCTCAGTTTTTAGTTTTTATGTGTTCCTCCTGGACTCAAAAAACTGTAGCAAAATCTCCTGAAAGTCGAACAAACATATTAGGCTACAGTACAGATGAGGATTAGTCGGTGCACATGATGAACAATGAATTATGATATATTTTAAATATGTGATGTGTGGATTTTTAATTGAATCGACACACTAGCCTACCTTTGATTATTGAAAAAAAAAAAGTTTAGAAATTGTTTGATTTCTTCCTGCCGTCGACTAACGTAGCCTACTCAATGAAAGAACCATTATATCGAGAGCATCGGTTCCCGAGCAGACTGTGGAACATCTACGTTTACACTAGTAGTGCATTTTCATTTTAAAACGCATACATTTTGCTACGGTTAAGCCTGCCGTCCATACTACTCCGGAGTTTTAATGGCGTGATTATTTCATAGACTATTTAGACCCTCGAAAACGGAGACTGACCCCGTCAGTCAAGTCCGAAGCAAGACACACGCAAGTACAACCCACTGCAACGCGTTATCGCAACGAAGTCTCAGACTGACAGATATAAAGATAAAGGTGAACTTAGGCTACTTTAGTTTTGCACGTAGCCTATACGTTGTCATGTTAATTATAATCAAATTGATTTTGTTTTATTGACCACAATATTATTACTGATATCATATTTGTTTGAGAGGGGCACATTTGATTAATTTTGGGGGAAAATGAATGCACAGCTAGCCGTGGATTATCCCTTACATATAAGTTTATAAAGATATACATTTTCTGTCAAAACAACAGCAGTTATCTTTGTAAGTTTCATTCGAAAAAAAACATTCGAAAAAATCCCTTGGCAAATGGCCAACGCGCGTCACTACTTATGACGTCACAGTAGGAGTCGCCTATGGAACTCTGCTCAGGTATTTGAGTAGTTCAGTTGGTTTCTGGTAGTACAAGCGATCTGATCTGAATAGTATTTTTTGTTATATCTGTGGTGAAAAATTGCTCAAATTGTTTTATATCTCTCGATCTGTGTTTTATCTCTTGATTTTTAGTATTTCATTCGATCTGTGAACTTTGTGTACGTTCAGTGAACTTGTGATAAGTTAGTGACAGAACATCAGACAGACATCTGGAGCAATGGGTCAGTGCAAATCTCAAGATGCTGCTGCATCTATGTCACCAAGGCCTGTCCCAGAGAGAGTAGAGAAGAAGAAGAAGAAGAAAGGGAGATTCTTTAGATGGGCTTTGTCTCAGAAATCCAAGAAAACTTCCACCGAAGCCCAACAGAGTCAGTGCAGAAATGACAGCAGCCAACAGCCTGAGAGATGCTCTGATGGTGAAGCTGAACAGAACAGCGACACTGAACACAACTCGGTGTACAGCAGGCACAGCTGTGTGTCTTCTCTCACCAGTGCGCAGGATGATGATAAAGACATTCCCAGGCAAGAGCAAAGGGACATCAGCTCATACAACAGCAGTCCATCTCTAACTGTGCCATCTATGACTGAGGAGAGCAACAATTCAGTGTACAGCAAAGACATTCCCAGGCAAGAGCAAAGGGACATCAGCACACACAACAGCAGTCCTTCTCTGACTGTGCCATCTATGACTGAGGAGAGCAACAACTCAGTGTACAGCTGGCACACCTGTGTGTCTTCTCTCTCCAGTGTGCATGATGATGATAAAGACATTCCCAGGCAAGAGCAAAGGGGGATCAGCACACACAACAGCAGTCCTTCTCTGACTGTGCCATCTATGACTGAGGAGAACATCAACTCAGTGTACAGCAAAGACATTCCCAGCCAAGAGCAAAGGGACATCAGCACACACAACAGCAGTCCTTCTCTGACCGTGCCATCTATGACTGAGGAGAGCAACAACTCAGTGTACAGCTGGCACACCTGTGTGTCTTCTCTTTCCAGTGTGCAGGATGATGATAACGACATTCCCAGGCAAGAGCAAAGGGGGATCAGCACACACAACAGCAGTCCTTCTCTGACTGTGCCATCTATGACTGAGGAGAGCAACAACTCAGTGTACAGCTGGCACACCTGTGTGTCTTCCCTCTCCAGTGTGCAGGATGATGATAAAGACATTCCCAGGCAAGAGCAAAGGGGGATCAGCACACACAACAGCAGTCCTTCTCTGACTGTGCCATCTATGACTGAGGAGAACATCAACTCAGTGTACAGCAAAGACATTCCCAGCCAAGAGCAAAGGGACATCAGCACACACAACAGCAGTCCTTCTCTGACCGTGCCATCTGAGGAGAGCAACAACTCAGCTTCGACATCGGATGACATTTCTTGGAAGAATGAGGATGAAATTATCCATTTAAGTTTAAAGGGAAAGACAGGTCAGTTTATATAACAAGCCCCAACATGACTCATAAAATGTGCAAAAATGTTTTAACATCTTTTTCTGGACATTGTCTTTATTATCCAAATGAAAATGTGAACTGAGGATGGATTTTGGTTGTATGAGGCACCACAATAATGTGTCCATTCTACTATCTTTAATCTGCATTTTTTTTTTTTTTTGGTTTATACTGTAAATTAAGTATGTCCCTCTTTTTTTTTTAACAGGGAACGTCTTTCAGCACTATAAAGTTATGAAAATGCTGGGTCAAGGATCATATGGATCTGTCTACGAAGGGATCCGTTTGTCTGATTCACGAAAGGTTGTTTTTTTGCACTCTTGGAAGGTGGAATTTAAATTCATTAAAAGTTACATCAAGGTTAATTACTGGAATCATGTGACCTCTGCACATATAGTTAATTCATTGTAAAACATTCTAACAAAAAAATCTTATTTTTTCTTTCCCTTGGAGAACAGGTGGCACTCAAATATGTGCTGAAGAGAGAATGCATGGAAAATGTCCGTATTGTAAGTAGGCAATTCGTCTCTTCGTTTTATTACTCTATGAGTACACAGTCACATTAATAATAGGACATTTTAACAAAATTTTGCAGTCAAAAAAGGACCATTGTCAATAGCGTATGAACTTTCGAACAAAGCAGCTTTCTGTTAGTCAGCACGGTTAATTCGCGTGACTTTACCCTCACGCAAAAATTCCCATTAAAATGACTAAATTTTGCCCTGAAAAATTTTGCCGGTCGACAGTAAAAGTGACCGAAACTTTAGTAACTATTTCCAGTATTTCAATTACTTAACTCTTCAAACCTATACTTACCCAAATGCAGGACATAATTCTGTTGTAATTCATTTAAATTAAACCATGTCCCCTAATTATCTCACTTTTGTATAACTATTATCTCTCCTGTAGGGTCTATTTGGCAAATCCCTTCCAGCTGAGGTCGCTATGATGGTTCTTATGAACAAAGGTCCCAGTGTTCCTCAAATAATAAAGCTGTTGGACTGGTACGAGACACCAAAGGAATATATCCTGGTCTTAGAGCGGCCCACGCCATGTGAAGATATGAGGCGTTTTCTTCTGCAAAATGGTAGCATATTCAAGGAATCGACGGCACGAGCTGTGATGCGTCAGGTTGTCACTGCTGCAAGAATATGCAGTGAGAGGGGCGTCTTCCACAGCGACATCAAGCTGGAAAACCTGCTTATTAACCAAAACACCTTGCAGGTCAAATTAATAGACTTCGGTTGTAGCAGACGCTTGAAGAAGAGTTCTTATTCGAAATTCAGTGGTACGTATTATTCCACAAATCTATGGTGAATAAATCGACAAAAAGCTATGGAAATACAAATTCATTGCAATAGACGAAATCTTGTTCTTTCTTCCAGGCACAAGAGTTTATGCTTCCCCTGAGTGGGTCAAGCATCAAAGGTATCATGGCAAACCTGCAACAGTGTATTCTTTAGGCGTACTGATGTTCAAGATGCTGTCTGGGATGTATCCTTACGGCAACCTCGATCAGATGTTTGGTGAGCCCTGGTACACAGAAGACATTTCCAAAGGTGAGAGCATGTGGACGGGTCATACAGGAACTTTTATTACTGCTTAAAATAATATGATCAGTTACACAAAGTATGGACATCTCTCCCCTCTTCACAGAATGCAGAGATCTGATCTCTTCATGCATGGAAAGGAATCCAGCCAAGCGGATTAATATGGAAAAGATCCTCCTCCACAACTGGTTCCAGGTATCAATCCTCACCTAAAATGTTTGGAAATAAGATACTGTCATGAGAGAAAGAACGAGAAACAAAAGAAACCCAGAGAGTAGGTAAAGAAAAAACCTTATGTGCCTAAAAGAAAAATGGTAAGGAAAGGAAGTATATATGTGTATATATCCATAGATGCAATCACAGGTCAAAGCACAGCTTACATGCACATGCAAATGAAGAAAAATATATTTATTTAAAAATATATATTTTTATTTATAATTAACTGTTATATAATTCAAAGCAGCTATTACATGTTACATGCTTCTTTTAAAAGTATTTATAATTATATTTTAGCAATATGTAAGGCTCAAGGAAGGAGGAGGCAGGAACCGTCAAACGTTCAACAAACTTTAATCCAAAAGTAAACAGACAACAAAACGTAAGTAAGCCCCTAACGGACGAGTGAGGTGAGTAGGATCAGTCAACAAACACGGTAAGTCATGTCATCTTCTCCTCTTATTGTTACTTGCACCTCATGTAACATGTTTAGCATATCCTTCTATGTCAGCACAGGATTTACATGTGATAAATGCAGGGAGATAGTAAAGCTGACTGTGCCATCTATGACTGAGGAGAACATCAACTCAGTGTACAGCAAAGACATTCCCAGGCAAGAGCAAAGGGGCATCAGCAGGTGAGAGCATGTGGACGGGTCATACAGGAACTTTTATTACTGCTTAAAATAATATGATCAGTTACACAAAGTATGGACATCTCTCCCCTCTTCACAGAATGCAGAGATCTGATCTCTTCATGCATGGAAAGGGATCCAGCCAAGCGGATTAATATGGAAAAGATCCTCCTCCACAACTGGTTCCAGGTATCGATCCTCACCTAAAAATGTTTGGAAATAAGATACCGTCATGAGAGAAAGAACGAGAAACAAAAGAAACCCAGAGAGTAGGTAAAGAAAAAACCTTATGTGCCTAAAAGAAAAAAGGTAAGGAAAGGAAGTATATATGTGTATATATCCATAGTAGTGCAGCAGATTTGTAAAAAAAATCGTTCACTTGGGTATAGAAGCATGAAATTTGGCACAGATACTCTCTAAGGGCCACTATTTTGGAAAAAGGCGTTGGCCACTCAAAAATTCAATATGGCCGCCATTGCTATTCAATGCTTATTATATCAATTATTCAAACAGTGATCCAAGCATAAAATTTGATACAAATATACTCTCTAAAGGACATGTTAATAGAAAAAGATGCTTGTCCCTCAAAAATTCAAGATGGCCGCCATTTTTAAAGATGGCCACCGTTCCTGTCGAATATTAAGGCGGGACACGGCATACTGGCACGGGACACTGTTTTTTTTTAACTGGTCAATTTTGAGATTTTTGGATATTTGTCTTCAATAACATGTCTTCTTTCAGACTGTGGTGAAAAAAAGTCCGAAATACACATTTAGGTCTTTATTTTACTACACTTTGTCTGTTTGCGTCTGTAGATTTCGCGTAAATTCAACAAAAGTTGTCGTTGTAAATCCTCCCGCCGATCCACGATCTCTGTCTGCTCTCTGTCATCACAGGCACCGCTGGAAAGCTCTCTCTTCACTGTACAATGCTGTCGGATCCAAATATGGTCATTTCCTTTTTATCAGCAACCAATCGCGAAAGTAAAAGGGCTGAATGCGCAATCTCATTGGCTGATGATAAATCTTTAAAGCCCGTTTTCTCAAAATGACCTTTCTCTCATACTCCAAGTCTGAAATCTCCACTTCAGTAGCACCTATATACACCAATCTTTCCAGTCTTGTACCTAGTTATATTATGAAGACATTTACAGAGGGATTTGTAAATATATTATTCCTAGCCTGATTTATATAACATTTTATTCCAAAAAACATGGCGAAAATCATTTTTTTAAGGCTATTGACAGTATATTATGATTTACAGGATAACAAAAGTAGATATCCATAAATCCCTCTGTAATTTTTCCCCATCTAATATGTGAACACAATGAAAAAATAATTTTTAATCTGGCTTTATCCAATACTCAGATTTTGTTTTTTTAAATATATACAAATTAGCGCATATTTAATTAGATATTGCCTAATTTGCATATTTAAACATTAAATTACAGAAAACTTGTAATACATTTTTTTCTCGTCTTAATGTAGGTAATCAACTGGGAAAGTTTCATGGTGATATCTGCTAGTTAAAATTTTTACCCTATTCACCTGTAGTGTCTCGCCTTTATTTAAATTGTTCAAATGGTGATGCAAGCATAAAATTAGGCAGAAATACTCTTCAAGGAACACTCTTTTGGAAAAAGGTATGTGCCACTCAAAAATTCAGGATGGCCACCATTTTCAAGATGGCCACCATTTCTGTCAAATAGTCATAATGTCTGCTTTGTCTGCCTCCTCTCCTTTGACCTTTCCAGCTTAGTTAAACTTGCCAGGGATATAAAATCCCTGCCGGCATAGCTCTCAGGTTCATTGGAGTTCATACACTAGCCTCTCCACCACGGCAAGGTGTAGTCCACAGAGAGGAAGGGCCACTGTTAGAAAAAAGGATACGCTGCTGGTAGAGGTTTGAAGGGTTACAAATTTAAGAATATATTTCAAATATGCTTCTGTATATTTGGAATGTATATAACTACAATGCATACTGTATTAGAGTTAGATCATGTTGGAAGTTCTACAGCAACGTACAGCGGAGTTCTCAATAAAGAATAACCTGCACATACAGTGGGGAGAACAAGTATTTGATACACTGCTGATTTTGAAGGTTTTCCTACTTACAAAGCATGTAGAGGTCTGTAATTTTTATCATAGGTACACTTCAACTGTGAGAGACGGAATCTAAAACAAAAATCCAGAAAATCACATTGTATGATTTTTAAATAATTAATTTGCATTTTATTGCAAGACATAAGTATTTGATCACCTACCAACCAGTAAGAATTCCGACTCTCACAGACCTGTTAGTTTTTCTTTAAGAAGCCCTCCTGTTCTCCACTCATTACCTGTATTAACGGCACCTGTTTGAACTCGTTACCTGTATACCTGTCCACACACTCAATCAAACAGACTCCAACCTCTCCACAATGGCCAAGACCAGAGAGCTGTGTAAGGGCTGAGCTGAGCTGTAAAAAATTGTAGACCTGCACAAGGCTGGGATGGGCTACAGGACAATAGGCAAGCAGCTTGGTGAGAAGGCAACAACTATTAGATTAGATTGCAATTATTAGAAAATGGAAGAAGTTCAAGATGACGGTCAATCTCCCTCGATCTGGGGCACCATGCAAGCTCTCACCTCATGGTGAGGGATCAGCCCAGAACTACAAGGCAGGACCTGGTCAATGACCTGAAGAGAGCTGGGACGACAGTCTCAAAGAAAACCATTAGTAACACACTACGCCGTCATGGATTAAAATCCTGCAGCGCACTCAAGGTCCCCCTGCTCAAGCCAGCGCATGTCCAGGCCCGTCTGAAGTTTGCCCATGACCATCTGGATGATCCAGAGGAGGAATGGGAGAAGGTCATGTGGTCTGATGAGACAAAAATAGAGCTTTTTGGTCTAAACTCCACTCGCCGTGTTTGGAGGAAGAAGAAGGATGAGTACAACCCCAAGAACACCATCCCAACCGTGAAGCATGGAGGTGGAAACATCATTCTTTGGGGATGCTTTTCTGCAAAGGGGACATGACGACTGCACCGTATTGAAGGGAGGATGGATGGGGCCATGTATTGCGAGATCTTGGCCAACAACCTCCTTCCCTCAGTAAGAGCATTGAAGATGGGTCGTGGCTGGGTCTTCCAGCATGACAATGACCCGAAACACACAGCCAGGGCAACTAAGGAGTGGCTCCGTAAGAAGCATCTCAAGTTCCTGGAGTGGCCTTGACAGTCTCCAGACCTGAACCCAATAGAAAATCTTTTGAGGGAGCTGAAAGTCCGTATTGCCCAGTGACAGCCCCGAAACCTGAGGGATCTGGAGAAGGTCTGTATGGAAGAGTGGGCCAAAATCCCTGCTGCAGTGTGTGCAAACCTGGTCAAGAACTACAGGAAACGTATGATCTCTGTAATTGCAAACAAAGGTTTCTGTACCAAATATTAAGTTCTGCTTTTCTGATGTATCAAATACTTATGTCTTGCAATAAAATGCAAATTAATTACTTAAAAATCATACAATGTGATTTTCTGGATTTTTGTTTTAGATTCCATCACTCACAGTTGAAGAGTACCTATGATAAAAAATACAGACTTCTACATGCTTTGTAAGTGGGAAAACCTGCAAAATCAGCAGTGTATCAAATACTTGTTCTCCCCACTGTATCTGCGAGACGGAAGGCGGAAGGACCATCAGAATTGAGACTGGTTTCAACAATATAGGTGACCAGTTCAGAAAGAGCCATAAGAAAGATGGCTGATAAAATCATTTCACTCTGTGACTCTTTCTCAAGCCTTCTGAGGTGGAGTTTCTCTCTGTTGTAAAGATGAATGAGACACAAATTATGGTATTTCAGCTCCTGTGCAATGGCATCAGCACCACTTAGTTGAGACAATAATTTAGCATCATTCAGTGTTTGTGCACATTCATGTAGTCTGTCATTCAGTTGCAGTGTCATTACCTGACGTAGGTCAGATTCAGGAGATATGTTATCACAAAGAAAGCAAACCTGATCATCTAGACTTTTCTGCATCATGGTTCTGCGATGCTTTGTTTGGCCTTCATCTGTCTCACTACATTGAGCATCGGATTGTTGCTTCTGGGTACGAAGTAACTTTGTGTTGTTGAACCGAAGTCGACAATTGTAGTGATACTTTGCTGGTTCCTTCTCAAAGTAGCTTCTATACCACCACCTTCATCCAATCGTTCCAGGTCCAGGGTCATTGGCATTTTGTTCATCTTGTGAAAGAGTGGAATGTTGGTGGCAATCATTTTATAGCCATCATGTTGAAAAACATGATGGGTAGGTGGTGATTGGAGGGGTTCCTTTGTGTCTGTCTGACAAAGACAACATTTCATCCAATCAGTTGGCCTCTTGGCTGACATGGGATTTTCATCTGCCATTTTGGAGGTTTGTTGTCTGATTAAGGGCCGAGGGGTTATCCTTTTACCACCTCAATCATAGACATAGTACACATTCAGTTATGGGATACAACTAGGTACGGGTCACCTACACCTAGCCCAATCATTCATCCAGTGCCATTTAAGTCCCATGTGATCTGTACACCTTCCAGGTAAGCATACATGAACAAGTCATGTATTGCCCCGCTTACCCTTGGCTCGGCTCTCCCGCGCTGGCACAACCTGTCAATTCAGGTGCGGCTATCTAACTACATCTATTACTAGCTAATTGATGAAGGGCTGTTAGACAGCATTTGGGACACTAAACTTAGCTATACTATTACTACTAGTCAAGAACTACAGTGTAAGTAAAACTAGATCAGCTGACACTGAACCCCATGCTGAGTTCCACAGCAGTGAAGTCACCAGTGTGCCCTGGTTGTGTGATGACGTTCACTCTGTTAAACAAAACCTTCCTTAACACATTAAATTGAGCTCTGACAGAAATGGTCGCCATCTTGAATTTTTGAGTGGCACACATCTTTTTCCACGATAATGTTCCTTTAAGAATATTTGTACCAAATTTCATGATAGCATCACCATTTGAAAAAAAAATGTAAGGATTCAAGAAAAATGGCGGCCATCTTGAAAAATGGTTGCCATCTTGAATTTTTGAGGGACAAGCACCGTTTTCCAAAAAAACATTCTGAAGAGAGTATTTTCACAAAATGTTATGCCTACATCACTGTTTGAACGATTGACATAATGAGCATTTGACAGAAATAGCGGCCATCTTGAAAAAATGGCCGCCATGTTGAATTTTTGGATGGCCAACGCCTTTTTCCCAAAAAGTGACCCTTAGAGAGTATCTGTGCAAAATTTCATGCTTTTATACCAATTTGAACGATTCTCTTGAAATATGCCATTAATCTGCTGCACTAAAAATGATTCGAAAAGGTTTCGAAGCTTCAAGAAAGCACTAGCATACAGCACTCCAACAACTCCCATTAAGACAGTAACAACCTGTTGACAAACTTTTAGGTCACAGTCTAGACTAGACTATTGAGGATACAATTTAAATGTCCTATTTCTGGAGAGAATGGATGTAAAGAGCAAGTAGGCTATATTTTGTGTTCTAGAGCAGTGGTTTTGACATACGAACTGGTATGGCCTATTTATTTACCCCCTGAAGTATTATTAAAAATGCAATTTAATGACATATTTTTCTATACAATATTAAAATGTTACAATTAATATGATAGATTAGTAGCCTAGATATATTTTTCCTCCCACAAAGTAGTGTTAAAGTGCCCCTATTATGTCTTTTTGAAAATTACCTTTCATGTGTGTAACATAGCTGATTGAAAACATCCTGCAAAGTTTTAAAAATGAAAGTGCACCGTATATAAAGTTATTGTCTTTCGAAAGTAAGAGTCGACTCTGAGTCAATGAAATGAATCGTTTTTCAAACGAGTCATAAGCAGTTTCGTTGTTTTCACTGCCCAAGGACCAGCATGTGAAGTATCAGTGGTTAAAATTAATCTTTACCATGATACCATCCTAATCTTTTGCTGTGTTCCCTTTATTTTACTGACGACTGCTTCTCAAATCTCGGAGTTCAGTGTTGCATTCGCAAACTCTTGAAAGATGGTGTTCAAAATACTTAGTTTTGAGTTTTATTTTGTTTAGGTCTCCTGCTAACTGGTTAACTCACATTATTACTGTCTTACTGAAATACTTCTGCTAATCAGTTGTGGGACTATTACCTAAAACTGTGTCAATTGATGCAGATTGTCTGTCGTTCTCACTACTTTGACGAAAGATTAAGCATGGAGCAAGATTTGTTTTACCAAAGTTTACTTTACATAAGTCATTCATGCTAGAGCTCAGCTAATGCACTGTTATTGATACAGTTTCCAGATGTTCACCGCAATAAATTAGAAAAATACTCGGTAAATAAAAAAAAGTACAAGTAAAATAATCTGTTTGTTGATGGACATGCACTTGTTATTGATGATGGTGAGGAATTACAGTTGGAACATCTCGTAATGTACCTCAAACTGAGTCACTGAGAAACGTCCTCGAGTCGTCCTTGCGATGGAGGTTTAGGTTGAATAACTAGCTCTTCCAATGTTTTATCATCGCACTCGCGGTCGGATTGAGATGGTAAAATCAACGTCATTGTTCGTTAAGAGGCTTGAGGTGCGCTTTGCCTCGCCTGAAATGTATGCGAGAGTAGGCGGCTGCAGTGAGGGGAGGAGTGAAAAAAGCTCAGGCAAGGACAGTTTTCTCTTCTCGTAGTGGATCAGACACCTGTGAGATCAAAGATGGATTTCACGGGATTCACGTCGTGCATAATAAACTGGATGTAATTGAAGTTCTGTTGCTTTTATATGAAAATAAATATAATGAACAAGACACCCAAAGTACTTGTTATTTTATAAAGGTAATATGATGCCATAAAGAATTGCATGGGCAGGGTAAGATTTGTGAAAGTGTACATAAGATTGTACATAAGAAAAAAATATTTTCAGCATTTTACTGTTATTCGTAAGTGTAATTCATGTATTGTGAAACTGCAGCTTCATGCTAACGCAAAATAAATAGGATCAAATTTAATTTACGCTTGCAATCTTAAATACACTTTCACAAATCTTACCCTGCGCATGCAATTCTTTATGGCATCATATTACCTTCATATTATTTAATCTCATTCCAAATACGTGTTTATCAATAATTTTTTTCTTTAATACAGACGTGTTTTTATATATATATATATTTTTTAAATTACATCACATAGAGATCGCACTGTCAGAGAGTTTGGGAGTATTCACACATAATTTATACACATAAAACATGATATCAGAGTTTTAAAATCAAACATTATAAAATAGAACAATACATTATGGTTGTTTAAACCAATGAGCATTAAGCTGTGTCGTCAGCAAGTCGTTTCCCATCGTGCTTTTGATCAGCGCAGTATGGTCGGTGGAGAGCAACCATAGACAGTATAAGAAATGGACACAGCGAAGAGAAAGTGAAGTCAATTAGAAGCACTCACTTCCTAATGGCTGAGCGTACTGCGCAGCCTCAAACTGAGCTTGACGACGTAGATGTGACATGAGCAACCTGTCTGACAGTTGTAAGTCTTCTAGTAGCTGTGCCAAGAGAAATCTGAATCATTCCCTTCCGAATCTTGCAGAGACGGAGAGCGTGAGTAGGAGCTGTCCATGAGCTAGGAGCAGGAGCAACTTTATGACTCTCTATGGGCTTCTCCCTTGACTTTATCGAACTTTATGCCTCCACGTCTCCCAGATTGCCTGCGAGCTTCTCCTCCTGTCTATACGGTAATTTCTGTAATGTGCGACAGAGACTCGCGTGGTTATGACGCAATCGTTAGCCTATTTTTACAAAAAGCTTCTACGGGGCCATAACGTAAGATACAAGGTAATGGAGCCTTTTATACATTGTTTATTTCTAAAGAAACACGACAATGGATAAATAGAGTCTTTAAACGCCTCAGTTGTAAAGTTATTCGCTGTCAAAGTGACGCCAAAATGAATGGGAGTCAATGAAATTCTAACAGAAGGTGATGGCTTGCTAACCAATGGCGGCCCCCAGGGAAGGTATGCTTTCCGGGTGCTGGATTACCCCCTTGAGTGCAACTGCGCGTAACTGCAGAATCCGACAAGTCCGCCTTGCGCTTGCAAGGGTTTTTTGACACACGTCAGCATGACATCAGAGCAAGGTGAACCGCATCGGACACATTTCTAACCGGCATGCATCTCGCGGTGATCACTGGTGATCGGTTTTGCGCAGATTTTGCACATCTCAAACAAGCCTACTGTGTTTAGTTTGCGGTGTAGGAAGCCTCAGGACAAGCAGAGCTGACGTTGTTATGGCAATGGGCGGTTTTGTTTTCGACACATGCGCTTCACGCAGTAGACCAATCACAACAGACTGAGCCGTCTGGCCAATCAGAGCAGAGCAGCTCGTGGAAAGGAGGGATTTAGAGAGATTGATTCATCTGACGAGTCATTTGAGAATCATTGAAAATGGGTTGATTTACAAATGTATATTATGAGAAAATTAAACTGTTTTTTTTTTTTACCTTTGATGCATGAAAACCTGTTGTAGGAGACTCCAAAACAACATTAGGAAAGTTTAAAATAGCATAATAGGGGCACTTTAATATATAATTTCAATGCACAACTCAATCACAACACAGATATAATGCAATTCAACTTTATTCTACTGTGTGACTGAAAAAGAGCTCGACTGAGTGGATAACTAATTCAACATATGGGAGACATGCAGAAGGTCCATTTGAGGTTTACTCTTCATCATGTCCCTTCTGTATGAAAAAGATAAGAGGAAGAGATTATCAGTTGTGGTAAATGATTCAATTGCATAAGTATGTCTCTAAAAATGAATTATATATCAATGTGACTATATATTTAGACCATATATCCATATATAAACTTTTGTTTCTACAGTAGGCCTATACTTGGAAACTGGGTAAATTAAAACTACATGTGACTTAATTGGCTTGAATCAGAATGGATCACAAATAAATATCAGTCTTCTTAAGCACTGACCTTAGAACCAACATCACGACTTTTGGCACGCAGTTTATTGACTTGTGACTCTGCAATGTCAGCTCTTTCTTCTGCTTCATCAAGTTCATGCTGGATTTTCCGGAACTTGCTAAGATTTGTGTTTGCTTGTTCCTCCTATGAAGCAGGATTAGCAGTTCTGAGACTAGAGCCTTAACTGAATAGTATGATTTATCATCAAAAGTGTGATATTTAGTCCAATACTTACAGCTTCCTCTGCAGCCCTCTTGTAAGCTTTGACCTTTAGCTGAAGCTTGTCAACTAGATCTTGCAGACGAGCCATATTCTTGCGGTCCTCCTCAGTCTTTTAAGACAAATAATAACAAAAAGATATTATTTGATGTTTGAAAGTGTTGTCGTAACATTTTCTATTGGTGTATTCAGTAATAAAATTAGATGTTTTTTGTTGTTGTTGTAGTACCTGGTAGGTCAGTTCTTTAATACGTCTCTCATATTTGCGAATTCCTTTCACTGCCTCGCTGCTCTTCTTCTGTTCTGATTCTACTTCATTCTCCAGCTCCCTCACCTGTTGGCATCGTATGAATGTTTTTACAGCATACCACTTTCAACAGTCAGAAAACATTGTTGGGATTTGAGGTAGGTCACTCACCCGAGCTTCTAGTTTCTGGATTTGTTTCTTGCCTCCCTTCATAGCAATTTGTTCTGCTTCATCCAGACGGTGCTGCAGATCTTTAATGGTCTGCTCCATGTTCTTCTTCATACGCTCCAGGTGAGAACTTGTATCCTGCTCCTTCTTCAGTTCCTCAGCCATCATGGCAGCATCAGTGATGGCCTTCTTGGCTTTTTCTTCAGCATTCCTGCATTCTTGCACTGCCTCTTCCACCTCACTCTGAAGCTGGGATGTGTCAGCCTCCAGCTTCTTCTTCTGATTCAATAGGCTTGTATTCTAGACAAATTAGGTATTTGCATTAAATTAGAAACTGAATAAGAATGGATCTGTTCAAAATGAAGATTAAGTCAGGTTGAGTATCACTTGAATTTTAGCGATTCAGATTCCAATATCGGTTCTGCTTATTGATTCCCAGTTTCATTTCCAATATGGGGGGGGGGGGGGAATGAAAACATTTAGAACATTTAGATATCAATCCTATTTATTCTGTGACTTTTTATTCTTTTGTAACATTCTGTTGCAGCTCAATACCATGAACAAAAGATAGTCTGGATGTGCCCAGCACAGAAAACAGCGTGCAAATGCTGAATTGAGTTCTCTTTCACATCTTCTTGCTCTCTAATGTTTTAAAACCACATTACAATGCGCACACAGGAATCAATAAGCGGATCGATCAATTTAAATTTTATAACAAGTATCCGATTCCAGAATTGGAATTGATTTTCCATTCCCAACCTTAAGAATAAGCATCCATTCGCTTTACCTGGGAGTGCAGTAGCTGCACTCTTTCACTGGTATCCAGCAGTTCTTGCTCAGCAAGCTTACGGCCTCTCTCATTTTGCTCAAGAGCGGCTCTCAGCTCCTCCAGTTCAGCTTGCAGAAGGTTGTTGCGTCTCTCTAAAATCGCAATGTTCTCCTTGAGATCATCATTTGTTCTCAGAGAGTCATCCAGCTGAAGCTGAGCATCCTGAAAGATGAGTGCAAACTAATTAAGACTAACCCTTCAACAGCTCTACCCTTTCAAAAGCTTTCATTCTTTGCCTAACTGATTCACAGTATTGATTCTGAGTGCATCTTACTTTCAGATGTGCTTGGACACTCTTGAGTTGTTTTTGAGCCTCTGCTGCTTGTCGGTTTGCCTGACTAAGCTGGATCTCCATCTCATTCAGATCTCCTTCCATCTTCTTTTTTATTCTGAGGGCCTCATTCCTGCTTCGTGTTTCTGACTCCAAGGAGCTTTGCAGAGTGTCAATGGTCCTCTGCAAATTCCGTTTGCTCTGTTCCATCTCTTCATCCTTCTCAGCTAGTTTGCGCTCAATATCAGCCTTAATTTGTCCAAATTCTAGCTGAGCTCGCAGAATCTTACCCTCCTCGTGCTCCAATGAGGCCTTTTAAACATAACATTTTGTGATCTATAACTTGGTTTGCAGTACTTTAAAAATATTATTAATTTTAAACAATAGTAAAAATACAATTTAATCAGCTGTTGTTTTTATATGTTTTATTTTTCTTCAAAATTAAGAAATCGAGCTTCATCTGAAAACTTACCTCTGCCTCTTCCAGAGCAGACTGAATCTCACTTTTTTCTTGCTCCAGCTGTTTTCTCATTTTCTCCAGCTCATGAATGCTCTTTCCTCCTTCACCAAGTTGCTCAGTGAGATCAGAAATTTCCTCTAGATGAAAAAAAAAACAAAAAAACATTTTAACATATTGCCATATTTTCCCCAGTGATATAAATATAAATGTCTCTACAATACTATAAATTCTTCTTCCACCACCCCAATACACCATAAAGTCCTATTGTACTACTTGTATTGTCTTTCCAGTATCTCCATTTATCTATTAAGATTATTTGCCAATAAAAAGTTATTTTGGTTTATTTACCTTGGAGATTTTTATTTTCTCTCTTCATGGTCTCCAGGTGATCCAAAGATTCTTCATAGGAGTTCTTCAGCTTAAAAAGTTCAGTACTCAGACATCTGGCTTCCTTCTGAGAGCTCTCTAGCTCAGCCTGTGACTCTTCGTACTTCTGCTTCCACTCAGTCAGGACCTAAAAGCATCATTTCTCATTTAAGTAGGATGACAGGTATTCAGAAAGAATTTTTTAGCTTAATCCCAAATAAAGTTTGGTTACCTTATCAAAGTTTCTTTGCTTCTTGTCCAGTGCTGCTGCAGCTGCATTAGACCTCTCCAGGTCCACCATAAGATCTTCAATCTCATTCTGGAGTCTGTGTTTGGTCTTTTCAAGAGAAGAACATTTCGCATTAACTGCTTCAACAGCTTCTTCAGCCTCCTGCAAACGTTGAGCCAGTTTCTTCCTGTTTTAGGAAACGGAACAATATTGAGGAATGTAACTGTGTGAGTGCACACTCTAGTGGATAGATTATATTTTACCCTCTGTTTGGTGAAGCTTGGCCAACTAACAGAAAAACTTTTTGTTCGTCTTACATTTTAAAAGAAACATAACACAAACAAAAAGCTTATCTGTCAGTAGAGAAGTTACATGGAAAAGTCAAAATGTCTATGAAATTTGAAATAGAAACATATCTTACTTGGCTTCTTCCAGCTCCTCAGTCCTCTGAATGGCATCAGTTTCATACTTGGTTCTCCACTGAGCCACCTCAGAATTAGCTTTAGACATGCTTCGCTGTAGCTCTGCTTTGGCTTCCTGCTCCTCCTCATACTGCTCTCTGAGCAGATCTGTGTCATGACGGGAGGACTGTACAGCATGGGCGAGGGCATTCTTCGCCTGGAGGACACATTGTTATTTAGCAGATCAACAAAATTAATGCAATTCATTTTTGAAATATTAATCAGGCAATGTTCATACTCAGTTCACACCTTAGTTTCCTCCTCGAATTGCCTTTTAAGATCTTCAATTTGCTGAGTGTAAGACATCTTGCTTCTGGTTAGCTGGGTGACAAGAGAGTCTTTCTCCTCCAGCTGTCTTGAAAGTTCACCTACATGTGTCATCAAGTATTTTATTATTGTCGGTGTTCTGTCAGTCATAAGAATTAAACAAGACAGTTATTGGCAGCCTTACCATTTTCAGATTGTAGCTTAGATTTTTGCATTGTGAAGTCATTGATACAACGCTGGCCCTCCTCAAATTTTGTTCTGTATTCATTCATTTGATCTTCCAAAGACCTGCAGGTCTTTTCAAGATTTGCCTGTACAACGTACATAATTTGGCTAGAAAATTACTTTCCATCAAAGACGACAAATATAAAAAAATATTTGTATTAATAATACCTTTGTCTTAACAACATGTTCCATGTTTGAGACCACATCATCCAGCTCCAGCCTGAGTTCACTTTTCTCCTTTTCCAGTTTTTGCTTGACTCTCTGCAAATTGTCTATTTGCTCTCCAAGTTCAGCCACACTGTCAGCCTGTTTCTTTCTCAGTGTGGCGGCAGTGGCCTCGTGCTGCAGAGTAGCCTCTTCAAGGTCTCTGCGAAGTTTCTGAAACTCTGCCTCTCGTTTCTTATTCATCTCAATCTGAGCAGATGTAGCTCCTCCAGCCTCCTCCAGTCTCTCACTGATCTCTTCCAGCTCTCTAGCTAAATCTGCTCTCTGTTTCTCCACCTTGGCTCTGGCAGCTCTTTCTGCCTCAAGCTCTTCCTCCAGCTCCTCAATACGCGCCTAGAATTGAACATATGTCATGGTTGTCATTGTCTCATTTAAAAAAAAAAATTCAGTGGCAATATGCTCTATCTGTTTATTTTTTCATACCTGAAGTTCCTTCAGTTTTTTCTGTAGCTGAATGCAAATAGTTTGTTCATCCTCGATTTTCCCATTGAGCTGACTAATCTCAAAGTCTTTCCTATATTTACAAGAGAGATATTTACAGTCCTTTGTCTTGAACAAACAAATTGGACTATGAAAGAATGGGAGAAATGGCCTTACTTCTTCAGTCGTTCTTCCATTTGCTGCTTGTCATTCTCCAGGTCCATTAAATTTTCCTGGGTTAACTTCAAGTCTCCTTCTAGTTTCCTCTTAGCTCTTTCTAGATCCATACGGATCTTCTTTTCTTGCTCAAGAGATCCTTCCAACTGGTTTAAATAATTAAACATGTTTGATTTATTGAGCATGTCAATATTGGCTGCATAGCATTTGCTTGCATCAAGAATCCTAAAGGTAGATGTAAATTGTAACACTCACATCATCCACTTGCTGCTCCAGCTTTGCTTTTGCCTTAGTGAGGGTGTTGACTTTGTCCTCCTCACTCTGCAGGTCATCCAGTGCCTGCTGATGAGCTTCCTGCAAGGCCTTTTTCTCCTTGGTTAGCTTTGCGATGATGTCGTCCAAAGCTGCCATTTCCTCTGTCAGATTCTTCACCTGTGAAAGACCATGGATCATTAAGTTCTAAGTGTTTATACTGTGTGTGTGTGTGTGTGTGTGTGTGTGTGTGTGTGTGTGTGTGTGTGTGTTTTTGTGTAGAAAGACATCCCAGACCTTGTTCTCAGTAGCATGCTTTTCTTTCTCCACTTTAGCCAGAGTCAGCTCCAGGTCATCAATATCTTTCTTCAGCTCAGAGCACTCATCCTCCAGCTTTCTCTTCTTAGCTGTCATCTCTGCGTTCATCTCCTCCTCATCCTCAAGCCGCTCTGTGAGCTCTTTGGCTTTTGCCTCAAGCTGGATCTTGTTTTTGATGAGCTGATCGCATCGCTCCTCTGCATCACATAGATTGTCTTGCTCCTGTTGAAAAGTTAAAAAATTCAAAAATTACAGTGATTTCTGTGCTGTGGAAAACACATTTACTTGTCACATTTTATATGCACAAAATTATTAACTGACCGCTTGGACTTGAAGCTGTAGGTCATTCTTCTCTTGGAGAAGAGAAACCATTTTTTCTTCTAGTTCTTTCCTTCGTGCTTCAGATTTAGCATAAGCCTCTTTGAGCTTGGCAAATTCATCTTTCATATTTGCCATCTCTTTTTCTGCTTCTGCTGACTTGAGTAGAGGTTTGATTTTGAAGAAGAGCTTCATCCAGGGCCAATTCTTCACCCCCATGAAGGCACGGACATTCCACTGGATAACCAGTAGGGCATCTCTGTGAGAATATTAATTTTTTTATGTCAGCAAATATCACAAAATAGTGTTTTTAAAACGTAGTACAGTGTACAAATTGTAATATATGGAATTCTTGCCTTCTTTCAACTATCTTTTGGAACTCAATCCTTGCCAGGAGTCCTCTGGATCTAGCTTGAATTCCAGAAATAATTAGAGAGAGTCTGTCATCTCTCATTTCTTCCAGCTGACCCAGTAAACCAGCCTTAAAGAACACCTAGGCATAATTCATTTTAGAAACATGCACTTTACTTACAGAACAACATGATCACTTTCATATTTGCTCCCATATTAAATTATGGATATAAAATTATTATTCAGTTTAATCTAAGTTTTCACCTTTGTGTGTCCAAATTTATATTGATTGTGATCAATATCCAATGATCCCAACAGTTTCTCAGCTCCTTTCCTGCTATCTATGAACTGACCTTCAGGTATGGCTGCAGGATTTAGGATTCGGTACCTGTATATAAGTACAGAATGTCTGTAATAATGGAAAGTGTTGTTTTAAATTTAGAGTTTAAGTATCAAAGAACCAATAATAATTACCTCTGTTTAAAATCCCCATAGAGGATTCTGTTGGGGAAGCCCTTCCTGCAAATCCTAATGCCCTCTAGTACACCGTTACAACGTAGCTGGTGCATGACCAAAGGGTTCTCCATCGCACCAGGAGTCTTTGTCTCATTAGGAATGATGCACCGTACAAAATGAGGATGTGTTGATCTCAGGTTTGTCATTAACTTATTCAAATTTTCCTGTTGGGATAAATGCACAGAATGTAAAGCTATTCAAAGCTATTCAAAGGATTGCTTTTAAAAAATATTGACATATGTTCACTGGAGACAAGCTTGATATCATTAGTACACATTATCTATTCTTTTTTATTTTATTTTCATTGTGTATGATCATTTGAGTCTGAAACTCAATTACCCTGTGAAGCGCAGACACAGTTTGGAAGGAGGAGCCCTTCTTCTTACTTCCGCCTCCTTTACCTCCCTTACCACCATCTGGTCAAAACAAGGCACAATAATTACTTATAACTGGTAGTACTCAAACCACTCATAAGTGCATTTGAGATTCTAATTGTGCATACATAATTTTTCTCATACATACCAGATTCTGACCCAGCATAATTAGCAAATAGCATTGACAGGAGCTTGAGTGTAGACTTTTGAAAGAGACCAACAACAGTCTCATTCAGTGGGTCTTTGTTCTTCACCAGCCAGTTGTTAATATTATAGTCAACTGTACCAGCATAGTGAACTAGAGAAAAATGAGACTCCGGCTTTCCTTTTATTACTCTTGGTTTCTGGAAGTTATTTGATTTCCCAAGGTGGTTGTCATAAAGCTTTGCTTTAAATGTTGCATCACTGGCTTTGGGAAACATGCATTCCTCTTCAAGTATTGACATGATGCCCATAGGCTGAATAAAGAAGTTGATAGGATTGAGTTACTGACTGTAGACAATTGTTTTGTTAAATAGTTAAAGCACTATTCATGTATGAAAGCTTTATCGTCAGCACTACTTACTTTCTCAATGAGATCGATGCAGGCCTGTAAGTCCATGCCAAAGTCAATGAACTTCCATTCGATCCCTTCTTTCTTGTACTCCTCTTGTTCCAGCACAAACATGTGGTGGTTGAAAAACTGTTGCAGTTTCTCATTGGTAAAGTTTATACAGAGTTGCTCAAAGGTGTTGAACTGTTGTTTTAAATCAGAATGAATGAAATTTTAAGTTTTTGTAAGTTGCATAGTAATATGCATTTTAAACATGACAACATGAGGATCTTTCCACAAAGACTTACATCAAAGATCTCAAAACCAGCAATGTCCAGCACTCCAATGAAGTACTGGCGAGGTTGTCTGGTGTCCAGAGATTGATTGATTCTTACAACCATCCAAAGGAACATCTTTTCATACACTGCCTTGGCCAGTGCACCAATAGCATAGTACACCTGAACACAAATAAGCATTTAGTTTGCCATTACTTGTCTAAATGGACACCATTTAATTAATGCCACTCCATCTCACCTGCTGGACATTTTGCCCTTTGGTGACCCACTCATTTCCTACTTTCACTCTTGGATGGCATAGACCCTTGATTAAGTCAGCAGAGTTTAGGCCCATCAGATATGCAACTTTGTCTGCATCTGTAAAATAAATAAGATTTCTCTATTTTCAAGGAAAACACTGCTATGCATAAGAGATAAGATAGTGTTGCATTTAGTTTTCTGCTTCAGGAATTATACTCTACACACCTTCAGTCCCATCAGCTTCTGCTTGCTCCTCCCTCTGCTTTTGTTTGAACTTCATATTGCCATAGTGCATAATGGCTCCAGTCAGTTTATAGATGCCATTTTTCTCCTCCTGAGTGAAGCCTAGTACATCAAATGCTTCCTAAAGTTTACATAATTATAGATGTCATTTGAGAACTTTACAGTGACAGAAAAACTAAAATATAATATGTTTCATTCTTACATCAGTAGCAAGTAGTTCGTCTCCATCATTAATTGAGGCTACGGTTGTTTCGCCTTGGGAGATGTAAGCGTAGTCATAGGGGTTATTGGTGATGAGCAGCATCTCTATTTCAGGAGAAAGAAAGAACTGTCAGTTTGTGACGATCCGGCACTACTGTAAAAGGCCTTTGATTACTGCATCTTACCCAGCAGCTCAGGTTTCCGCTGAGAGAGGATTTGATAGAAAATGTGATAGTCCCTTTCAGCCTTAAGCTGAAAAGACACCCTTGACTTCTCCAGAAGATCTGATATATATAAAAATAAAATAAAATAAAATTAAAAAAAAAAATTTTTTAGTGACATTCAGTGTTTTATGAAACCACACATAGAGTCCAGATATCAAAATGAAATTAATTCTTACATGTCTCAATGTCAGCAGAGGCCAACTTTCCACTGGCACCAAAATGAATTCGGATAAATTTTCCCTATAGAATTTAAATAAAAAACAATGATCATATTAAGAAGTTAAGCACAATGAATGCAATAATAATTGTATAAACTACTGAAAATCAATCAGTTTGGCTTAGAAATACCTAATGCCTGTGTTAAGAGGTACTTGATTCAGATTAATTTAACTGCATTAACCTCTTACAACTTCTAACATAACATAACTTCTGATTAAGGCCTTTTTTTTTGTTTTTTGTTTTTTTTTGTTGCTGATTTCAATGTTTTGTACCATAATTATATAAATACTAAATACACTATCATATTTATGATGGCTCCGGATGCTGCCATCTGTTATCCTTATGTTCTCTTTATATCATTTTGATTTATCCAGCAGAGGGTGTTCTCACACTATATTTGTGATAGTTGTGACATGAATGCTATTACATTAGCTTCACTAAAAGTTTTACATAAATGTTCAATGCTGAAGCTTACAAATCTTGAGGAGTTGTCATTTCTGATGGTCTTTGCATTGCCAAAAGCTTCCAAAGCAGGGTTAGCCTGGATGATTTGGTCCTCCAGGGTTCCCTTTAATGACAAGGTAAATGCTTTGGCATGGTGTAATTGAGTTAAATGTCTTTTTTTCTAGTTAATGCAGAAACAGATGACACATATGAAAATGACACTTACCTTCTTTTCTGACCCATCTTTCTTTGCTGAGCCCCCAGCTGCAATACTTGCAAAATATTGAATAACTCTCTTCGTGTTTACAGTCTTTCCTGCACCAGATTCTCCACTACAGAGAACAACAATCTGATTATTAAAAGTGGCATGAAGTACTGAATTAACTAAGGAATTATATTAAAAGAAAAATTATACTTACGTGATCAGAATTGACTGGTTTTCCCTGTCTGAAACGGAGAAGAATTCTTCAGTTACGGCTTCTATATTATCTATATTATAAGGCTCATCCAGAGATTTGTGCAAAATACAAAAAAGGTTCCTCACACTTTGCATGTTTGTTTATGAAACATGTTGCCCAATTTGATAATGCTTTCAGCTAGAATACGAGTACTCTCAGATCTTCAGAGCAGAACAGATTTTGTCCATACCTGTTAGCATGTACTGGTAGGCATTATCAGAGATGGAAAAGATGTGGGGAGGAGCTTCACTCCTCTTCTTCCCTCTATAGGCTATAACCACCTCCTGATTGTATACTGGCAGCCACTTGTAAGGGTTGACAGTGACACAGAACAGCCCTGAATAGGTCTGTGGGAAAGGACAAATAAAGTTCAGTAATTGAAGCTAATTAGGTTGTGGTCGAGTATTGTGTATTGTGTATTGAGTATTGAGTATTGAGTATTGTGGTCAAGTAATTAGCTTAGGTCGAGTGATATTGAACTGGTCTGGTCTTACATAGATCATCCATGCTGCATAGCGCTCTTTGAGGTTAAACAGCACGGCAGGCTCATGGAGAAAGGTGAACATTGCCATGTCTTCAATTTTATCAAACTTTGGTGGGTTCTGGGGATGAATGTCAGCTTCCTTTACAGTGACAGTCTATTAGAAGCATAAAAAATGTAAGCATTAGAGTAATACTCTTGTGTAAAGTGGCATCAAATTTGCTGTTTTGTCAAGATTGTATTATAGCACTGTTCCAAAGGCAAATCATATTGAAGCTAACATTTAAATAATGAAGACCTCACTAATGCTCAGTGGTTTCTAATTAACAATTATCATAATGTATCAGCAACCACATTGAAAATGTACCATTGAAATAGCTCTGTCATTGAATCTGTCCCGCCTTTGAAAAAGCATCTTCTCAAAATGCTCATTATTAGTTGAGCCTACCTTGTTTTTCTCAGTCTGTACAGTGACTTTGTCACCTTCACGGCTGATAATTGAAGCTTTCACATACTCTTCATCTGGATCAGGCACAAAACACTCCTTTTTCATATCAAATGGACGAGTTTGTGCTTCCAGACGCTCTCGATCTGACTTCCGCAGGTAAGAAGCCGCTGCTCCAAACTGTGCCATATGAGCGTCCCCCATGATTGCCTTGTCTGGAGATGGCATGGTTAAGTCCATGTTAATGTGAAGTTTTAAGAATTGGCAATATCAGACATGCTATGATCAACATTCCCATACAGATTTCTAAATACTACACAATCATATAAAACCAGCTTTGACATACCGGTATGAATAAAAATATTCTCATAGAAAATAAGCATGACTCTTACCTGATGTGAACAAGGTGCAGCAGCTGAAGAAGAACCTGTTAATGTAAATATAATTTTATTGTTACTCCTTAAGACTCAGATGTGAATTAACACTTTTTAGTCTTTGTCACGTCACTAATAATGAGAAGTAAAATGGATTTATCGTGAATGAAGTTGTAGTAGAAATTTGAATTCTCTAATATTAAATGTAACTTCACTATGCAGTTTTGGCTCAAATCTTACCCTCAGATAAAACGTCTGACTTGTCTGGACACCAACCATGAGAACTCTTTATAAAGGAACTCACCCTCCCAAATTTGGGGAAGGCATCCTACAAGGCAGGAATGCTATTGCGCCTGATCACTAGGGTTCAACAAGGGTACTTATGGGTATTAGGGAGAAGCAAGAACCTGCTAGTTGAGTTAAGTCTTATCTTTGTTAAGACTGGTCAGTGCTCCATATTAGGCTCTCGTTGATAGCTGAGTGCTAATTTAGTCTAGCGAGTTAAGTGGTTTTCACTTAAATTAAATGTGAATGATTAAAACCAGAGAGTGTACAGTGTACACTGAAGAATATGCATCTGATATGAATATTACTCCAAAACTTAAGGCAAAGGAGCAAGATATTTATGGGAAATTCTATTTTCGTGTTCTTGTGGTAAGCCATCACTACATTCACGGCACTTTAGCGCCCCATGAGGGTTTAACAGGCAACAAAGGAATTTGAATTCTGTCTTAACAAACTTTAGATGGAATTCTATATTTGTCATCCAGCATTGTTTAGAATACTCAAGAGAAGGTATCAGATTTCTGTAAAGAGATTTGTTTGAACTGCATGCCATATGGGCTCTCAATTACCCAGAGAGCTTATGGGGGGTTAATATGCGACATTGTGTTTTTTGTCATCATAGCCCAGACTTGGCAGGGACGCAAACAACAATATCAGATGCCCTCTGAGTCTGCATCTATATTAAGCATCTTAGTCTGCGGGATTTACCAGGCGGCAAGTGTCGAACAGCACTCATATGAGGGGTCATACCTCAGATTCAGTAAAATTAGATAATAATAATACAATAAAAATGTAAAGAAGAGAGAACTGGAGTTATCTCCTTGGTGGGGAACAATGTTGGTTATTGCTGTACCATCCTTCATTATCATCTACCAGCCAGCAAGTGTCTCCCCCCACAAGACATGTTGTTGACAACCCATTGTTTCTTTGAGGACAAAGATAACCCTGTGAAATTCCTGCTGAGTGGATCTCACTGATTGAGGAGTGAAACCACATCATACTGTGAGCCGGACCTTACTTTATGTCTCTGCCTGGGATCAACTATAGTCTGTCAACTTGCCATTATAGGTGGTTTTCCTCATAAATAAAACCAAGTGACAGGTATACACAGAGACCCATGAATATTTTATGGTATACTGAAATTCTTGTAATTGTATAGAGTCCTGTACTCATATTAAATCTTTTTTTGAGGGTCCACATGTTGGTGTCAGTGTCCTTGGAATGTGTTGCAACTGTGAGTGATGAAAGGGACACTAATCCATTGGCCTCATGGGTAGACATATTCTTCTTATAGTACAAATATATGCAGACAGAAACATTAAAGGTAAGTACAATTTTATTTTTTTATTTTTTTACTTGACAATAAACTCACAATTTTGGAAAATAATCCATGTTGGGTTTGTTGTGTTTCTATAGATGTTTGTCCATTTTAAGATTGTTTGAATAAGATTTTTTAGGATTCAATACATACAACTGGCAGACATAACTGAAAGGTGAGTACCCTTGACAATTACCACACGGGAAGGGTCGACAGATAAACAAGGAGTTAAGTGCCCATGACAAGTGCCCATGATAATACTGTTCTATTCTGACACCCAGCCAAATCTTTTAAACGATGACTGGCGTCAAAGTGCAAAAGGATGTGAGAAATGCCAAGCCATTGCTAAAGTCTCAGTAAAGATAACGGTGACCTTTTTAGTCAGATAAGCACTTAACATAATGAACATCACTCCGACACAAAGGTAACATGCATTTAGTTCCCACTGGTCATAAAATTAGATCACTGCCATTTATAAATGTGTATGCCTACCTATTAGCTGGCTGCTTAATTACACTTGTTGTGAATTTTACATGTTCTAATGCGTAATGTTACATAATTGGCCATGTTATCAAGATTTACAAATACATATGCAATTTGTGCATTTAAAATGTTGCGCATTTTACATTTACACATCCCTAAAGATTTATGAGTGCAAGTGTGCCTAATACAACCGTGATAGAGCCAAAGATTTGTTTTGCTGCTCTCTCACCTCTCTCGGTGGTGTGTGTCTCACCTACTCATTAATACCTGTGAGAAACCTGCTCTGAGGTGAGTTGATTTATTTTTGATTTGATTTATTTTTTTATTTTCACAATTTTACATACAAACTGAAAAGCAATTTGCCAATAACAATAATACATTGTGAAAAAAGGACTCCCTCTGAAGCTACAAGCTTATAAAACAGGGATCCTAGACACCACCACCCGACATACAGCATGTCCTAACACAACGCTGTGTTAACGCACGCCAAAAGTAAGATCCCATCTCTCAGTCACAGTCCATAGAACCTTCAATAACAATTTCAATACAATGATAAAGTATATATATACTCGTAACCTCCCTCTAATCCATATACAAGGAGAGAACCCTGTTTGCATGCCCAAAACAAAAATCCCGTCTCTCAATCATGGTTCATAAATCCTTCAATTCAGTAAATACAATGCAATACAATCATTTCAATATAATCATAAACGATACATAGCTACACATCACCTCCCTCATATACAGGTAGAAAGTTTCAACCTTATGAATGTCAAACCTCGAAACCATCGGACGCATAACTCCCCAGTAGACAGTGCTTTAAATTTCTTTTAAATATAGAAAATGTAGTAGATTGTTTTATGTTGTTTTCCAACTCATTCCATATTTGTGGTCCTCTAAAACCTATGGAGGAAAACCTCCTGGAGTCCGTGATGGGGAGGTGGACCGGGTGTAGATGGACGGACTCCAGGATGGTCCAGATGGCCATGGCGGAGAAGGCTGAGGAGGTGGCCATGGCGAAGAGGACCCTTCGGGTGGCCATGGCGGAGAGGACTTATAGCCCCCCCCAAAAAATATCCTTGGGGAAATTATCAGGCTTTGACACTGGGCTGGATGAGGCAGGGGGCGAAAGTGGCTCTGGGCTGGACAGGACCAGTGACGAAGGCGGCTCTGAGCTGGGCGGAACCAGCGGCGAAGAGGGCTCTGAGCTGGGCGGGACCAGCAATGAAGAGGGCGTTGAGCTGGACGGGACCAGCGGCGAAGAGGGCTCTGAGCTGGGCGGGACCAGCAATGAAGAGGGCGTTGAGCTGGACGGGACCAGCGGCGAAGAGGGCTCTGAGCTGGGCGGGACCAGCAATGAAGAGGGCGTTGAGCTGGACGGGACCAGCGGCGAAGGCTCTGTGCTGGACGGGACCAGCGGCGAAGGCGGCTCTGTGCTGGACGGTACCAGCGGCGAAGGCGGCTCTGTGCTGGACGGTACCAGCGGCGAAGGCGGCTCTGTGCTGGACGGGACCAGCGGCGAAGGCGGCTCTGTGCTGGACGGGACCAGCGGCGAAGAAGGCTTTGAGCTGGGCGGAACCAGCGGTGAAGGCTCTGGGCTGGACGGGACCAGCGGTGAAGAGGGCTTTGAGCTGGGCAAGATCAGCTGTGAAGAGGGCTTTGAGCTGGACGGAACCAGCGGTGAAGAGGGCTTCGTGCTGTCGCTGTGAGCAGTCTCGGCTGGGTAGTCGCTGTGAGCAGTATCGACTGGGCAGACCCTTGCTGGCTCTGGCTCGACTAGGCAGACGCTTGCGGGCTCTGGTTCGACTGGGCAGACGCTTGCAGACTCTGGTTCAGCTGGGCAGACACTTGAAGGCTCGATATGGTTCTGGATGAGGATGGGTGAGGAAGTGAAGATGACTGGTGGCTGTGGATCAACTGGGCCGATGAGAGGAGGGAGATCGGAGAAGTCATCCTCCTTGAGTTGCGTTTCGGACCCGAACTGAAATGCCGGCTCGGCTGGACACAACTGTATGATGAACGGGGCTGCGTAGAATAATGAAAGCTGACTCATTCTGGAATACGAAGGATTCTGCATCTTGGTCTGGTCTTCTGTCAGGGTTTACAGATGAAGCAGACAAGATGGTAAGTTTAAATCTTTAATTGCAGAATGAACGGAGATGCAGATAAATGGTGAGTATCAGCAACACAGATAAACAGAGAATGCTTAGCTGGATGGTAATGTCTCTCTTTCTTTCTTTCTTGTAGGTGACCAAGGATGGAAGATCAAAGAAGATGGCAGGCTGGCTGAAGGATGGTGATGCATCTCAGGTAAGGATCCAGGTAAGTGCTCAGGGAGTCTGTGAGTCATGTAATGACATGTATAGACAAGACCAGACGATGACTGAAGGTTGAGTGCTGAATATAAAGGGGTGAGAAGACGAGGTACAGGTGATGATGATAATTACTTAGAGGAGAGAGGAGAGTGAGTGCAGGTGTGCGTCAAGGAGGATTCTGGGGAGTGTAGTGCAAAGACAGAGGAGGAAGACAGACGGTGGATGTGACACACATATTGTTGCCTACCATAAACATAGTCCTTGAACCAATGAAGTGCTATGCCCCTGACACCATAATGACATAACTTTCCAAGTAAAATTTTATGATCGATTGTATCAAAAGCCTTTGAGAGATCAAGAAATACTCCAATACTAAATTCTCCTCTATCAAAAGCATCATTAATTTTTTCAACCAGATCTAAAATGGCCATATATGTACTACTGTGTTTCCGAAAGCCATATTGTGAAGGTACCAAAATATTGTGTTTTTCCAGATATTCCATCAATCTTGAACAGACCACTCTTTCAAGAACTTTAGACAAGGTTGGTAAGATCGATATAGGTCGGTAATTTTGAACATCATTTTTATCCCCAGACTTATATATTGGTATTATTTTTGCCACTTTAGACAGTTTTGGTAAGTGGCTCAGCAATCACATCTACTATGGCTTTGAGAATCTTACTGCAGATTCCGTCAGCACTGGCTGTATAGGAACATTTCATTTTATTTATGATGTTGGTTACTTCCATTTTACAGGTAGGTTTAAAAAAGCATGAGCTGGGATAACTATTTTTAAGAAAGAAACTATAATTTTCAGCCCCTGATGGATTTATTTGTTGAGACAAATTTTTACCAATAGATGCAAAGTTACATCTAGACAGCATTTAAAGGACCCACTGGACAAAATAAATGACTAATTATTTAAAAATGACTGTTGATTTGTTAATGAACTACGACTTATAGAACTGTAAAGTAGTATCATTTTCATAATATTTGTAGCATTATAGATGTTGTGTTCTTGTTGTACAGCATAATCTCCCTTGGAAGTTCCTACGGGATTTTTCCTGTAATATCTGTACATGAAATGCATCTAAGTGCAAAGATGATCTGGCACATTGAAAGTATCAGTGCTGTTGTCTGAGATAATTGACATGTTAAGTACTTCAGAGTAGCTCATTGAGCATGAGCCTTTATCCCTTTTATCCAATCTATTTCAAGAACCAAAGGCTTTGTTATATCCTTTTCCATTTTAGACATCAGCACTTCCATTTCTGAAGCTTAAAACCTGATTACTGAAGTTCTGCTCAGTACACTGAGTCATTGACGCTCATTGGTTACCTTAAATTCATTTAAAATCATTGTTCAGGCAGTTTGAAAAGCACATTTAAACTCAGTTGTGATTTATTATTTATACTCCCAAGTTAGTTTTCACTTGCCACAGGACATGTTCAGCATAAGAGAGTTCTGTATGTTTGAGGCAAAGCTAAAATCTACAAAAGAGAAGCTGTTATATGCACTGCGGGATTACTGTGTATCTTTGATAAACATTCTCAGGGGATACAAATGTTTATTTGCTTTATTGTAAAATGTCAAATTAATAATATGATAAATAGATGTAGATGTTACTTAATTTATATTTAAGTAAACTAAATGTTCTTCTGAGAATTTAATTTTAGAGTAATTGTACAATGTGATATAACTTGGGCCAAATAAAAACAGCACAATAGTAGTCTCCATAAACATATAAGACAACAAATTAGATGCAGAGTGACTTTATTTCATGTAAGTGAGGAAATAGTGAACAGTGTACAATGGTGTACAGAGAGAAAGGCAAGCAAATAAAGATGATTTCAGAAGATTTCCAGGACTTCACTCTTCATCAAATCCTTTCTGTGAGAGAAGAATGTTGATGAGGGGAAAAAAGACTTCATTAGTTATTAAGGAAAGATGTTGTAAAATATTAACAGCCAAAAACATTGATGACTTAACCTGTCCTTAAAGATTTCTGTCCAATCAGATGCTCTCTAGAATGAGATAGTCACTCCCAATTATAAACACCTGGCTAGCAAGTAGCAAATCTGACTGCCTGACTGACATGTTGACTATTAAAAGAGTGGGATCCAAACTGAAGTTATGCAATTTCATGAGCTCTTTAACATTTCAATTAGTGATTATTTAATTGTGTCCACTGTACCTTTGGCCCCACATCACGACTTTTGGCACGTAGTTTGTTCACTTGAGATTCAGAAATATCAGCCCTTTCGACTGCTTCATCTAGTTCATGCTGCAGCTTACGGAATTTGCTGAGGTGAGTGTTTGCCTGTTCTTCCTATTACAGGAGGCAAACAAAACACATCAGTATACTTTACACAACACCATCCACAGCGACTAGTTCTGTCTCTGAATTTCAAGAGCACTTACAGCTTCCTCTGCAGCTCTTTTGTAAGCTTTGACTTTTAGTTGCAGCTTGTCAACCAAATCCTGAAGACGGGCTATGTTTTTACGGTCCTCTTCAGTCTAGATTCATTAATTAAAGATTAATTCTGTGTAGATGATTTATTTTAATCATTATCAAACTTATTCACTTGCCCATGAAATCTAAATATTTTAATCCCACCTGATATGTAAGCTCTTTGATGCGGCGTTCATATTTACGGATTCCCTTCACAGATTCACTGCTTCTCTTCTGTTCAGCTTCAACTTCACATTCCAGCTCTCTTACCTAGGAGTGATGCAGTAGACTTACATTAGACATTGCTTTATTCATGTCTTCTTAAATGAACAAGTGCCACAAGAATAGCAGATGACTGTAATTACTCACCCTAGCCTCCAGTTTCTGAACTTGTTTCTTGCCTCCCTTCATAGCAATTTGTTCTGCTTCATCCAGACGGTGCTGCAGATCTTTAATGGTCTGCTCCATGTTCTTCTTCATACGCTCCAGGTGAGAACTTGTATCCTGCTCCTTCTTCAGTTCCTCAGCCATCATGGCAGCATCAGTGATGGCCTTCTTGGCTTTTTCTTCAGCATTCCTGCATTCTTGCACTGCCTCTTCCACCTCACTCTGAAGCTGGGATGCGTCAGCCTCCAGCTTCTTCCTCTGGTTTATGAGGCTGGTGTTCTGTATGAGAAAGTTTCTGATAGAGTGATCGTTTGAAATGGAATCTTTCGACAAAAATACAAAAAGACTCTTCATGGTTTACCTGAGAATGCAAAAGCTGTACTCTCTCAGTGACATCGAGCAGCTCTTGCTCAGAAAGTTTGCGTCCACGCTCTGTTTGTTCCAGAACAGCCCTAAGCTCCTCCAGTTCGGCCTGAAGCAAGGTATTGCGTCTCTCTACAAGTGCACTGTTCTCCTTCAGATCATCATTGGCTCGAAGAGAGTCATCAAGCTGAAGCTGGGAGTCCTACAAGATTTTCAGTTAAGGAAAGCCAAGGTTACTTTTGTAGATAAAGAAAGTGAATTATTAAATGGTAACACTTTTTACCTTCAGATGGGCCTGGACAGACTTGAGTTGTTTTTGAGCCTCAGCTGCCTGTCTGTTAGCCTGGCTCAGCTGGATCTCCATTTCATTTAAATCTCCTTCCATCTTCTTCTTTATCCTGAGAGCCTCATTCCTGCTACGAGTTTCAGACTCCAAAGCACTTTGTAAGGTGTCTATGGTCCTCTGTTGGTTTCTCTTTGACTGCTCCATTTCCTCATCTTTCTCAGTCAGCTTGCGCTCAATGTCAGCTTTTATTTGGTTAAATTCTAGCTGGGCCCTCAGAATTTTACCCTCCTCATGCTCCAGAGAACCCTGTAAAAACAGAATAAGCTTACTCATGTCATCATTGCACTTCTTTCAATTCGTTTTTTTGTGGCCAAGCTCCTACCTCAGCCTCTTCCAGAGCAGCTTGTATCTCTGCTTTTTCTTGTTCCAGCTGCTTACGGACCTTCTCCAACTCATGGATTGTCTTCCCGCTCTCGCCAAGCTGTTCGGACAGATCAGAGATCTCCTCTAAAGGAAAAATTACATTATCATTTGGATTATCCATAGAGACTTAAATACAAAAACAAATACATGTAATTTTATGCAAACATGAACAAAGTAGCAGAATTTCGTATAGCAAGAACCTTGCAGGATCTTGTTCTCTCTCTTCAAGGTCTCCAGGTGATCCAAAGATTCCTCATAGGAGTTCTTCAGCTTGAACAGTTCTGTGCTCAAAGATCTTGCCTCCTTCTGAGAGCTCTCCAGTTCACACTGAGACTCCTCATACTTCTGTTTCCATTCAGATAAGACCTGAAAGGAAAAAAATGGATTAAGTCGATTTTTGATAATGAATGTTGATCTAATAAAAATGTAATAAAATGAATTGAATACATTTTTTAAACTAATAATTTGGAATGGAGACTGTGGCAAAGGGTGGATTTACAAGAGAAAATTTGCAATCTAAAATGTTTTATTTGCTTAACATTTTTTTGGCCATGCAAGTTCCATACTTCCATTGGTTTTATTTCAGAATTCTGATTATTTTACCATTAATCTAAAGAGTGGAAAATAGGAATAATAAAGAATGAGTATAGGTGTGTCAAGACTTTTGACTGAATTTTGAGTTTTCTCTTTTTCTCTTTCTCTATATATAAAGGTGAATTCATACAATTATAAATGTTGTCTAAATGTTTTAGTCTCTCGTTTAAATACTACCTTATCAAAGTTTCTTTGTTTCTTGTCTAAAGCTGCAGCAGCAGTGTTGGATCTCTCCACATCCACCATCAAATCTTCGATTTCATTCTGGAGTCTGTGTTTAGTCTTTTCAAGGGAAGAGCATTTAGCATTAACTGCCTCCACTGCCTCCTCGGCCTCCTGCAAACGCTGTGCCAGTTTCTTCCTGCATGGAATTAAAAGTAAATAAAAAGTAATTAGTAATTAAAAGAACAGTCTTCCCTGCTGAAACATCCAGCATCGCTGGTTACCAGCATAAGGTAGTTTTTTCATGCTGGATTTTTCAGCAGGGTTTTGAAAAGTGGAACTCAAAAAAACCTGGCAGAACAGAGAAAATGTGATGTCAAATCCAAATGTTTTAGAGATCAATACAAGAAACACAAGCAGTCATTGCTGGGTCCTTTTGAATGTTTCCTAATATCATGTACATTTATGTACTTAGAGTTATAAAGGTTTCATATCTTACTTGGCTTCTTCCAGTTCCTCAGTCCTCTGAATGGCATCAGTTTCATACTTGGTTCTCCACTGAGCCACCTCAGAATTAGCTTTAGACATGCTTCGCTGTAGCTCTGCTTTGGCTTCCTGCTCCTCCTCATACTGCTCTCTGAGCATATCTGTGTCATGACGGGAGGACTGTACAGCATGGGCGAGAGCATTCTTCGCCTATAAAAATATTTGTTTGATCACTTTGTTATAGAAGATTATAAATTACTTGAAGGACAAGCGGTAGTGGAAATATAAGGGAAGTGGACAAGTGTATGTTACCTTCATTTCTTCATCTAACTGCCTTTTCAGGTCCTCCATTTGTTGACTAAAGGAGTTCTTACCCCTGGTCAGCTGAGAGATTAATGATTCCTTTTCTTCTAACTGTCTAGCAAATTCATCTGTTTTGAAAGAAACAGGTAAATAAATTGTTGTTGTCTTATAAAATCATCACCATTTTATAGTCAAGACAAGACTGCTGATTTACCATTTTCTGCCTGAAGCTTTGCCTTCTGAGTTGTAAAGTCATTTAGGGCCCTTTGAGTGTCTTCATACCTGTTACGGAATTCATTCAGTTGATCTTCCAGAGTTCGGTTCATTTTCTCCATATTAGTCTATTATGAGTAAATATTGTATTAGTATAGACATTCTCCAGAAGTAAAAACAAAACAAACAAACAGATAATTAAATATCTTTATTCTAAGGTCAATATTTATGAATATTTATGAATAAATAAAATCATGCCCCCCCCCCCCAAAAAAAAGGGAAAAAATCAGCCAATTCACCTTGGACTTGACAATATGCTCCATGCTGGAGGCCACATCATCCAGCTCCAGTCTGAGTTCACTTTTCTCCTTTTCCAGTTTTTGCTTGACTCTCTGCAAATTGTCTATTTGCTCTCCAAGTTCAGCCACACTGTCAGCCTGTTTCTTTCTCAGTGTGGCGGCAGTGGCCTCGTGCTGCAGAGTAGCCTCTTCAAGGTCTCTGCGAAGTTTCTGAAACTCTGCCTCTCGTTTCTTATTCATCTCAATCTGAGCAGATGTAGCTCCTCCAGCCTCCTCCAGTCTCTCACTGATCTCTTCCAGCTCTCTAGCTAAATCTGCTCTCTGTTTCTCCACCTTGGCTCTGGCAGCTCTTTCTGCCTCAAGCTCTTCCTCCAGCTCCTCAACTCGAGCCTAGTATAAAGAGAAGTAGAGTTTTTCCCTTCAAAATGCACATTACAATGATCAACAGAACCGATCATTAAGTAATGTATTATAAAGTACCTGCAGCTCCTTGAGTTTCTTTTGTAGTTGGATAATTATATTTTGTTCATCATCAATTTTACTGTTGAGCTGACTGATTTCAAAGTCTTTTCTGAAAATGAAATTATGGAATTTATTTTATTATGATGTTCAAACATTCAAAACAACAATAATACACTAATAATAAAGTAGTTTGTCTTACTTCTTCAGTCGTTCTTCCATTTGCTGCTTGTCATTCTCCAGGTCCATTAAACTTTCCTGGGTTAACTTCAAATCTCCTTCAAGTTTCCTCTTAGCTCTTTCTAGATCCATTCGGATTTTCTTTTCTTGCTCTAGAGATCCTTCAAGCTAACGGATTTAACAAATTAAATTATTAATGTGCTGTAACAAACATTCTTGTTTCTTCACAAAACAACAACAACAAAGTATCTACACATCACGTACAAGGAGCTTGGCTTACTTACATCATCCACCTGCTGCTCCAGCTTTGCTTTTGCCTTAGTGAGGGTGTTGACTTTGTCCTCCTCACTTTGCAAGTCATCCAGTGTCTGCTGATGAGCTTCCATCAGGGCTTTTTTCTCTTTTGTCAGCTTGGCAATAATATCATCTAAAGCTGCCATTTCTTCTGTCAGGTTCTTCACCTGTGTGTATAAAGCTAATATTAATTAAACATTTTATTAGAGATGGACATTTCCTTTTCACAGTTAATTACAGTTTGTATGAAACCTTGTTCTCAGTAGCATGCTTTTCTTTCTCCACTTTCGCCAGAGTCAGCTCCAGGTCATCAATATCTTTCTTCAGCTCAGAGCACTCATCCTCCAGCTTTCTCTTCTTAGCTGTCAGCTCTGCGTTCATCTCCTCCTCATCCTCAAGCCGCTCTGTGAGCTCTTTGGTTTTAGCCTCCATCTGAATCTTGTTTTTGATCAGACCTTCACACCTCTCTTCAGCATCACAGAGATTATCTTGTTCCTGTTTGCATTGAAAACATTACAAAGATTCATGCATAAAATTACATACTGTTTATTCCAATCTTTTATTTATGAAATTTGACAAACTTACAGCCTGAACTTGAAGTTGAAGGTCATTCTTTTCTTGAAGAAGAGTCACCATTTTTTCCTCAAGTTCTTTTTTACGAGCCTCAGACTTTGCATAAGCTTCCTTGAGTTTCAAGAACTCCTCTTTCATATTGGCCATTTCCTTCTCTGCTTCAGCAGATCTCAGCAATGGTTTAATTTTAAAGAAGAGTTTCATCCAGGGCCAATTCTTGACACACATGAATGCACGTACATTCCACTGAATCACAAGCAGGGCATCCCTTTTTTTGGCAGAGAATCCATAAAAAATACATTCAAACACCATTTAAAATTTAACAGCATATATAAACACACATCGCTAATATAGTTTAATATAATCTGTGAGATAAGCATTACCTGCGTTCTACCATCTTTTGGTACTCAGCCCTTGAGAGAAGACCACGAGACTTTGCTTGAATCCCAGTGATTATTTTTGATAGACGCTCATCTCTCATCTCCTCCAGTTGGCCAAGAAGACCAGCCTTAAAAAATACCTGATGTAATAGCAGACATTAAGTTATCGCAACCTTTTCCTTTTACAGCATTTCACATATTCCTAGTAGGTAGTGATACATGACTTACCTTAGTGTGCCCAAACCTGTACTGCTGGTGGTCGATATCCAGAGAACCCAACAGTTTCTCTGCTCCTTTCTTGCTGTCTATGAACTGTCCCTCAGGGATAGATGCAGGGTTTAAGATGCGATATCTGAAAATTAAAAAAAATTAAAACAAGCAGGTGTTGCAGTTAATTCTAGTAATATTTTTCCTTCCCTGAACTCATGGTACCTCTGTTTAAAGTCCCCATAGAGGATTCTGTTGGGGAAGCCCTTCCTGCAGATCCTAATGCCTTCTAGTACACCGTTACAGCGTAGCTGGTGCATGACCAAAGGGTTCTCCATCGCACCAGGTGTCTTTGTCTCATTGGGGATGATGCACCGTACAAAGTGAGGATGTGTTGATCTCAGGTTTGTCATTAGCTTGTTAAGGTTCTCCTGTAAGGAATCACTTGTTAGCAAATTTTGACTAGGATAGAACAAATAGTTTTTTGGTATTGACAGGCATTGGCATACCCTGTGAAGTGCAGACACTGTCTGGAATGATGACCCTTTCTTCTTCTTTTCTTTTTTACCACTTGCACTTTCTGCTCGACAAAATATAATCAAAAGTTTGAGTTTTTGTAATTTGTGAGTTATTCATAAATGTTTAATGATGGAGCTAAAATACCATGCAATTTCCTTGATACAGTGTGGACACTATTGATTTATAGCTTGATTTTCACATTTCGTATGACCTCACATTACTTAAAGTAGACGGTTCATCAAATTTATAATGTCAATTTTTTTAAATACATTACAAGCTCACCTGAATCTGCACTTGCATAGTTGGCAAACAATAAAGCCAACAACTTCAGTGAGGATTTCTGGTACAACCCAACCACGGTTTCATTGAGGGGGTCCTTATTCTTTATCAGCCAGTTGTTGATGTTGTAATCCACTGTACCAGCGTAGTGAACCAGGGCAAAGTGAGACTCTGGCTTGCCCTTCATAAGCCTGGGTTTCTGGAAGTTATTTGATTTCCCAAGGTGGTTGTCATAAAGCTTTGCTTTAAAGGTTGTATCACTGGCTTTGGGAAACATGCATTCCTCTTCAAGGATCGACATGATGCCCATAGGCTGAAGGAATCAGGAATATGGAGAAATGCTAATATCAAAGAAACACATATATTCTTGCTGTAATTAAAACTTGTTGTAGCAATTATTGGTGACTCACTTTCTCAATGAGATCGATGCAGGCCTGTAAGTCCATGCCGAAGTCAATGAACTCCCATTCAATCCCTTCTTTCTTGTACTCCTCTTGTTCCAGCACAAACATGTGGTGGTTGAAGAACTGTTGCAGTTTCTCATTGGTAAAGTTTATGCAGAGTTGCTCAAAGGTGTTGAACTGTACATGAATTTGTAATAGTATTTAGTTGCAGTAACAGTTTTATATGAAAATATATAGAAATTTGAAATGCTGAGGTGTAACTTGTGTGTTAAGCATTCAGTACTCACATCAAAAATCTCAAAGCCAGCAATATCCAACACTCCAATGAAGTACTGGCGAGGCTGCTTTGTCTCCAGAGACTGGTTGATTCTCACCACCATCCAGAGGAACATTTTCTCATACACTGATTTTGATAAGGCACCAATAGCAGAGTTCACCTGAAATAACCAGCGCATAAAAGTTTTGTTTGTTTTACTTTTCGTTCTCTCATTGTTGTCAGCTTGGATTAAGTACTTACTTGCTGGACACTTTGTCCCTTGGTGACCCACTCATTTCCAACTTTGACCCTTGGGTGGCATAGACCCTTAATAAGGTCAGCAGAATTTAGACCCATTAGATATGCTGCTTTGTCAGCATCTGGAAATCAAGATTCATTACATAAAGAATGACTAAAATAAAGAAATTCACAGAGGTGGTGACATTTGAATTTGCTGCATTTTGATGTGAGGTTCAATTCCTTACCTTCAGTTCCATCTGATTCTGCTTGTTCCTCTCGCTGCTTTTGCTTGAACTTCATGTTGCCGAAGTGCATAATGGCTCCAGTCAGCTTGTACACAGAGTTCTTTTCTTCTTGTGTGAAGCCCAATACATCAAAGGCACTCTGTGAAAGTAGAATGCTTGGGTATGTTAGTGCCTTAAGACATGAATGTTATGTGGCCAAAGATCATTATGGTTTTTATCCAGCTTTAATGGCAAGAAACTTACATCGGTGGCCATTAACTCCTCAGCATCATCAATAGAAGCAACTGTGGTCTCTCCCTGAGAGATGAATGCGTAGTCATATGGGTTTGCTGTCACTAGCATCATCTCTGTTTATACAGTTTAAATAGAAGAGAGAGAGCACAAGATTATATTCAAGTCTATCTAGGTTTTGTATTATTTATTGAGTATCTGAAGTTACTTTATTTGCTCACCAAGGAGCTCAGGTTTTTTGTTGGATAAGATTTGATAGAAGATGTGATAGTCTCTCTCAGCCTTTAACTGAAAGACCACACGAGACTTCTCCAGGAGATCTAGACAAATAGAAAGAACATAGTTTTATAATGTACAAGTAGTCCACTATAATTTGTCATTTTCATTTGTACAGGGATCGTTTTGACAAAATTGTCATCTATACAAAAAAAAGCAAAGGAATAACTTTTCCATTTTAGTATATCATTATCAAGTAAACTTACACTATGACATGAAATGTTTGCAAAAAGAAAGCAATGACATACATGTTTCAATGTCAGCAGATGCCAGTTTCCCCCTTGTATCAAAGTGAATTCGAATAAATTTTCCCTATAGAAAAATATGTTGAACAGCCTTCTTACACCATGTTGCATAAAACTGAATATGCTCTGCAATTTTTATTTAGTACACTTTTATTTAGTACACGTTCACTTACAAATCTTGAGGAGTTGTCATTTCTGATGGTCTTAGCATTACCAAAGGCCTCCAATGCAGGGTTAGCCTGGATAATTTGATCCTCCAGGGTTCCCTAGATAAGGAGATCACAAACCCAGAAGAAGGTAAAAACATATTTAAAACATTAGGCATCAAAGGCTTTGTCAGCACATCTATATTTGTCCCTTTCTTAAAATAACACCTTGTTCTGAGCAGCCAAGTCCTTCTTCCCTCCACTTGCTGCAATGCTGGCAAAGTACTGAATTACTCTTTTAGTATTCACAGTTTTCCCAGCACCGGACTCTCCACTAGGATCAAAAATAAACAAAGTTAGATATATTACTTATGTAATAGTTTTAGAGTATTGAATTGTATGGACAAGAGCTGCATGGACATTCTACAATATATCTTTGTGGAAGAAGTCATTTGACTTTCATCAACATGTAGATGTGTAAATGACAGAATTGTAATTTTTGGGTGAACTATCCATTTAATGCATTGCCAGAAGATTACTGTAGCTAAGTTAGCAGAAATACAGAAGACTTCTCTGTACTGTAACAAAAGTTAAGTGGCAATATAGTGACATGCGGTGTGCTTTGTCACTTACGTGATAAGAATGGACTGGTTTTCTCGGTCTGTTCAAGGACAGAATAAGAAATATCCATTTTTGTTTTGTTTTGTTTTATTTGTTGGTGCTGATTTCATTATCTGTACATTTTTTGTATTTTTGTGAGTATTACCTGACAGCATGTACTGGTAGGCGTTATCAGAGATGGAATAGATGTGGGGAGGAGCTTCACTCCTCTTCTTCCCTCTATAGGCTTGAACCACCTCCTGATTGTACACTGGCAGCCACTTGTAAGGGTTGACAGTGACACAGAACAGCCCTGAGTACGTCTGTAGAAAAGAAGTATAAATGTATAAATAAATGTATACTTAAAGTATAAATGTTTGGTTTCAGAGAAGCAGCTGAAACTCCTGTATACTCACATAAATCATCCATGCTGCATAGCGCTCTTTGAGGTTAAACAGCACGGCAGGCTCATGGAGAAAGGTCAGCATTGCCATGTCTTCAATTTTATCAAATTTGGGGGGATTCTGTTGCATAATGTCACTCTCTTTGACAGTGACAGTCTGTACAAATAAAGGATAAATTTTAGAGCAGGGTTCTCCAACCGAAAAGCCCAAGGGAACTGTAGGAGGACAGTAAGATTGTACTGGAAACATCAATGCCAAATTAAATTTTAATAATTTTTAAAACACCATTTTTTTATACAATTAAAACATGCACCCTCAGAGGGTTCAGCTAACAAGGCTTGTCAAAAAAAAAAAAAAAATCTGGTTTAGATAATTCTCGACTTAGTTGTACAATGTTCAGCATAAATTATTTGAGTATACTGTTTATCTGTTCAATGCATTGTTTATTATGTAGCCTATGAGACTTTGAGAAATGAAGCCTGCTTAAAAAATGCTACCATGTTTTAGAATGTATGTGTGTGTAAAAGAAGTTACCCAGTAATAATTTTGGCTGATATAAAATATCAAAATTACATAGTGGCTGATCAAATATTCACAAAAGCCTCATAAAAGGTCATAAAAGATGGAAATCATGTTCTTTTTTCACTGACCTTCCCTCCCTGTGTCTCCACAGTGACTTTGCCACCCTCTCGACTCGTGATGCTGGCTTTAACAAACTCCTCCACTGAATCCGGCACAAAGCATTCCTTCTTTAAGTCGAATAGTTTTGTTTGCGCCTCTAGACGCTCCCTGTCAGACTTCCGCAGGAAAGGGGCAGCGGGCCCAAAAACTGACATTTCAGCATCACCCATAGTTAACCTTAAATTATAAAAAACAAAGGACTTGTGAACTAGAAAGAAGAACTAATGCAGTTTAAGTGATTTTCAATGCAATTGTCCAGTGCTTGCATCGTAACATAAATTTACCTATTAGGTTAATGACCGACAGCAGATGCAGATGGAGGCTCCAGGTGTTTGCGATTCCTCCTAAAATACAGAGAAAAATGTACACATGAAGTATATGTAGTGATAAATATAACACAAAAGCAGTACAGCAATAGCACAACACACATAGTCATAGGAAAGAACGTACACACGAAAAACCACAAAGGGTCCCGGTCCGGTGTACAGTATGCTGAGATTCAGCACAATAGCAGAGATGGGATTTATAACCTCGATTGCACTAACCCTATAAGGCCAAGGACATCTGACCTGTGAGCCCCCCTCCTGACGTAAGCACATCAAAGACACTAAAACAAGCCAATCTTTTGGTGTCCTGGCACTTAGAGGTGCTCCATTGTAAGCGTTCAGGCTGATGGCCAGGAATGCTGAATATCTTTTGTGTGAGTCACAGGAATACATATTCTCCATCTCTGATTCTTTGGCCCTTCACCTATCACTCACACATTGATTTTATCTAGGCCCCTCTCTTATCTGTAGTTTTGTTACGGTCCAGGACACTGTGTTTCAAAGGTGTGGGTGTCTGGCCTTTCCTCAGGGCAGCGTCCACTATGCTGATACTGTGGTTAAATCAAGCCAAGTGCTTTAGTCCTTTAGTTTCCATCCTTCCCCTCTTGTGCCCCACCCTGTCAGCTGAACACAAGGTCTAGAGAACACAAGGTCATTTGGACTGTTGCTCCCAGCACACGACAAACTATACATGATCACATTTACTGCTCGATATACAGTTTACTGTAGCTAAAGCCATAATTTGCCAAATTACTTCTCTTTTTATGGTACTACACTGCAGACTTGGGCAAAATTCTGAATCTAAGAACTGGCTCCCTTTTGTCTTACATCTTACACACAGGAGGTTAAATTAGAATGACAGGAACTTACTAAATTCAAAGAATTTAAAGAAATTCAACACAGGTAATACATTCTGGGAAATTAAGAGTTCTTCCATACTGAAGTTAAAGGGATAGTCCACCACAAATATATAATTATGTCGTCATTTACTCCCCCTCACAATCACGTTAAGCTGTTTTCAGCATGTATAATCATAAGAAATGTTTCTTGAGCAGCAAATCAGCATATTAGAATGATTTCTGAAGGATCATGTGACACTTAAGACTGGAGTAATAATGCTAAAAATTCAGCTTTGCCATCACAGGAATAAATTACATTTACATGTGTGACCCTGGATCACAAAACCAGTCACAAGTCGCACGGGTATATTTGTGGCAATAACTAACAATACATTGCATGGGTCAAAATGATCTTATATTTTATAATATTTTTATAATTATATTATTTTTCTTTTATGACAAAAATCATTAGGATATTAAGTAAAGATTATGTTCCATGAAGATATTTTTGAAAATTTCCTACCATAAATATATAAAACATTTAGTTGTGTGATTGAATGCATCAGAATCGCGAACATAAATGGACAACTTTAAAAGCGATTTTCTCAATGTTTCAATTTTTTTGCACGCTCAGATTCCAGATTTTCAAATAGTTGTATCTCGGCCAAATATCCTAACAAACCATACATCAATGGAAAGCTTATTTATTCAGCTTTCATGTGATGTATAAATCTCATGTGACAAAATAGTAAAGTTTTTTTTATTGTAATAATATTTCACAATATTAATGTTTTACTGTATTTTTATATTATTATATTATAATAATATATTAAGTTATATTATTAAATAAATGCAGCACTTTAAAACATAAAAAACATTTACCCCAAACTTTTTAATAATTTTCTTTAAGAAAGTCTGCAAAAGACTTAGATTCTGTTTCAACATTACAAAATCCAGCATCCTAAATGTTGCCCTTGCATTGTTTTGTATTGAAACTGACAAAGATGTGGATTTAGATATAGAAAAGCTTCATAAGAGGCCATAGTGGTGTCCTGTGATATGGTGGCGGGCAGGGGTGCTGATGGTTCTTGTTAGGGGAGATTATCAGGGGACGTCACTAATGCAGCAGATTCCCAGCCAACTCGAAGTGTTCATCAGAGAGACCTTTCAACACCATGTCATGTTCCTGTCACTGCAGAACAGTGGTAACCTGTGGGATTTATTTTACACACACTTATTGTGCCAATACTGGACATCCATCTGAACTGACTCTTAAGCAGGTACTGTTTTAGTATTCATCTTTAAATAATAAAAAAATGGCTAACACTTTTCAATAAGGTTAAGGCAGTATAAAGAACTAACAATGATAATTTTGTTGTAGCATTTATGGATGTCAGTTAAAGTTAATTTATGAAAATACTTTTCTAAATCACAAATTACGATGTTTTATAATTTATAAGGAATTTAAATAATTGTATATAATTTATAAATGTACTATCAATTATTGTTAGTCATTATACTGTACATACAACATATACAACTTTAAATGTTATACATTTATTAGTAGGCCTATATGTGGTAATTAACATTAAACAAGATCATTATTATAATTATGTATGATTTTTAATAAGAAACTATAAAACGTATGCTTTAAAAGTAATGTGTATTATTACTTCATGTTAATCTATACTACCTTACTACTAGGTTTTACCAAACCGAGATGGAAATTTTTTTTTACTTGCATCAGGCCTGTACCTATGTTTTCTTAAAAGGAATCACAACATAGGCACCCTCATCATTCCAGCTTCAACAAGAGACAGCTGAGATAAAAGCAGTTATTGAAAGGTTTCTGACAGCATTAAGCAGAGGATAACTAGGTGCTAGATGTAACCATACATCTAGTGGCTATTAGCCATAGTAGCATTCCTGAGAGGTCTCACAGTCACTCCCATTCCCTGAACAGCACACATTCACAATAGACAACTTATATATGGCCGTTAAACAGTCCTAATGTTCCAAACAAAAAGTAACAGGATAACAGGTTGTCATAACAATGTCGACCCTCCATTTAATAAACAGGATGTCTGAAAGCACAAAGAGCAGCGCTTGAATAGTGTGAATGTCTTTTATTAGCACTTTGTATGTTGAATTCTTTATAAAGATCTACATCAAGTTCTTTTAATAAAATGTGGCATCTGAGATCAAGAGCTTTTAGCATGTATATTTACAACGTAACAATATTAAATAAATACTAATATACAGTATAGACGGATGACCTTAGCACAACCCCAAATTCATTCAACTTTGATTCAGGATTGCCAATACTATTTTCAATAAAGTGAATGAAAATAATCCTGTTTAATGGCATTCTCTCATCTTGAAAGTTCAGTATTTGAGACAATGCCTTTAAGTGTCTCGTGACTGATTGTATGATGCTGGGCATGACGCATGTCAGTCCGTATGAACTGTATGGATTTAGCAGTTATTCCAGCCCAGCGGCGGGACGAAGCACACCCAGCCTTGCAGCTGCCCTGGATGCCAATCAAAGCTTTAGCAGAGGAAGAAGCCAGGGATGACTGTGCTCTTCAGTCAAGAGAACAGACAGCATACTTTATCTGGGTATCATAATAACCTATTAAAAGGTTAAATGTAGTAATGAAGCAAAATGGTCTCCAAATCCCATTAATAATTTAAGCCTTTACACATAAAAAGCAACATTAAAAGTGATCAACAGTTACAGTGGATAATTTACTATGAAAACAGGCCAGGTATAGTAGATCTATTACCATGCTATGCAAATTTGCATGCACTGATTATAAAAAAAGGTTTACAGGCCAAGAATATGATACAAGAATAAAGGTGAAATAACATTTTAATGTGTTTGTAATTGGTATTTTTTGAGCATTAGAATGTGTGATGGGTTTCATATACTGCGTTTCATATACTGTGTAACTGCAGGATGTCTTAAAGGTACTATTGTGTGGCTATTTAAAGCATAAGGGCAGCTGATAAACCGCAGACATGCTGTTCATTCTATGAGAATGACACAGTGACTCCAGCCATTCCCAAGAGCCCATTTTAAATGTGTCATATTTTAAGAGTCGGTGAACGCCTGGGACATCAGTAAGTAATATTTGTGTATTGTATTTTTTAGCAAATCCTAATCTGTATTTTCAGTTTACACAATGAAATAGCGATTATTGTTAAGATTCATTATATGGCTCACTTTTATGTATTCTGGTGTAACCCAAAAGAACATTGCATGCAGTTAAATATGATACATTAATTTGAATGATTAAATGAAGTATATACTAGCACATTCTTACTGTATAAAAAAACACGGATGAGCATCTATATGTGCATAAGGTGCATAAGGCTTGTACCTGTACGGATCACTTTAGATGAGATGAAGAGAATATAAATCAAGAACAATTTCTTTGAGAGAATATCTCAAAAGGCCATGTAGACCATCTAAATAAATACAGGATTCATAGATTTATAAACTCCATTAATAATGGTCTGACATCAGCAGCAATACACAATACAATACACAAGCTGTTAATGATATGAAGTGTAAATCTTTAATATTAATGCATTGTATTCAGTATTAATAGGCATAATCTTTTGTGTATGTGTGAACAATTGTTTTTATTGAGCAGTCAGTTCAATATAAGAAAAAATATACAACATATTAAAATGTAACCCATTCCCCCCACCCACCCACCCACCAACTAGGTAGACTTATACTGTGCTGAGGAATTGTAAGACATTGCTGTGGAAAAAGGTAAAAAATAAATAAAAATAGGCATAATCTTATGATTTTATGTTTACTTACCAACCATAAATTTGAAATATTATCTAAATAATTCAGTATAATGATAATGATAATAATAATAACTCTTATTTTAAAAGATATTCTGACTTCATACAGCACAACTTCAAATTTGACTTGAATCCTGTGAAACCTCAATTCAAGATCCAGGGGGCGTCATTGCATAAGATACCGTAATCGAGTAAGCTCATCCTTGAAAAGAGAGGGTTTTTAAACTCCTTTAAAGCGCCTCCTTCTGGTAAACAGTTCTATCCAATGAGCACAAGTTTTCTGTGAGGGTTTTGTATAGGGCAATAATACAGTTTGACCACATGTAGCCTACAGTATAAAAATCATGTATATGGAAAGTCCCCATAAGACATGGAAATCCAATGTGTGTGTTCTTGTTTATATGATTCATTAGGACACAAATTTGTATAATGGCATGGGTATTACACTGGTATTACAACATAAATGTGGTTTATGGGGACATTTCCTGAGTCCTTGTAATTAAAATGGCTTAAAAAAACATACTAAACAATGTTTTATTAAAATGTGAAAATGCAGACATTTTTCTGTGATGGGTAGTTTTAGGGGTTAGAGTATGCGTTGGGGGATAGAATATACAGTTTGTACAATATAAAAAACCCTTACATCTATGGAATGTCCTCATAATGATAGATTTGTCACCAACTTTGTGTGTGTGTGTGTGTGTGTGTGAGATGTGATGAGCTGAAACATTCTTGGCTTGAATATAGACTTAAGTCAGGGTAATTTTTGACAGGAATGAAAATGAGGCTATGACAGATAAACAGTTTGTTAAATGCATTGTTATTTAACAGCATGCCCATTGTTCTTTAGAAAAAAATGCAGTTCATAGAAACTCCATTAAACAGTTTTGTTGTGTTTTGTTAAATGCTGTGATTTGTTAAAATTTCCATGTGATCTAGGACCTATCCCTCACATCCTTGTTTTCATTTGTGTAAAATTCAATATGACATCTACCCATAAGGTCTATAACTTGCTTTCCTTCTAATAGAAGGTTCCATTCTAAACATGATCTATATAATCATATAAAATCCTTTATATTGTGGAAATATGGACGTGTCTTCAATTTCATAAGAAGAAACAGTAGGAGAGGAATACATTTATTTACAGGAATACTTCACCAGTGTGTACACACTGCATGCTCTTAAAACACATACCAAACGCACTACATTTTTCTTAATATGGAGCTACTTCAAGAAAGCCGGGAGAGAGAGCAGACGGGTGTTTGAAAGAGCCAGAGAAGATAATGCAGCTGGTGCAGACAGTGGAGGCCATAAAGGGACTCAGTGATTGACAGAGACAGGCAGCACCAACAGCTGAATCTAAGAATGGAGAAAGCAGCGGAGAGGGATGAAGAAACAGTACAAAGGTTAGAGCTAAATATGGCTGAATTGAAAAGCACCCCAGTAACTGTACATAGCATTTACTGACATTTATACAGCAGTGAACCACTGACATTTTAAGAGCACTGCTTTAAACTCATCCACCGAAAAAGAGCACTAAAATTTGTTACCGAAATGTTTAAGGTTTAGATTCACATTTGCTGTTGTGAACACTTATTCACATTTGTCATTTTTGTCAAGTTTTTTGAGCAACAATCATTTAGTCCACTAACGACAACAGTTACAGAGCATTCTCACACAGAACCGTCTAATTGCAACATGACACCCGCCAACACAAACGTATAGAAGGCAACAACATTTCTTTTTCTGTTCTGAGGGGGTGGGGAGTGAGTGGGCCATGTGAAAGGTGCAAGAGACCCTCTTAGAGCAGTTGTGCTGCTAGAGAAATGAAAGAGACCAACGGATTCAAAGAACTTGGAAATCAGGAATGAACTGGATTTTCTTTCTCTTGGATGCAAGGCGTAAACGGAAGTTGTTGGCTGCAAGCACATAAAGGGGGAGTACTTCCAGAAAGATAAAGATCAGAAGAGAGACAGGCCATGAAAATCACCTGAAGGTTAGAGGACACCAAGTATAAGAGGAAACTACTAAAGTAGCACATGCCATTTTTATACCAGGTTTAAATGCATCAATATATGTGACTAAAACATATATTGCTAGAAAAGTGATTCCAGTGAATGAGAACATCATATTGCAAACAGTCAATTGGAAAAGACATTCGAATGTATCATTAGACATTGTTTGATAACGTACATAAATTCATTGTGTATTTTACAACTCTGACACAATGCAGCTGTCACTGAGGAAGTTTTTGTAGGATTCTGAGAGAAACTGGACTCTAACTACAACCAATCCATATTAACTGTAATTTGCTGGTGTGGTTACGGAAAAATACAATGTTTCTAAACTCTATCCTTGTGGTCATTACTGACCTGGCAGCTGGACTTCTCGGCAATGCATCTTTTCGACGTCATTTTCATTTGTTGCTTTCAGCATTGCTTTTGTTTGGGCCCCTCCTGAGTCTATGGGTTTCCCATTATAGTGTGTTTGCAAAGAGGACTCACTTTCTCTACAGGTAAGCAGCACAAACACAAATATGTGCAAATGAATGTCTTTAAAATTCAATAATTCAATTAAGCAATACCACACTAGCAAGCACGCTGGTGTTCTGCGGCCTCGTGCCAATCACAACAACATGATTGCGCGTGTGACATTGCTTCAACACAACAGTTCAATAAACAAGAAGTTAATATTGAGTAACTTACATTTTTTAACCTATATTGCTTATTCTTTTTGTATATTTTTGCACTGCACATGAAAATACTTCCAAAAGAATCGAAAGAAAAATCAAACCATCGCGTTTCCGTGCAACGCACAATAGTAACTTTTCGGAACTGTTTTTAATTAATCGGTTTGAGTGAATGATTCAATGACTCACTCATAAAGACAGCTAAATCCGAATATGCATGTTTCCCTACTGTTCAGTAGGCGAAAACAGTATGAGTAGGTACTTATTTTACTATTAACTTCGCAACCTTTAAAAAGTGCTCTGTATAGTATGAATCAGGGGCATTTCTAACTAGAGGCACAGGCCCCCCATTAAAAAAAGTGTACTTATAATTTGAGGCTCTTTTTCGATATTGTTATGGAAATACAGTGTATATATATATATATATATATATATATTTATTGTCTTTTCCTGAAGTCGTTCACAAGCTGCACATGCAATAAAGAACTCCATCACTGAATTGCACTTCCAAATGAGTGAAAACTAAATGCAAGACTGTGCTCAATATTAATAGAGTAATATGTCATTCACCATTCATTTGTAGGGTTTTCCTGCGCTCAGGCTGGGGCTGGACCTGCATCTTTGTTGGCTCTTTTGTCTTTGTCCTCTCTTTCTCAGTTCGTCGCTCACTCACACTTTCCCTGCGACACCTTTCTCGGCTAGCTGTGGCAGGTGGATTGTGGCTGGGCTTCCGCAAACTGCTTTGTCTATTGGAGAATGCCACCGGGAGCTGTTATGAACCCCTCAGCTCCAGTCTTGAGCTGGCTTCAGGGACCAATGGAGATGGCCAACCTTTATTGCTTTTACGGGAAGGTGAAACAAAGGAGGCCTGTGTCCGCTCTGGCATGTTGTGGCGTGGCTATGAAGTATCTGAAGATGCCCTCCTGCTGTGTTTGTGCTGCCTGCTTCTAGCTGAAGAGACTGCAGTATTTGGGCCGTACCTTTGCCTGGGTGGACCCTCTGAAGCCCCGCTGCGCATCCTCTTCCTGTTCTGTGTCCTTCTGTTGAGTCTCTGGGTGTTCCTGCTGCTCTGTCTGCTGGCTTACTTCCCAGAGTTTCCTACTCAGCTTCTGGGAGGCGCTCTGGGTTGTTTGAGCTGGAGAGCATTGTATCAGGGCTGGTACCGACTTGGACCTAGTTGGTACTGCCCCGGGAGGCCAGGGGTTGGACTTTTGTCAACACAGCGCAAACAGGATGAGACAACTGAGACGCTGTGTGAAACTAATGATAAAGACATCAACTAGAGAAGGCTTGAGGAATTAAAACTTGGCTGAATTTGGACTAATTATAGAGTGCTTTATTACACCAGTGAAACGTAAAGAATATACACCCAAATCTGTCAATGCAAAATTAATGTATATTTGATAAAATTGCTGGTATTTATACAATTCATTCATGCTGATTATATTCTCACTCAGACCCTGACAATGAAAAAATGGAATCACAGGTGGGGTTTGAGAAGGTACAGGGGTAGCTCAGTCCAAAATAAAAAGTAATCATTTATTCCGAGTTCCAAACCTGTATGAATTTATTTTTGGTATGACTTCCAAATTGTCTGTTATTGACTGTTTGAACCTCTGTGGCCAACAAAATATATTTTGCATTCAAAGAAAAAAAAGTTTCAAACACACTTGGAACAACAGGTGAACTATCCCTATTTTTTGCCAATAGTTTTGACCCTAATACAGTACTAATTTCATAGAAAATTATTCCAAACAAATGAAGAAACAAATGAGACACCAAATTAATTTATTAGGCTCATCCTTGACCATCTCAATTTGTTTTTTTTATTACAAAAATACTCCAGAATTTCTGAAAATCTCAGCTTTAAATAAAAAACTTGTGATTCAATTATGATCAAACTCGTATGTAATTTAAGGACAGACAGATTAATTTTAGGTCAGTGTGGCAATCATTTTTACACAGTTGTCTCGCTTTGCAAACATTGCTAAAAATGACCCATCTCTTGAACAAAGCTTTCAAAAACCTTCAGTGGTCTCATAAAAAGACAATAAGGGATATATTCAAAGAGATATAAATGCCAATGTAGACCACACAATTTTAGTTTTAGTACCCACAAAGCATGCTTCAAATTTCTATAATGGAAAAGTTTAATAAGGCAAGAGCAGGAATGGCTCCTGGTTAAAATGACAATGGTAATGAAGTAGATTCTTTCCATCTATCTTAAAAAAAATCTGTTCAACAAAACTTTAACTACATAACTCAGAAAAGAAGAAAAAAGGTGATGGACACGCACATAGAAAAACGTCTTGTCTGCTGGGAGGAAGCTCCAAATAAAAAGCTGAAAAGGAGGAAAAACATTCTCTGAAAACTTGCTCAGAGCATTATAAAAAGGCATGTTCCTTCACAAAGTATAATAATCCTGGACAGTGGTTGGTACAGTCAGTCAAGAACCATTCATCATAGGAATTTCAGATGTGACACTGTCCAATGGCTGCCAGTGGCAATCCATGAGTGAATCATAGAGCTCCTCACTACGCTCCATGTATTGCTTATTTAATGCATCCACATCCACCTGCAGGTTTGGGTCTGAGGGAGAAGAAAGATGGTGAGTAACTCACTGATGTTCATTCTTGCTATAATCAAAACTAATCAGTGGAACTAAATATTACCTTCAGCAGGGTCCTCCTCAACATCCTCAGTGCCATCATGGGACTGCAAGAGCAAAATAAAAAAAATGGTCAATTTTAGAACAGAAACGTTTTTTATTAACAACAAAAATGCTTTGCATTGATCTTGTGTTTGCGGCTGTTAAGATACCTCTGTGGATCCCTGCATGTCAGCGGGGTTGGGGGGCACCCCCATAGGTGGGGGTACTCCCATCATCCCATGTGGAACTGGTGGGGGGGTAGCATACGGGTTATATCCGTAGTTGTAACCACTGTACTGATCATAGCCCCACTGTGGATAGTAATTGTTATAGGGCTGTTGATAGTACTGCTGTTGATAGTTGCTGTTGTAGCTGTTATTCTGGTTGTGGTAACTGCTTGATTTGTTGCTAAAATGTAAAAGAGAGAATATAACAAGATTTCATGTGGATTTGTCAGGTGAAAGTTAAAACATCAAGTCTCACTGACCACACAAAACTTAATCACAATGAATATACAGTAATAAACATTTGAAATGTATAAAAAAAGTTAATCAAAGCTGTCCTAAGACAAGAACGGGTATTGATCAAAATTCAAATGTTGACTACTATACATCAAAATAAAAGAATATTACTTATTAAATATTTAAAAAATTGATATTTTTTGCATATATGTAGTTATTTAATTTATTTCTTAAACCCATGAGTTAAACATTAATCAAAAATTGTATGAAATATACCCTTTGTTGACGGCGATGCTTATCCTGATGGATTTTCCTCCCAGGCCTGATGCGTTCTGAAACTCCTCAAGGGCTTTCTTCTGTTCATTCTCATCACTAAACTTCACAAAGCCATAACCCCTGTTTGAAAGAACTAGATCATCAGCACCCGTTCTCTCACTCTTCATGCGCCTCATCATGCAGTATATGCATATTTCAATATGTATTCAGAAAGTAAAATATTTATTTGATGGTAGAACTGAAACTTCACTTTTACTTTTAACATGAAGTAGCATCACTTCAATTGTGAGTTGCTCTTGCTTACCCTATATGGGGAAAACAATAGTTTTAGCAGATTTGTAACAACGGCAAATCACATCCATGTATTGTCTGGCCCTTTTTAGGAGAGGGAGGGTAAAGAGTATCGACTGAAAATAAGCTTTTAAAAAATATAAAATAAAATGTAAAGGAGACCTCATTCTGTGGTGAAGATCAGTAGGTCGAACTGTCAGAGAAAGCCAAGTAAGGTTATGCAGTACATGTGATGGCTAAAACATTTCATACCTGGAGTTCCCATAAGGATCAGTGACAACTTTGGCTCCTTTGCATGAAGGGAATTTTTTCAGAAAAAACTGATGAAGCTGGTAGTCATCCACTTCTGATGTGAGATCTCCAACAAAGACAGAGAATTCTGGGCTGAGAAAAAAGTAAACCATATAAAGTGAAATAAATAAAAAAACCTCCACAATTTAAATGTATTTATTTATTGTAAAAATGTAATATTTAAGCACAAAAAAAGCAGCTGGGTCATTCAGTGTTAAATAAACCAAAATTTGGAAACTTCCCCAGCTACATTTTTTTATTTTGTTAATATTTTTCTGAAGAAAGGTAAACAATAGTGATAAAAGCCAAACTATTAAATGTCATGGATGAATATTTACTGAATAACTCACTATTTTGCAAGGGGGGGCCAAAATGACCATTTTCACCTGAGATTTGAAGCCTAAATACACTTGGAGGCGAAAATGAATTTAGTTTTCAGTTCATTCCTATGGAAGTTGAGCTTCACTCTCACGCGTGAAGCTCAACTTCCATAGGAATTAACTGAAAGCGCTTGCTCTGCTCCGCGCCAGTGGACACGCACTAGATTACACCAGATTTCTTGGCTGACTATTGGGAGGTGTTTGATGACTCCACTGCGTTTATCAGTCCTGGGGGGAACACTCGTTTTGCACATATTTGGCGCTCCCTATTGTTGAGGGTGTATTATTGACATGTGAAAGTCTAGACCCTGAATATAAGACGACTCAATTTTTTCTTATCTTATCTTCGGGACAATACGGTATGTGAAAATGCACTATCCAAACTTAAATGGCTGTAATTCATGAAAGCCGTGGAATAGAGACCTACGGATGGTCTCTTTTTAAAGAAGACACAAAGCGGATTATTGCTGAAGTGTAAGCAAAAAAAAAAAGTTAAGTTTAAATTTTTTTAATGCATTATCGCGTCACAGACCTTTACAACGATATGCATTTTCCCAAGATTAGAAAAAGTTGAGATTATAAAATAGTGCAGTAAATTTTGTAATATGAAACATGACACTGCACAATGGGGGGGGGGGACTGTTAAAGTACTGTTTTCATGGTAACACAAGGTCTGATTCTAAAATGGTTTTCACAGAATACTGAGGGTGTAAGCTTTTGAAAGAGATCTAATTTGATGATTAATAAAAATATGTGATGGTAAACAAAGACGATAAGAAAGCACCAAGCGTCCCGCTACCAGGACACTGACAGTAAGGACCTATATGGTTCAATCCCAGAGATATAGAGATTTCAATGTGGCTCCATGAGTAAATTGTACACATTTTCAGTGGTCAAAAACCAAATATGGGTCATTTTGCATAAAATGTATACTTTTTTCTTTTAAAGTGGAATGTCTGAAGAACAAATTAGGTTGAAACTACAAATGCATCTCATTTCCTTCTATCAAAACAACTGCATAGAACAGTGGTTCCCAACCTTTTCCAACTCACGGCCCACAGAACCAAACACGTACGTTTTTGGTTGAATTTTAACAGACCTGACTATTTGTGTCTCGTTGGTTAATGGGGACTTAGAAACGGAGATTGTTAACACAGACTTTATGGAATAAACTGGCAATGAACAAAAAAATGCAGATAATGGGTTACCGGGCCCAGGCCCCATTCCAGAATGAAATTGGGTTCTCTAGCTGTAATACACATATATCAGACTTCTGTCCTGTCCATTGCTATGGTCACTAAATCAGTTTACAAATAACTGCACACCGACAGTTACGGCTAGAGATTCACTGATTACAATTTTCTAGGCCGATTCCGATTTCTCAATGAGTTTGACCTGCTGATACCGATTTTAGCCAATTCCGATTTAATTTTTTTTCTAACCACTTTACAGCACACACAAATATTTATTTTCGATCTTTTCTTTAACCCTTTCACGCGCAAGTTTAAAATATTCTAACTGACACCCCCACCGTGAGTTTTTTCAAGGCGAACGTTCCCTTTAATGTTTCCATGGCGACGCGTCCCGCGATACACCGCAGCCACAATAATACTGTATGACAGATGTGTCGCTTTTATTTTGCTTTTCCTTTTTTATTCAAAATATTCACAAACTTGCTTACCATGTCATCAACTAGCCTATATGATATTCCGATTCTCAAATACGTGTAAGTGAGTGTGTTTGGTCGTTTAAAAACCTTTATAAATAATCTTGATCTATAACATGAGATGGGCGCCGCAATGTTGTCCTGTCAGTCGGATTTACAGCAGTTTCACCTGAAATAAATGCAAGAAAGTGGCCGGTGAACTGAGAAGAATAGAATAAACTTTATAGTTAACGTTACTTCCACTATGTTTGTCTGATATGAATAACACTGTCGGCAAATTATATTTGAATAGATTGTTATTGCTGCTTCCACAGACATCAGTGTGTATTTTACAAACTCCAAATGTATTGTTTTACTCGTGCTTATGTGTATTTAAATATCTGAAACCTAAAATAAACATTATGAGGTTGAAAACACTGCTTAGTTGTGATATATGACAGCGCTGAACGCGTCCGACTCTGGCTCAGCGCCAGCCAACGCGCGAAAGCACAGTTTGACTCTGGCAGTGATGCGACGTCACTGAACATTCTAAATGTGGCACTCTTACTCTCAGGGGCACAGAAATAAAAATCCCATATATGAGACCGTACCGCTGAAAAGGTTAATCATGCGGCGCCCAAGTGCATTTGACGGGCATAAAATCGGCATATGTCAGACTGACCGGCCGGTTGCCGGTCATGGCCGATCACGTGAAAATCGGCCAATTCCGGTCACCAGCCGATCAATCGGTGCATTTCTGGTTACGGCTAATGAGCCTCCATCAGATTCAGGGGTGTCATCGTTGGTGTGCGGTTATTTGTAAACTGATTTTAATTGCCTAAACCATGACTAAATAAAGGCTTTTTATATATTTAGTTAAATTCTCGAGTGCCTTGGCTTGATAAATTTTTACTGTTTTTTCTTCGTTTAGCTTTATTTTGGTCTTTTTGATGTCAGGCATTGCTAAAGATTTATCCTTACTTGTAGATGAAGAAAGATCTGCATTTATCCTTTTCAGCGACCCTGTTGATAACCATTTATCCATGTTTAAATCTGTTGTAGCCCACAGTTACTGTATACAGCAAAAGTATGGTAGATAAATAGGTGGCTTATTCTTAACATAATTGAACAGCCAGCTTAAATAGTGAATACACAGTAACAGTTTAATATTTATGTTTTATTTCATTATATATTTAATTATTATATTAAATTAGACATTTTTACATACATTAACAAAATTATAATTTTTAGTAACAGTAGGCTAAATAGCGGCCCCCTCCTGCAATATCGTCGCAACCCACTGGGGGGCCGCAGCCTACAGGTTGAAAACCACTGGCACAGAAATATTATTTTTCCAAAGTTTGCCTGCCTTTTTTTTTGTGTATTATTATAGATATCTCACTATCCTTATAGATTCTGGTTCTTTAACTTGTCTGGAGCTACCAAGAGTTAACAGACCTAAGTTTCATCGACAAATGTTAAATACACAAATAGAATGTTTAGGTTACAACTGTATCTGTCTGAAAATAAAACAGCAGTGATTGACTTTATTATTTTCAAACTTTTCAATGTTTTTGTATTATAAAATGTAATAAAAACGTTCTTAACATTTATTTGGTTCTAACAAGTAACCTTTTGCTAAGGAAACCTCAGAACTCTGAAACCAGAATGGAAAGATACAGTTTTTGCTCAATACTAACAAATGAAAAAGAATGAATTATAATTCCTGCACACAAGAGACTTGGTGTTGTTTCCAAACAAAGGAAAAAAGATATGTATATTGGTAAATAGTCACTTTTACCCCCCCTCTACAAAATAATGGATTACTCAGTAAATATTGATCCATGGCATTTTATATTTTGGCTTTTTTTGACTATTTTTGTTAGTCTTTCTTCAGAAAAAAATATTAACAAAATTTAAATTGTACCGGGCACCTCTGGTTGAGTTGTCAGAATGAACCAACTGCTTTCTGTTTGGTTTCTCAAAAAGAGATCAGAAACCAAAATGTTATTATGGACATTGTGTGCTTACCCAGGCTCTGGCCTTTTCCCATATGTTGCATAGTTTAGCTTGAACTTCCTGGGCTGAAAAGAAAAGAAATACAACCATTGAGCAAATGGATTAACACTTTGCCTGTAGTATGGACATAATTCGCTAACAAAGTGTCTTATTATTTGAGTAAGGAAGCTATTATTTCCACATACCTCCACCAATCAGTACTGGCTTTATCCCATTCGTCAGCTAGTTCCTAACAGAGTTTATTCACCAGCTTCAAACAAAGTCATTTTATAAACAGCCTCAACCACCTTCCTTAGGGAAGAAATTGAGCTCTGTAACTTGCTCATCACTAGTAATGTATAGAGTAATAACTGAAATGTCTAATATGAGGTGGGGGCCATGCTGGATATGCCTTCCTATAATAATCTAAATATATGAATGTATTGAATTCAAATAGATTAAATTGTATAGATAAACTATACAATTTAATGGATGCAAGTTTGGCGTCTCACCGGATTTGATCCTGGAACCAGCTTCCCATTAAGCCTCTGCACACAACGATCAACGCTAGCCTCATCTGCCATCTCCACAAAACAGTATCCAGCCGAGCCTCTGAGGAAACACAGAACAGTTATTTGAAAATTGGACAAAAGGTATAAGACTGGGTACCCTTTGCCTTGAATGAGGAAAAGAACTACAATCCTAAGCATGGTAAAATACAAAATAATGAACAGAAATATAAAAATAGTGATATATAGATGTTTATTATATAGACTAACAACATTTTACACTTTTTTTTTAAAACTATGTATATTTAGCTTGATAATGTAGGGAAACTGACTGTCATTTGCATTGCTTCATGATAGTGAGCGGTGCTAAAAATTGGTGTGATTTGCTTGCCACGATTCTGATTGGTGGAGATTTTTCTGCAGAATCATGGGTAATGAGATTTTTCACCAGGAACTCCACTGTTAAACAAATTATTAAAAAAATTAAATTGAAATGATGCAGGCTCGATGGCTTCAACCTCGTGGCTCATAGTAGGTCTATCAGTAGGCTTGGATTTGGGTTGCCAAATGTCAGTTTCATTGGTGCCAACAATGCAAAACTGCAAATCTTAGGCTGTGGACAATGTGAAACATATATTGTTCTCAAATGAGTCCACCTCCACTGTCCCACATGTGGAGAAGCCCCGAAGAGGCCTAAAACCCGGACCGTTGCTGTCCAGAGTGAAGCACAGGGTGGATCTGTGATGGTTTGGGCATCAGTATCATGGCATTCCCTACTGTGTTTGATGGGCACTGCCAAAGGTCTACCCAACCATTCTGGAGGACAATGTGCACCTAATGATTAAAACATTGTACCCTGAAGGGGATGTATCACCATAATGCACATTATGTATCACACAGCAAGACTTGTTGTGACAGAACGGTTTGATGAACATGAAAGTGAAGTCGAACATCTCCCATGACCTGCACTGCCACCAGATCATCAAACATTTTCCCCCACCAGCATCACATAGTGACCTGGCCAATATTCTGGAAGAGGATTGGCTCAAAATCCCTCTGGCCACTGTGAAGGACTTGTATTTGTCATTACCAAGATGAATTGATGCTGTTTGGCCGCAAAAGGAGGCCCTACACCATACTAATAAATGATTGTGGTCTAAAACCAGGTGTTTCAGTTTCATTGTCTAACCCGTGTAAATTACCATTAAAAAATCCCTTTGGAGAAAATGAATGGGCTTTTTTTTTTTTTTACTTCCGGAACAGACGTTGCACTATTTAGAAAAGAGATGTAATCTTACCCAGTAACTCGATGTGTAATAATTTTGACACCGTAGGCAGTCTCTCCCATTGTGCTGAAAGCTTGCTTAATGAAGTTTTCATCCATGTATGGGTCTAACTGAAAAACAAATAATACAATTAATGGCCTAAGTTCAAGCAGATCCATGTCAGCATATTTTATATACATAAAACGTTAATAATTTACAAGAAAAGCAAACGTCTGCGTCACGTGTCCGTTTACAGCGCAATCACCGGCGATATAAAACTTTAACGATCAAGTTGACTTAGTTAACTTACGGTTTAGTGCACTACACTGTTGTTTAACGTTAGTTGGTAAGTTCATAAACCGGACATGCAGTTTGTCTCAATATTTAAAACTACGACACAAAAGCACTTGTGCAAATATGACCGGACATGCAGTTTGTCTCAATATTTAATTTAAACTGCGACACAAAAGCACTTGTGCAAGTATGAGGAGCTTCTCGAGAATAAACATGAGGAAACAAACTATTAATCAGCACTATGTTTACATATTACGATATAATAGTATTTTGATTCGATGTACATTAAGTATTTATTTCTGTAGTGACTTGTTCTGTTTAGTGTTTACTTGTTCTGGCCTGTTGGTCGTGCTTGCGTAACATCGAGCTAAAACCACATGCTGCTGGTTTCTAACCGAACGTTACATACATACTCGCTGAATTATCGAAGAAAAGTAAGCAAAAACAGAATACTTACATCACCCATCCATAAGCTTGTCATTCTGTTAAACATCTTGGCGGCTAAAAGTGTTGCACCTCACAGGTTTGTGAAATTAAACGACTGTTGGCTGCTTATTTTGCCTGTTGTGATTCGTGAAGCTAGCAGAATGTCGTTTACTCAGACTCACTTCCGCTTCCGGCCGCGCAGCTCTCAGATCCAGTGAGTTCACTCCCAGTCCCTCCTGGAACTGGAAGTCTCAGGTCTGTCTGTTTGGTTCACTCATGGTTTAGCACACTGAACCACAGTACTATCTCTGGAAAGAATTTATGCATGGTTTCCCTTCCAAAATTAAGTAAATATTACTAGTGTGCAGCTGCGCATATGTTATTCGGAGTTTGACTTCAAGGGGCAGTAGTGAGTTTTGAAAACTCCTTCCAGTCTTCCAGCAGAAGAAGAGATGCAAAGCACGTGATGACTTTGGTATGATATTGATGGAAGGAAGCTGTAGCCGAAATGAACACGACGTTACGAACAGCTTTTTTGCGCCTTTCTGGGTCACACAGTTTGCGTTGGTATGTGGCACCACTCATTTCTTTAAAAACAAGTTGTGGTAAATTAGTTTGCTGAACGTTCCGTTAATTGTGAGTTTAACCATCAGCTGTGGTGATAACCTCACTTTGAAACACATGCGCCAATGTTATTAATCTAATTAGAATATATTGCAAAACTAGATTAAATATAAATTGCACTAAAACATAGTGAAAAACATTAAAAGAGTGCAATGATATTTTTATCGTGCATATATGCATTATGAAATGCAGTGCAATAAATGCTGATCTCTTTCTTTTTAAGAGCGACAATATGTTTATATTCATATTACCTTTCATTTTTCATTAGTCATTCAAGTCAGACCAATGTACAAAGTCATCTGTACATTGTCACTCTGCCATTCAGTTTTGAGGCACACTGGGTTGCAGTCTTCAGTGCATGCATGCATGTGTAAATATTTAACATTATATTATGTTCTAATTCTATTACAGGAGTAATGGCAGTCACCCTACCATATTCAGCTGCAGTCAACTACGCTCTATCGGTTCCTTGGTTCTGTCAAGGGCAGGGGGCGAGCAGAAAACTTTCCTGCAAGGAAACCTGGACATCAAAGCAGAGGGAGCCAGTGTTTTCCAGCAACCACTCTGGCACCATCAACAAGTCCGCACAGTCAAGCGTGGGACAGAATATCAACCAAAGAACATCAAACGAAAGAGGACCCATGGCTGGATCAAAAGAATTAGCGCTCCAGGTGGAATCGAAGTAATCCTGCGCCGAATGCTCAAAGGACGAAAATCCCTCACACATTGAGACTCTGACCGGACAGTTGCTTTGATACACCTTTGTAGTGAATCTCAGTTGAATGTCAGCTGTGCAGTAGAGCATTTGGGGTTCTATAAAATAGTTAAATTAAATCAAATTAAATAAATTAATGCACAGTAGCATCATTTTTTTTTTTTTTAATGGATCTCATCCTTCTTCACACTTCCAGTTTAGTATTTCTTTTCATGTTAAAGGATCCGCTGTATGCAGTGTTAATCAGATCAGATCAATTACCGTTTGTTTCATAAATGACATCAGCTCACGTTGAAGTATTCAAGTTAGGACAAGTTTAAAATCACAATAATCATATTGAAATAAAAACTACATTTGTCATGATGTATGGTATCATATTTTATTTAAGCATTTGATGTGCATTTACTTTGTATTACGATGATAGTACAAACGTTTAAAAAAAACAGGGCTCTGAAGTAACTGTGTATATTGTGTCTGATATACTGTTTAAATATATTTTCACAGTAATTCCATTTTATTGCATTAGGGGTTCACATTCATAAGATCAAAATAAGCAAGGATAATACAATATTTTTAGATTGTCATATTTACGGTTTCATACAAAAAAAAAAAAAATGCGTAGAAAAATAGAAAATCTTTTTACAATTTGTATGATTACAGTGCTCATTCAAACGTCCTTTCTTGCTTGCCCATGCCTAAACAGATTTGATCATGCAGGTGTTTTAGCATGCCGCCTTCAGTGAGTAAACAATATGGAGAACTCAGATTAATATATTGTATTAAAATGATCTTTGACATGCAGTTCCAATCACTACATGGTTGCTTTATGATATTTAAGCAAATGTTAAGCATCACAATCAGTGCTATATATTAACTGAGTTGTATAACCATTTCATTCACTGTTTTTTTGAAAGATTATTACCAAAGTCTGAGCTCTCACTCTTTTCAAGCTCAGATGAAAGCTCTTCTGATGAGGGATTTTGGTCATTTGTGTGTTGGGCATTAGTGGCCCTTGAGGCATCTTCTGGTTTCGCTTGCTGTTCAGAACCAGCACCAGAACATGGATTTTCTTTTCCAAAGTTGAAGAGTTTGCCTGGGTTGAAGGACTTGCTGGGAGACTGTGATTTCTCGTGGCTCCCATGTGTAGCTGCTGGCGCAACTGCTGCAGCGCCTTCCTTTTTTATCTCTTGAGACTTGAGGAACTTCAGAAAACCTGGAAGTTTGGCCTCACCACTTGTGGGAGAAGTGGTAGAGGTGAATTTACCCTGGAGTGGGATTATCTGTTTGAGTTTCATTACGTTATTGTTGCCTAAAAGGGAGCTGGGTCTCTTGAGTTTATCTCCTCCAGAGCTGAACTTGGCCCCTGGGCTTTTTTCATGGTGATGGTCCTCACCCCCTCTGAGATCAGACTTGTCTTGCTCACTGTCTTGTCGTGCCAATTCCTCTGCCAGTTTTTGATGTTCCTCTTCTTCTTCAGACTTCCTCCGTTGCTGCTGTTGGTGTTGCTGAGCGAGGCGTTCATGTTTCTGATGCACAAACAACACATTGTAAAAGACAATCACCAAGCACCAGAACATGGATTTTCTTTTCCAAAGTTGAAGAGTTTGCCTGGGTTGAAGGCCAGGAAGCAATATTCACTCACCAAACCGAGAAATTACATTTATTAGCCATAACATGATAATAATTAATGACTTATCAGTATCAGCTAAAAAATGTATATCTATACATTAAAAATATTTGGTTATTGTTTATGCTCATCATGTGCTGTGCTACCTTGAGAGCTTCTCTCCGCTGGTATTCAAGTTTGGCCATCTCATCTGCCACCCAATTTGGAATATCAGGAATTGCAACATGAATTACATATTTGAGCAGAATGGCAAAGTGCTGAAAACCATATAAGAAACAGTTATATTCCATTTACAACACGTATATATATACTGTATATACATACATGCATACAGTTTTATTTTATATCACAGTTTTCAGACAAATATTTAGGTGCTCAACTGTTTTCAGCATTGATAATAAGATATGCTTTCTGAGCACCAAATCAGTATATTAGAATGATTTCTGAAGGATCATGTGACACTGAAGACTGGAGTAATGATGCTGAAAATTCTGATTTGCCATCGCAAAAATAAATTACAATTCAAAATATATTTGAATATTTTTTCAAAAGAAGTAAGTTAGTTATTTTAAATTGTAATAATATTTCACCTTACTGTTTTGACTGTATTTTTTATCAGATAAATGCAGCTTTGGTTAAAAAATTCTTTCAAAATAATTCTAAAAAAAGATTATTATTTTTTTGCAATCAGTTTTTTACTATTCAAATATATTACTTGTCCTTTACCTCTAATACTACAACAAAGACGATGGCCGCCTCAGGGCTCATCCAGGGGAAGAGTCGTTGCAGCTGTCCACACTGACCAATAAGGTAACAGTTCACAATTATAGCAATCAGACCCATTGCCTCCATTGCGGTCTGTTTAAATTTTAATAAACAAAAGTGAGAGAACACAAACAAGTTCAACCAATAAGAAATACAATCTGCTATGAACTATTTATTAAGCTATTAATCTGAATAGATCTCCTGACCTGCCATTGTCCAATGTTTTCAACCCTTTGCCCAAAGGGTCTCTGGAGGCCTGTACAAAGTTTTAAGGCATCACTTCGGATCTCTACAATGTTGTTTATGAGGGCACACATGGCTGCCAGAGGAAATGCAGAAGAGAAAAGCACGACATAGCCAAACTGTATGAACATCTCCTGGTAATCTTGGAGAGTATCCTGCAAGTCAAAAGAAAATAGTCTTGTTTTTGATATAATTTGTAAAAATGCCATGATTGGGTTCAGAAAGTAGCACATACTGTACGTGTCAAAAATAGTATTTATAAACTTGTATTATTAACAATGGCATCAGCTGACTGATGATCAAGATGGACGGGCACAGACCTCATAAATTAGCATGCAACTTTCAATTTCCGGTTGGGTCAAAACAGTAGATTCAGTCTCCTCTGGAGGGTCCATCCAGGACATTTTCTTTTCCATACTGTTGTTGTCCGGAGCAGATTTTGTCTTTCTTCTCTGGGGTCCTAGGGGTTTCCTCACAGAATCATCCATTTCTCTGTCATCATCATCATCATCATCATCACGTATATCAAATACTAGGGATGGATCCATTCCTTCCTCCACAAGGGTAGGACTGCCATCATCCTGTAAGCTGGCCTGTGTTGGCACTTCTACAACCTTGTCTTTGTATTCCACCTTCTCAGTGAAGCTGACCTTCCTTTGCTTCAGACCAGCATCATCATCCCCTTCCTCTGTTTTGGGAACTCTGTAGCTGCCGATTAAACTCCTCCTCTCTCTCTTCTCTGATTGCTCAGGAGGTGTGCCACTTTTTTTCATGTCCAGACTGGCTTGGCAAGTCAGTCGTATTCTTTGCACTATCAAATGGCTATAGTTCAGGAGCATGGTTTGAATTAAGTCCCATAACGTCCTCAGAGCACCTAATTTATGGTGCTCATAGAGATATGGCTGTAACACTTCTTTGATATTTTGTAGAATTTGGCGGAAGATCAATAACGTAGCCAGCATCTGTAAATTAAAGAATTTTTGTATGGGGTGCAGAATGAATTATTTATGACACATTGTTGCTTTAATATCATCTGTCGTCTATGTTACCTCTTTTAACCGCTCCATGTCTTTGAGATAAAATCCAATGTAGAAAAGGCTGAGGTAAGAATTTATGAACTGAAACTTTAAAATGCAAAACACAATATTTAACCATTACAGACACACTTCATACATTTATCAAAATATATGAAATAAAGAGTTAAACTTACTAAAACAGTTTTGAGGATGAGATTATTGTCATAAGTGCTTTGAAGTCTGTAATTTTCTGTTAAAATGGAAAGATTAATAAACAGGCGTCACTAAATAAAAAACAATAATGAACAAACAAGCAGTGAAATAACCAAGAATGCAAGTTTGCTGCTAATTTAATGACCCAATTTATGATTCAGATGCACACATATTGTAAAATGAAAATCCAAAAAAATTTGTAAATGCTATTATGTTGTAAGCTGATATAAGACTTACCCATATCATTGAGCCAGAGAGCTATTTTCTTGTACACTTCATCACATACAGTAACAGTTATAGCCAGTAGAATTTTTGGAATAAATCTACATATGCTTGGCAACTCTTTCGTTTCCATGACAAATTCCTGTAAAAGACATGAAATCCTGAATCCTAAATATCTTGGGACAATTGCATAACTAATATATTTGAAACTTAGTTGCAGAAGATATTTTAAATAACCTGTTGTAGTAAGATTTGTAGCAAAGTTTAGAGTCCTTACTTGAAGTTCCAGGCACATAAACATGGCCAAGCAGACGAAGCAGAGACAGAGGATGCAGATGGGAAAGCTGACCAACCAGCGGAACATTCTCCTCTTCCAGGGTGGGTAGAAAAACTCCTCACAGCCTGTCACTGGACTGCAACGTTTAATTCCCTGATATTCATGTTGCAAAAGGAGTCAAAAATTACAGTTCAGTCCAGGGGTTGATTTAAACACTGGTGGGAAACCAATATATAATGATCAAATTCTAAACTTACAATCCTGAAACACATTCTATCACTGTTTCCACAAAAATATTAAGCAATAGTAAACTGTTTTCAACACTCATAATAAAAAAATATTATTATTATTTAGCACCAAATCAGCATACTTGAATAAAATTCATCTTTGGGCAGAGATGACCATCAATAACTTTCACCTGCTGTTATCATTAATTTTGTGTTAAATATAAGGTCATGTAAAAATGTTGTCAGCATACCCGAAACTGTGGACGGGGTTCCTCTAGTGACTCTGTGGGGGTGTCCAGCGTTCCCCACCTGTATGCCAGTTCTGCTTCCCTTCGCTTCCATCTCTCCAGGAACAGTGTAGCCCACACCACATTGAAAAGGGCGAATACCACACAGCAGATATCCTGACTTGTCTACATATGAAAAAAAAAGTTGGTTATAAAAACCAGGCCTCATTACCAAATGAAAAACTCTTGTATACTTTTTATACTTCCATTATAAAAGTGTAGGACTCTTATATCAAGGAAAATAACCTGCCTGATCAGACTCAGCAAAGATCCAGAGCAGAAAGCCAATCACTGCTGGATACAGCATAGAGTTGGTGTAAAAGCCCAACCATGCAAAGTACATGCCAATCTTCACACCAAAATAATCACACACATCATCTGTCAAGAATAGGACAACCAAACGATCAGCATTTGAATAAGCCATTTTACAATATGCAATTAGAATGAAAGTTTATAGGGAAAATTTATTTTTCCCCAAAACATGGTAAAGTCCGATTGAGACAGATTGTTAGATTGGGACTGGGGTAAAATACAAAACGTCTGAACTGCAATACAGTCAAATATGCCTAGACTAACATCATATCTTCACAATGAAGATTGGCTCCTTTTTAGAGCTCTAATTACACATAACAAGACATGTAGTGACTGGTAGTTCATACTGCAGCACTTCATATTTGCTTAGAGCAAATCAGTCAGCACTGTAGAAAGTAGGTAGATACACATGAGTTTGTTTGCTAAAGGAAGAGCCGTGGCCTGGAGGAATCTCATTACACAAACACTGAAAAGCACTAGCCATCTCAGAACAACTAAAAGTTAGTCGCCTCTTGTGCATGTTGGTGAAAATATAGGAGTTCTCACCTAGAGGTTGCCTCTCACAGACTGCCTGAACCCAGGACGTCATCAACTGGTTCAGGATTCTCTGCTCATGAAGGGGAAACATTTGAAGAATCACGCCCCTGGTTATAAGCTCTGGTACTGCCAAGGACACACAAAATTGTGTTCAGATTTGTGAAAAAAACATGAATTCTTAAACTAAAAACAAAACATTTTAGAAGTAAAGAATTGCTAAAATATCTACTTATTGGTTGACCCGCCAGGAAGTGAATATTATGAAGGGCATCGCCCTGTTTGGCACGCAGATTATCCAACCAATATTTGATAATACTCTGACGCTCCTAAAAAAAATAACAGAGAAAAACAATCTCATGAGTGTGTTGGTAAAACCTTTATGACATCAGACATTCATGATTTCACATGAGGAAATTGCGTAAGGTAGGAAATGACAGATTAAAACAGACCTGTGATGTGAAGAAACACAGCTCACTCTCAATGTTTTCATAGATGTCATCCTCCTCACACGAAAACCTGCGAGTGCCGCCTCCATAGCGTGGCTTCACTTCCTTTTGCATCCCCATCTGTTCAGCTCCACGCAACAAGCTTCAGACAAAAATCAAAGATGATTCTGCTGCTGTATTTATTTAGGACCGAGAGACCATCCGTCAAACGTTTCAGACTTTTCATATGGAAAAATACAATACAATAACTGCGGTGAGATACTTCTAGAGTCAAGTAGGTTGTCTACAGTGTCTTACTTCTCAAAGGTTGAGGCAATGAAGAATGCATAGGTGTGCGTGTATTTATGCTGTCGGATCTGGATTCTGATTTGTGGAATTCCCAACCGGATTTGGTTCAGTAGCCATAACAGCGTATGGTCATCTGTGGTGTCTGTGGAAAAGATAACAAGCTGAATATGTTTATCAGTAGATCTAATAAAAATAATTACGTTAAAATTCACATTTTATTATCACTCTTTATTTTTTTCTATAATGTAAAATAGATGTTATACAAAATGCACATTTACATTCATATTATAAGGTAGCAAATATTACATACTATTTAAGATGTAAAGCTGAGAAAACACAAAAAACTGCATTAGTGCAAAACTGAAATATAAACTCAGTACCTGGGAATGTCATAAGAATATCACAGTTTTCAGTGGGTGCCATTGCGATGGAAGATGTATGCCCCATGAGGTACTGCCTGGCATGAAAGAGACGACCTCTGAGCAATTTCTCTGTTTGCAAGAGGAAAGAAATTATTGTTGTGGTGTGTGTATATATATATATATATATATATATAGGTCAAAACACATGACTGGTTTTGGCTTGTTCATTTGGTTAGCCTAGTTCAATGTTACCAACAAGCCAAATCCAGTATTGTGTTTTGACCCAAAAAGATGAACCCATCTTTTTTTTAATAATAGTTATATATTTAGTAGACAAAATATGACACCTGAAACGTCTGCACTCTGCACATGTGGTCACAAACCACTTCAGCTTTACATTTGAGCTATCAACCTATTGAGGTCAAACCACACTGACAATTCTACAGAGTCGTTGTCTACCAAACTTTACACTTATAAGTCACTTTACACTTATAAATCCTTAAAGCTTTAAAGCTCAGCATTATGCCCAGAAATATGGTTAAATGAGGGGTTGCTGGCAGTATGCTTTTGTATGGAAACTGTTCCTTTCAATCGAATAAGAGGATTATTGCTAATGTGCCAAATTAAATCAAGTTGTTCGTTTATTTACCAGAGCCAATATGTTAAATGCAGCTTTCCTCATGTGGAAGCCCTTGTTCTAAGCTTAAGCAGTTATTTGGAGGAAACAGAGTCCCTGTGTGAAAGATGTCATCAATTTTGTTACCACTGTGTCACAAACTGTGCTCTTTTTTTAACAACAGTTACATGAAGTGTGAAGAAAATGACAGCTGAAGTTTTAACATTATTCACTTTGGCAGCCTATAAGGGCTAAAATTACATTTCATGCCTGAATTTGTTGAAGAATAAATAAATAAATAAATAAATAACACACTATGGTGCCATTCTGTGATATTACCGAATTGCAAGAGCTAGATAAGGAGGACAGAAAAGAACTAGACAAAACGATGTAGCTCGATGTAGCATTTAACAGTGTGACATTACAAATATGCATTTCACTTACTATAGCTCTAGTAGCTTTTAAAGCACAATTATAGATTCAAGTGACTGCATTCAAACATAATGATGTTGTCAAGCATAACATGCAGGAATCAATGGACATATCATGAGAATGGTTTTGCCTCAAATACATAGGGTCAAATGTTAAGATGACATAATGGTAACAACTTGAATGAGCACAGTTACAAATAATTTCATAAATATGTAGGAAATATTTAAGTGTATTAGGTGTTTATGTGCCAACCACATACAGGTGAAGCGTCTATACCATTTAACACACTTACGAACAATATCAACAGTAGATAACGAACAGGCAAATGATGTCTACTGGGCAAATATCAGACCTTCAGATATCAACCTTTAGTTTTGTATCCTGCCCCAATAGCTATCAATCTTGTCATACACAAGAAAGAAAACACAGCGATGCTGAAACAAGAATATTTTAGATTTGAACTAACCTAGGACAGCTGGATAACAACATGCAAGCGTCTGGTATGTGTAGTGTCACTCACCTAATACCGCCGAGGACATCGCGTGAGATCTTCGCTTTGCTCTGCTTTATGAATACGTCAGCTGTGCTGATGCCGTCGTCGGCGCTGGTGCTGAAACTGCTCGGCCGGAACCAGCGAGGCTTCCCCAGCGGCGAGAGCCTTTTTTCTGATGCAAACAGGTGCAGAAAGTCCATTGACCGCTACATAAATCGCCAATCACATGTTGGCATTGATCATCCATGGCGCTGTCAACACTCAGCGGATTTCCTCATCATTTGACACGAGCTGTTTCGGCTATTATTTGGCCGCGTAGCTCTATTTCGCTGTGTTTGTTTTCCAGTAACTTGTCAGTAAGTTGCATGCGCCATCTGTCTCCTCTTGACTGGAAAATTACGCAACGTGAGGTGCATAATTCATAGATGTTCTGAAACGAACCAATCACATTGACTGCGCAAAGCGTAACTCGGCGTACAAAGAGGTGGAAATTCAGTACAGGTACATGACAAAAGACTTCTCATGAATTCATAGCGATCTAGACTGAACATATACTGAACATACAGGCCGAGTCTTGCTGAGGGTTTTATGATTGAGCTATATTTCAGACAATGTTGATCACTTGTAATGTTGTATGTCCCATATGAACTTGTTTAATGACTAACAATAAAAAGCTGACATGTGTTATTATAGGAATTTCTTCCCAACACATCAATACAAATCCAGTAAATCCTATAAAGTATTTTATACTTTTTATTTTACTTTTTTTTTCACGAGGATGCCTTGTTTATCATGTGTTACCGAATTCACTAGCACTAGAAAATATTCACATTTTAATTAAAAAAAAAATAATATTCTTTAACTACATTTTATTAGATTTTAGTGCATATAACATTTACGTTGTGTTACCATCCCAGTTACCATCATAACTCCCCTTTATTAAAGTGTATTGCATAATTTAAAAAAAGAAAAAGATATTTAAAGCTGCAGCCTGCAGTCTGTGACTTTTTTGGGTTAAAAATTATCCAAAATAAATTTTTGAGTGCTCAAGTACATAACCAGCCAGTGTTCAAAACTATCTGCTTGCCTTAGCTCGATTCAAAACGGTAAACTTCTAATAATATTTTTAATTCCAGTGGTACTGGTGGATTTCCGCAGGAAATTCGAGCATGTCTTTGCGTCATTACGTCACATCTGTACACCTAAAGAGTCTCGGCTAGTAGGCTATCATAGATATATACAGTACACAGATGTGTATCTATGGTAGGCTATATTGCCTTTGAGGATGTTGGAGGTGGAGAACAGTGGCGGTCTTAGTAGGGGGGCCCCCCAACCAACCTAAAAAAGAAAAAGAAAAAGCCACTTATCATCATTGACGTTTCAAAAGCATGGTAAATTTTCTTAATATTCTTAAGAAATACGTTGAAACGTTGAAGTAGTAGTTAAAATGTCCAGTTCGGTTATCTGTCCCTACACATACACCCCCTACTTTCACAATGAAATGGACTAGTCCGTAATGTTGCGCGGCGCGAAAGATAAACACGAAGTGACAGGAGGACTGGGAAGTAACTTACACAAACAGAGAAGAAGCAAGATGAGTCTAAATGTGAAAATGAAACGAAGTTACCCAAGCGGCTCAAATAAAAGAAAAAAGCGAAAAAACGCCGATAAGTATTTGGCAACGCTGCCAAAGATTACAAACTTTTTTACGGCTAAGTTACTGTTGGGGATACAGACAGGAACAACAACGTCCACAAAGTGTTGAACATGCCGCTACAGCAGCAGCTGTGAAGTGGCGCTAGGTGAGGAAAACGTTAACACACTCACGTGGATATACACTCACATATAGGTGGATTTGCTTAGGGGGGGGGGGGGCATACCTTCACCTTGGGCCCCCAATTTGCTAAATCCGCGACTGGTGGAGAATTATAGCCTTTTCTCACAGCACTTGATATAATTAAACTTATCAATTTGATAGCGGATCCAGAAAGGTTCAAATGACAATGACTAGATTCACCCGTTGTAAAATGCAAAAGACTTCGGACTTCGGAGTGGCTACAGAAAAAAAGAGACTGCATCCGGACCCATGCGAAAATAAGGATAAATATCGGATGGGGCATTAAATGTAGTCACACAGTGCTGATGTTATTAACATTAACAACTTGAGAACAAAGTATAATTTGCATGGTTTGATGTGATAAGTCATCGTTAGATTTAATCAGCGTGATTTACTGCAATGTTTTTTTTCTCTTTTTTTTTTCTTAGTTGGTCAGAACAAAAGTGGATGTTACTTACTTGTTCAGACGACATTTTCCGGTGAAAATTCTTATGTTGGTCATACTTCCAAAAAGTAGAATCTGTGATTGCGAATGACAGTATCCACACCGGCGCGGTGACTGACAGCCGCACATTCTCCTCAAAACATTGGATTCATCCGCGCTGTGCCGTGCCGAGGCACAACCCACATAAAGTTGATAGTTCCGCGAATAACTGCAATTGCAGATTTCGAACAGAGATGGCGACAAAGAGGAAAACTATGGACTGCAGCTTTTAAAACAACATCAAGGACAAAATGTCACTTTATCTCATATTTTGCTATTTTTGTTAGTAAGGGCCGATCTTAAATCGTCAACCTTATTACCATGATTTTGGTCACTAAACATCTTATTATTAAAATCGTGATATTTGTATATATATATTTGTATAGATTTTATAATTGGTTTACGGATGGCTGTTCAGCTTGACAAGTATGTAGGCCTATAATTATAATAATCACATGGTATGTTTGATGCTTTACTGTTTCCCCTAATATGGAAACATAATTCAGGTTGATTGGGGCACTTTTTGCCGTTGTCCAAATCAACCTAAATTCACCCCAATATATATTTATATGTTCTGTCACGACGACTGACCAAATTTAAGGCTGCACTGATATCTTAGACAAACACACAAATATTATTTTTTACTTTTTCTATTTACATTTTGTATGTGTCTGTAATTTTAATGTCTATTATATCAGAATGAAGCATATGGAGTAAGTTCTGCAGATCCAAATAAAAGAAAATATCAGATGAAAATGATTAAAATGTATTTTAAAGGGAATTTATTTTCTCACAGCTGCAAAGCATATACATTTCATAAACCAGACTGTTGCATTTTACCTGACATTGTCAGTGAAAAGTTCCATGTAGTGGTGTAAATTAATATTTTTAGTACATCTTAAACAACAAAATGTTTTAAATAGCACTTGCTGTTTTCATCATTTTGAAAAATTGCATAATCTAGACCCTCAAGAGACCATGTGTAGAGGTCAACAACAGAAGTGTTTTGGCCTTAGATGTCTTTACCAGAATGGTGGGCACAGAAGGGCCAAGCAAATAGGAAATGCAATTAGTGCTTTGGGGGAACAAAGAATCTGCGCTTTTAGAGACAAAAGGTGATGAGTTCTATGACCTAGGTAGGAAGGATATAATAATAATAAGCACTAATGCGTTTCCTGGTGGAGGGTGGAGACGGGATATTTACCTCGAGATGCGGAGCGGGAACGCCATGATTATTTTCAAAATCGTGATATTTGTATATATTTTATAATTGGTTTACGGATGGGTGTTCAGCTTGATAAGTATGTAGGCCTATAATTATAATAATCACATGGTATGTTTGATGCTTTACTGTTTCCCCTAATATGGAAACATAATTCAGGTTGATTGGAACACTCTTTGCCATTGAGTTTCCTGCGAAAAAGTGTCCAAATCAACCTAAATTCACACCAATATATATTTATATGTTCTGTCATGACGACTGACCAAATTTAAGGCTGATATCTTAGACAAACACACAAATATTCTTTTTTTACTTTTTCTACTGTTTTAGTGCTACTGTTTCAATGGGGCATGCTGGAAATAAAAAGGCTAAGTAACATCCGAGTTCAGAGACACTGGCACTTAACATTCCACACCCGCAAACAATAATCGCATTGTCTACAATAGATGTCTCTGTGTCTTTACAAAGATCTTTCAAAGAAGTTGACAAGACGTCAGAGCCACCAAAAACCTGTCTACTCTCTTTGAGAACAGGAGATCTTACTGTCTTAAGTGGAAAATCACTAATGTCAAACAAAGGATATCCTCTAACCTGGATAGCAGGCTCCTTCTGTGACGCCTCTATATATTAATTGGCGCCCTGTTTCTTTGCTTTTGTCTGATCCACCTTTTTGGCGTTTCAACAAGCATCCTGTCACTTGGTGACAGGATGCTTGTTGACATGGGACATTATTTTAATTGTTTTACATTATGTTCACATGGTGCAGGTTGCCAGTACCTACATTTCTTTCTTTATTCACAATACACACTGGCAGCATATTTAATATTAATCATATTTAAGGTTAATTATTTCACAGCATATTTATCGTCAGTCGATAAATATCGATCACTTTACTGAGTTTAGCTTTCCTGCACGTTGGTTGAGTGATGACTCCGTATGGCACTTAAAAGGATTTGCTTTGGTTGGAGAGCGGCTCTGTTTTAAATAGTGCTTCCCATTGACGCAAAACAATGACAATAGCCTGATGGTTAGCCAGAGCTATTTTAAGCTTAATGTGAAGTGGACCTATTGAAAATTTCATTGATAGTTCTTCTTGTACGCATGTTCATTTTACTGCATTGGTGTCATACACCTGTGGCCTGGAGTCATTGTATTTTTCTGTAAACACATTTGTGTAGTTTGTTTACAGCTTGTTTGGTGGCTGAAAGAATGCAAAACATTTTAGGCATTTACTTATATCAGGTTCTGTAATTATTAGTAAGGCATATACACTTATTAGTATATTGCAATTTAATATAATTAACTGCAATATTATATTAATATTACATCCAAGCCACATTTACCTTTTTATAAGCAGATAAGTCTTTACTAGTGCGACATGATTTCTGTTTGAATTATTTGAGCAATTATTTAACGGACTAAAATAAAAATAAAAAATAATAAAATGAATAAAACATGTTGACATGAATTTTTTTTGTACATTTACTTTTTTATTCCACCAAGACAACAACAACAAAAATATTACTATGAAAGACAACTATAGTGATAGACTAATTTTTTATATACAAGATATATATTTATATACGATATATACAAGCATAAATGCACAAAATACATGATCAACTTCACCCCACAAAAAAAAAAAATGTATATTAATATTCATAATTAGTATTCACATTACAAACTTGCAGGGTCAGTACATTTAGGTTTTCTATTTTCAAACAGTTAAATCAATCTATATATCAACACTCCTGGCTTATCCTGATTTTACCAGGACTTTGTTCATTCCCTCAATTTGGGATTGAATAACGAAGCAGCTCCTTCAGATGGAGATTTATTTGGGCTGTAAATTGAACACAAAAGGTTATGCATTGTGAAAATAAGCCGAAAACACTATGAGTAAATAAAAGAGAATCTATTAGTTTAAAGCGTGCAGAATCATACCACTTCTGCTTGGTTTTTACCTTGGCTTATTGTTTGACCGTCACTCCCACCCGCTGTTGTTCTTGCTCCTCCAAGAGTCGCTCCATATCCAGGTGCATTAGACCCGACTGAGTCAAAACCTGCACCTCCTACAGCTGGTTTTCCCATCCCTACTCCAATTGATCCTGGACTGTTGAATGCTGTTGACCCTGGACTTACTCCACCCAAACTGCTTGTCCCTGTCTGAGCTAGACCTGTTCTACTTAGACCTGACCCACCTAATCCTGTGCTGCCCAGTCCACTTGAAAGGGTCCCTGTCCCGCCTGGAGCTAATGATCCTGTCGCACCTGTTCCTATGCTGCCCAATCTTGTATTTGATCCTGCACCGTTAAAATTGGGAAATACTGGCCCGGCGGAGCCTGTCCCTGGCCATGGCACGTTTGGTTTGCTCAGTCCTGTTGAACTCAGACCAGTTCCACCCGCATTTGGCATGTTTGGTGAAGCCCAGGAATTTTGCATGAATGGGTTTGATCGGATTAGTGGCTGAAAAGGAGAGAATTTAAAGAATAAAAACAAATATTATAAATATAAACACAATCATTTACAACTGCAAACATAATTGTTTATAGCATTACAATAAAATACAATAATTTATTTAAAAAGAGAGTAAAACTTAGTTTATTTAAAAGTTGAAAGACCATAACCTCACCTTACAGTTGACAAGTGAGGTATTGAGAGTCTCAATGGTGTGTGAGAGCGTTTTTATTGATTTTTCTCTCACAGAAATAAGATCATCTTTCATCTTGTTCTCTCCTTTTAGTTTTTTGTTCTCCAGCAGAAGTTTTTCACTGACTTGGTCAGTCTTGAGCTGGAATTGCTCAAGATTCTTGCGATTCTCGCCAATCATGGCACTGCGATTCCGATTGCACCACTCAGCGTCCTCTTTCAGGCGTTTGTTCTCTGTCTCAAATTTGGCATTTTCTCCATTAATTTTTGTGAACTGGTTCCCCACTATGTCCAGATATGACTGGAGCTTGTTCTCAACTTCTCTTGAAAGACTGCTACAGTTTTCCCTAATGTCTTGAAGCTGATTTTTTTGTTTATCGCACGTTAGCTGGAAAGAAATGTGTTTTGAGAAGAGGTCATCGATCCTTTTGAGGAATTCTTTGGTGATGTTGGGGATTCCTCGTAAAGAATCGACAAAATCCTCTTTGCACTTCTTTTGATACAAGTTGAGTTCTTTCTCAAGGAAAGCCTTGTCTCGTCTCAGTTCAATTGCATCTAAGTGATACCTATCCTTGTCTCTGTTGGAGTGGTCTAACTCGGTTCTCATAATGGCCATCGTCTGAGTAAAGTTCGCTTTGATCAGCTTGAGCATTTCCTCTGACTGCTGGAGCATACTTTGCAAACGTCTGTTGTTGTCTGGAAAAGCAAATTTGATCTATATGTTTATTGAACCCAAGATTTCTACATTTACTGACCGAAAACTCATTTTCATATTTAGTTTTATGGGGTAACAGGCAATGTGTTAAATTAACAAAATTCAGAATTTTTGTACTGATCTACCTAAAAGTAAAAGTAAAGTAAATATTCAGTGTAAAAAAAAATCTGAACAACAATCTCACCATTTGGATCTGGACAGAACATAGGAGGGCATGCGCGAGGTGCAGCCGTTTTTCTTTCCATCTCACATCGAAACTGTAAAAACAAAGCAAAAAAAATTTCTTATGTATTTTGATGCTCTGAATATCTGTCTGCTCTAAAACTCATGTAAGTATAAAAGTTTACCATTAACATTCTGCTAACGTTTTCCAGAATGTTCATATAACCAAGGAAAAACATTCTTAAAACAAAGTTGACAGAAATTACGGAAATTACTGTTTCATAGCCTATTGGAAACGTTAAGAAAACATTATTAGAACACCACCCATCATGCAATTATTAAATGCACCTTTTTTTAGCATCTACCTTCTCACTAGGGCATTCTCTTTTGTATGAAACCTATCTGCAACCAATCAATTTGTTGAATACATTTTAACTTTGTCCCAAATCTCACCATCATTCTGTTGATGTTCTGTATTGTCGTAGATGAGGTGTTTGCCAGTCTGCGTAATTCAGACAGAGCTTTGTCGTTGCTCAGCTTCGCAGTGAGAGTGACGTTCAGAACTTTGGTGAGGTTCTTTTCCTTCCCACGGAGAATGAAGTTTTCCATCGTGAGTTTGCTGACACTTTGGTCCAACTCTTGCAGTCTTTTTTCCTCCACCGTATGCTCGGGTTGTCCGTACACCAGAAAGAGCACCAGACTCGCAATGATCAAAGACTGGATGAGTGAGGAGAAAAAGAAGACAATCTTCATGTAGTAACCACAGCTCTTGCCTTTCGACTTGTGCATCTTCTTGGCAGCCAAGCCAAAGTTGGCCTGAGAATAACCACCGTTGTACATCACTGCTTAAATGTGACCTTATCAATGAAGCCCCAGGTTCATTCACTATGCGAAAGTGTTCTCCTAAAACATCAAAGGCAAAATAAGAAGTGAAATATATTAACGCTGCCAGCTTATATTATTTCCCTGCACCTCCCATTGCATGACGCGTCCCTGGTCCACCCTATGGTCATGATTCCGGAGGTTAGAACAACATCACGCACTGCTGAAGGGCTGGCCCGAACCTACACTCTACATTGTTCTAATATGTATGTCCTGCCAAAGCAGATCCTTTTGTTTGACAGCATGCTGGCACTTGAGAAAGCACATGGTTGACGGTTTGACTACGTGCTGTTTTGAACAGTCATTCTGGATTTAGATCTAGGTTAATGTTTACGACGTTATGCGATTATTTTTATTCCAGAAATAATTATCATGTAAAAGATGCTCTAAAGAATTCTGATTGACTCATATTCTGATACACCACATTCCTACATGCTGTCTAAGATTCTTCCTGACGTATGAGGATGTGGTTTGTATATTGTGCCTTACTAAAACATTACCTTTGACCAAAGCATTTCAGTCAATGGCCAGTTTTAGTTTTAAACATAATGTAATTTGGAGTTACTCACCATAACTTTGTGCTTTTATATATTATTCTAGTTGTTGAGCCATGTTTCTAAACATTGTAGTTATTTTTTCTGATGTCTTATATCTAAAGAGCCAGATAATAAGAATAATATGAAAGCATGTGGCTTTCCTGCCAGGAATTGTTGATGTGCCACCCCGGTTCCAAGAGGAAGGAGTAATTCATAGCTGTGTCTCAGAGTGACAAACGCAGAAGGCACTGTCACTTCTTAGGTAAACTACTGAACAAATGAAGGAAATCAGCAATAAACACAGATGCATACACATCTGCTGACATTATCAAGAATTAATCGTCCTGTTTATCTGTTTCTAAAATACGCCTGACGTTAAAATTATCATCATCTAACAAGATTCCCTCACGCTGTTGTTTCAAATGTTTCCAAAATCCCATAAGCTTGCCAAAGAACACATTACCTCATTAACCTTAAAACATCTGTGCTTGTATTATGTTACTAACAAGACTTTACATAACAACAAAAAAGAAAATAGAAATACATTTAAACACAATTTAAAAGTGTGATTCAGGTTGTTTGATCTTTTTTTACACAGTAATTTAGGGATGCACCCTTAACGCAATATTTGAATGGCATCAGGAATTATTGGTGATTCATGGTTTAATGGTTAGCTATACCTAAACTGCCATTGAGATTGCCATTATAGTTCTCTCCAGGTATTGTAGACTTCATTTGAATAATCAAAAAACAGAGTTATGTTTTTAGCCACAGTGTCAGCATTTAAACTTTTCAGATAAATCAGAGAAATAATGACTTAGTCTGCTAGTAAACTTGAAAACAAGTATTTTAACACAATAGATTTACATCAACTTTAAGACCTTTGAATGTAGCATCTGAATCTCACCACTAGAGGGGGATGTTTCCATATATCACTGAACAACACTGCTACAGCATTTTGTCATTTAACAGACTAAACTAAAATTAGATTAAAAATGTCATTAAAAATAATTAAATTGTAATTAAATAAATATTTAATTGCAAAATAAAATAAAATACTAAAATAAATTATTCCCTAAAATAAAATAAAACTTTTTTTTTTAAATATAAAATAAATATATTATTTTATTGCAAAAGAAAATAAACATTTTATTAAACTGCCTTGATGTTCCAACACGCTTTCAGGGATCAGTAAAGTCAGTAAGTAACAGCTGCAACTCTACCCCACATCCTAATAGAGATCAATCACATTCCTGAACCTTGGGGTCAAAGGTCAAATAAACACCCAGTTTGTGCAATGCACATAACACAAGAAAGCACTCTCGGAGCTGTGCTCCCCTTTTCTTTTGTGCACTCTCTCTCACACACATGCTTGCTGACATAAAAACAATATTTCTGGGGGGGAAACCATTTTACATGCTGCAAATAAATAAATAAATAAGAAGTAATAAGGACCAAATCCTAAAAAAAGAGTTGATATACATGAATGATGCCAAATCAGCTTGCTGCTGGTTTCGGTGAGCAAGCAGGGTTTAGTTTCTGTTAGCTAAGAATATGATTTCCCAAAAAGAGTTGAGAAGGAAGCAGAGGTTGAGTGAGGGCAGCAAATGAAATGTTTTTCTCTTGAGTGTGACCCCTGAATAATTATACGAACTGGTGGCCAAGATCTAAATCTCAAAACAAAAGACAGCTGTCTCCTGGATCAACAACAAGATGTATAGCCTGGATGGCTTTCTCATTGTTCGAAAGTAATAAAAAATGTAACGTAAAGAAATTGTACTTTCCTTTTTATACAGGAAACAGAGCTGAAACTAAATCTTTGGCTGAACCTGTGACCTTGTAAAGCTCACCAGCATTTTTTGATAATTGCATAAGACATTATTATTATACAAAATGATGCCTTTCCTAACCTCTGACCTCTTGCTGCAGAAATTATGATTGAATTCAAGCCTTACCTTACCTATAGGCTCCCGGGTTACCTAGTAACTGCTATTAACATATTTGTACTTTTTAAATCACTTTGAGTGTAAAGAATCTCAAGGCGTTTAAAAATGTGTTCCATAAAATTAGTGTATTTTTTTTTTACATTCGGTTTTTATTTTTAATTACTACTATCCAGTAGTGACTCCTTGTCAATTTCACTAGTACTTCAGGACATACTAGTACTCAGTGAAAAGTATAGTAACACATATTTTGAATTCCATTTGGGATCTGTAGTTCCTTCTCTTCCAACTAGCATGTATATCAAATTCTTACCAGCATTCCCATTGTTCCTGTCAATTTATATTTATATTACCATCTATATTCATTAGGTAGGCCTAATGATTTCTAATCTTACTTAACATATTTACTACATGTTAGTAGCAATCATTAGACATTACACTGTAAAAAGTGGTGACCGGAAATTGTTACTTTAAAGAGCTATTTCTTCCTGATCCATAATATTTCATTTTATTGATATAAGTTAATGTAGGCTTAGGTAGATTCAGCAATATTAAATAATATTTTTGACTTGAATAAATAACCAATGAACTTAGATGTTACCATTTTGTTCCCAGTGTAGTTGTATTCCACTTGTAACATTGCAATATTTGCAATATTTTTATAGAGAGAGTATTAGTACAGTAATCTAATTACACTGTTGAAAATATAATTAGCTAGTAGTTTACTTTTTTAACTCAACACTGTTACTAATAACTATTGAGAATTTAGGATAGATACTATTGTCTTATACAGAGACACTTTCTAATATATAAAGCTGGAATAGATACTAGTAGGCCTACATACTGGAATAGATACCTACTAGTATCATCTAATTTTTTCTTACTTGTAAAAAAAAAAAAAAATCACAATTGCCAGTAACAAAAATCATACTAGTTTAAATACTTCCTACAAACATAAATGTTTTGTCCGATTTAAAATCATTAACGCTATTATTAACCGACTACATTCTCTCACGGTATTTACAGGTTTGGCGTCCTGTATGCATATTTGCAGTTCTTTGAAGCACGCCCGAGGTCACTGATCTCTCAGGAGCAAAACACCACATTCTTTTTTGTGTGCCCAGCAGTGCTGCTCTTTGACTTCTTTGCCCATATAAGGCAGGAGATACCATGGCAACCGTGGGCTTGAATAGCTGTGTCAAATCCCTCCGAACCCCTCCCGCCCCTCACACACACACACACACACTCCCTCACAGGCACGCGGCGCGCGCACTCTACTGGACACTGGCTCGCGCTCTCTCTTGTCCTTCTCAAGCCCGCGCGACTTTTGCACTCCCAAAAGCAGGTAGGTTAATTGAAATATTCCCGGGGTTTCGCCGCCGTTAACGACACGCTAGCTTAACATTCGAAGCGTCAAAGGTGAGCGGAAATAAAAACAGTGTTCGCCGAAGTCAGGAGTGAGGTATGTCGCTAAGCTATGGCTCCACCCCTCCCCCTGCTTGATGATCGCTGGAGGTTAGGCCGCATGCCTATTACTAGCTCTCATAAAAAATAAAAACAAGAAACAGGTCATTTAGCTCCGGATCACGGCGAAACCATTAACACAGGCTTACGTTAGGGTTTCACCCGTTTCGTTTTTGATTTAACGTTACTCGTTCAGCGCCACGGTTACTGTTAGAGGGACTCCAAAAGTCTGTCCTCATTTCACAACAAACAAGCGCAGAGACCACTTCCTTGAACATTCAGTATCGTGCTGCTATTTACCGAGATGTTTTTATTAGTATGTGATTTTTTTGTATACTTAAGAGGTTTATCTTTTGTAATATCAGTATTCTGCTCTTCATTACTTGGTCTGGCAAGGAATATCAAAAGGTTAGACATTTTTGTAAAATTCATTGCTAATCTACTCTGGCTACAAGTGAAATTATCAAAAAAATAATGTGTGTGGGGGTATATATATATATATATGTATGTGTGTGTGTGTGTGTGTGTGTGTGTGTAATCTGTATTATCTATACATTTAGTAAAGGGCACATTATATAGAGCAAAACTAGTTAACTGTCAGGGTGAAATATTCAGGGCAAGAAAAGTCATGGAAATAGGTGACACAAATGTTTTTTGTTAATTTGCCATTACTTATTAAGTGCTTTCTAGGCTAGTAATTACTTTTTTGAAGTGGAATTTAGATTTTAAAATTTCAGTAATAACAATAGAAAGACAGAGAAATTCAGTGGTCTGAAAGCGTGGAAACTCTGAACTGCTTGATCACAAGTGAAGAACAATTCCATGGTTTTGAGTAACTTCTTTTTTTTCTTCACAGGTCTTTGATTGAATTGGAAACTAGCTTCCAAATGACACGTTTTCCGAGGTGTAACTAAAGAAGCGGGAGCAAAAGGTGAATATGGTCAGTCAAGGAGGCAAAACAACATGCACAGCCTGCTGCATGAAGAACAAAGTTGACTGACTCAGACGATGATTGTCTGAGCCTAAATGTGTCAGACGAAGCTGTGGACAATTAGCAGATCTAACGGCCTTCATAGCTTCTCATTTTAGAACACACAGCTGTCAAAAAAAGGGGTCATCTGAAACTGTCTGTGCCAACAGCACGTTTGGGAGTATTTTTCCTCCTTGGTTGTGCTGAGAACTAAGCTATGGCCATGGTGAGAGGGGGGTGGGGAGATCCCAATGGGGAGACTAATGGACTTGGTGGTGACAAGGGTTACCTGAGGGGAGATGAGGATGACGGGTCACCACAAGGAGGCGGCAGCGACATGGAGGCCGGGGACGATGATAAAAGTTGTGTGGTGGACTGTGTGGTCTGTGGTGACAAGTCCAGTGGGAAACACTACGGTGTGTTTACCTGCGAGGGTTGCAAGAGCTTCTTCAAACGGAGCGTCCGGCGAAACCTCAACTACACCTGCAGGTAATGGAGGGAACTTCAGCGCTGTTTATGTACACGCTGTTTTCAGCATGTTAACTTCCGTCTCAACATTGAGCTTTTCTGGTTCTTTTCAGATCGAACCGAGACTGTCAGATTGACCAACATCACCGCAACCAGTGTCAGTACTGCCGTTTAAAAAAGTGTTTCCGAGTTGGAATGCGCAAAGAAGGTAACTGTCTATCCCGCTCGTCATGAAACCAGTCGGGAATGGCTTTCCGTCATTGTTTAATGCACACAGATTTAGTCAACTGATCCACTGATGTGTCAACATGTTATAGAATGTATAGTAAACAAAGGGGCTGATTCTGTCATAGACTGCATTTTTGAGCTCACAGTCTGTTTTTTGAAAGAAATCTCTTATGCTCACTGCTTAATTTATTCGACCAAAAAAATTATATTGTGAATATTACAATTTTAAAAAGCTGTTTTCTATTGAAATGTATTTTAAAATGTAATTTACTCCTAATTTACTTTTTGCATCATTACTCCAGTCTTCAGTGTCACATGATCTTTCAGAAATCATTCTAATATGCTGATTTGGTCCTCAAGTAAATACTATTATCTGTTAAAAAGTTGTGTTTCTTAATATTAGACATTATACATGTCTGCTGTCACTTTGATAAAAAATGAATGCATCTTTTGTGAATAAAAGAATTCATTTCTTTTAAAAAAAATCGTACTGACCCAAAACTTTTGAACAGTATTTCCTGGAGCACAGGTGCTTTAACTCTACTGAGTCTAGCGTAAATTATATACACAAATTGTGAGTTTGCAGTCTGAACTACTGAATATGACTGGGTGCCACAAATTTATGCAAAGACAATAATCAGTCTTTTTACTGCATTGTTTTTACGGACTACATGCAAAAACAAGCATGCCGCACAATTAGTGTAGTCCAGTTTACAAACATGACACTTAGGAACAGGTTCTTTTAATTAGACTCACAAGTTACTGGTTTGAATCAGTCTTACTAAAGTAATGGGTTGGTTAAGCAAAATGCTGCAGGAAACACTGTTTATATTTAATAGTTAAAGGGAAGAGAGAGCTGTACTTTATTTTAAGCCGACCCTGATGGTGTTTGTTTACCACATTTGCCAATGCGCGTGATGAAACTTGCATTGATGACCTATATATTTTAGGTTTTGCTTTTAAACTAGCTATATTGAACATTTTCATTGCTCATTTATAAAGTCTCTGGGGGTTTGACTTTAACAGTGTTTCCAGTTTCCTTTTTCATTTTTTGAGTGCTTGTGTAATCAGGAATTAGATGTTTCTAATCCCTTCAGACTCTGCCAGATGTTGCATGATAGCAAAAGAAAGGGGTTGTTAGAAGTTGGAAAAGGCGTCTATCAAGCATTTCAACTCCATCACGACTCTCCCCTTCTCTTCCCTCTCCCCCTTTAGCAGTTCAGCGTGGACGCATCCCACCTTCGCATTCGAGCCTCAGTCCATCCACGACTCCAGTGGGCGGTAATGCCGGGAGCGGGGTGAGCGAGTTCTACAACGGGCAGCCGGTGTCCGAGCTCATCTCCCAGCTCTTGCGGGCAGAGCCCTACCCCAACAGCCGCTACAGCCATCAGTACAGCCAGCAGATGCAGGGGGGCGGAGGATCGACCATGGGCATCGACAGCATCTGTGAGCTAGCTGCGAGACTCCTGTTTAGCACCATCGAATGGGCCCGAAACATTCCTTATTTCCCTGAGCTGCCTGTATCTGATCAGGTGGCCCTTCTGCGGCTCAGCTGGAGTGAACTGTTTATCCTTAACGCAGCCCAATCTGCCCTGCCCCTGCACATGGCCCCGCTGCTCGCCGCCGCGGGCTTTCACTCCTCTCCCATGTCTGCCGAGAGGGTGGTGTCCTTCATGGACCAGGTGCGCATCTTCCAGGACCAAGTGGAGAAGCTGACCCGCCTGCAAGTGGATACAGCAGAGTACAGCTGTCTAAAGGCCATAGCGCTCTTCTCACCAGGTGCGTCAGACACATTACTCTGATTAAACTGCATTTAACCGAACACAATTGGATCAAAGAAGGTGTAATACATCTATGTTACATCCAAAATGGTAGAGAATAATAATGAATAGAATAATGAATAATGAGAATAATAATGGCAGTCAAGTTTCTTGCTACTTAAAACTACTGGCACCCCTCTACTGGATAAGAGAAAATCTCTGCTTTCCTTAATGTTTCTTAGATGCATTTTGAAGCATCTTTATACCCAACATATTGTTAGGAATAAGGCAAATTTAATAAATAAATAAATTCATTATTTAGAACTTATATTCTTAATATAACTTAATATTCTTTTTTTTCCCTGTACTATCATGTTTTTATTTTGAGTTTTTAATTTATATGCTTCAAACATTTGGAGAATGTATGTGCCCTTGGAAAATAACCTATGCAGGGCTGCAATAGTTTATTTATATATATATATATATATATATATATATATATATAAATATATTATATATATATATAAATATATTATATATATATATATATTATTTGATCATATATTTAAATACATTTACAGAATTTCACACATATATTTAAAATGTTTTTTTCCTCAGATCAAAGTTTATTTTACAAAGAAAATTTGCTGGAATACAAAATAATTACTGGAGATTATACAGTTGTAATATAATTCCAAGACGGCCATAAATTCATAAAAACCTCTGTCTGTTTATTTGTAAAGCATTCTTCCAATTTCTCCAAAACTTGCTAGCCAGCTAGATAATTTTTCCTTGGTGTTCCTTTAAGTTTCGGCAGACTGTGCAACCAAATGTTTGTTACTAAAGCATAATAACAAATGTAAGAAATGACTGGTCATCACCTGGCCACAAAGTCTGGTCACCCTTCCACTATCCAACATTTGCATATGATTGGTCATGAAACAGCAGTTTCCCGCATCTTATTCTCACCCTATTAACTAAGAATAATCAATCAATGTTTGTAATTATGTAGTAATTACAGACTTAATTATTCATTACAGTCCATCTTACAGATATCTAATCTAATAAAAAAATTCCACATACACCTGTACTAATCTTTATTGTTGAGCCCTGCATCATACTTTACAAGTTGAGTTACACAAAATCTAGTTTGAAACCTGTAAGTAATATCTGCTGTTGCTCATGTTTATCTTTAGATGCGTGTGGGCTGACAGACCCAGCTCATGTGGAAAGCCTGCAGGAAAAAGCTCAGGTGGCCCTGACCGAGTACGAGCGCATGCAGTACCCCGGACAGCCCCAGCGCTTTGGACGGCTCCTTCTGCGACTGCCCGCTCTGAGGGCGGTGCCCGCCAGCCTCATTTCTCAGCTCTTCTTCATGCGCCTTGTGGGGAAAACGCCCATTGAGACGCTCATCCGTGACATGCAGCTGTCTGGCAGCTCCATCAGTTGGCCGTATGCTCCAGGACAATAATCATGATCAGATGTGACCACAGAACCAGTCTGGAAGTCTCGGTCTGAATTATTTTTTTTAAAACTACACATTCACATCTGATATTGACTGTATTACCTAATGCAACAGGGTCAACAGTAATAGGGTGAATTCAGTAGTACATTGCAGATGGCGTGATTTATGTTCTGTGAACTGTTTTATGATGCCCAGAAGCGTTCTTTAAAATTACTTGAGAAATACTGGTTATCTGCCAGCCAAAGGTAAGATGTTAGGTACAGTTTAATCACCAGTTATTAGTTATTGCGTGAAAATTGGTTAAGACCACTGATCTATATAATGCTCGTTCTTATATGCACTCTATCCACTGATCTAAATAATTCGTTGTTACGACGACTTATTGTTCCCTTGTTTAAATAAATCGGGGACACGTTGAACTAATTCCCTCCCTCATTTTGATTTAACGAATTACAACGTGGCCACAATATATTAAAATGAGGGAACAAATTAGTAAAACGTGCTGAGATATTAATTCGTAGCCACGAAACAATATTCACCTGAATATTCACCAATTCACAAAAATATAGGTCTTTAGCATTCACTATTTAATTAATAGTATCAAACTGTTTTTCTTACCTGTGAAGATGGCTCTTCAGTGAAGGCCAACTAGTGTTCTTGTACAGCTTTTTATTCCTTTTGCAAAGAAATTGCCGTTTTAGTTAACGTTTTGGGGTTTTAACTAGCTATATCACTGATCTTAAGCTACACCTGCTGTTAGCCTAGAGACAGACACTCTCCAAGCTCCTCTCCCCAGTATCAAAGCAATTTTTAATAAGCAGGAAAAGTTTCCGACTTTAAACAAATACCCATTTAAATGCTTAGGGTGTTTGCGTTGTAAGAATGTACAGGGATACTTTAGATTTAAAAACGGTGTCTCATTAGGCAATGTTTTCTCAGTCAAATCCTCACTAGGGAATACCAATATGGCGGCGCGGTGGCTTCACTGTTTATGACGTCATGAGCTATCCAGTCATTCTATATAGATCAGTGGTTAAAACCCAAAACAACAAGCTCTGTCAGTTGGGTGTGAACATAAGTCACTTTGGACTGTCCCTGGAGACACCAGGAAATCAAGTCCCACTCATTCTCTGTTCTGCCCTGTCCTTGTGAACCAGAAAGCCTGAAGGAGGAGGAAGTAGACATGATGACATCCAAAAACCCAAACCGAAACAGTCAGAATTGGGACTTGAGCATTTGTTTTGCCAGTGATAACTACTTGGCATGTATTGTTTATCTCTTTTACCCTATCAATGCTAATGCATTTCTTTGAGGAGAGACTGAAATTTGCAAAAGCTAGTGCAAAGATTGGATTATGTTTTGTGAAATTTCCATTTGACAGAATACTTGCGGACTGTATTTTTACGTTGCGTTAAGATACAAACTTTTATCTTCAAGAATTATTCCTATTTCTATAACGCACATTTGAGATAAATGACAGATGAAGTAGTCATGGCTTATTTTTTCTCCCCCAGATAGAAACCAGTTAACATTCTTCATGGAAGTGGTGTTCATCTACATGCATAAGACGCCATGTCTTCTTATACATGGTTTCTATTCTGCTTTTATTATTTCATATACTAACCAGTTTATGCTAAACTGGTAATAGTCACATTATGTATTGTCGACCAAAAGAAATACCTCTACAGCCTGTTGAGACTCAAACGGACTTTGTCATTCACAGCTGTGTCAGTTTATTTCAAATATATCTACACACTTGAGCTGCTCACTTTACACTAAAGAGGAGTGATTGGATCTATCTGTCTGTTATGTGTGTTACGAAGGCTGTTTTTGGCAAGAAACTGGCACTTCCTGTTTTGTCTTTTGTGCTCTGGTGTGGCGTTTCACCGATGACAGCATGTTGTTTTGGCTCTAGTTGTGAGATGTAAGTTTTCTAGCCTTATCATACATCTGAATGACTAATATTACCTCATATTTAGGCCTTGAAACATATCAGGCGGTCTAATATACATAAACGCATCAAAACGGCAACATGTACAGTTTTCATTTTAATATCTTTGTCTTTTTAAATACTTGTGTATGACAGCTTGATTAAACAAAAGTATCATACATGGAGTTGTGTGCTTATGAGACTTTTTTGCCTGTTACCTATCAAATTACAAAGGACATGTTTCCTATTGGAGTTTTTACATTCAAATTGCAACGATCATTGAATTCTACAGGAACATTGAAAATATTTACAATACCTTTTGCAACTTTACAGACAACTTGCCCGGCTTATAAAAGCCTATACCGACAGCGATGTATACATTGGACGTGCATACATGTGTACAGTCTCAAACAAAGAAATCCTGAGGATCAGAGACATTAGTCTTCTCTCTCCTTGTAAAGCCTCTGTCATAATTTTTCACTAGTTGCTTGATATGACACAGTTCCTGCCTTAGCTTCTTACACCGGAGCTTCTTAGCCTGGTATTCTGGAGACTATGAGAAAAGATATGGGCATTAGGGATCTACAGACAAACACAGTGACTAAAGGCCTGTTCACACCAAAGACGATAACTATAACAATAAAGATATAGTTCTAAAAATCTTTCACTAGTGTGGACGCTAGTATAGTTATTGTTCTTGGTGTGAACAGGCCTTAAATTTATTAGTGCCTAATAATGATGTGTAAAAACTGATCTGTATTGAGAAATATTTTTCTTTACCCGCTTCAGATCCTTTAGTCGATTATATTCATCAGCTACAGCCTGTTATACAAAGACAAAAGATATGGGTTGTATTGAGTTTATATCATACTTCATACACCAAAAAGGACTTAACACAGCAATGCCATAGAATAACCATTTTTGGTTTAATTTATTTTTTCTTTATTAATGTTTTGTGTTGCCTACCTGGAACTTGGTGGACTCCTCATGGAGGGTGTCTAGCTCTCGGCTCAGTTTATTCATTTGATCACTGATATCATCCATTTCTGCACAAAGGTTCTTGTAAACGGCGAGGGTGAAATCAAACTGTTTCTTGTACTGTCTGCGCTGTTCGTCTGTTGAAATTTCTGAATAAGAGCTGTGGCATAAAAAAAGAAAATCAACAAGTAACAAGCGATCTTGCAAAGCATTCTGCTCTTAAAGTAATCAGGCTTTTAGAGCAGCACAACATGAAGGATAATTAAGAAGTATTCCTGATGGAAACTCACTCCTCCATCTCAGATGTGTATAATTCAGTGGCTGAATCTCCACCAGTGGTGTAGCCTGTCTCACAGAGAACATCCTCAACCTCGTACGTTTCCGGTTTCTCTTGCACTGAGCTGCTTTGCACCTCAACCTCCTCTACAGGGCTGGAGCTCATCCACCGATTCTGGTACAACGGCTCCGGGGAGCAGCTGTTCACGTTCTCAGAATACCTTTAAAACAAAATGCAACGAGAATAAAACTAGTGTGCATTTGTAAGAATTTCTACTCCTGATATAAAGGAAAGGAGGCCGCACTCACGCGTTGCCTTTGTACGCAGCCTCGCTGTAGACGCTCACTGTTCCCTCAGTGTAGGAGGTGAAGCTGTTGTCTGCTTTCAGGTGAGGTGAAGCCTTCTCTGATAAAACCACAGTGGGGGTGTATTGAGTGTTTCGCTGGAACATACAATGTATAAGTGTTAATGGAGCCAGAGAATTAAATCAATTTGACTCTCAGACTAAAACTACAAAATGACCCAAGCAACAGGCGCCCACTGATGGGAAACGAGACCAGACCGGAGGACGATCAGAGATAACATTGCAGATGTCTCTGAACAATACTGTATCTTAAGAGGCCACTTGAGAAGTTGTACATCACACAATACACCAAGACACTGTAAATCCGTCACAACACAATTATCCCACCCTCGTGCACATGCTTCCTCTAATGAAGCGTGATTGTTATAGCTTTCAGGAAACACTTGATGAGTGCTGTACATGGCACTGCCTGTGGCTGACAAACAACATCTGAGGTCATTTCTGGGAAAGTCACTGCATATTCCAAGAATTTGGAATAACCAAGTTTGGAAGCTCACCTCACAGTGAACCAAATAAAATAAACTTGATCTGTAAGTGTCTTTTAGTGAAAAATGTGTTATGTATACTATATGTATTTATTTCTCATAATTACACCAGATAGCAAGTTTAGGCCTACATTTAGATGAAAATATCACTTAATGGTCATGCTGTATCCATAAAATCTATAAAAATCCGTTAAATCTCTGCCTATATCAACCATAACTATACTATTACTATAACTGGCAACGCAAGTTATCAGTGACTGTCGAGAGGTCACAATTTGCTTACCGACCTTTATTCAGTATTCATTATGACGATAGTATAAAAGCTATTCCCTTCTTCAGAATCATTGTAAATCAGTGAATGATTAACAAAAACAATGCAGGTCATGTGATTGATTTCATTGTATGGCACTGGTGGTGACTGGTGTCACAGGTTTAGGCTACACTATATTCAAATAATGTGGTCCACAAATTCAATTCGTTAAACCTTCTCAAAATATATTACCATAGTCAAAATAAATGAATACATTTATAAATTAATGAATTAAATTAAAATATAAAATATTTTAAACTTTTAAATTTTAAGAAGAATTCTGAAAAAAACATGGTTTCCACAAAAAATATTCAGCAGCAAATCAGCATATTAGAATGATTTCTGAAGGATCATGTGACACTGAATGAGTAATGATGCTGAAAATTCAGCTTTGCCATCAGAGAAATAAACTACATTTAAAATACATTACAATAAAAAAGTCATTTTAAATCAATATTTTTAATCAAATAAATGCAGCCTTGGTGAGCATAAGCCTTGGTGACAGGTGTTTTTTCTTCTTTTTTTTCGTGACAATTTCTCATATCACAGATATTTAGCTGCCTATAGTAACATAAGGCATAAGACAATTAAATAACCAAGTTTATGTTCAACTTTAAATTGTGAACAGATGATCCATGCAAATACAGTCCTACACAGAATGTTTCGCAAAAAAACAAATTTCATAATACATTACCGCAGACTACATCTTGTGAAATTTACTCACCCAGTCTTGTGAATTCTGGCTCCTGTCTGTTCTGAGGATAGGTGGTTCCTCCCAGTAGATATTAGGTTTGCCATGATGCCATATTTTGCTTCGAGTCTTATAGGCAAAATAGGCTGCAACAGCCAGAGCAATCATGACAAACAGCCCACAAACCAGAGCCACAGCCTAAAATTCAGCAGAAACACTTGTTTATAAAAAGATTCATGTAGCATTCATGTGACACTAGACTGCAAAAAAAATATTTTCTTTCAGAGTAAAAATCTCAACATTCTTAAATCAAAGATACATTTATTTGACAAGTATTAACGGGATAGTTCCCCAAAAATGAAAATTCTGTCATTAATTACTAACACTCATGTCACTGCTGGGTGCAAAAAAGAACATAATTTACCACTTTTTTTACAAAATATTAATCTCTATTTAAGATTAATATAGTAAACAAAGTGGTAAATTATGCTTTTTGTTTGTTTGTTTTTTTGCGCCAACAAAGCACTGGCGTCGCTTCATAAAATGAAGGTTAAACCACTGGAGTCACATGGATTACTTTTATGTCTGTACTACCTTTCTGGGGCTTGAATGTGGTAGTTGCGTAGCTGTCAATGGAGGGACAAAAAGTTCTCAGATTTCATTAAAAAGATCATCATTTGTGTTCCGAAGATGAACAAATGTGGGTGAGTAATTACTGACAGAATATTCATTTTTGGGTGAACTATCCCTTTAAGCCTTGTTTTCTGAAATGAATTATGAAACTTAAGTGAGTTTATACTTAAAACAAGAAAAAATATCTGGAAATGGGGTAAGACAAACATAATTGAAAGCAAATAAGTTTTTTTTTTCTCACCCCATTGGTAGATATATGTTATTGTTTTAAGCACAAAGTCACTTCTTCTTCTTTCAGAAAACAAGACTTCAAGTAATTGTATGTTAACTTTGTTTAGAAAATATATATTTTTTCCATTGTACAGTGAGAATTGTGTCTTGTCAAACTGACCTCCTCAGGATCCATGAAGCAGTAGTGATAGAGATATCGATTAAAGGATGGATATGCACCCGGGAAGCCTGTGCCGACTCCAGCGCTGATGCTGGGATTCCCTAATGAGGTCTGACACATCATCAGGATCGGGTTGTACAAGATGCTTTGTGAACTCTGGGCCATGGGATTCACCCCAATGACGAATATGATGTCTATAATACACTGAAGAATCGCCAGAACCACGTCCACCACAAAAACCGTCAGGTAAAACGTTTTTCCGCGCACACACCATAACTTTGAGAAACTAACCACTAAGATGGCCAAAGATACTACAAAATTAAGGGCTGCCATTGAGATCATGGCTGACTTTGCTGAGTAGGGTGTCATGTAAGAGCTTTGATAGCCATAGGTTCCTCCATAATACCCAGATCCCATGCCATAGCCCCCAGATCCAGCAACATAGGCCCCGATACTGCCCTCGTAGCCATGCATGTCCCAAACTAGAGTGGAAGCAACACAGGCAAAAATAACAAAACAGAGCAGAGCAGTCAGTCCCTCCATAGTTTTCACGATGCCAGGTGGTGAGAACCATCTGTAGAAGTGCTGAGGGTTTCCCTCAGTTTGAGGAGCATCAGGCACTGAAGAGAACAAGCCATACTCGCTCCTTTGAGAGTAGAAACTTCTGGATGTGTACATATTTGATGGGGCAATGTAGTGCGGACTGTACTGAGGTGGGCTGTCATACTGCTGTGTTTCATACATGATTCATGAGAGAATCTGAAAAGAGAAAATGAGATCAAATTTAGATCATAAGATCATCTGGGTACAGTGCTAGCTATGTAGCTTTCTGAAGCCAAAAAAGAGCTGCTGTCATTTATTGTTTTACATTTTAATCTCCTAAAACTATATGGACTAATAGCACTCTTATAGTGGTATAAGAAGAGCAATTATTTTTATTGTTAACTAAAAATATTAAAATACTTGAATTGAAATAAAGCTAAAATCAAATAAAAAATAAAAATGAAAAAGTTCAACTTAAACTTAAAATTAGAAATGTTGCCTTGGCAACAAACTGAAATAAGTTTAAGTGAAGTATACAAATTATTAAAACTAAAATTGAAATAAAATATAGAAATAAGCACAAAGCAAATATTAAAATATAGTAAAAGAACACTGAGACCACATTTCCACTTGACACAAATCTGATGCCCTCAGTTAACACCCACATATTCTCAATTATACATCTGATAATCATTTAATCCCAGTTTATAAAAGTAATCAGACATCACTTCTGATTGGTCAATACTGTGCTCCAATAAAACCCGCACTTGAGAAAGTGATATTGCTTTTATATAACAGTTCAGTAAGTTGATATTGATCAACATACATTGTAGACACAATATTGCTAGTTACTTTGTCTATTTTGCGAAACGATTTCACAATGGGACAAAGCATTAGCCTGTCTGTCTCCAGAGCTATTCACAGCCTTACAGAATCGGTAAGTGTTTTTTAAAGAATTGGTTTAATGAATGATTCAGTGACTAACTCATAAAACCATTCACTTGTTATGTTTCTGAATGAATCATTGTGATTGAAGGAATCATTTGAATGAACGATTCAATGACTCACTCACAAAGACAGTCACTTGTTCAATGTAACCTGCAGAAAGAGTCAATGAAAAATCTCTATCACTAATATACAGACCGACAATCTAGAACACGCAAACAAATACAAAACAAAACATCTAAAATGATATAAATGTGATACAAACAGCTAAAAGTATACATTTTATCACTACTCGTAAAGCTACAGGAACATTTAAGATGGAACACACCTCTTCATTGCACTAACAACGTTCTCACTCTGGTAGAGTCCATCTTAAAACAACACTCCCTTCATCAGGCTACTGCAATTCAGGCGAGATGCTCTGAATAATTCAGAGAAACATGAACAGATGCAGTCATTGGGGGTTTCCATGCTGTAAGTTTTCTTCTTCACGTTTCTGTTGCATCCCCCAAGAGCTATTTACAGTCATTATATGTGAATAAAAGAGGTGAGGAGTTGTACCACTAACCGGAATATCATACCCTCTTAGTTAATTATGCTTTGGATAGAGGCTGAGCTGCACACCTGTGGTAACTTGAAAAGAGTGAATAAATAATTCAAGAGCTGAAACTCAACCTAGCCAGCTTCATAGAGCCTCACAGGTGCATGTTGAATGGGCAGCTATTCTAGAATAAAATAAAAAATAAAAAAACAAGCAGGAGAAAGCTTTTTTTTTTTCAACATTGAATATAACTGTACAACTTTCCTCCTGAAAATAAACAGCTATTATTTTAGATTGTTCCGATCATATAGCCGTCACAACATCTCATCGGTGACATCGGAAGATTCACAAAGTACTAGATGTCAGTGTTTTTGTACTGACTACAATCCATTCTAAAAAAAGTCTATCATTTTGCAGTAAATAAATGTTGCATAAAACATTATGTAACTTACCGTAACACAACAGCCACTGATCTTTTCCTTGTTTTCCTTAGTCCAGCTTTTCAAAGCTTGACAGTTTTTTGTCAAGTATTGTTTAGTGTTTGAGTTTATCCGTTTGATGTGAATACCTGTGACAGCTGCTGCTCATGGTGATTTGTGTGGAAGACCTGGGCCTGAAACTCTAAACCCGTTGTTACTGACACAATCAGTCTTATTGGCTCCTCAGTAGGTCGAAAGTTAAGGTGGATAGAGAAGCTGAGTTAATGATTGTTAATCTTCTAAAGTGTTTTAAAGCAACAGTCCAAGTCTGATTTCAGGCCATTTTGTTTTCTATAAAATAGGATTACAATTTTAAGAGCCATAAAAACAGTTGCAGTAAAAAAAAACAAAAAAAAAAAAAACATGATCTGTGAAAGTAACGTTTGTAGATTAGTTTAAGCCAAATGGCCTAATTTCTTTTTGTGTAATTTGTAAACATAATAATACAATAGAGGAATCTTAATTATACAGAATAAATCATATTTTAGTAATTTAGTATTTTAGTAAAATCTTTTAGTAATTGCTGTCCTTTGCAGTGGAATTTTGATCAAAATCACGAATCCTCATCTTGATGTGGCTTAGTTTTGCTTTTAGATATTCACACCGTTCCTTCTTCTCCAGAAAGTAGGGATCCTTGGGGAAGTTAAAATGAACAGCATTAAATAATTAGGCTACATCTCTTGTTTCTCACTTAGTTTTTGAAGCATTTTAAAGTCAAGAGTTGACTTACGTTCTTTTTTTGCTCATATGTTTTCAGTAAGCCATTGATTCTCATTCTCTCCTAAGTAAAACATCCACAAACAATTGAAACAACTGTAATACAGAGACAATCCAAACGACTCTAATATGACGTCTCACCTCAGGGTGTCTCTTGTTATTGATGAGTCGGCTCATCATGGTGTCTAATTCCTGAAACTTCATTAATGTGGCTGTGATCTCTCTGTGCAGTTCCTTGTACTCCTGGTATTGGTCATTAAAGACTGCTTTGTATTGCTCTCTGTCTTCTATTGAATGAATTTCAGGATATTTTCTGTTTAAAAAGAAATGTAAAAATACAATAAAAAAATCATAGAATCCAATGCAAGGATTGAGATAAGGGGTTTTGCCTACACATGGTGCATTTCAAAGTAAATACCCAGAAACGGCAGCATGAATCAAACAACACCACATTACACATTATCCATAAAGCTGTTAAAAGCCCTTTCTAAGGTTGTCTACATATATAACAATTGGTTTTAAACCATTTATAACACCTGTTAAGTTTGTTTGTCCTAAATATATCATTTATTTTTATAAGACCAGAAATACACAATGAAGAATACTAACATTATAAAATCAGCGATGACTCTGGGTTTAGGAATGTGTCCAATTGGAATAGCTCCAGTTAAAATCTTTCGCTCTTCAGCTCTCTCTGAGACATAAGCCAGTCTGCTCTCATTCGCAAAGCTTTGATCCATTTCATCTTTGAATGAAATTTTCTTGGATCTGGTCGAGGAGCTGCCCATATTGGATGTGGATTTCAGAGTCTGCTGCTGTAACTGAAAGATAACAGCCATTGCAATTAGTTCAACTTGATAAGAATAGTGAGAATTTTGTGGAAACCGGAAATTTCATTTGTTAGTTAAAAGTGAAGCAAAAACCCTGTGATCACTATTATAGCGTTTTTATGAGGTTAAAGGGTTAGTTCACCCAAAAATGAAAATTCTGTCATTACTCACCCTCATGTTGTTCCAACCCCGTAAGACCTTCGTTCATCTTCGGAACACAAATTAAGATATTTTTTATTAAATCTGAGAGCTGGATCACTCCTCCATAGGCTTCTAAGACATTATAACTTGCTGGCCCAGAAAATGTATTAAAGACATCATTAATATAGTCCAAGTGACTTAAGTCAATCTTAAGTTTATAAAGCGACGAGAATACTTTTTGTGCGCAAAACCCCCCAAAAATAACGACTTTATTCCACTATTCATTTCCTTCTCTCTGGGCCTCGAGATGCACGTCACACGCATCACACACATGACCAGCGTCGGCCAATAGTGAGCCTACGTGTGATGTGCAACACAGATGCGCTGCGCAGCGCAGTTATACTACGTGAAAAAACTCGAGGCCCAGAGAGAAGGAAATGAAAAGTGGAATAAAGTCGTTATTTTTGGGGGGTTTTGCGCACAAAAAGATTGAGCCACTGTAGTCACTTGGACTATTTTAACGATGTAAAATGATGCATTTTCTGGGCCAGCAAGTTATAATGTCTTAGAAGCCTATGGAGGAGTGATCCAGCTCTCAGATTTAATCAAAAATATCTTAATTTGTGTTCCGAAGATGAACAAAGGTCTTACGGGGTTGGAAGAACATGAGGGTGAGTAATTACTGACAGAATTTTCATTTTTGGGTGAATTAACCCTTTAAGAACCATTCAAATGTCTCTTATGCTCCCCAGGCGTTTATTTATTTTTTAAAATAGTAAAAACATTTCCAATTATTATCAATGGTAAAACAAATTGTGCTGCTTAATATTTTAGTGGGAACTGCAATACATTTTTTTAGGGATTCTCTGATAAAAAAAATAACGTTCAAAAGAAATCTTTTGTAACTTTATAAATGTATTTTGGTAATTTAGTTTATTTATTTTTTCTTACAGACTCCATACTTTTGGGCAGTGATTTAAAATGTGCATATACCTGGCTGTTCAGCTGGCTGGTCATGGCCTTCCTCTGACGGCGGGCGGCTTCATGCTTCCACATTTTAAGGCATGCCAGGAAGCTTATGAAGTACATGAGCAGGTTAATAAATATAAACGAAGTCCCAGCCATCTGACCCCCCTCAACACGACACAGATTAGACAGGACTGGGTTGACGCCAACCGTCATGAAGCAAAGCCCACCACGATTCAAATCATTCACGTAGACGATACCCGCTGTCATGTACAACAACGAAAGGACTAGGTTCATAACAGCCTCGGTGAGAGGCCACCATTTGGAATCCAGAAGGATCGTTCGGTAATACATTGTTAATCCCAAAACCATCAGGATAACGGTGAGCATCCATGAGAGTCCAACAATGACCAACACAAAGGTTGTCATTGGTCCAGTGTAACGGTATCCTTTCACATCAGTGAATCCATAATTTGGCCTGTAATAGTTGGACCACTCACTGTCTCTCTGAATATAGGCACATACACAGGCAAAAACCATCCCGCCGAATACAAGTTGAAGGCCAGCGAGCAGCCTTAAGAGGCCAGGCCAAGACTTCAGGTAGGAGTATTTTAACTGGTATACTTCTAACTTCTCAGCGTAGTACTCTGCCGGATGGATACTGGTCAGTTCGGAATCAAGGGTGTCATATGTGTACCCCACTGAACCTGGGGGGAAGTTTGGCTTGAGGTCACCAGAAAGCGCATCCCAATGTTTTCTGTCCAGCGATGGAGAAACAGGCGGACTACATCTTGTGCCGTTAGGTAGTATTTTAAATTCCCCTGAAGATGTTGAAAGTGATTCAGAATCTGCCCTCTTCCATTTCTTCAACATACCAGTCCATGGTTTCAGAAAGATGCTTTTTTTAGTCTTCTCAGCTTCCATGTTTTCCTTCTGCTTGGCTGAACCACCCTTATCATGAGAAGAGAAGCTTGAGTCCTCATTGTCATCATCATGAATTTTTGTAGGATCCTCCTCCGCATGTGCTCTGTTGAAATCTTCACTTTGAGAGGACGAGACGTCATCTGAATATAATCTACTGAGGTCCGTCATTTTGTTGTAGCTGGTGAGGAAATCAGGGTCTAGTACACAGTCATCTTAGAGAACTCTATCAAACTAAGAACAAGACCTTTTTATTGTAATCTCACTTCACAAGTTATCATTCACAAAAATATTCAAAATTGTATGAATTATGAATAATAACAAAACATAACTTATGCCTATGTTGTGTTTGAGAAGCTGGTGTAAGCATTTTAGTAATCCAGTCCAACAGCTTCACCAACTAGACTTTGCTGATGGTCTTTTCAGCAGGTCCGGTTAAAAGTAGTATTTGCAATCAAAGTGCATCGAGTACAGTCATAAACATACTCGTATAGCCTATACACAACAGTTTCTGATTATCAACTGTAAGCTGAACTTTGCTCTCTTAAGCATTTGTTCTGTAAAACATCAGAAACATCAGACAAACAACAACAAGAATGCTCACCTTGTTGTCAGTACAGACTGATTTGCTGTTAGTGAGTGTGGCTGTGTTAAAATGGCTTCAGAAAGTAAAAAGTGAGTCAGAAGCACTGTGGCAGGAAGCCGGAGAGGAGATTAAACATTAAACCTGCAGAGGCCAAGTCTGGTGACAGACACAGGCTGGCATTCAACTACCTGCTGCTGCCAATGAATGTTTCCCCACAGAAACTGGACTTGATAACATTCCTGAAACCCTCGAAGGAAATTATCCAAAACGACTGATATTATTTCACCGGAATCATGTAACTACTTTAAAATGTATTAATTGTGTCGTGTTTAGCCATCGCGTCTTTTTCTGTTACTCAGCACCTAATCACTAGAGGGCAGTAGATGAGTATTGACCAGCATAGTTCCTCATGAATCAATGTACGGCAAGCTACATTTAATGGATATGTGTTGTTACTTGTGTTGTCTGTAAAAAGAATTTCACTCCTCCCATATGAAGAAATGCATAAGCTGTCTCAATGATAGTCAGCAGGAAAAAGAGGAAATATGTTGCACAGTTATACAGATTTTTCATGTGAACACAGAAGCAGTCAGTCTATTTACTGTTGATGTTGCTTTGCATTTGGTAACTGACTACATTCATTTTTAAGGGCTGTACAAACACTCTTATCACTGTGGAGAAGGAATGCTTTATCAGTAATTTGTCCTTTAGCAAAATAGATCAAAATAGATCATGAGGCCTGTGAATTATATTTCAATACTCCTGTAGGCTATGATTTCACGTTTCTTATTTTAACCTCAAAAACTTTAGATGAAGGCCTAATAATTGAGAAATACTCATTAGATTAATAAACAAACATCATGACATCTTGCATGTTTGAATTGGTAAAATATTGGTAATTCCAAATGAATATGGAAGAAAATGGCAAGTCGTTGAACAATTTAAATAGTTCAAAAGTTCATTCAAAAATTTAAATACTCCATTTGGGCTCCTCAGATTGCAAGACTGGTGAAATCCTGTGGAGAACCTAAAACTTTAGGGTCCCTTAAATGTCCTATTATGTGCTTAATGAGCTCCAGTACATATTGTCTCTCATATTTATTTATTTTAGGTTACTGGAGGAGTCTTTCAACTTCTTGTAGAAACTTATGGACACCTGCCCTTTTTAAAAGGGGGCCTAGAGGTTCTCCAGAGGGTTTTGCAAGTGTGGCGATCTGAGGAGCCACAAATTACCAGAACACTTTAAATGGTATTCAGCTATAATTACATAAATCTGTAATAAATTTCAATGGTCATCAATCATTCTGTGTTCTGTTAACGATATGTGTCTGAATTCACCTTGGAAAATGGCCTAAGGGCCGTTTTTGTCCCAAGACAGTTGCCTGTGGTTTATCTTCATTCCTCTTCAATTAAATGTTTATGAGGTCCGCTCCACTGTTAATGGGCATATGTCTTGCTCTCACATGCTGTCATTACCAACTTGATGTGGCCCATTTTCTTCTCTCTTTTGGGATTGCCTCGAATGTCCCTGTGCACCATTCTCACACTTCAGAATCTAGGTCTGCCTCCTTCAGCACATCAAACACATCAAGAATATATATTTATTTTTATGAGGGATGATGCATTGCATATTGACTTAATTGCTAAGACAAGACGTTCACACGTTATTTAAAAATAATTGTGCTGGAAGTATGGTACTTTAATATCACTTATCCACAGAAGGCGGCTCTGGTAGGCTCCTTCATGTTTTCATCTTCATTTGAACATGTTCATCCAATATCACAGTGCCACAGTGTATTTCTCAAGAATTTGATGTTTATTATCTGAAACATGGGCAGATTTTGTCCACACTGTAGCTTCTTGGGCTATATGTAAACAAAATAAGAGGATCTCAACATACGAGACCAAGATAACCCATGCCTTTATGTACAGTCAACCTGGGAGGATACAAAATGCAAGTCTTCTCTCCGTATTTAATCATTCACAGGTATTTCACAAAGAAAGGCAATTAGGAAGAAAAAAAAACAAGAAAGAAAATGAAATCATGTAATCCAATAAAATACGTTCTAGTGATTTGGTGTCCCATCTACTCGTGTATGCAGTTTGACATCAGAAGGCATCTGAGTCTTACTTCATAATTGGCACATTACAACATTTAGACTGTGTTGACAGTGAAAGAGAGAGAAAGGCATGAACAAGGGTCATGGTCATGTTGTTAAAAAACCATGCAATCATCAAATTATTTTTGATTTTAATCAGGATCTAAATTGCACTTGATTTTGGTCATCAACAGCAGCTTAAATATTAAAGCAGTCTGTTCCTCTATTTTTGTCTACATTATGAATTGAATGTTATGACTGGCTTTCTCAGTTCTTCTTTAATCTTTGTTTTATCAAAATGTGCTAGAAGTGTCAAGTATATTTCAACAATGAAAGCTGTGAGAATTCTCCATCCTTTTTTCCCCCCATCATCCAAGGTTTCAGTTTAAATGTAGTCATTTTTGTTTGGCAAAATTGCTAATTTTAGGCATCGTTTGTACACAAGAACAGAGGACTAGAAATACACAAGACCTAAACGCAGTATTGACAAGACTGAAACAAGCTGGATAGGAGTTGTGATGAAATAGTAAATTATGTAAATCTTTTTCTCATTTAATAATTTTTTAACAAATGTTTTACAAGCAAATCAGAAAAAAATCAAACATGCATTATTTGAAGTATTTTGGCAAGAATTTGGCTTCAATCTCACAAGAAATGTGCACAAAGTCTGTGTCTTTAAGTGTGTAAATACATTTCCATGTGATCATAGGCTGTATAAAAACATATACGTTTTTTAACTAAGGGTATTTAGACTTTGGTTAGGAATAGAATGTCTTGCAGAATAAAAGTCTAATGATTTATAAATATTAAATCAAGCACAAATAATTAATACCCCATTTTTGCCTGATCTTATATAGGTTTCTCCAAACAATTAGAATTAAATAGCTAAAATAATAAAAAATAAAGCTTTTCTAAAGCAAGTTGCAATGAGATGGTTTGCAGTCATTTACCATTGGTTCTAATCGGTGACAATTACATCGTCAAGCACATAACATTGTCAGTTGCTTTAAGGTTATGCGATTATTTAAAACCATAGATGTCAGTAAAATACATGTGAACAGGAGAGACAGATTTTTAATCTAAGCTGCCTTAACGGTATATTTTGAAAAGTGCAAATGTGAGCCACAATAATGTCTTCCATAAGCATCTCTTTCTGCTCTATCAGATGTATTCTCTCAGAGAAGATCCTCTCATGATTATAGAAAGATTCATTTTGTGTTAATCCTATTTTTTTACTGATTCATCAATCACTTGGTCGAGAAATTCATTTAGGTAGAACAAGGAATGCATTTAACAAACATAACCACATTACTGCACCGCTATATTCGCAACTCTAAAAATACTATCCAACGTTAAAAAGGAATCTCTGTGTAAAAAATAAATGAAATAAAACGAAAAGAACACACACACACACACACACACACAAACACACGTTTGAAAAACCATCCATAATCCATTCGTCACATTTGCACTGAAACATGCAAGGTTTAAATCTCAGTCCTGTCATACATTTGTGCCTACCACAGCATTTAGCACTCAGTGCTGTCATTTCAAAATCAAAAATGCAGCCTTTCGGTAATGTGAAGACTTCTGGAAGCTCAGATTTCATTAAAATGAAGAAAGTGTTACCAGCTTGAATAGAAACAATTACTTTTTGTATTCCTTCCTTCCTATATTTCTTTCATTTGTATCCTTCCTTCCTTCAATTCCTCTTTTCCCCCACTCTTCCTTTCTGTCTTTCCTTGCTTTTCTAACTGATGGAAGTATTGAAAGGCTTTGGAAAATAAGAGAAGACTGCGACAGAGTTAATGGTGTTTGTTAAGACAGACGAGTTAAATGTCTTCAAGAGGAATGTATCTGAAAAAGGAATGCAATGCTTGTGTTAACATTGTACAAAAACTCGCTCCAAAATTTGTAAATGGACAACCCTCCACAATCTATACATTCAGGCACTGAAAAAAATAACATGCCAATTTGTAACTAAAAAAGGTTAGTTGCACCCAATTTCCCTTAAAGGAGCAAGGGAACTGAATCCTTAAGGTTGGCATTCCTGCATTATTCTACTCAGTAGTAAGGTCATGTGCTCCTCCGTCTCCAGCTGAACGCTGAAGTGATCGCAAAGCACCCAGAAGCGCTCTCGGTGCTCATCCTGGCACAGATGTCTTATAGGACCAGTGAATCTCTTCTATGTGGGTGCGTCGCTCCTTTGTGGTCTACGTTGGTTTACCTTCCTGTGGACCCCATGATGTCGCAGTTTGAAGGACCAGTTTCCTGGACTCACTCTAGCTTCCTGAACTCAGTCTTGTAAATATATGAGGGCTTTACAAAAAAGCTAACTTGAACAGCCATACAATGGCTAAACATAAACCATATATCTACTATTTTTGAATTCTTCTCTACTTATTAATACGAGTCCTCAATCTCGGCTTGATCATCTTACGTGATTAAGTCTGAGACCTTTGGAAGCGGCGAGGGGGTCCAGGTCGGCGTTAGCCACTGTCAGAGGAAGTGTGCGGGGCAGTGGAAGGGGAGCGACGCCGTCTGGAGGGGGTCCAGGAGCGTTCTGAGCCCAGTGAAGCGGGGCGGAAGCGGTGCATGAAGCCATCCAGGAGGTCCTGCTGCTGCTGAGTTATGGCTTGGGAGATCAGACAGGGCAGAGCCTGCAGGCTGCCGGTGACTGCGTCCAGTTTGTCCTCCAGCGTGCCAATACGCTTGTCCAGCTCCTCGCTGCGTTCCTGCAGCTCTGACACCAGGTCGTACATCACATTCTGTGTCTAAAAGAGAGCGTAGAGAAAGAGTGAGATCGAATGAAATCAATCAATATCAACCCATCCATCCATTTATTCCTACATCTTATTTAGATTAAATATTTGGTTTCACTTTATTTTGATGGTCTCTTTTGAACAATCTGTTGACTATTATTGGCATTGCACCTACATGTCTACTAACTCTCATTAGAGTGTTAGTCGAGTATTAGTAGACTGGTAGGGTTAGAGTAAGTTGAGGTAGTTGCAAAGTTACTTATAGTCAGTAGAATGTCTGTTGGGGGACCAACAAAATAAAGTTAGCAGATATTAAGCAGACACTCTGCTAATACTCCAATGAAAGATAGTTGACACATAGGTGCAACGTTACTTAGTCAACAGAATGTTCAAAAGGGACCATCAAAATAAAGTGTTAACATTTTATTTATTTATTTACTTTAGTACCACCCTTTAGAAGAAACTCGTAAGTTTCCCAGACACCAAAAACAGGTACAATTTACCCAGATCATCAAAGGTTTTCATTTAATTTATTTATTTCACATTTCATTTGATTTTCACATTATGAAGCCTTTAACGTACCTTCGCCAAGTCCACCAGAGTGTTGGCCTGGTCATTGAGTTTCCTCTGCTCCATTTTCACACTGCGGAGCCTGGGAGGAGGCAGGGTTATGGAGGGATGGGGGGTTGGGAGGAGGGGGACATTAGGGAAGAGTAACAGATTCCTGTCAGGAAGACTTGATAAGGATGAAGGATAGAGAGAGAGTGGCCTGCATGCAAGCATTCACAGTCCTGTTTGCCATACCAGTCATGCAAACCCAATCTATGAAATGTAAAGAAGAGAAAACTCTTAACTTAACGTTCAAACATGACACATCTCCTTTTGCCCCTGCAGGCACGCGTCAACCATTCACAAAAAAAGCCATCCGAGAGCCTCGTTTGTGGATGAGGTCAAAGGAAGTGGCAAACAGCTGAGGTAGAGGTATATGTGACACCGCTGAAAATGCTTGTGAGAATGGCATTGCTTGCTGTGGGCTTGCTTCTGAACAAAATTTTAAAAGAATGTGTTAATGAAGTTTTTTTTATTTGTGCCATAGCAACTATGAAAGAGTACAGGGATGACTCTGACCATGAGGAGACATTGTAAGAAAGGCTGCCTTAATATCCTGCCCGTTAAGTGTCGTAATTAAAACAATGCGAGTCTTCCGCTCCGATTTGTCATTCATTAGCTAAATGCCAAGCTTTGAAAAATGTTAGCTTTTTTTTTTTTTGTCTTTTCAAGCTTAAGGATTTATTTTGGAGTATCCAAAAATAAAAATCTGGAGATGCAGGACATGGTCAGCATTCTTTCTAATGCAAAAACTCCATATCATCTTGCATCAAAGCCCTGGATGACCCTAAATGTCTTTAGCTTAAGTTAGTGCCTGAGGTGGAAGGGAACACGGCATCAACCGAATACATGCTTTATCAATAGACAAAGTCTATAGAGGTTAATTGCAAGACTATTTAATGAAAGTCAATCTTTAAAGGTGCTGTTTCTGAATGTCCTGAACATCCTGTCCCACATACTGTGCTTAGTTTTCCTCTGGACACATGAGGCGGGGCTATCAATGCAAGTTAATACAGAGATTTACGCTTTTGAATAATGGATTTGGTGCAAATGAACAAATCAACAGTTCCAAAGATGCTTCTCCTTCAGAAGGTTACATAAAACCATACAGCATTAAGTAATGTTGCATCTTTTTCATTCTAGACTTAGAATGGAGAGAAGCAATATAGGTAACCAAAATCGGCATTCAGCTTCCGACTCCATGCATATGAAACAAAGACAGGGAGGATGTGAGGAGAAAAACACAGAGGACAAAACTTACTTCTGAGCTCTGCAGTGATAGAGCAGAACGAAGACAAAACACAGTTTAAGTTTAGAAACCACAACATATACACAACATGTGAGCCATTACACTGCACTAACCATAACCACAACGTAAGGGTTTGGGGAAGGAGAGGGGAGAAGGACAATCATCACATTACAAAGAATAACATGCTGACTGATTCTCCTGAGAAGGTTCAGAAATCAATCCTAATGTCTTTGACACTTGATTGACAAGAACTTGTGATGCAATATGGGCATCAATGATTTTGGCAACCGGATTACCAAATACCTTCCGCTTCTTATTTAACGTGACTTTAAAAAATATACAACAGTTCCTTAAAAAAAAAAAAAGACACAAAACCAAAACGTTCAAAACATGAAAGAGTAGTTTCTCAAATTAGTGAAGACAAACAAAACATACAGTTGAACATCCATTATAAATGTATATACAAAATTACCACATTTTAACTTTTAATCATACTGATCGTTCAAGGGACAATTAATCATAACTGCAGTTTATCATTAATAAATAGCCTGCAAAAAATCTGAATTGTATCAACATTTTGCTTACTGGTGAATGGCCTGCAAGAACTTGCGCTGATGTTTGCGCACTTTGGCATGATCTATCTTCTTCACTAATTTTGTGTGTTTGTAGATGAGCCATGTTTCCCTGAGTACATTGGCAGCTGTGTTCTTTACCTGGAAGAAAAAGATGAAAATTCAACATTACTACAGAATTGCAATACATGACCATTATGCATTTTCCAGAGAAACTGGGAAAGTAAAAAACAAAAAACAAATAAAACATCAGGATTGGTTAAAATACATATTATTTTTTAATAAATACTCTTATCACTTACTCGTTTACAAAGTTGGGTGTCCATCATGAAATTGTGGACGTGTTTCTCAGCTTTTGTCAATTCTAACTTTCTGGCCACCACCGCGACTACAAGTGCAGTGCAACCAGCTCCCTACAGGAAGAGATAATGAATAGTATCTGTTTTCAACATAAATATTACCACTCAAAATGGGACAAAAAAGTTCATTTCACAAATGCAAACAAAATTTTATTTGAAATACTACATTTAAATATAATTCCTTTTTTAAAGACATACCATGATTCCTGTAAGAAGACAGACCCCTTTCCCACAGTATGTATGAGGGACCATATCTCCATATCCAATTGATAGGAAAGTTATGGAAATTAGCCACATAGCGCCAAGAAAGTTACTAGTGACTTCCTGTTTGTCATGATACCTAGAATAGTAAGAACAGAACAGGCAGAGAATCTAAATCAGGCTGTGGAAAAAAGGCTAAAAGTTTAATTATGAACATTTTGCCCATCTGACAAAATATATGTAGAAATAGAATTGGGTAAAATTAAATCTCAACATCAGGTCTTTGATGCTTTTTTCCCCAATAAAGACAATAATGGGAAAAAAACCCCCACAAACTAATAGAAAAATGACCAAAAGCAGTAAATACCGGACAACATCTAATATTATTTTAAATATTTACATGGTAATGTTTTTGACCATACAACATTCTGTACCTTCCCAGACTCAAAACAAAATGCTCAATGTTCTGCTGGAATATTTATAAAGTGAAAGCAATAATAAATGAAAGAATGAATGAATAAAGAAAGAAATAATAAAATTCAAAGTTTTTAAACATTTATGAAAATTAATAATTCCTTTAAAACACAAATTATTTTGTATTTTCAATAGGAAATTAAACAACCAGCACAAATGGTCCAATAAATTCTCTGTTACTTTTCACTTTGCATATCAGCAATGCTTGACTGTGAAATGCAGTCCACAAGTCAGTGGAAGGATGATCCAGATCAGCTATAGAAATGTTTAAAAATCCCCAGAGACCAATTCAAATGACCTAACTTATTGGTCCCAGACTAGACTATTGCTAGCAGCTCATCCACATATCTGCAGGAGGTTGACCTTTTCAGCAGCCTGTCAAAGAGGAGCTAAGCACAGGTCAGAAGACATTTATCTGATGAGGAATAACAAAACAAGGCCCAGGCTCTTCAACGGTCACTTTGAGTAGCCGGACTGAACGAAAGTGACCCACAATGTTAATTCAGTATCTAATCAAACACATTTATTACATAAAAAATTAAATGTTCCTCAATATCCACTCTAAGACCGCATACTCAAAACACAAGAGATGACATGCCACCATCAGTTGCACCTGTCTACAGCACAATTCATCTCTGTAGTCATGCTCTAAGAGCAGGAGCGTTGTAATTGTTTTTTATTGTTCAGTGTAATGGGAGAGTCCCGTTATCACATGCGAAAAGCATAGTTACCATGCAGGCATTTTAAAGAAGAAATCCACATCCTGCATGCTGAATAAGCCAGTATATTGAGAGCAAAAATGCGAACCCTATAGTAAAACAGTATATGCAAGTTGATCACAGTATATGCAAGTTGTTAAAAATTTGTTCTAGTGAGGGATTATTCACAGCAATTAGGATGTTTGCCCATGTGCTACATAACTATTGTAAAACAACGCACAGTGCTGGCACAAACCATTCTCATATAGGTTTAGTCATTTTCAATGATCTTTTTTGAAGCTGGTGTCAGATCTCAGAGGTGAACAAGTCCTTGGCATACCAGATTTTACTCTCGAAGAGCTCTGGTAAAGACCCTCTTTTACATCAGACTTGCATTCTACAATTATCTTAACAATATGCTTGCTCCTAGAAATCTATTAGATGCTAATAATTCACACGGCACAATTTTGGAAAGAGGTCGTGTCCTGTGAGGTCTGTTTGCACACATGAACATGAATATGCAATGCAAATCTGATCATGACTATGCACACTGTCTTAATCATTAGCTTGCCTTTGTTTTGACAGTGAAGAAGTGGATTAACATTTCCCTCAATGCTGGTAATCGAAAGCAAAAAGCTACATACTGGCCTTCTAAAGCTCTCAATATACTGTATGCAATACTGGCATAAAATGGAGAAGAGCTGGCACCACCTTCAACTTAGATCAAGAACTCTATCTGAAAAAAGATGTTTCCCCAAATACCCGTCATATCCCAATTTCACATAAAAACCCATACAGTTGTTTCGTAGAAAAATTCACAGAACCCAGCAATCCCATACCTTTAATGACTCGTACCCTGACAGCATGGTTAAAGGATGCAATGATGGAGCAAATATAAAGCCACTTAAATGTATTTACCTATCAAAATGCACGAATACTGATTTTTGTGTTATGGCCAATAATTAATAAATGGCCAATAATAAAATTCTGTTAGACGTTTTAAATGCCTCAAGTGAATTTAGGCATCACATCATTAAAATGCACAGCATGAAAAATGGATATTCAATATAAAATTTGCTAAAGATTACATTTAACAGTGTAATTAAATTAGTAATTATTATTGTTTTTACAGAAAACTTAAGCGAGCATTAGATGATGGACATCTAAGGGAAATGATTATGCACAATGAAATATTCAATATATCTTGATTCAATAATAATAATAAAAAAAAAATAACATCGGTTGATAACCAATACAATACCAATATATTGTGCAAAATCTAAAAATAAAAATAGGGGAAATAAGTATGCACAATTAAATATTCAATATAACCTGATACAAATACATAAAAAAATAAAAAGTATCAACATCAATTGATAACCGATATGGTACCGATATATTGTTCAAAATCTAAAAATGAAACAATAGGGTAAAGTAAGTATGCATAAATACATATTCAATATAGACAGATACAAAAAAAAAAAAAAAAAAAAAAAAAGCACTAACATCGGTTGACAACCGATATTGTACCGATTGTGCATCCCTAATGTTAATTAAGTCTCACACAGAGGCAACGCCCAACAAATATAATACCATAGTTTAGTCCCCCATTCCCTTACATAGTAGTTCACTTCATTGTCCGCTCACACTGCAAGTTACAGGCCTCAGTGTGACATTAAAACCAGACAAGGTTCAGACACAATATTACAGTTCTCTGGAGGAAGGTAAGATGCTTTGGGCACAAGTTAAACCATCATCAGGACACGTTTTGTAGAAACAGTCCTTCTAGCACTAACTAAACATATGCTGTCAGTGAGCTGGTGTTTATTCATCTTCTGAATATCCATCCTTAACACAACACTCCAGTAACTGTGTGCACTAAAGACAGCATTCATGATGGAGATATTGTGGAGCATCTTGATAAAATGGAAGGTATTGTACTATAATGCACCTTCTCATATACTCTATTTCCTATCCAAGAATATCATGCTTTTCTGCTATTGTACTTTCAGCTACACGAAAACGTTATCTTTTGAGAAGAAGATAAAGATGGAATGATGCATGGAATTGTACGTACATTTGGGGAAAGGGCCTAAGAGAAGGAAACTGCCTGACTCATGCAAAATATTCAGGGAAAAGTGGGCAGGGAGGGGGCGGAAACAGGACCAAGAGATGTGAAGCGATGAACAGGGGGTGCATGAATTCAAGTGTGAATGAATGATAAGCCAACGTTGCAAATAGCAGCAATGTTCCTCCAATGTCCCAGCCCTTCCTTCATTTTCCCATCCCTCCCATTCCAGACGGACTCCGTGCTCGTCCAGTCTCACACCGTTCTGCCCTTTGGGCTGGCCAGTGTGCTTAGAGAAAAGAAAAAAGTGCAGTAAAAGGTCCAATTTAGCAGCACTTTGGAGAAACAAGCGCCTCTTTTGAATGACAACAGAGCAGTAAACATGAAGACTACCATGCTGTTTCATAGTTTACCAGAAGTGGGTACCCAGTAGTCTAGCATTCCAAAACCTTGCTATCTCTCGTCTCTGAGGAGACTGTGCTAGAATGGACAGCAACATTTCACCTTTATGTGCTCAATTTGTCATCAATAAGCGGCCCAGTGTTGTTCAACTGCTTGCACACATTGTCCGTGTGGTAATCGTTTAGATTTAAGCTAAACAAATGTGCGATCAAACGTTTGACCTGACCTGTTATAGCAACCTATATTTGAACACTACAAAGATGCAAAGATAAGCACATGTACAGTATCAGGTAAAATTCAAAGGTTTGTTACACAGGTTTTGCTGAAGATCTCTTTTGTGCTGGGGCGTATTACAGTTCAATAACAGCTGCTGAAGGAATAATCGGGGGGGAAAAAGAGTTGCCCTCAGGCCTGTTTGTAAAGGTGATTTGAAGGAGCTGCTCCATTTTAACACAAACTCCCTCCTCCTCCCTCCCTCCTACTCCTGAGCACTTTAGAAAGAGACGCTTGATTCACAGTGCTGCGCAAATCATAGCTTTTGAAACCATTAGTGCATTTGCTATCAACAAACTTCTCCTTTGCGGATGGTGCCACATTCACACATGTTTTTTTCCCTTCGTTTTTACCAATAAATTAATCTAATCGAGTTTTTATTTTTCGGTCAGAGCTGCTGAATCCCACCCCCTCCCCCCTCTTAGAGCAGCAGTGGCACCAGCTCAATGAACAATGATAGGTTTTCCACGGCTAGAGAACGAGGACTCACATGGCATCCCTATGGAGCAGCATAGAGGGGAAATAGAAAGTACAACAGTGAATTATAGTCACACACACACTCGAAACCTCCCATTCGCTCATACAGACACGCACACGCAACGCAAATTACTCACGCAAGAAAAAACCAGAGTGTGGGCAGCATCGTGTCGTGCATTGCAGCCGATGAGACTGGGGTGCAGAGTGCTGGGTAGTGGTATGGTGTAACATCAAAACCTTCACCTCGTTTACCACTCCAAACTCTTCATTGTTGCCTGTTCAGTCTCTTGTAAACCCACCAAAGTGAAATATAGCCAGAGACTGATCCTTTTGTGAACCACCTTTCAGAGTGAACCATCTTTCTGCCACAGAGATGAGAGTTACTGACACCTCTTCTTGTCATCTCTTTTCTTTTGCAAGGCATTTCTTTGGCTTAGATGGAACAGCTGTGTTTATTAGGGCTATTAGGGCTGGGTGCCAATACATATTTCTCAGTTCAGATCAATTTTGATTCACAAGCACTCAATGCAGTTTGATAACAATTTTGATTCTTTTTCATTTGATCGCAATTCATTTGGGGATATATCAATTATAATTTCCATTTCGCTAATACATGAAAAAATTTACTGCGTGTTTTTGATCCACTCAAAAGAGTCATTTGTTTGTGAATTTAACTATACTGGATATTATTGCAGTCCAACTCATGGTACCCCTGGTGAAAAAGACGCACTGTTAAATGTATTAAAAATGCATTATAGTATATTTGTATTGTACTAAAAACATACTCAAGTACATTTTTAATACATTTAAATGTATTATGTCTAGCCTTTTTAACACATTACATTCACTGCAAACTGATAAAATATAACTTTCTTTGTTGGGGCTTAGAGTAAAAGACCTATGGTTTTTAAGAACCAATTTCATGATTGTTCAAATGAAGATCGCAATTAATCTGAAAATAAATACTTTTTACCCAGCCCTATTATATAAGCATACTTAATTTCTAGTGCCTCATTCACACTGACAGCTTTTTGTATCAGCTTTTGAAAATCTGACTACAAATTAAATGTATAGCCGTTAAAAATGTCAGTTTTCTTGCTGCAGGGGAAAACGTTTGTATATTATTTGCAGCAGTGCATAAATGCGTCATATCATGAACAAGACGAAAGATTATCAGTGCATGAATCTATGAATCTATGAATAGCATGAACTAATGTAGAATGACGTCAAGTTCTGGATCGGTTTTCCTCGCATGATTTTTTATTGTATTGCTGCACGTGGGCAAATGCAGATCATATAGATCAGTGAAATCACTCACAGTAATATTAACGCTATAGTCGACTACAGCATCTCACAGGAGATGAATCAAGTGCATCTCCGCTGTACTCCTATTGGTTGTCACCGCATTGCATCACCTCATTTCGTTTGCACAGAATAAACATTACTTAACTTTGTCATATCGCTGGAGATTTGCAGTTCTCACTGAAAAACAATAACTTACGGTTGGTTTGTCGTTGTGAGTTGCTGGCGGTGTGAATGAGGCTTAAAGAAGTTTCTGCACAGCCCTATTTATTCAGATATGTTTGAAAGATTAATTCTGGTTAAATTAATTCTGGTACAAGGCATGTGTTGGAGAGGTAAAGGTGAGGAGAAGCAGATAACGTAGGCAGGAATGGCAAAGACAGTACAGATAAAACAGTTAATGATCATTGTCTTTTGAATCTAACCCATTCATCATCACAGTGCTGCTTTAGCCCAACAAGGCTGTGTATGTCCATACCCTAATGTGCATTAATATGTCGAAATCTACACTGCCTCATGGGATGAGATCATGATGATGCAGTTTTTTTGAAGTGGGTATCCTCGAGGCTCCTCAAAATTACCAAAACAAACCATTCCGCAAACAAACAATTAAGCAGTCATGAATTATTTAACAATTGCTAATACAGCTTACAAAACATGGACTGGGATTTGTGGTGCAATCGCAGAGCTGATGGGAGAAAAGCTCTTCATACAGGCAGAGTGAGGCTGTTGGAGATGCTCCTGGAGGGAATGAGTGAGTGGGAGATGCAGAGAGAAGAAGAGCGAAAGACAGAAAAATAGAGCGAGAACGAGTGAAGGGGAGGGGTGTAGCTGTGTAGCTTGGGATCACAGTCGCTGTGGTGCCATACCTCTCACAAACCCGAACGGTCCAGGCTGCGATGATCCAGGAGGAGATGCTGAAGACCAGCAGCACGGTGCCCGGGCAGATGGTCATGAGGGTCTTCATGACGAAGCGTGTGTTGAAGTTGATCTTGTTGAGGGCACCTATACTTCGCGAGGATGCGTCGGTGAAGAGCTTGCTATGAAGGAGCATGACCCGGCCAATCAGGTAGAGGCGGAGGAACATCGGGATGGAAAGAATGATGTCTACGTCGGCATCGGCCACAGAGGGCACGTAGGTGAAAGCCAGCCGGGCCGTCCATGTGAACACATACTGGCCCGGGATCGGGTGAATGGCACACACCAGCAGCTCCAGGACAATAAAGAAGATGCGCTCATATGTCATGGCTATCCTCCAGTCATCCGCCCCATTGTCCACCATGAACAGCTGCAGGAAACAGGAGAAGAACGGGGTGTATTAGCAGAGAAGTCGAGAGGAACTCTCTGTTCCTCTGGAAAACACATATAAGCAGTGGCGGAGCCAGGATTTTTTCATAGGGGTGGCCAGGCAAGGGCCAGCAACCAGTTTGGGGTGGCACAGAAATCTTAATTATTTTTTGATAAAAAATAATTTGAATATAATGTATTGGACTGTTTTAGTGCCTACACAACTGAATAAAGTTAATTTGTACTTAATTGTAATTGAGTTAGTAGTGAATTAGGAATCATGGAATACTGAGTGAATTTTATATTTTTTTTATTATTACCCACCACCTCATATTAAAATTAATTAAATAGTAATAAAAGGGCACACACTATAGCTAAAGTTCAACTTGCTTGTTCTACATTGTTGCATCTTCATGGATGAGATAGCATGCAGATAAATACTGTAGTCCAAAGATTATTCAACCTTCAATGCGTTTTTTATAATCAATGAACTCTTCAACCAATTCCGAGTTTGTCAAAAAAGTTTAACTTTCTATATCTGTTGTCAAAATAAATAATTGCAACAGTTCTATCATACCTAAATTAAAAAGGAAAACAAAAGTTCTCTTTTGAATCCCCATGTGCAAGAATGTGAACAAGGCGGAAGTCAACAGCACATAATGTAAAATTAACAAATTACAAATTTTTACAAATTAACAAATTAACGCAAAATGAATGCATATCTTCTAGTACAAATGCACAGTGCTCACATTTATTTGGACATTAAAATATTACATATCAGTTTGTGCCTTATATTGTGATCTCACATTGCAGAATAATTTAATCCAGACACATGTGACGCATAGTATAACAAATGCATGCAGTTTTGACAGCTTTAATCGCCTTTTTGATTCTTACATGAGTTAATTAACGGCAACTACGGCTACAGCACGCCGCATTTGCGCGTAATGTGCAAGCACAGTACAACGGCTGTCAGCCATATGACAGAAAAGTTAGTTTTACTGACATTTGGCCTGATAACATCTCATTTTACCAAAGATAGCCAACTGAATAAGGACAACGCCGTTTTCTCAGCATCTGACAGAAGTGTCACAAGCTTTCACACACACCTTCTAAAATAAAAGTAGCATGAGAAAAAAAGAGAACTACGTTTGTTGTTGACTGCACTCTATTCGACTTACTCAAAACGGTCTTGCAACCAACCAGTTGAGAAAGATTGACTCTATATTTACTATGTGCGTGAGAAAAGTCTCACGTTTTTTGTGGTCTTAAAGAGACGGTTCAGTGTTTTAAAAAAGAAAATTTTTGTCAATAAAAAAAGAGACAGAAACAGCAGTTGTGAGAGAAGTGGCCAAAGGGGTGGCCAAGCTTAGACCAAGGGTGGCCATGGCCACCCCTGGCCACCCCCTAGCTCCGCCAGTGCATATAAGTGGATGTAATGTCAGGTGATGACAAAGGTGAAGTGTGCCATTTTTTCAATGGTAAAAAACGTATTCCAGCTTGTACGAAGAGACAATTATAAGACCGGGCTGATTCCCTCAAAAAGTGTAAACACTCTGTAATAAAGGAATTGTAAAAAAATAAATAAATAAAGGCAACATGATGGATTAAGAGTTGTGTCAGACTACTTCATTAATTAAATTTTAATTTATCTAAATGCAAAATCTTGTTCAGCCCAAAAACTCTTGTCAAAGCCAGGGTTATTATAGTTGACTAAAACTAAAACCATTTAGAATCTGTTACTTCAGATAAAATATACAGTAGTGCAAAAGTCTTAGGCACGTTAGTATTTTTACCCCCCATCTTTTGCTGTAGTGTCAAGGAGTCTGACAACAGCCGGTCTGCTCCACACGGAGATCTGATCTCACCATCATCGAGTCCATCTGGGCTTACATGAAGAAACTGAAAAAACTGAGACTAAATCCAGAAGAACTGCGGAAACGCTTGAAGAAACCTACCTGCAAAGCTACAGTACTATGAAAAGTTTTAGGTACTTCTGTAAAAATGCTGTAAAGTGAGGATGCTTTCAAAAATAATGTCAGGAATAGATTTTATTTATCAATTAACTTCTATTAAGTAAATCAAATCAATATTTGGTCTGACCACCCTTTGCGTTTGAAACAGCTTTTTTTTAGGCACAATTGCACATAGTTTTTCAGGTAGAATTGCAGGAAGGTTTCTTCAAGCGTCTTGGAGATGTTGCCGCAGTTCTTCTGGATTTATTCTGTCTCAGTTTTTCTCCTTCTTCATGTAAATCACAGACCGACTCGATGATGGTGAGATCAGATCTCCATGTGGATCATACCGGCTGCTGTCAGACTCCTTGTGCATACAAAAATCTCACTAGATTACTACAATTAATAGCAAAAGGAATGTTTGGAAATGTAAACTAATATTTCCCACTACAGTAAAACTACAAGTAACTGGCTTAAAACCATTTTTTTTTTTTTTTGTGTGAAAATAATAAAGCGCCCAAGACACAGTACTGTGTCTGTACTGTACTGTGCATTAACTGAAATAAACTAAAACATAAAAAACCTTAAACATTTTATTTCAGCTAGTTGCCAAGGCAACATTTCTCATTTTACTAAAACAACTAAAAGTAAAACTAATAAAAATGACACGACACAAAACACAATTACTAAAACTAACTAAAATTAAACTGAAAATGGAAAATATAGCCTAAAAATAATACAATTTAATCTCAATGATTCTAAAATAAAAACTATGGATTTCAGGTTCATCAAAAATTAAATTAATAACATTTTTGTTACAACGATAAATGTGTACGTTTTCTTTATCAGCATTTTACACATAAATCTCAACTGTGTATGACTAAATCAACAATAACAGGATAAAAATCAGCATAAACAGCAAAACAATAATACTATAACAGTAACAATCAAATGTAGCCATGCTGAAATGTCCAGCACATTTCAATGTCATTAATTTGGAGGCGGGACTATCAGTATGGCCAGCCAATGGCAGATAGGGGGAGTGTTTTAGAAGCCTGCTTGAAAATGTTTTTGAATTCTGTTTGTTGATGTTAGTGACACAAAAATGTACACATTTCACCTTAGAATTATCATTAACAGAACATTCAAATACAAGACAATCAAGTTTTTATTCTTTATAATCAAGAACTAACCTGTATTTCCCGAGCGTGGTACATTATTATAAGACCAAGCAAAATAACAGTGGAAAGGCTGATAAGGCATTTCAGTGCAAATGAATATGAAGATTCCTGCAGCAAGAGAAACAAAACACACCATTAGTATGACCATACATAACCACAGTCTTTCAGCTTATGCTAAAGTTATGAAATCATGCTTACTAAATGAAACATTTTTGGATGAATAGATGCTGTCTAAACCATCTGCGTCACACAATACACTGCATTGCTTCACCATGGAGGAGTTAATCCCCACTGTGTCAGGAAAAAAAATCACTTTCCATAATATTCCCCATGGCAACAAATGAACCTTATGCATTTGGGAACCAAACCATCTGATTAGGTTTGATATTAGGTTTACTTTCGGCATAAACTCCCTATGACATACAGTACATGGACAATCACGCTATGCACGTGGGTGTATTTGATGTGAATACTTGAACATGTTTTTCGGCACTGTCCTGTCATCTCAGCTTAAATGTGTTGGTGGGAGTGAGGGACTTGTTAGTTGAAATGTTAGTGTTGTACAACAGAATGAGGATTGCAGATCGGCATGTTTCAGAGACTGATAATAAACGGAAAGGTATAATGTAGTTCAGTACATAAAATACCCATTTAGCCCATCCAAGCATATCAGTCAATATTGAAATACCGTAAACCTGTATTTTTTTTATGTTACACTTAAAAGCTAGTAATTTAGTGTTAGTTAAATTAGTTTTTTTAGCTTACTTTGATGTTATGGTAGGTACAAAACCGGCTATTCCTCTGTTAAACATCTGTCATGTCAAAATAATTCTATTCTAAATATACAAAAATGATTGACTTTTTTTAAAGAAACTAGCTGTATGCAAAGATTCACAAATCAAAATTTTATGTTCTGTCAGAATGAGGAAGTGAGGAAAGTGTGCATAATTTATGTAACCACAGAAAAGCAATTAAAAGATTCAATTTTAACAGTGAAATTAGACTCCCTTCTCCCTTACCCCTTCTAATTTAACCCCAGGTCCCAATGGTCCCTCTGCGAAAAAATTAGGTCTGAAATTGTTATAAATTTCCCGTGTGACAAATTACACAGTAAACTAATTATTGCACCTGTTGGTCACTGGAAGGTTTTTTTTCAAAGGTCAGATTCCTAACAAACACATCTTGAGTGACTTTCTTTCCTGCTGACATTCACATGCCATTGTTCCTCGCTTTTCTTTTCTTTTCTTTTCGTGCAAGATCAAGCCATGTGATAATTCTGTTAATCCAGCTGAATGTGACAGTAGCAGTGTAGCAGTTCTCTCCCACAGGGCTAGAAATAGCACAACCATTACAAAATCCACATCTCAAGGGAACTGAGTGGTCACAGTACCAAACACCTCATTTTGTGGACCCCACATTAAGAATCGCTTTGGGAGTTTTCTGTAATAGGCCTACCACAAAGTTTATAGCATTTCAGCCCTCCAGTACTGCTTGTGAAAAAGACTACAAAACAGTAAGGAGATGAGAAGAGCTACATCCCAGAGTAGATCGATGCGGTTTAGAGGACAAATATTAATATGATATCTGTATGTACTACAATGGTGGCTATTTATGCCAAAGGTTATGAGGGATGACATGAGGAATAGTGGGCTCCTAGGACTGGGACCACTAGTGAAAATTTCACTATTTTACATTTTAATATTAAGATTTCTTTATTAAAAATCCTATTATCAGCATAATAATTTTCTTGAAAATTTTAATTGAAAAATGATCATGAATTCCAGAATGTCTTTTTGTTTGTCCTTTTTGCTGTATTGACAGCAGCGCTCAAGTTGATAATTTCACAAATGTATTAATTTTTTTCATGTACAAATGCGTAGTGACCTATATACATAGTGCAGACAATTACTTATTACTTATTTATTTTAGATTTATCTAGATCATATAATTTCTGTTTAATTTTAGGTTGAGATTTTTAATCCCAGAATTTCACTGTGGTCTCAACCATTTGGATCCCACTGCTTATCATGGGGAACATGAAAAGAGGAAGCACCTACCTTAGTGTAAACCCCCCAGGATAGTTCAGTCTCAGTTACCATGACAACGATCCCAAACATACCGAATATTAGGGCATAGTCACTTAGCCGCTTGCGCTTCTCAAAAAGTGCCCTCCTGTGGCCCAACTTGTAGCCAATATCTTTATTTTTTTTCTGTGGTGCGTTGCCACTCTCTCGGACCAGGCTCTCATTGGACGCCTTGCTGGGGTCCTCGCCACCTCCCTTGGAGACGACCACTTCCAGGCCGGAGCTGTGAAGAGTCTGGAGCGGCTGGGTCTCAGAGTCATGCTCTGCTAGGTTGCGTCGTGACGCCGCCAGGCTGCCCAGTGGTCTTACCACTCCTCCATTGTACTTGCAGCTGTTCATGGCTATCTGAGGGAGTGAGTGACTGCTCTCAGAGAGGGAGGGCTTGGATCCAGCATGGCTCAGCTTTGTTCGCTCAGCATGTGCCTGTCAGCAAAAATCAAATACAGACAAATAGGTGTCAGCAGCATATACACTGAAACCCAGCATTAATCTACTCTATTGGCCCTGCTCCATGACCGGAGTGTCCCAAGGTTCATTTCATCAGAAAACTACTGTAGCATCTTCACACCTCAGTGTATCGCAATGACTAAATGTAATTTGGACAGTAAACAAGTATAAATCGATACACTTTAATATAGTTGTGTGTGAATGATCTAATTTTATAATGAGCAAACTGTGAGGTCTGATAAACTGTCTACTGCTCTGACAATATGGATAAAACAAATAAAAAAAGATAGTATTTCTTTTTAGTTCAGCCCTCTGAAGGAATACAATGGCAGAAATTACCCACACAGAACAGATGTGCAGCAATCGTGATGGTTGGCGGCTAAACATCCCAATATGGAGAGGTATAATGACGTTTGGATGTTTCACTGTTAGCCTGGAGTGAGGAGTGGGCTTTGTGAAAGCTGTGGCACTGGTGTTCTCTCACACTCCTGGATCCATGTTTCTCTCACAGACGAGCAACCAGTGGAAAATAAAGTGGAGCTAAAACTGGAATACTCGCAATTAGGCCCGTTAAGATCATGAATTTTGTGCTGACGATTAATTGTAATACAAAAATAGCTGTGATTAACGTTTAATCTGTTTTGTTCATGTAAGCCTAATTTATTATATTTGTATATTTTCGGCGTCTTGGAATTATATAATAACATTTTTAAGGTAAAATATTTAAATATTTCTTCTTGGTCCATTTTATGTTCCACTTTATGTTCACACTGGAGCCCAGAAAACATATAATATCTGTGTGAAACTGTAAGGACCAACTTTACACGAATGCTGGCATTTCTTTACACACTTAAATTTACTTTAATTTATTTGAATGACAAAATGTGACTGAAATTTAAACTGTAAAATTATCACAGTTATCCAGCCATCTCAAATAATTGTGATTATTAATTAACTTATATACTTATTGTTTATAAAGATAAGTTTTATTTGTTGGATGATGGAAAATCTAAAATTAAAAATCAAGGAAATAAGCATGAACTAAAAATTCAGTATTGGTCAATACTGATAAATAAGAATATTGATAATTTAAAAAATGTCTTCATGCTCATGTCCTGAACATCAGTGCCACAAGAAATCATCACAGAGATTACAACAGAACAGAATATTCCGGTCTTTTCTGTAGCATTGTTTTGGACCTGCTCTCTACATTCTTGAACAAAAGAGAAAAAAAATGGCAAAATCTTGCTTTAGCAGAAACTTCTTCACAAATTAATGATGTTGACTACAAATGTGTGTTAGCTGTCACCTCACATTTGCACTGGGTAATCAAAACCCAATATATTTCCAAAGAACCTATTCATTAGCGCTCATTTTCAAGCGGTTCAAATGGCTATTGAGGAAACAATGCAAATTCAAGACTCAATCCAAACTGAAAACATTGTTTATGTAATTCTAATCAAATGAATATGGAATAGATACTCTGATTACAAACAATTCAACTGTTGAGGAATGTAAAATATCATCCAGACATCAGACACTAAAGATATGTACACATTTGACCACTCCAGACATGTTGACGCATCCGCCATCTTGGAACAGTCAACACGCCGATGCTGTCATCACTCACAGTAAAAATCAATACGTTTTCCAAGATGCCACAATATTGTGCAGCCTCTAAAAAACACTGAGATTTAGGCCACATCCACACAAAGCCAGAGCTTTCCCTATCCGATCTTTTTTTCCCTCATTCTAAAAAAAAATTCTGTGAACAAACCGACTCAAAACGAAAAACAAGTAGTATACTTATCGACCAGTATGTGGCGCTGTACTTTTGCCACAGAGATACACTAAAAACGGAGAAGACTTGGAGCATGCGCATAAACCTTGCGTGCTGTATAGAACACATATAAGGCTCAGTAGCTTCTTCTTCCTCTTCTTTTTTTTTTAACAAGAACTTTATTGAACAATATAAACAACAATAAATGGCCTGGTACAAAATATGAAATGTCTTAATCAAGGCATATGAAAGAAAATATAAATAAATAAATTAAATAAATAAAAAAATTAAAATGCATTCAAGTAAATAATAAATAAAGAAATAAAAAAGGCTCAGTAGCTTCTGCAGCACGAGTACACAAGCATGTAGTCCGCAGTGTGTTTTTGCTGTTACGTGACGTAGCGGTGTCTGACTAGGGTCGACACGTGGGGTGATGACATAATCGTTTCACAAAATATACTAATTGGCTATACGCACGAAAACGCAAGGATGTCGTTTTCAGATTTATCCACTCTGGGACCCGGTTTCAAAAAATAGCGTTTTCAGGCTCCCAAAAAGCCAAATCCGTCTGGACGAAACGCCAATACAATACAAAATGTTTACGTATACAACTGAATGCGTCTCCGTGTGGACAAGGCCTTAATTTCCCCCAAAAAATGGCATAACATGTTCACAGGTGACATGTTGGTTTGTGTTTTTATATGTATTAACTGGATATTACAGATTTTTAAACTATGGTAACTTTTTAATGTTGTGTTAACTAACGCCTTCATCTTGTTTTATTAAATCCTAAATCATCTGCTGAAGACTATTGCAGATGTAGATATTCATACATGCATATTACTACAGTTGCAGACATAGTCAACTTGCTCTCGAGTATTCACAGACCGGCTTTGACCGTTCTAATATTGCGGATGGCTTAGCTTACGTATAGCGGCCAACAGAAGCAGACTCTGAGGCATCTATGTATATCTATGATGGACACACACTTACACAGGCCCGTCACAGTGGCTTTTCAAGTCTAACAACTTGGCTTTACATGCAACTGCCATATCACTTCTTTCCTAGCTATTCTGAACTTAATACAACACCATTTCCAAACACCCCATCAGCTAATGCAAGTTTGAGTGTGTCAAATTTTTAATGTCAGTACTATTAATAGGAGGCTCTGAACACAGAAGAGGCCACTTTGAAAGTGATGGTATTAAAAAAAATCACTGCATTAGTGACGGGAGAATATGCCAACAGAATCATCTACCTTTGTATGAAAGCTATAATGCAAAACCACATCACTAGTAGGCATGTTTTCAAAAAGGACACATTTTGCACTGGAGGACCAAGAGAGGGTACTTGCAGTGCATTATACAAATTCACACTGTTTGCTTTGCTTACATGCGTTACGCAACCTTTCAGTGTTTCATTCTAACGCAACTGGGACTGACCTGAAAAGGTCACATTCAAAAAGAATTCACTGTAAAAAAAAAAAAAAAAGAATTATATATATAAAATAAAAAACAATATAAAACCATAACCCCAGTGTACAAACTAGTGTGGAATACAAAAATGATAATGATAATGATAGTTTGCATGCTAATAATCTAGCTAGAGGTTTAGAGACTAAAATAATTTCTTTCCTTTAACATTTTGATTTCAGGTTTAATCATTTCTATTTAGATGTTCTTACCAAGACATTTCCATATCTTGATATTTGCATATTTAAAAAAACAACTTTCGAATACCAGCTGAGGTGAAATGTTTTCTCATATTCTCACTTTAAGCAACACCCTGTTTTACACATTTCCTGTTATAACACTGGCATTTTGACCATTAGGTATCACTAGTGAATGAAAAGTAATAATTCCATTTTCACCAACATCATGCAATAGCCTGTGGGGGTCAACTGAGATTAAACTACGCACTTCATGACATTATTAAACGCACAAAGAAACAAAACGCAAAGAATGTGCCAAGACACTGAACGCCTCTGTGATTCTTTTCTGTATGATGGGCTGTTGTGGTTGAATGTCCTCCGTAAAACCTTTAGCGTAAACTGATCCCATTTAAATGGACCTTTTAATAATAATAATAATAAACTATTTTATATAGCGCCTTTAAAAGTAGCATCTCAAAGCACTTTACGTAAAAATATTAAATTAAAAGATACACATAACAGTGCAGGCAGTAAAAAACTAACCAAACAATCAAAATAAAAAGTCAATAAAATAACAAAGTAATCACATGAATCACATAAAAGCTACCCTAAAAAAGTACGTTTTAAGGGACGATTTAAAAACACTAAGGGATTCTGCATTCTAATCTCAGAGGGCAGGGAATTCCACAATTTAGGAGCCAAAGAAGAAAATTCAGAAGCACAGTATTCAGTATTTTAGTCATAGAGGAAATGAGGTGGCTAGGAAGATAAAGGAAGAATGAAAGACTTTATTAGAAGGAGACTTTAAATGGTTAAAGACAGCCCTTTCCTTGTCCTCTTTCTTACAACTGTTTTTCCGAAGCAGACTTTCATGGCTTTTGGAAGAACAGCATTAAACCCTGAGGCGGTAAACCCCTTTATAAACAGGAGAACATCAGTGACACATGCTGCTATAATGAGTTTATTCATTAAAACGATAAATTAGACTTTATCGCTTTCTGATAGCTCTCTGTCTCTCTTTTTCATATGTTAAAGATGACACAAATAATGCAGAGAATTAACACCAGGCCTGTTTTCATTATAGATAAAGAGAAGCCATGGCAGTAATACATTCAGATATTGGTGCTTAATTATATCAAACACTGCCCATAGACAGTTTGATAACAGCGATATTGTGTTAATATGGAGATAGGACTGATATGACACTAAATTGCTGATTGTTTTCATTCACAAAGTCTTTAATTTTTCATCATATAATCTATTAATTAATTATATTAGAGAGGTTTATCAGATGGTTCGCATGACATTATTCCAACACCAGAGCAGGGATCACTGAGCAAGCAAAGAGGGGCCAGTCAAAAGGGAACTAAACACTGACAAGAAGGAAGAATAAGAAAGCATTTACAAGTAAACCGCAGTTTTATACATGTTAAGCCTTTCAGAGCACAGTGTCTGTGCTTGTGGAACTGTGGTGTCACACGCCCAGGGGCGTAATTTGTGGGGGGGTTGGGGGGGAGATAACCCCCCCAATATTTAAATCTATGCATTACAACCCCCCCCAATATTTATACCATGATCACATGAAAAATATGCAGACCCAAACTTCAACCCCCCCAATGTTCAAACCAAATCTACGCCCTTGCGCGACACGCCACAATACCAAACTACTATTAGGTTTCAGTTTGTGTCACAGGATATTGTAACTGTATATACTTGATTGGTCCCTCTTAGCCAAAATAGTTTTTGTTTAAGCAATTAGCCAGAACAGTGTGGTTGAACAAAATGTTACAAATACACCGGTAAGTAAGTAAACAGTTATTTTTATAAAGAGCACCAGAAAAATGTTATGCATGTTGATTCAAAGTTATTTATTAAACAATATCTCACAAAAAACAATATCAAATTCAGTTTAATTGTCCGATAAAAAAAAAAATAAAAAAAAAGAACTATACATGATGTCTTCCCTCATTTTTCTGTTGGGAAAACTGCCAGTGTGTCTGCAGGGTACAGCTAGACACATCTTGAGTGAGGCAATCGTGAGCTGAGGATCAAAGCTTAATTTAATGATACAATTAAATTAAATGGAGCATCAATAAATGGGCGTGTGGGACAGATATCGAAGGTTATTTGTTGCAGTTCTTCAGATGAAAAATAATGTAAGGTTTATGTATTCCAAAAGTCCTTTTGTTTGCGTTACTGGAGCAACATGTCTCCCATTAACAAAGCTTGTACACAATAGAGCACAGTATTCAGAAGCACTAAAGGTCTCTGACTCCACCCTGCCCGCTATATTCTGCCCAACTGATAAGACTCTCTGCCTACATGAATTTCCTTTGACTGTATACTCTCATTAGTATCCTTCCTTTCAACTATCTAGCATCAGATATCAAGAGTTTTTTTTTTCTTTTAAAAGGTCAGTTTATTTTTCTTCCTTTGTTAGCTTTCTTCCTGTCGTACCGGTGCTGCGCTCGGGTTTAACCCAACCTTGAAACTCTGAAAACAGCTAAAAAGAAAAGGTCTGTATTTGGGATGATTGGTGAACCGTAGTACAACATTTTAGCTAAAGGTGCTGAGTGTAACTTGTTCGGGAAACACATTTGAAAATTCTTTTTTTTTTTTTTTTTTTTAGTTTTCTAGATTATTTTTACAAATCCATTTGGTGAGACTAGTGCACTGAAAAATATTATATGATCAATAAGTTATGACAACATATTTTTTACATTGCTTTAACTCACCAAAATAAGTTAAGCAATTTTCAACTTTTTTTTAAAAGTTATACAAGATTCAACTCATTTTTTAAAGTCAGTTTAAAGTCCAACTGAAATCAAAATTGACCCTATTTACTTTGTTAGCGCATATTACTAGTCTTGTGGTGAACAATTAATCCGTGCAAGTTAAAACACAGAAAAAAATTGTTTGCCGTCGTAATCTTTAATCAAAGTCTGAAAAGTTACTTCCGGTCTGGAATGGCGTCCCTTCTCTGATGACGTAGGTTTGAGGACTTGGGTTGGGAAACGCTTAACCACTCCCCTCAAACCGTTAGTCTGTAATGAGTGAGAGATGGAGAGGAGGAGCGCTAGAGTAAAACCCTGCCCTCTGTTCAATATTCCGTTTCACTGGGAAATACGTCACAGCACTGGAGAAAAGTCGTTTGCAACTTCCGGTTCACGCGGACTTTAATGTAATTTAAGTTGAATTGACTTAAACATCCAAGTTGATTTAAGGCAGCAACTTTTTTTTTACAGTGTGGTGCAGAAATTACACGGTTAAAAGTGAATTATTAACCACGACACAGAAAGAAGAGAATCTAAACAAATGTTTTCCTGTGCACAAAAATGTATCCTTTGCATTAGAGATACCTGTGATATGGCGTGTTTTACTGAATGGACAATTATGCTTCTCGATGAAGAACAATGATAAGCCAAAGTACTACTGCAGGAAATGGATTTGTGCTGATTTTGATCTAATCCACATTTTAATCACCACATTATTTGTCCAAATATTCTGTGTATAAGCCCTTACTTTACGAGCCTTGGCTACTACCACCCAAGCAGATAAGCCACTGTGATTGACCAATTAAAAGGTATTTCAGGACCTATGAGAGAGCATGAAGGAGAATGGAGACATGAATGGAGCCTCGGTGAGTGGCATCAGATAACAGGGTCAGAAAAATAAATGGAGCCCTGGGAGCTGTTCGAGTCTTTTGAATGATCTGCAGATGAAGGCACTGGCACGGCAAATAATGAGGGCATCATTTCGGCACGCTGTAAAAGTGGCACAGATTCATATAACACAGATTTCTGCAGTGGTTTTAATTCGTTTTAATTCTGTACATGTAAAGAAAGATTGAAGATTCAAAAGAAAAAATGAAGTAACTGGGTAAATCATAATTGAGTTATGAGCGAAATAGGATCTCATTTCAGATGTTCTGTCCTGTGGCAGACGGGTGCTCAGACTCAGAGGAAACCAAGAGTGAAAATTTATATCAAATTCAATCAAAGTTTCAGCGCTGGATTACTTACTATGTCGTTATGCCTTTGTATGGCTGTAAATTGTATATTAAGAGCTTAATTGAAGACTTAAATTAATTTTCTGAATTTTCAAATGCCATGATTGTCCAACCTTTTCATAGTTTTTTTTCCTAATTTGAATGATCATATTTAACTATAATTGTATTCATTTATTAATACAGATTTGGGCACTGCAATAAGACCCTTTAAACGAAGAGAAATTTCAAGTTTTGATATGCTGTCAAATTTAACAAACGTCTGTGTGTGTGTGTGTGTGTGTGTGTGTGTGTGTGTGTGTGTGTGTGTGAGAGAGAGAGAGAGAGAGAGAGAGAGATGTGAAAGGCACAGTGGGTTTTTATGTCCGCGTGAGTGTAGGCTATGCATGAGATGCAGTGTGCTTGATGTCATCATGTTGATAGGCTGCTTACGAATACACGTTTTAGCAAATCAAATTAGCCTACTCAAAAGCTTAACCTCACGATTATTCGCAACATAATAAAAACAACAACAGGCGTGGTCGCATATAACGCAGCGTATTCTATATGAGTGGCATACTGAAAGCTGTGCTGGTGTCCATACATATAAAAAAAAAACTACCTTGTGTTTGCCTGCTCGATTTTTCCTTTCCTCCTTGTCGTGGGGCTCTGGCCACAGTTGACTGCTGGAGCCGTACGGGGGGCTGCTGTTTTCACCACTAGACACCGACGAGTTTCTCTCTAGCGCGCGCTCGCATTGATACGGCTGACAGAGTGCGATTCCCCCCTCCTGGTACCTGCCGTCTCGCTCACTCTGCTGCCGCTGGAGGCTGTGTTCCTGATGCTGATGCTGCAACAGCAGCTCCTGCTGGTTTCTGTACACTTGCTCCGATCTGCTGATGCAGTAGTTGATGGGCAAGCTGCTGCCTAACAGTAACTGAGCCTGGGGCTCAATTAATTGCCTCTCCTTCTCGGCTTCCTCGCGTGCATTTATCTGTCCTTGAACAGAGTTTGGCAAGAGTAGCTCAAAGGAGGGGTCCCTTTGTTGATTATAACAAGGTTGCTGCAGCAACTGGTTTTGGTCTCGACGCCCCCCCTCCCCGACGCCACGTTGTACAATCTCTTGTTTGTAATTAGCACTCTTTTGGCGCGTATCCCGCGTATAAGAAATGTGCGAAGGCAGAGGCGGCGGCAGCAGATCAGATGGGGAGGGCTGCGGGGAAACGGAAGATTTCTGCTGAGGAGAATGGCTGCTCTGTGAGAGCCCCTCAGTATGACACTGATAGCCAGATGAGGCCCCTGGAAACGGATGCGGCTGCTTGTCGTAAGACTGACGGTCACTGTGCGCTCCCTGTGCGAGGATGCAGCGGCCGGTCAAAGGCAGGCACTCGCCGTTCCTGGTGCCGCGGTCCGGACAAGACTGTACATGTCGGCTATGATGTGAGGAGGTGGATCGCTCCTTTATCGATGGCGGTGGGGGCGGCAGACTAAAGAGCGGGGCGACTGGACTAGATCCTTCCTTCTGACTGTCACGAGCGTCCGCGTCGTTGGTGTGCTGCTGGTGGACAGCTCCCGCGTGCCGATGCCGCATCCCCTCAATATCCGCGTCTTGTTGTGGTTGCTCCTTTGCCTTGTAAAGCACCGACACCCATTCATTGCGACGTACCCCAAAAGAACCAATCTGACTTGTCTCATTGGTGGGCTTGAGCAAGACCTGCCTCGTGACGTCATCACCGAGATGAACACCGCCCTCGTGTGAAAACCGCTTTATGTTTACAGTTGATAAGATTAAACCTGAAATGTGAATTGGGTATTAGCAAGGTCATGCACGCGGCGAAAGCTGAATGTCTTGGCGGGATTTTCTTTTTCAAGCCTTTGCCATTGCATGGCAATATTAAAAAATAACGAGCATCACTTCACATGACAGGTGCACCGCTGTTATAAACTGGTTAATGTTACGACGTAAAGCCTGTGTCCAAACCTCCGCGTGCATAATGATAACGGAGGGTTTAGTGCAACTTGCAAGACAATGAGGCAATATCTGACGGGCAGAATCAGTCAGGACGATTGCGAGTCTGATATGGCTTTTAATTAAAATTATCATTAAGTTTTAATGGACAAATAAACTGATCTGTTTATCAGTGAATCAATTTAGAGAACATACCCAAAAGAAAATGTTGCTCACAAAGACCAGCAAGAGTTAGCAAAGATAGGCTAATCATTGAAAAGCATAAAATTAGTAAATTCACTATAGAGGTTTCCATGGAATATTATTTGTAAGATTGTATTCATTTCCAGGTTTTCTGTCAGCCCTGTTTTATATAACACTATAGGTTCTGTAAACAAATAATGAGCCTAACCTGTTTTAAGAAAAAGATGTTTGAATAAATTCTGCTCCAAAAAAACAACACTGGTACTTTGACTTCCTTCTCTCCAACAACCTCTGTTCACTACTCTGACTGACTGTTGCATAATGTGGAATAAATAATACTTAAAGGTAGGCCTACAATATGTAAGAATTTTGTATCAAAATATCCAAAAACCACTTGCACAGTGTTATATATTTCTTTCAATTGTGTACTTACATTATCCTAAATGTTTCCAAGAATATGTCAATTCAGAGAAATTCACAATTTTAAATAGTCACAAGTCCCTTGTCACTTGTCGCCTGTCAATGACGTAATATCCGCGTTATCCCTGGTTTCTGCTTGTACTGCCATAGTAACTATGGCGACAGACGTGGACAACTGCGTAACGTCTAGCAGCACTCTGTTGTTGTTTCGTTCAAACATTATGGACCACGGCAAGACTTTGGGACAAAAGGAGAAACAAAACGAGGATCAATATCGGCGTGGCGTTTTCGAGATGCCAAGAGCTCCGCGTCCGCGACAAACTTCGACTTGACAGAGACGGCACTCTTGCATGTACTTTATTAGACAGGTTTATTGAGCAAATGTACATAAAACGAATCAATGTTAAGCTCAACATGATGAAATGTTAGAATCAGTGTTATTCTAATGTTGATATAGCTTACTGCTAGTCTCATACAGCCAACAAACTAACACATATAACATAACTTTCAACACACTCATGCAGTTTAGTATGATAGTGTAGACCAAGTAAAACAGCGCTGCGTTACCTCACAACTGACCAGTTTAAGTATTAATTCAGCACTTGCAGGTAGTTCGGTCAGTAGAACGAAATGTCCTCATTCCTTTATATCCGTGGGACTCGCATGTGGCGCTGATATCTGTCTCTCATCAGCAATCGCAGGTCGCTTCATACCACAGTCATGTTAAAAACATGAATGTATTCACTCATCCATAAACATTATTTCCCATAAACATTATTAGATCCATCGGCATGACGACAAGTTCCATGATTCCGCTTATTCACTGCGTCATCAATCTACGCCTTTGTTATTGTAAGAGGTTAGCGACCCCTAGCAGTGAAAAAATTTACATATTGTAGCTTTAATAAAATAAATAAAACACAAGGATGACTAATAAAGAATGGGTCTTCCGTTTGTCGTTTCGATATTTATGCTCCTTGACTGACACACACACTTATCAGAAACAGTTCAGTGGTTTATTCTTGAATAAATTTTAATATACTGTTGTCAAGCTGATATTTTTGCATAAAAGCATAAGATGTGTATTCCAATACCAAAAATACATTATGGCATATCAAAGAGATGGACACTGGAAAAATTACAATTTTTTTGCAGATTCACTGCTGTCATGTACCACAGCGACATTTTTTTTAATAGTTAGAATCCTTTATGCACGTGTAAATATGATTGTTAAATATTTCAAAAAGTGCAGACAAACAGTTGTTAAATATAATTTTTTGTTTGTAATTTTGTATCTTTGAATACATTTTCCACCTACACACACTCGTAGCTTGTGCAATAAGAGGTCTCAGTATAATTTTCAATCCTCAATCACTGAATGCCACTTCATCATCCAATTTCTGTGTGATAAAAGTCTACATTTAGCATGTTAGAGATAAAAGACTTAAAGCATTTGTGAATGGCCAGGTATGCCTTTCCTCAATAATATCAATGATAGTTTACTGAGGACATCCCATTATGCTGGATAATGAGAATGGAGATGAGTGTTGGAAAGAGTGAGCAAAAAGATGGGTTTACATTGTGAGGATCAAATGTCCCCTGAAATCACCTACAAAGAAAAACTGTCATCACATGATAAATGGCTTAATATACAAAAATATATTAAATAACTTTACACATTTTAAATTAAAATCTATAAATGAAGAAAGATTTTGTTTGAGGGTTAGGTTTGTGGAACAGATTTAAAAGAAAAAAGCTGTCGCGAAAAGCCAAAAACAAACAAACATGGCTGATAGCATCTGCCTTTACCAAAGAAACCCTGAGAATTTAGGCCAAATTACTGTGAATGAATAAACTGATGTCTGAATGAAAGATGACAGAGCATTTACAGAAACTCATTCCTTGCAATGCAATAAAAATATCAGCAAACTATAAAATGAGAAATTGTGTAAAAATTTAACTGTTGTAATATCTTGATACATCATATACCCCAATGTTTTGAGTATAGCTTTTTAGTAAAAACAAAACTTTCCAAATCCCATTATTTATAACCAGTTTTACTCACGCTGTCAGATAGCAAAAGATATGCACAGTAAATGTCAAGGCATTTTGCAATCCATATCTGTATTTTTTGCACAATATTCTCATGCACCATTATTGTATTATTATTAATAATTATAATAAAAATTAATGTGTTATACACACTGTTATCAAAAATATCAAATATAGTGTTTAGTAAAATATGAAGAGAACAATTTATCAGTGAGAGTCAATTTATAGAGCATCCTAAAATGAAGGGCGACAGCCTGCTTGCACGAAAAAGTAACCTGAATCTCTCTCTCTCTCACACACACACACACACACACACACACACGTCTAATGATTCAAATGCCTCTAATTTTAAAAAGAATCAGGCAGACATTTCTGTCAGTTTGCAAATGGACAGTATGCACAATTCAATATGCAGCATACAGTCCCTAACGTCTGATAGACACCTCTGAAACACTCATCACAGAGCAATACAATCTATGAATGTAATGAGAATGATACAACAAATCATCTCTTTCACATACAAGGATATTTTGAGGGGAAATGAAGGACCTAAACTGAGCCGACAAGAGTCGTGATCCACAAAGATTATTATAAATGCCTAGTGGGAGAGGACGAGAACCAGACTTAATGCACCAGACATGCTTGCTTTTTAAAACAGAAATTACATTGAATTTGCTCAAGCACATATTCAAATTGTACATTTTATGCAATGAAATCTAGAGTTGAAAGATTTGTTTGTTAAAAATAGACAGCCTTAATGTAGTATTTGCATTGTAGCTTGAATCATTTAGGACCCTTTCAGCCTAGATCTATCACTCACACTGGTTTTGATTTTTTTTTTTAAATTAATTTACAATTTAGTATTTGCTTTTTGCTCCTTTATTAATGTTGCCGTTGTTACGAACAATGAGGAGAGAATATGTTCATACTGATCAGCTTGCTACTATGTAAAGACCTGATTTTTTCTGGTTGAAAAAACAACCAACAAAAAAATGTAGCCTAAACAGCATATAAGAAAGAAAAAGAAAACCTTGCCAAATTTGATTATAAAACAAACATGTAGTAAACGGCCCCTGGATTTATGGAGGGGTGGAGGGTGTCACATATTTTTCATCTTCCCTGACAAAGGTTGTCAGTAGGCTATAAATGAAAGGGCAACACGAAGATAGGTCAGAATAAATCATCACAAAGATATGCTTCAAAGGCCTTGAGAAATCTTCTTTCATCACATCTGGTCTGCCATTTTAAGTCTAATACTAACAGAGGGAACCACATGAAATACCAAACGTGAGGCAGTGAGTTGTGGCATTAAAACTTAAATGTCCAGTAAGTTACAGAATCTCCACTCTCTTACCTTACACTTTACACATCTTCATTCGGATCCCTTTGAAGGCTCTTGACAATGACATCAGCACAACATTAATAATAATAATACAAATATAAATAAGAAGCGCACGTAATTTCCAAGACTAAAAAAAGCAAGTCCACACAGACACAATTCCTCGTTGTGACGGTCTAGTGACGGGCATGCCCTCCAGCGCGTGAATATGCATGCGACCGATGGCGCGAGAAATCTCTGTGTTTCCCCTTCACTTTCATCTCCAGATGCTGAACGTTTACCTCTTGAAAGGCATCTCTAAACGGAATATAATATAAAACACGTCCACCGCAGTTAATTAGGCTACACGTCGTATTTAATTGAGGTGGGGGGGGGGGAGCAAAAATCCACGCGAAAGTGTGTTTCACGTACAGCACACTGTTGGTTGCAACATCTACTGGACCGTCACGCCGTAGTATTGATCGAAGATCGTGAGAGGAGGGTTATATGACCTTGTGACGTGTTGTAAATTGATGGGGGGATCCCTGTTCTATTTTTAGATCTTGGTTGTTGAGAGACTAGCGGGGGTGGATGAATAGGGTGGGGGCTCGGGGGTTCCCGTGCACGCACAAACCACAGCAAAATTGATCTTAAAATGATGCATGCAGCATTCGAATAAAGGGATTCTATATGGACGCATCACTGGAGACACCATTTTGCCGTTCTCTTAAATTGACTATTGTTGCTTTTACATCGTGGTCTTTATAAATGATAATTAAATAACAAATACATTTTAGTAGCACGAGGACAGAAATGTTTCAGCGATATAGCATGTTTGATGAAAGCAAATATATGTTAACAAAGCAAAGATGTTAGAATTTAATCCTGGGATATTATGTTAATTTTATTATGCTTACAATGTTGGATTTTTGAGTATCATTAGGAGTCATTGTAACATGAATCTGTGCTGATCAGATGCTGATACATAACAACCATAAAGGTTTACACACTGCTGCTGTGGACTCTATATTGCGCATACAGCCGAATATCGGCAGTGCAGTGGATGAGTGTTTGGAAACCAGCTCTCATCTCACAAGGATGGAAATCTTGCATTTGTTTACAGCCGGACAGAGTATTTCTTTTTAATCTGGAGGCAACTTTAGTATCTGACATCAGCTCAGTGGCATGTGAACCAATTTACTGGAAAATTTTACAGATCCAGGCTCAGTCATGAAAATATCATATCTACGGTGTAATCAGTGTACTGCTGTCAGTCATTTCTGCTTATTTCAATTATCTCTTGATTGTCACTATTAATGAATTTGCTGTAGGTTTAGTCATACAAGAAAAAGAATGCATTTCAGCCCAAAATTAGCCTACTCAACACAATTGTAGCCTATACGGTGCAAGGTGCATCAGAGTCAAGAATAAAGCACAACTCCTTTTTCAATTATCTTTAAGAGGATTAGGAACGTTTATGCACCATGTTTGCCTAGGGGCCATTATTTGACATGAGAAGCCCGTCACTTAAAACAGAATTGAATGGGATTCCTTTGTTTGTGTTAAGCAACCTCAGAGTGACTTTATTACCAAAGAGGGTGCAAATATTTTGAAGGGGAAACAGCAGGTTCCCACTGTCTGACGAGGCTGGGAATAAATCCAAAATCAGCCGTTTGCATCAGGAGCGAATGTGAGTGAGCCATATGTTCAGTTTTTTAATGCCATATCTGATTAAAATCCATCTGATTTCACCTTCCCACAATTCCATTCTCCTTTCACTGAAGAAATTCCATGGTAGGGACACACTGACTTATATTTAGGATATGTTTAACCTTGAATACCTACAATGCAGTGAGACTAAGACTTTATGCATGACTTTTGCACAAAGTTAGGCAGGTACTCAGTGTCATGGTTGGTGTTCTTTTCTTGTGTGGAATTTACCCTTACATTAAGCCTCAGCATCAGTAATATACTCTCATGTTTGGAGTGAAATCTGCTTTCACACAAGATTAAGTGACTGTACTCAACATGAATTCATGATGTCCTAATTAAGCCCTGAGCACACCTGAAGGAGAGTGAGTCAGTCATCTTAAAATTCACCTCACTGGAGTGGAAGGCATTCAAGATGTCACCTGATGTCATTCAATGTATTTTCATTATCTGGACAGACATCCTATTTTACTATTGTAGACCTCCAAGCAGTAACAACAACAAAAAAAATCACCCAAAAAATTAAACTTCTGTCATCATTTACTCACCCTCATGAATGAATGAAGCATTTATATAGAGCTTTATTGTACTATTATTACAATCATATTACAATCAGTCTCTCCTCAATCACCACCAATGTGCAGCACCTGGATGATGCGACGGCAGCCACAGTACGGCGCCAATGCGCTCATCACACGTCAGCTATAGGTGAACTTTTATTTTCTGTGGAACATAAAGGATATTTTGAAGAACTGTTTTTGTTCATAAAATGAGTCAACAAAGTCCAAAACAACATTCTTGAAGTCAATGGTCTCCATTGGCTTTCACTGTACGGACTAAAACACTTTTTCAGAGGAAAGAAAGTTATACAGGTTTGGAACAACATGGTGAGTAAATGATGACAGAATTTTCCTTTGCAGGTGAATTATCCCTTTAAAATTAAGCATTTGAGGGGTAGATACCTGTAAAACCTGCAAGAAATTGTAATATATTGAGATTTCGGGGGCCTATAAATTCACTGAAATCAATGCAATAAATTGTAGGATTTAAAAATCAAGCAAAATGTCTGTGAATGTAAATTTATCTGGTGATGCTCTGCAAGGAGGCTCTGAAAACCATGCATTGGGCTGCATTTAAATCTCAGAATTGTCTTTGTTCATTTTGGGGACTTCTACATATCGTATATTGTTTAACATTTTGTATAAATCTCTAAATTACAAGGATTGACACCTGATGTATAAATACAAATCCTCTAATCTCTATACAATAACTTTATGTACTTTATAATACATATTCGGTAATCAGACAAAATCTGCTAAGGGGTAATAAAATCTAACAAATCGTGTAAATATTTATCACCTTTTGTTGGAAAATTAAACATTTTATCAAACTAATACAGAATATAGTGATCAAACTACAGTTTATAAAAATTATTATATATATAAAAAATGTATATGAACTAGTGAGTCTTGAAGCTGAGGTTCTGCCTGATGAACCTGCAAACTATCTTCAGTAAAACTTTTCTTTAATTTATTATAATTCTGACTCTTGTCTTAATTGACTACAGCTTCTAACTCCTGGTCTTAATTAATCATATGGTCTTTGGTCTTTAACTGTAAAAACCCCTAACAGAGCATAAAAAATGTTCGTCAAAACCAACACGCTGAACGATGTTCACTAACCAGTTGTTAGTGAGTTTTTCAATTGGATTGGCTTTTTTCTCTTTAGCATGCAGAGTGAAGTATTTCACTCAGTTCCCTGATCATTCAGATTCAATTTCAGAAAGTGAAGAACAAATTTAACTCACATGCTTTATGTATTATGCACGTTATTGTCTCTGACAGACAACATGTTAAAGCCGCTCAGGCCGCTATTTTCTCCCTCTTCTTGGAAAGCGATGACGCATTAAAAGCATTAGGTAGTGTAGATTTTCCAGAAAATGCGTGCACTCCCTGGACCTCTGCTTCTTGTTGAAAGGGGTGGATTGGAATCCACTGCTGCTTCAATGTATATGTAATGAGTGATTATAATCAAGGTATTAATCAATATTTTTCCTTCTAAATATCACGAGTTGAATTACTTCTCTGGAGATTTTTATTTTGTTATTGAAGTTACCAGTGTGATTACTGAAATGGTCTTTTCATGTATTCTTTAATGTCAGTATTTGATATCTGAATGCAGTAACAGTGCTTGCTGATTTATCCCGGCTTCCAGAAATGAAATAGGGACTGGTTTTGTGTTTGAGAAAGGTCTTCAACGTGTTAAAACATATAGGGGTCATTGAAGCCAATAGTTTAAGGGACCTTTTCTCAGTTAAAGCCTCACTTTCCATTTAGACTAAAGTGTCCTATCCTTGAGAGAAAGAACGCATTATCTTGATGTTTTGAGACGAGACTCCTGTTTATAGTTAGAGCCTGGCCAAATTCAACCTTGGAAATGGCTGTGCGTTGGTGTGTGTGTTAGTCTTCTTGCTTACAGGTTAAGGAACCACTGGCATTGTTGGAGATTGACTGAGTTGTTGTTCGAGACAGCATCCCAAATCTGTGACCTGGAAGGTGACAACGTGCCTAACTTCAGGGTCCAAGTGTCAGCTGCATAATCAATGGAGATATGCTTCAGTCTATCTGTATATGTGTGGAAAATTACTATGTTTATCAATTTCTTGGCCAATGAGAATCATTCAACCTGTAAGCAATGACGTAGCTTAGACCTTGGAAATGATATAACTGCTGTGATCTTTGTAACTGTAAGCGGGGCGGCCTACGAACTCCTGTGTGAGTCTTGAAGCTGACTTCTGCTGATGAAACTGCAAACTATCTTCAGTAAAACTTTTCTTCAATTTTTTATAATTCTGACTCCGGGTCTTCTTTCAAACATCTGGTCCTTGGGTCCTAAACTGTTAACCCCTAACATTGTAAATACTAAAATGTATTGTGCGTGCACGTTATGTTTTCACAGACATCAATGTTGTGATATTCAAATGTGGATTTGAAAACAGATAGATTGTAAGGTAATAATTATTTATTTCTTAGTCAGCGAGTATTCGGTGAAGTGATTGAGGCCCATGAGTGTGTTATGTCAGTGTTTTTAGTTCTAATATTCTAACAGATGATTTTTGGGTAGTTCTTAATACTTGTTTTACGGAATGAAGTTTATTTTGTTTACATGTTACTCAGAGACTGGCATGTTTGGCTTGTCAAAATTTTTACATTTAGTAGATTTTGAAAAGCCATGGAAAATTCATTGGTCTAATAATAGTTGTATAATAATAGATTTCTTCCAGAACAGCAGTTGCATCATGTTTGTTTTTGTTTTTTTTATTACAGAAGAAAACATTCATCCCTGGCAGCAATTGGAAGAGTCATCAGGTCATAGCTGATGAAAAAATATTCAGCACTGTACCGCAGTAGTCTATAACATATGCATGCAAGACAGCATCCAATTAATATTAATGGATTGTGTTCTCTTGATTGCTGAGAGAGACCACACGTTGTGATCAAGTCTCAGTGGTGAAGCAGAGCCTATTAAGAGATCTCCTGCGAGGACATCCCTCACAGTGTGTGCATTATATAATTGCAAGTAGTGCTTGTCAGGGTGTCAGGCAGTGAGCCAGTTTGTGTATACAATCCAAAATCTTTGTTGAATTCAATGATCTGCATTGTCTGCATTAAATAGCAGCAATCTAAACTGGGCTCAGCACAGTTAAGCATCCTGCTTGTTCTCTGAGCAGCTACTGAGGGAATACATGCGTGAAACAGGGATCTCCGGTGCTCTGGTGTTTAACACGGTCACTTGTGAGGCACAAGCGTTGCAGCGGCCTGTAATGGTGTTGCAGCTCAGCACCACTGCAGTACACCTCCACTGCATCCTTAATTATGCATGGCAGCTGTAGTGAGAACACCCACTCACTCACAAGGGAAGTGCAGGGGCAGGAAAGCAGATAAGAGGAGTGTGGAGTGGGAGTGGGTGAAGTCTGTTTGCACTGCTGCTGATGGGATGTAGGATTTGAAAAAACAGAGACCAATGCTGATAAGCTCAAATCAAGTTTTTACACGATGTCTTCTTTCTTTAATGAATCTGATTGATCAGATTTGATTATAATAATTCTATGTAAATTACCTAAATAACATTATTGATTTCAATACATTTCGTCAATGCATTCAGTTCCTTTATAAGGAAAAGAAAACCTAAGAGACAATTTATAATACAAGTTAAAATGAACCAATTTCCTATTTGGTATTCATAAAGGGCCTTACTGGACCGAGGGGTACATAAAAAAATACCCTGGCAAACGCTGGCTTAAAGGGTAACTCTCGCCAAAATTTAACCTAGGCTCTTTTTGTTAATCTACCTGCCTCAAACTTTTGTGTAAAAGCATAATTACAATGGAAACGCCACTTTTAAGATTCACCGTATTTTCGTTTTAGGTCAAAATGCCTTTTGAATGGGAGTGCTTGGGGCACTTCTATGATAGCATCAAAATCGCTATTTTTAAAACACTAAGAAGGCTCGACACAACATAAAACTGTGCTCGAAGTATCACCAGGGGCTCTACACATGAACTTGAGCATTGACTACATTGTTTGTGTACACAAAGTTTACTAAAAAGAAAGGTTTTGAACAACTCACTGTAGCTGTTGTTCTTCCCGGCCGCCGGCATTTTGTCAGTCAAAAATAGTCGATCTGTATCATTTCATTATTATATAAGGATCCTTTTTCAAATACAAGGTCAATATTGATTTTCACTAATGACAAAACAACAAATTATCCGTGAATTTATATGGAACTAAGCTTTAGAAGCTTTCCATCTTTACTCTACTCCCGATTACGTTGCATTCGGAGATCGACTATTTTTGACTGACAAAATGGAAACACTAACTGATAAAGTGAGTCGTACAAAACCTTTCTTTTTAGAAAACTTTGTGTACACAAACAATGTAGTCAATGCTCAAGTTCATGTGTAGAGCCCCTGGTGATACTTCGGGCACAGTTTTATGTTGTGTCGAGCCTTCTTAGTGTTTTAAAAATAGCGATTTTGATGCTATCATAGAAGTGCCCCAAGCACTCCCATTCAAAAGGCATTTTGACCTACAACGAAAATACGGTCCAACTTAAAAGTGGAGTTTCCATTCTAATTATGCCTTTACACGAAAGTTTGACTCGGATAGATTAACAAAAAGAGCCTAGGTTCAATTTTGGCGAGAGTTACCCTTTAACACAAGAAAAAGTGCTGTAAAACATCACTCAATTTTCGCCACATTACGTAACCATGGTAGTTTTACCCATAGACATATGGTTCATACCTGTCAACCCCGGTGTCTGTTTTCACAAGCACTTTGAGGCTCTCATCTCTCCCCAGCGATTAAGCTTCTCGTCTTGCTTTCTTTTTGGTCCCATCGCTTTTTTGTCTCTTTATAAACCTCTGCATTTATACTTCTTTAAGGACGTTTTGCTGCGTAAACCGTTGTTGACAGGTAAAAAATCGTACACATTTCGCACCCTATGAACACCGCTTCACGTTCAATCTTCGCGCTCTTTATTTTCCGGTTTCCCATATATGGACTATGCGCTGTGAACGTGTAGAATGATTGACAGATAGAAAACACCTCAAAACAAAACCCTTCTGATTGGCTAAACAAAAAACTGTCACAGAGATTGTTGTGATGTTTACATACATTGATCTCTTCTATAGTAGTATAATTTTTTTACTATTTCATAAAAAAAACACCTTTTGTGCTGTTCCTGTGCTCGGTTTCAGTCATTCTGTTACCTTGAATAGCCTATAGCTGGAACAAGACGCTGGTGGCACTTTTGTGTTTTGCAGTGTAATTGGATATTTTGGAGATTACTAAATTCTTTGATATTCACTTATCATGGTAAAACGTAGCCTACCTGATGATGTTAGAGAACAATAATTCTCAGCATCGGATATTTATGCATCCAATTCTATTCATTTATACAGATCCCTCTATTAGGCCACACACCATAAGTCCCTTATCTTCATTTGTCCTGGACTGTTGAATAAGTGACAGTAATAGACCGATGCCTAGAGGAGCAAAATGAAGACGTGCTATCAAGAGCAGCTGTGGCACAGCAGCTGGTCTGACAGTGTCTGTGTAGCCTGAATACACATCTACTCATCTAAGGTGCTATTAGAAGGTGACTGTGTGTGTGTTTGCATACGTGTTAGCATTGATTATGTTTGAAACAGTAGCATATTTGAGTTGTTGTGCCCTGTGTCAAACAGCATCAATGCATTTTGTTGTAGGCTGCAGTAGGCTATACTGAAATGATGTTTCCTGAGCATTTCAAGCAAATCACTTTGATCTGAAGCATTCTAAAGATATGAAAACGTGTTCGGTACTGATTTAGATCACTGTAAGCAATAACACGCTTTGTTGTTGTTGTATTTTTTTTATAAGGTTTGATGTAGAAAGTTATTTTTAAGTAATAACAGATAGGCTTAGCTTTTGCTAGTGGTTCTCCCTCTAGCGGTAAATTTGTAATAGCATGTTGAACTACTCGAAAGAAAAATAATTAAAGAAAAGAAAAGTAATTCACAGTGATCAAATTAAATCATAAAATGTTAAAATGTAGTGAACCATTAACTACATTTTTATTCTGAATTCTGATTTTTTTATTTAGTGTCATTGATCAAACATGCATCCTGCAAGTTCAATTATCTAAAAAAAAGTACATTTTCCTAAGATATTGTCTTTGATTATTTGGATTCATTGCACAAAGTTCCCTCTGATCAATCAAATAACCTGTCTATGATTTCTGTAAAGACTATGAGCCATCTAAAATATTTATTTAAACATATATCACAACTGATTAACTATAATCAAAAGCTTACACTATAAAATACAAAATAACACTCTTTTCAGTAGTGTCATACATCCTACACCAACATGGTAATGCTTTACAAAAAGTTCATTAGGAAATACATTAACCACCAATGAGAAATACATTTGTTACAATATGTAGGCTATTCATCTTTGTTAACGTTAGTTAACTGTTCATAGTTCATGTTAGCTCAATTCTATTAAATAACATAATAACAATAAATACACTTTTGATTTTAATATTGGGGTGAGCGAAATCTTTGGAAGATATCACTGAACATTTATTTAACCATTGCAAAAATAAATTTCTTATGCTATTTTTTCATCTCTGTTTTTTGTGTTTATTTAAAATTAGACATATCTGATATTATTTTAATCTCCAATCTGTTATTTAACAGTTGAGATAGTTCTTTAATGCTTAACTAACTAGAAGACACTAGCCGGGTTTAAATCCTAGTTGTGCAGGTGGGGCACGTTGTAACACTGCCTTACAATGTGCCCCTATTAGAACTATGCTATTCTTTGATTTTTAGCGATATAATTCACACATATAAGTTTTATGAATTGTGTTGAGGAAGAGGTGAATAAAGACTGAGAATCAATGTTCAGATATTATTAATTATTATTATGTTTTGTACTATATTGTATAGCTGTGTTTTCGGGTGTGTTCGTTGTCAAACTCAAAAATGAGTTTATTTTTAATTATTAAAAAATGCCATTATTTTATATGAAAAAGTAAATAACTGTATTTTATTGAGAACATATTTTAGTTTTTTCTTGGATCATTTTTTTATTAGATCAGATAACATTTTAAGCTGTCAAATGGTCATGTTACAATGTGTGAATGTGCCCCTCACATGGGGCATGTTGTCACATTTCACTTCCATTCTTTCAAGAAAAAGTATACACTGTATTAATGAAACAAAACCACATAATTGTACTAGACATGTGAAACTAATGCGAGAAAAAATAAATACTCTGAACCCTGAGTAGGTTTACAAAAACTGAGAAAGTCAAAAAGTGTTAGGTTGTGCCCCGCTCTCCCCTAGTAATGTTGAAATTAACAATAACTAATAAATGCTTTAGAAGAATTTTTTATTGTTAGCTGAGTTCATGTTAACTAATTCAATTTAACAAATGGACCCTTGTTCTAACTTGTGAAGTGTTAATTATGTATCTATATATCTGTCCTAATAGATCTGGTGTGAGCTTAGCAGTACTGAATCAGTTCACTCATGGTACATCCAGAAGTACAGCAGACGCCCGCTGGCCCGACATCGCGACGGGTCCTGGAGGACATGCTGAGATCCTGCACAGTGGTGGGGTGTTCCGGAAGCTCTGCAGGTGGGCTCGTGTGCTGGTGGGGGGCTGGATGCTCTGTCACGCTCTCAGGGGACTGCTTGTCCTCAGCACTCAGGGTCCCTTTCTGGTGTGCAAAGAGATCTCTGTCCAGCCAGTTTTGTAGGTTCCCTGAAAAATGGCAGATGGTGCATCAAAATGAGAGGATGCATTAATATACATATAAAGTAGGAAAATGAATGGATAACACCAATGTCTGAAGAATGCAAACCTACTATGGTGGTTTGCAAAGTGAAGGTCTGAATCAAGCACATTCCGTTTGAGTCGGGAGCTCCCACATGATGTAACCACCATCCGAATGAACTCACGACCACAGAGTTTCACTCGTGCATCTTGACTCTCAGTCTTGGAAGTCTCGAGGAGGATTAATAAAGCTAAAGAAGCAAACCACTTAATGTTCATGGTGTTTCTTGGGGTGATCAAATTAGAATACGCAATATTCAAGTGTGTTCAGGTACTTCAGGCTACTTAGCAAAACCACATTTGGGGGTTTTTATACTTCCTATCATACCTTTGGCATGCATGGTTTTACAAGAATCTATCTGGCCTTGAATGAAGAAAATCATGTTCTGATCTTTGAGGCCTTCAAAGCTGGAACGTATTTCAGATAAAACATGTCAGCTGTGATATATGATATTGCCTGAGGTCAAGGAAAATTGTGATAGCTGGTCACATTTTTCGTATTTTCATATAATATCTCTTTTATGAGTTTACAGAAATACGGCAATGAACATGTACTATTTTATATTAGGGGAAAATGGGTAAGATGCCTCCGTCATGAATATCACTAAATGTCATCTAAACACATTTATTTAATGCTCTTATTAATCTTAACACTAACATTTTTGAGATTTATTCCATCTGCAAAGTTCTAATCTAATTGTATTCTTGGATAATAGTCGTTTATGAATTTAATTATGCTGGATATTAAATGTTTTAATGTTTATTTGTTAATAGAGGATTTGTGGACACATTTACTCATTTAGATTGCTAGGGTAAAAAAGTATGTTGTTTTTATTTTGAAGTGAAACGTGAATGGGACAGAATCCCCCTAGTGGAATGTTGTTGCATGTGTTTCTTCTTCTTGTTTTTTTTGAATAATTATTATTAAAATGAATGTAGTTATTATTTAATAATTTCGTGAATTAGACACACATTTCCCTATGGGACAACGGATTATATCAGAGAAAAAAATGACAAGATTTATTCATTTTATAATGTTGTGAATTAGATCAGGGAAGATGTCCACAAAGGGAATTGTATCTTTAAATGTTTCAATACAACAGGAAATTGCCACTGTGGGCAACTTCCCTCATCTGCACTGTTACGCATCAACAACTTCAAAAAGTAAACATTTTGCAAATAAATATGGTTGGAAGTCAGTTTATTGAGTGATATTTAGCACTGATCATTTATTTGTTTTAAATGTTGCAGGTGGGATAAGCTCAGTTGGGTTGAACATAAATAACAAACAAATACATTAGTTATTCCAGTCTGAATTCACTGTAGATGATCCCATAATTGACCGTTATGCAGTAAATCCCTGCTGTACGTGGCAAAGGCTGATCTTTCCCGTACAACAAAAGCCACAAACATGCAGCTGTCAAGGGCTCTTGTCTTTACATTCCCTTAATTGAAGTTGAACATTTCATGGCATCATGAGTCCTCTTGATCCTAAAATCCTGTTAGACATGAAGTCAGATGACTTGACTTCTCACCGACGGTATAGTACGTGCTTGCTTAGCACTTACATTGTTTTCAGAGATGACAAAAAAAATGAAGATGTTCATGGGAAAACTCTGAAAACAATACAAACAAAGCCTTTTATAATAAGCCAAAGGAAAGCAACTCCTCTGATATTTGCATTGTGCATGGGCTAAATACAAAAGATGTTAGGCCTATTGGTCTCTTTTGCATCAGGGAGCCTAAAGCTTTTTATTAATGATTGTATTAAATTATTTATGTAGCGACATACATACAGTGAACTAGTTCTCTCTTAAAGAAACCGTTTTCATACGCATTATTCATTTTTTAATATATACAAGTTGCAGGAGTATATGTTATGTAATGCAGACCAAAGGTGAACCATATATAATGTAAAAGTTTCAGAATGGGGGGGGGGGGGGGGGGGTATACTTGTAATCGTATGGCTCTGCAGATAAACAACAATCATTACAAATAATGAAACAAACGAGGAAATCACCCTTCATACCTTCCAAAAACAGTTAAAATGTGAGTTGGGCTAATCTGAAAGGGTGATAAAGTGCTTACTGGAGTATATACAAATACAATGTTCATAAATTAATTTAGTTGAGAAATGTCATGGTATCCAAATGCACTTCACCTATACAGAAACATTGTGAAAGCAACACTCTAAATATACCAAAGGTGTCTGAAGGCCACATAAGTCTCACTTGATCCTCTGAAATCCTTTATGTTTTAATTGAGGAAGAAAAATCTCAGGATTCTTGTCTGTAGTATACAGTGCTTTCCACTTCCTTTCTTTTTTCTGCTGAACACAAAGGAAGATATTTTGAAGGATGCCGGTAAACAGACAGTTGATTTACCCCATTGACTTCCATAGTAGGAAAAAAAAAATACTATGGAAGTCAATGGGGTCCATCAACTGTCTGGTTACCGACATCCTTCAAAATATCTTCCTTTGTGTTCAGCAGAAGACAGAAATTCATACAGGTTTGAAACAACTTGAGGGTGAGTAAATGATGACACAATTTTCATTTTGAAGTGAACTATTTCTTTAAATCGTTTTAACACAGATTGTGTTGATGATACAAATAATAGTTTGCAGTCTGTAATAACATTTTATTTGAATCCACTTGATGCCTGAAATTATTTGACAACTGAATAGATACTGCTAAAAAACTAGCACAAAGTAGTTCACCAAAGATCCTCAGCGACATGCCATTTGTAAGCCATCTTAAAGCTAATGGCTTAATTTTCTTCAACCTGGCGTTCACCCATCTTTTAAATCCCTATTTAATTCAAGGCAGGCTGGGAACCTGAGCTGTCTGTTCAAGGGCAGTGAAGGCAGGGTGGATGACAAGGACATTCAGTGATGACACTGGCCAATGTGATGTCTATTGTCCTCATCAGTCTCCTCAGCTAGAGGCTCAAAGCAGTTCTCAAATTTCTTTTGAAATCTTTTCTTGATGTTCAATCCACGCTGGATTTTTGTGTTAGTGCACTCCTGGGCCTTCAGCTTGGCGTAATAGTCAGAAAATTTGTTAAATAGGATGGAGATTGGCATTCCGTTCAAAATAATGCCGAAAGATATGCACCCGAAGGCCACCACTCGACCAGAGTACGATATAGGCACCACATCTCCATAGCCCACCGTAGAGATGCTCACCTGTAACAGCATAAAAAAAAACAATGTTTATTTATATATTGCAAATGAGGACCAGAACACTGCAAAATACACAACAAAGACCAGCTTTTTCTTAATGAAAAGGAAAGAAGCAAAAGAGAGTTATGTTTCCAAGTCAGTTTATCAGATTGGTGATTAAAGTCAAAATTGTGCATGCAAGTCTTGTATAACTTAGTAAGCCTCCAGGAAGTTCTAAACTAATCTAACTTTTCCAATCAGCATGGATGCCTCCAATTGAGCGGCATTACAAGGTATTATATAAGATTAAACACAGCTGCCAGAGGATAAAGACTAACAATTTAAAGAGGATAGAGGGATACAACAGGCAGCCACAGCAAATGATGATAATGATAACAATCATTAAAAAAAAAAAAACATTCACACGCAAGTGATACTACTAAAAACACACATAATGATGCCCACTGGTTTAATATTTGAGCAACAAAGTTATGTAAGTAGTCTATGTAAGCTGTGAGCCTTTTGAATCTAAACGTGGACAACCCAATAAAATTAGGTTTGGATATTTTCAGTAAATCAAGAATACAGCCATACAGTCTCCTAAGAGAATTATTATTTATTTATTTTTGTAAAATGGGGCATAGCAAAGAACTTCAGAAACGAATGAAACTGTTTATTGAGTCTAGTGCAGTGTTGATTTAGCATTATTAGGCCTATTTATTCATATTTTGAATTAGCAAAAATTAGCATTTTCTGTTGTCATTTTATTTTTAGTTTAATTTTTAGTAATTTTGTTATGTGCTGTTGCCATTTTTATTGTTTTCTTAACATTACTTACTAACTAGTACTTCGTTTTTCATCTAACATTTATATTGTATTTTAACTTCTGTGAGACCACTCCATCTGTGGGAAGATGGAGTGGGCTCACAGGGGACCAATGGTGATTAGGTTTGGGCTTTGTACTGGTCAGTCTTCCACACCAGACCAGTGTTGTTATTGTTATCTAAAACTACAACAATAACAACACTGGTCTGGTGTGGAAGACTGACCAGTACAAAGCCCAAACCTAATCACCATTGGTCCCCTGTGAGCCCACTCCATCTTCCCACATCAGGGTCTGACCTCACTGATGCTCTAGTAAATCTCCACATCCATGTTCTAACACTGAGTTGAAAGCATTCCCAGAACAGATGAAGCTAATATAGCAGCAACATCCTAATAATAGCCATGGTTTTAAGACTATTTGCTTAGTTAATACATGGGTCAATTCAGGGTGATTGGGACACTTTTTGCCATTGAGATGACTTGGAAAAAGTGTCCCCACCAACCTGATTTCGCCCCTACAGGTGTGCCGTTTGGATGTCCACATGCTTTTGGCCATTTGTATTAATATATGAATCATACTGTAGTTGTGCTAATTGTGGTGAATGTTTTGAGATATACTCACCGCTGCCCACCACCAGGCATCTGGTATACTGCTAAAAGGTGTTCCTACAGCATCCTGCTCCACTGAGTGCATTAGGGCGGAGAAGGTGAAGATCCCCATGATAATGAACAGAAACAGACAGCAGACCTGTTCAAAACACTGGCGAAGAGTGAAGCCAAATGCCCGCATCCCTGTCGAGTGCCTCGCCAGTTTCAGAATGCGAAAGATGCGCATGAGTTTGACAACTTTAAGCACTTTGCTAATTTTGCTAACCCTCGCCATGGTTTTCAGGTCATCTTGAACGCTGAGATCTTCCTGGTTAGCAAAAGCCTCAAATACCAGCTGGATAAAGTAAGGCATGACAGCCACTAAGTCTACAAAATTAAGTGCACTCTTCAAAAAATGCTTGACGTCACAAGTTGTCAGCAGGCGAAGGAAGTACTCAAAGGTGAAGAAGAGAATTGAGGTGATCTCCACGCACTCCATATAGGTTCTTCCATAGATTTTATAATCTTTCAGTTCGCTTACAGTATTCAGAGTCATTGCTACTATGGAGATGAGCACAAAGAGGCTGGAGAACACAGCAAAAGCCTTAGCAGTCAACGAGGAGTATGGGTTCTCCATTAGGTCCCATAGAATCTTACGAACACCACCCAAAAACATTGACTTGAAACCCTCCTCATTGTGCTGAGGCTCAATTTCCGCCATAAGCTCCCTGTTCACTTTCAGCTGGTCTCTTATCTCGTCTATTTTCTCCTCATAGAGAATGCGGCAACAGCGGGGACTGTCCCTCAAGTGAAGGCCCCAAAAACGCATTTCCTCCTCAAAATTGACAGGGCAAAGACTCTCCATTACCCATAACACATTGCTATAATAAAAGTGGAAGATGTAGTGGAAGAAAGTAGGATCTCGGTCAAAGAAAAACTCGTTAGTGAGCACACAATAGTCATCGCAGAGTGTTAGCTGCTTGACGGGATCTTTGCACAGGGCTAAGCGGCCTATTCTGGTTTTAGGGTATTTGATAGCCAGCTGCTTGGGAATGGTAAAGACTTTCCCACCTATATTTACATTTATCTCATTTGAATGGCGGTGTGGCATCTTTGCTGCTTCTGTCTCACTGCTTTTCCTCTTTTCTTGATCTCTTTTGTCACTTGCCTGAGGTGATGGTGTATCAAGGTTGTCCATCGACGTCCAAGGTTTCACAGAGCTGTCTTGTGAAAAAGGAAAGGCAATGTCTTCTTCCTCTATACTCTGCGAAAAGCTGGCATTAAGTTTGACACTTGCAAATAGACTTGAACGTCTCTTTTTCAGAATTTTAAGATGTCTTCTTGGTTGATCCATTTTTACGGTAACTTAAATGATGACGAATGTGGAAAAATGTTATAGAACTGAAAGATGTAGAAATAAATGTAACACACAAAAAAAAACTAACTTCTTGTTAGAAATAAAAACAGAAAAAGGCAGATTCTACATTCCAACACGTCCCACTTTCCTTTAAAATGCGCATTGGTTTGAAGCTTCGAATAAATGTTCAGACAGATGGAGAAAACATATTCCACTGCTTCTAGCTTTTTAGAGTTTGCAATATAGCTAAAAAGACAGAAAGAAAAAGCACCTGTATTTGTTTCGGCTCAACTGAAGATCAGGAGTTGGGATTTGCCCCACCTCACTGATGCCATAATCCCATTGCTGTTCTTTCTGTCCTCAACAGAGTTAAAAATACAGTCATGAGGATTAGTGTAGTGATTTAAGGATTGAGCTCTAGGAGGAGGAATGGCAAAGGATAAATAGCAGTTGCAAGGATACTAAGGTTATTAAATGCTCACAGAAAAGTTAAATTTATGTTGCTTTTAATCAACAATATTGTGCTCAGTTTAAACAATTCAGTGCAAATCCATTGAGAAAATCTTTTAATCCCATAATTTCCTTATTTTGTAAATAACTTTCAGGAAAGAAAACGGTTTAAGAATTTTTGCATTTCTTTTTGAATTAAATTTATGGACAATTACTATTTTTGTCCAACTAGAGTAAATGTAATATAAATGTAAAAAAAATGTAATATGTCTATTCTGGTTTTAGGGTGTGTGCTGAATTGTTGACATTTCAAACTACACTATGATATTATTTTAACTTTATTTAGCCTAGTATACTACTTTTTATCTACTAACCACAGATGAACGATTCAAAGAAATGTATTTAAAAAGGAAAGAGATTTTAATGATAAAAATGAAAACACTTCCATGCAATATTTTATTTATTCACATTTTTTATTTATTTTTTTGCATGACACCTCTACACAAACCTTTGGTTTAAAAACAGATTATCCCCTTACTTTAAAAAAAATCTTATAGACCAATATCTATTTTTTATTTTAGGGTCGAATTAACGTTTAAAAATAATTGTACTGACATAATCAAAGACCACAGCTTCAGAAGTCTTATTATTATATGTGATTTCTGCAATTGTAGCCTACATACAGCTGGATCTGCAATATAAAAGTTCCCCCTTATGATCCCGGAACCGGAAACAGAGTTGTTATAACTGCAAAACCATCTTTTATTAATATAAAGTCAAATTTTTTGGTCTGTTTCCATTTTTAACAATAATATCAAAATGTAACATGTAATAAAACCTGATAAATTGAAAATACGCATTTTACTGTGGATACATAAAAGCCGACGAGACCACGTGACTTCCTTTCCGAACGAAGCTGAAATCATGGATGCCAGCCGCGTGCAGCCCATCAAGCTCGCTAGAGTAAGAAAATAATATTTTATTGAATATTTCCCTTTGAATTATGCAATTTAATACTTGTAAGATTAAAAGTATACAATTTCAATTCTTTTTGGGAAATGGTAGCCTTTAATAATCGTATAATCCTCTCACAACACTATAGCGGTGTTTGTCGTTAGGCCTTTAACATTAGCATTAGCATCCTGCAATCCAGCAGTTTGGATATCGATTGTCGTTTCCACCACATGTGCCGTTTAATAATGTCAGTTATAATTACCTTTAATTGTGTATCTTCATTACAGGTTACAAAAGTGCTGGGAAGAACCGGCTCCCAGGGACAGTGTACCCAGGTGAGTTCAGAATTAACTCATGCTCCGTTAACGTACATGTGGAATATGATTAGCGACTTCATTAGAAAAACATTTATATTTGTGATGTGCATGAACTGAGTTGAGATGCCTTATATATTTAAGTGAATTTTGCGGGAGGCAAATAAAACTGCTTGTAGCCACAGCTCTTGTGCGTGATCAGTTTAGTAAATATTGAAACCGTTGTAATCAGTATGACACGTTATGCGAAAATGCCTTTTTAATTGTGTGAAAAAAATCTCGTTGTTGGTCATTTCTTATAAGATCTAGATAATGTTTATTGTAGTTGGATAAAAACAAATTGTGGCTGTCAAAATTTGTATGTAATTGAGTTATTTTTAAAGTACAAGTTTTGATCCACACTCATAAGACTTAAAATATTGTGCTTCCATAGGTGCGTGTTGAGTTCATGGATGACAGCAACAGATCCATTATCAGGAACGTGAAGGGCCCAGTAAGAGAAGGAGATGTTCTGACACTTCTGGAGTCTGAAAGAGAGGCCAGGAGGCTTCGCTAGGTAGTATACATCATTCACTGCTGTAAATGCATTGATCACCTCAGATTTATTTGTTGTATTTTAGAAGGAAAGACAAACACTTTCAGCAAAAAAAAAAAAAGTATTGTGTGCACAGGTTTTGTGTGGGAAGACAATGTCAAGTTATGTTTAACGTATCTGACTGAAAAGTCTCTGAATATTTAAATGCATTAATCTTAGTTTTTTCTCAGTGTTTAAATTATTTTAAATATTTTCTTTACTGTCTTTTGTGTGCTAGATGACTCCTATTCCTCACATCATATGTAAATTAAGGCAGTATCATCCATATTAAAATGCAGCAGACTTATCACAGATTTCCAGTCAGTTGCTGCTTGATGTAAGTTCTAACCATTTGTCTGTTTCCCCCAGCAGTGCACGTGTGAAGACCTGCCATCGCCAAACCAGTACTTGTGGAGCACATCAACACCAGCTCTACAGTTTGCCGTACAATATAATATGTGCGCAGTTTGAAATAAAATGTCTTTGTGAATAAGTTGATCTCCATTTCATGCTAATTATTGTTTAAGGTGTTACCTTGAGTTTTACAATTACTCTAATGCAGTAGAATTCAAATGGTGGACTTGGTTCCATCTGGACCGTGGGACATAATTGCGCCATTTTACAGTTAAAAGTGAGCCGTGCATCAAAACAACAGAGCAGTACATGCCACAAGCGCTCAGGGTCGTTTATGCTACATCCTCTTATATGTTTATCTAGAGCCAAATATGCCTCGTTCAAGCCCAGACCAGGTTTGTGCCAAGTGTGGCACCTTTAGTCCCCCCCCCCCCCCCCCCCATACATTTTTCATTATTAATAAGCATATTAAGACCATTTCATAAATGTTATAATTTGTACAAATTATTTAGAGATGGGAAAGAAAGACCAAAAACTTTATGTGCTCGATGAGAGTTTTAATTATAAATTATGTATGGTGTTTGTTTTTAGTAGTTAAGAGTAAAAACTTAACGGCCCATTCTTTTTCCAAGAATAAAAACTAAACGGCCCATACTTTGCTTAAGAAATAAACTACTCCCAGTATGTTTTCTCAGTCCCAAGGCCTTGAATATGTGCCATTCATGTAGGTGTCTAAAGTGTAAAAAATAAAATAAAAAAGCCTGATAAAACATCTGATCTAACCTTTTTATATTAATATCCAGTTGAGAGAAATATATACCTTTTTTTTGGTAAATAATTATTAGACATCACTGATTTCCAATATTCTCATCTTTGATGACTATTTTGAGTGTTTAGAATTTTTTCTTTTACAAAGTACTAAGGCTGTTCAATTGTTTAAAAAACTATTGTCCGGACCTCTGCTGGGAAGGTAATATAGAGACCGGACCTCTTGGAACTTTAATTGAATACCCCAACTCTAGAGAACTAGTGGCAAGTTTCCCCAGTTTATTGTGAGGTTCGGTCAGTTCTGGCAAGACATTTTAGATTGTCATTTAAAAAAACATCTTGCCTGACACATGTAAGCATTATTATGTTTCTGAATACATTATAGGCCTATATTTCTAATGTATAAGCTTAGAAACAACACTAAAATTCAACATGACTCAAATAATACCGTGAAAACAGTCTAAAAAAATGTGATATTGCTCGGATATCTTGTATATTAAAGGGTATGTTTCTTGGTTCTAAGTTGTCACTATGTGATATGCCAACGCATTCCCATCCTAGGGCGTCATATACTGACGCTTTTGACATTTCGTCCACATTCAACGCACATGGCACCCTTTAGCAACAATATGACACGCACAGAGCTTTGTTCGGTTATGGGTAGGTTAAGGTTTAGGTCTGGGTTAGGGTTAGACCGCTAGGAGGCGCCTTCTGGCCCATATCTATCTGCGTCTCATATTGACGCTAAAGGGTGCCATGTGCGTTGAATGTAGACGAAATGTCAAAAGCGTCAGTATACGGGTGTAGGTGTAACTTAACATTTTAACATGTAACACTTAACATTCAAGCGAGGACATGATGCTTGTTTTCCAAAGCAATATAAGCGGTAAATGAAGACTTGGCTAACTGCCTTATTTTACTGATGTCCTTGTTAAAAAACTATAATTTCGTTTAGAGTTTATCTTAAAATGTTTTAGTACATTTTCTGTTCATTCAACACGAAGTGTTTGAGTCACTGTTCGTTGGATGTCCACGAGAGGGCACTATCACTCCTCCTCCTAACTATGCCCTGTTCCAGAGATTTGCCAGTGTAATCTTGAGCTGCTGGTGGGTAGAAACCAGCTGTCGAACTGTGTGATCCTGCTATAAGCACTGAACACATTTGCAGATGTTTAGGTCAGAGGCTCATGGTTTATTTTGATTACAGTTTTTGACCACCCCTGGTTCTCTTGCAAAAGAAAAGCATCTGCACTCGCGGTTGTCGCCTTTTACTTTGAATGCTGCAAAAATCAAAATGGAAAATTCTTATTTTTCATGGAATATTGCAGTATTTATTATAAATGATTTATGTGTGCACATCATTATTTTATTAAAGTCACGTGCCCTCGTAATCATCAATTAAAATAACTGATGATGTGTTTAAGGTCGGGACAACTTGTCACTCATGAGATCACAGCTACAGCAAACCACAACAATCCAATCAATTCCAGTGGAACTTTCGTAGGATAGACTAAATAAGATAGTCCCTCGGTTTTTGACAAAAGAATCCTATGAGAGATAAATCCATATCAATATCAAATTTCTATTTTCATTTTCAACATAAGGGGTTGGGAACTGGATTGTACTCTATCTGACTGATTTTTACAGGTTCTGCAGGGACCGATTCAAGAACTCGCAGGTCTAGGATTGGTCATAACCCACTGCCTTTCTTTGGCACGATTAAGTAAGGACTGTAGAAACCCAGAGGAACAGGCTCTATTGCGTCCTTCGCCACCACATTTCTGCATGCAGGATATTATATGCTTGGTTCACTCTGTCAATCCTTCTTGTTTCTGACAATAAGGGAATCTCACAACCGCATGCTTCTCAGTGCTTCCACTTTACTTCATGTGCTTGCGCAACTCAATGACGTCACACACAGAACTCTCAATTCAACCATACATGGTCTGTCCCATCCTGCTGACCATAATATGTTGCAACATCCTCCTTTTTTAAAACAGTTCTATAGGCACAGTATGGAATAACTACATCATACATGTCAAGTCAAGTATATTTGTATAGCGCTTTTCACAATACAGATTGTATCAAAGCAGCTTCACAGTATTAAATTAAAATAATACAACAAGGTTTGTTTCTAGTGGAATTTATTGAATGATAAAATTAAATTAAATATCCCCAAAATATCCATCTGTACACTGTTACACTGTTATCCATCTGTACACAGATATACATCTGTATACTGTTGCTCTTAGGTGTCATTAGAACAATTAAACAGATTTAAACAAAAACTTTCACGTGTGTTGGTCTCTTGACTATTCTGCCACATCTGGTTGTCACAACACTGTTGCTGTTATCTGAATGTTGTGTGCATTGTGTATGTGTGTGTGTTGTGCGTGTCTCTCGTACTGTCCTTGAATGTCCCTCATTCAGATGAATCTTCTGATTAGTCTGTTCAGTCTTGACACTTGTCTTTTGTGTGTCTGCTCTCAGGCACAGTCCTGAGACATTTCCGATTTCTCCTTACAACAGTTCCATTTTCCAGCTTGACAGTGTATGATCTGTTACTGGGCATTCTTATAACATTTGCTGGTGTCCAGTATGTTCTGTGCTACTTGAACATATCCTTCCTGAAGAGGTCTAAGATCTTTTGCTCCTCTATTGTATTAATAGGCCTTTTTGCGTTGGTTGCCTTTTACTGCATGTTCTGTGTTTTCAACACCTGACAGCAGGAGGCTATCATGCTTTGGCAGTAATGTTTTAGTTTTTCTGCTCATTAGTCTTTGTGCAGGACTGGCATTGAATCCCTGCCACAGAGGTAAAGAGGACAGCATTGAACCTGGGCAGGTGCCTAGCGAACTGAATCACATTGCTAGGTCTGATTGTCCTGATAAGCCAGCGCAATGGGTTAGGAAGTGCCAACCAGGCTTCCAAACTCCGCACAAGTGGTACCAGAGGAACAACGATTTTTGACATACCTGCAATGGGGCGACGTAGCGAGCATTGGCCGCCATGTCTGGAAGTTGTGTGTGCCGACCCTGTGGCTGTACAGGAACACTTACCTCGCTACGTGAACCCCACTTGAAACCGGCCACTGACCTGTGAGGGGTTTTGTTTTATTGTGTGCTGCGGCCAGACATGATGAAGCGAGGGGCTCGAGTCCATCATGTCAGGGCCGCAGGCAGTGTGACCCTGAGAATGCGAAATCTGCGCTTTCTTTGAAAATTTGGGTACTGCTGCCACTTGAGTGAGCGGCAGGACACAAAAAAAAGGAAACTCTCAACCCGGCCCTCCACCAGGGGAACGAGCAGTGTGCTCACCATCTCATAGATAAGAGCAGCTCTTGCCATCCCTGGTTCGCCCGTCTCAGGGGCGCTTTGGGTTCTTAGCGGTCGCCTGACGAGCGGGCTGTGCCGCTTTCCAGTGGGCAGCTCGACTCTGCGGCCTGGCGTTGTGGGTTCGGGTGGCAGCCAAGATGTGTTTAATCACCTCGGTCTGCTTATTTACTGCTGAGAACTGCTGGGCAAAGTCTTAGGCAGTGTTGCCGAAAAGGCCACCTTGCGAGATGAAGTTGACGAGAAAGTGCACTTTGTCAACATCCCTAATCTTAGCAAGGTTCAGCCAGAGATGGCGTTCCCAGACCACTACTGTGGACATCGTCTGGCCAAGAGCCCCTCCGAGAGTGATGTCAGTCGCCGAACATTTCCTGTATCAATCCCGGCTCAGAGCTACACTCATGCAGTTCTATGAGTGTTTTGGCCTGATGGACCTGCTGAACAGCCATGGCATGCAGGGTGGAGGTAGCCTGTCCAGCGGCACTGTGAGCCTTTGCCGTCAGAGACAAAGTGAACTTACAGGCCCTGGATGGGAGCCTAGGACGATTCTACAAGGTGGTGGCGTTTTGCAGGCATAAATGCACCACAACTGCAAGGTCCATCTGAGGAACCTTCATATACCACTTCACTTCACTGGCCACCCCAACGTTGAGGGTAGTGAGGGTGGAAGAGCCTGTGAAGCGTGATCTGGCACTAAAAGTTGCCTTTTACAATTTTGTGAGCTCCTCATGCTCTTCCAGGAAGAAGGGCACTGGTGCAGGTGCAGCTGTAAGTCTTGCTCCGAGTCCCAGATACCAATCATCCAACGGAGAGCACTCGGGAAAGGGGGGATGATTCCATTCCAGCCCAATGCTCTCGGTCGGCCTGGGCAAGCATGGCTGCCAACTCTGCGTCCAGACCACTCAGGCCATACTCAGGGCCACTGCACCTTAGGGTGGGAGCCCAGTCGAGTCCTCTGTGTCGGAAGGCACTGGCCCGCACTCCGAAGCTGCTGTCAACAGCTCCTCCTCATCCAGAGCCCCAAATGAGAAATCAGGTGCATCATGTGACGCAACGTCAAACTCATCTGGAAGCGCAAAGTGTGTGGCAAGAAACAGAAGGCCCGTGGGGATTGACCAGGCCGAAACACTCTCGTTGTTGACCTCATATTGACCTCAGCGCTAGCCATCGCAGCCTTGTGGATTCTAGAAGGATCAGCGCGGGGAGCAGCTGAGGTGACTCCCTCTCAAACCAGAAAGGAGAGTCACGATCGCAACGTCGCTGTGGTCATGTTCTCACAGTGAGAACATGAGCCATCCACGAAAGCTTTCTCAGTGTTTGAATGACCCAGACAGCGACCGTGGCCGTCCAAGGTGGACAGGTATCAACTGCAACCAGAAATACACAGGTGGAAAGGCATCTTTAAAAAGAAGCTCTTCACCAACGTTTTGCTCTTTTAGAATAAAACTGCTCTTTTCAGATTGCTGAAGCACTACACCTAGCTGTGGTGCTAAGTGTGGTCCCAAGTTTTTTTTCCTCCATTCTGTCACCTGATGGAGTTTTGGTTCCTTGCCACTGTTGCCTTTGTCGCCTTTGGCTTGCTTAGTTGGTTGATCTGGATATTAATCTTGTTATCACAGGTCGAGATTTGCCATCCTCTCTCCACCCGATCCTATGGCTTATGTCAATTTGGGAGCGTAGATCTTCTTTGGGGTCTTGAATGACTACCTTAAGCCCGGGACACACCAAGCCGACGGTCGGCCGTGAAGGAAATGTAGTGAAATAATTTTTTTTTTTTTTTTTACCTTGGTCTCTTGATCTTTTGTCTGTCATCTTTGATTTGTCATCTAACTGTGTTAGAACACTTTGGGCCAGATTTACTAAACAGTTCGCGTAAGAGTGCATTTCCAAAAAAGCACAGATGGGAGTGGAAAGTTAGCATGTGATCCACTGATGACGCGCAAATTAAAGAACACAGACACAGCTGGATCATTTCCATAATGACCAATGCATAATGACGCAAATTAGCGTCTGGTTTAAGACATGCTTTTTGGAGAGGTAAATAATGGCACAAATACCAGTAAATTGACTAGCACAAACCTTAGTAAATCACCTTGCATGATTCATTTAAATACTCTCCTCCCATAAATTTTGCATCTGAAAGGGAAACTCCAACAAATGCAATAAGATCAGCCGCAAAAATAACTGTGCCCACGCCTTTTCAGCATAATTTTTCACTGCATGTCTTTAGTAAATCCTGACGGTAGTTTTTTAACGCCAAAAGAGGGTTTGCACTTTACTCATCAATAGCATTCTTTCTTTCTTTGAATTGAAAATATTGGGTTCATTCATGACATGTACAAGGGTGAATCAAATACAAGTGTTTGCTAATATTTACACAAAGGCAATAGCGGTTTAACTAGACCAAAGTAGGTCATTTCAACCTAATTTGGAGATTTAAGAAGACACTATAGGATACGTTTGGCACAGCAGTGTTTGCTGATTATTTTATATTTTACATACTGACATATAATGTCTTCACAGCAGATACGTGCATGGCATAGCATACATGTTTACCCGGATACAAATCCCCCCGCCTTGATGTCCCTGAGGTCTCATCTTTCTCTCAGGTGGAAAAAACAGGGGTTACTGTCGGACAAACCCACCAGTGTTTGTCATTTGCAGTAAACACCCTCATGGTGTATAATGAATAAATACAGGAAGCAATTGATGTTGTATTATTTAGTGCTTCTTTTATATTTATTAGATTAAAATATTTTGCACTGTTATTCCTGATTATTAAATAGGCTCATGTAATATATGTTTTTTCCAATGATGAAGAAAATGTGAAGTTTTGATTTATTTTTTGCATTACTGTGCTTTCTTTTAAACAAACTTAAATTGTTAATGTGAGAATCGACCCTGACCTGTTGCATCATAGACGCATAACCTTTGTTCAATGTAAGTGGAGCAGCTGTGCCTCCACATCCGTTGAATAACAACACTGTGTCACTGGAGCGTTGAGCTTCTCTTGGGTCAGTGAGGAGACGGCTGACCCTGATTTACTGCTGCTGATTCTGTGACTGACCCATGTTTATGATGTTCATTTTGAGTAGCGAAGGCCCCAAGGACAGTTTTAATCATTTTCACAGAGGACCGAGGTTACTGTAGGACATGTGGAGCAACCTTTGACCTTTAAATAAAACTTTTTGCAAAAAAATAATATAATATAATATAATAATATTTCTATTGGGCCCTGATCTTTCCAAGTACACTACCGTAAAAGTTTGGGCACAGTACAATTTTTTGGAAAGAATTGGTAAAAAGTAACATTTGTCACAGTCATGCCATGTTTAGTTTCATTGTTTTTTCTTGTTCAGTTTCTAGTCACGGTTTTCTTTGTCTTTGTTTTCCCTGTGTTCGAGTTTAACATTAGTTGTCATGGTTTCTGATTAGTTCACAACTGTCCCCTGTTCCGTTAATCATCTAGCCCTGTGGATTTAAGCCCTCTGTTTCTTCTGTTCAGTGTTCTGCGTTAACATTTATGGTTCTTGTGTACTGTTTTTTTATTTGTCAATTAATGTCTATTATCATTGTTAATTCTGTGTCATCATCCTCCCATCACCCTTGGGATTTAAACTACACGCACCCCCTATAACAACGCAGAACCCAAAAGACAAGATTAATACTGTGATTTTTGCTATGGATATTCCAGCAGATAACTTCCTCTAGCTGAAGCAGGTGGATCGCTCCCTCAAGGATCACACGAGGGATGGCCTGCACATGGATGGTCCTCGAGGGAGCTTCGCTGACTATGTGGAGTGGGTGCTGGTGCGAAATGACTCACCATTTACCATCTGCCTGCAGGACATTGCAAGCCCAGTTCCAAGTAGTCTCAGTCATCGCTGGATATGCCAAGTTCCAAGTCATTTTGGTATCCGATGGTTCAGCCCAGCAACAAGTCTTCATCATCCAGCACCAATTCTTCCTCGTCCTGCCCTATGTCTCCTTCGTTGTGGATGGTCCCGCCCAACTCCCTCTCCCACCTCCGCTGCCAAAGCCATCCAGTTCCTCTGCCTCGCCTCTGCTGTCTCCTTTCAGCCCCTGGGTTCCTCCAGTCGTTCCACTCTGCTGCACAAGTCCACCTGGGGCTTCCCAGTCATCAGCTTTGCCTTGGCCTGTGGATCCCTTAACTCCTCCACAAGCTTCCAAGCCCTGGACTCCACCATGGCCCTCCGAACTTGGATTGCCATCCCTCAGGCTCTACCAGGCTACCTCGTCCCTCTGGCTCCACCTTGGTCTATCGTCGCTCTGGCTCCACGTCGGACTTCCGAGTCAGCAGCTGCACCTCGACCCTCTACCCCTCTGGCTCTGCCGGGCTTCTCCTTCCCTCTGGTTCCATCATTGTCCTCACTTGTCCACCCTGGTCTGGCAAGCCAATGCATCCACCTTGGCCATGCCCGCCTTCAGCTCCACTGTGGCCCTCCAGGCTGGCTGTCAGTGTTACGCTGGGTCTTCGGCTCTGCCTTGGTCTCAACCTCCACGGGTTCCTTCTCAGTCTATCGTCTCCCTGGTTCCACTCGGCCTCTCCACCAAGGCTCCACCATGGCTCCACCGTGAGCCTTCATCTTGTCATGACTCTGGGTCATCCTCTGGTTTCTCCCATCTCCGTTCTGGCTCCTCCCTGGTTCCTCCGGTCATCTTCTTCTTAATGTCTCTTTCTGCCTGTTCTTCATCCTCCTCCAAAACCCCCTCTCTCCCTCTTCAATTTGAACTCTTGTGTGCAGCGTGAGGTTCCAGAGGTTCAGGTTTATGTTAATAGTTCTTGTGTAGTGTTACTGCTCTTTGTGTTAAAGTCTATTATCATAATTTATTCTGCGTCTCGCATCATCGTTAGGATTTACATGACATGCAGCACCTGACAACAGCAGATTTTTACACTGTTACAAATAAATTCTATTTCAAAGAAATGCTGTTCTTTTGAAGTTTCTATTTATCAAAAAATCATTGAGCAACAAATCAGGATCATGTGACACTGGAGATTGGAGTAATTATGCTGAAAATTCAGCTTTGCCATCACAGAAATTGTCCTAAATTTCATTTTTAAAATATATTAAAATAGAAAACAATAATTTTAAATTGTACTAATATTTTACAATATTACTGTTTTTACTATATTTGTGATCAAATGAATGCAGCCTTGGTGAGCATAAGAGATTTCTTTCAAAAACATATAAAAACCCAAAACTTTTGAGCAGTAGTGGACATTAACATGTTACTTCAGCAAAATATTTATTTAATCTTAGAATTGTATTGTTTTCACTATGATGAGAAACCAAATGCACTGATTTGAAGTTCTTGTTTTTTCTTAAGATGACAACAAAATGTTTTTCAAGCTAAGCCATATAATTGAAACAAGGCAAGGTTCATGGCCACTTCTGATGTTATGGTGAACATTCTAATGTTGAGAAGTACAAAACAAGCCGCATTAGACAATACAAGGCCTTACAAAAAAGAAAAAGTATAATCGACAATGCATGTTTTATCTCTGGAAAACAAGTCTGTTATCTAGACTTTACTGTTATTGCTTTAGATCACTTAGAGTTTATAACTTTAGGCACAACTCTGCTATGTGTGTTATAAAGGAATGAATGATAATGATAATAATAATGTGTGAGTTTAATAAAAATAAGGTGTTGCTGTAATCTAGTTATTTAACAGTGTTTGCACATAATATAATGTCATAAATCTCTACGACAATCACAAGCTCTTTTATTATTTGACACATTAGCTTGCTGGCGCTCAGTCTTTGTTTTGATTTCATGTACAGGTTACTAGGCAGTAGGCACAAAAAGGAACATGTGACTGGAAACAAAAACCACAGTATTTCAATAACTGGCTGTCACGTTAGACAAAGCAGACAGCATGAACTCATGCATGAATCAATTGTTGCTCTTGACCTTTTTTCTTATTTTTCATTGTGGTGTTTTTTGAAAGTGGCATCAATGATTTTGACTGTACAAGTTAATGCTTACAGTATGAAATTTGCTGGAATATAAGTATGTGCATGTCCATACATGTACTTTATCACGTTTTATTCATAAGTTATTTCCGGTACACTCTTAGAAATAAAGGTTCCAAAAAGGTTTTGTTTGCAGCGTTGCAATAGAATAGACATTTTTGGTTACCCAAAAAACTTTCAGTGGACAGTTATAAGAAGAACCATTTCTTCTTAGTCTGAATATCATTTTAATAATCAGAAGAGCCTTTTTTCACTATAAAAAACCTTATGTGCATTGAAAAGGTTCCATTAATGTTAAAGGTTCTTCATGGAGCCATAGATGGAAATAAAGAATGTTTAAAAGTGTACTGTGTGTATTATTCCGCTTGTCTATGTTTGCAGGTTTCAGAAAGTCATTAGCAGTGGAGATTTTTCAGTGACTCTTTCTGCAGGTTACATTGTTACGCCAGTAGGTGGCAACAAGTTTAAAGGGATAGTTCGGCCAAAAATGATATTTAACCCATGATTTACTCACCCTCAAGCCGTTCAAAATCCATATGTCAATCTTTTTTCAGACGAACACATTTTCAGTTATTTTAGAAAATGTCTTAGATCTTTCAGTGGTTATAATGTGAAGCAATGGGGTCCAGCTCCTCCAAGTCCCAAAATGTGCATGCATCCTTCACAAAAGTAATCCATCCGGCTCCAGGGGGATAAACGAAGGCCTTCTGGGGGTAATCCGTGCGGTTTTGTCGTAAAAATATACATATTTAAAACTTTATAAACAAAAATAACTGGCTTCCGGTAGCGGTCGACGCGCGTTCACAGAGATGGATGCTGGCGTATGACGTAGCGTAGGAAGCGTCGTGACGTAGAACGAACGTCGAGTTTTGTTTTGCTCTGCTCTCTGGCTGCGCTGTCACGTTCGTTCTACGTCACGACGCATCCATCTCTGTGAACACACGTTGACCGCTACCGGAAGCCAGTTATTTTCATTTATAAAGTTTTAAATATGTATATTTTTACGACAATAGATGGCAGAAGGCCTTCGTTTATCCCCCTGGAGCCGGATGGATTACTTTTGTGAAGGATGCATGCACATTTTGGGACTTGGAGGAGCTGGACCCCATTGCTTCACATTATAACCACTGAAAGATCTAAGACATTTTCTAAAATAACTGAAAATGTGTTCGTCTGAAAAAAGATTGACATATGGATCTTGAACGGCTTGAGGGTGAGTAAATCATGGGTTAAATATCATTTTTGGCCGAACTATCCCTTTAAGAGCGAGTCATTGAATCATTCAATGGATTTGTTCAAAACGCTGATTCATTTCGGAATCAAACAATACCTCTACTGTGACGGCCTATGTCAGTGAGTCATTGAATCAAATGATTTACTGATTCATTCAGGAATGAAACTGTACTAATGTGCATTGCTCAGAGGCGTGATGGTTGATTCTGCTTTGGATTTGTTTGGAACATTTATGGTTTGCAGAGCAAAATTTGAAAGTACACAGTGTAGGGTATAAAGAAAATATGGATATATAAACATAGCATCTAAATGTAGTGAACGTAAAAGCAGTAAACAAAAAGACAGAGATACGTAAGATGTCACGCTGGGCTAAATCTTAATAGTTGTCTAAAAAAGTTGGCGCCAATGTGTGAGGATATAGGCTGATGTAGACTACATTTTCTGTATATCCCATGTCATTATTCTCTTAGAAACAGTTCCCACAGAGTTAAATATCTTTCCACTTCTGGAATATGTATAGACATGTGGCATATCATCTTTGCAGATCATGGAAAAATGCACTGCCTGCACGCTCCCAGTTCTCCAGTTGTTTTGCTGTCTTAGGGGATGAAAGGTTAACAATTCCCTAATGTTGTTTATTTTTAAAGTCACAGGGGGTTGCCTATAGCAGATGTTCTGAAAGTTAAATAGGTCCCAACGAGAAAAGTGTTTTATAACATGTTGGAATCCGACCAAACTTAACTGACAGAAATGTTACATGATGGGATGCAACCTGATTCTAGAACTTACAGGGCATCCGGAGGTGAATATGCAAGAAAAATAATATTGTTTACTGATACTCAAAGCATACATTCATTAATATGGCTAAATGAATGGGACTATTAAACTTTGGCTCATTACATCTAAAAAGCAAACAATTTATAGTTTCAATAACACAATATACGTTTCCCTTTACGCAGAAGTATTATGTGTTGCACAAGTCATTTCTAGAAATGGCTAGAATTACTTTTAAGGAGTTTCGTGTTCAAAGAACCAGTTTTAACTAGTTAAAACTGGTTCTTTGAACACAAAACACCTTAAAAGTAATTCTTTAAGTGTCTCAGGAAATTACAAAGGAAAATGGCTTATTTTAAAATAAAAGAGAAGTGAAGCTTGTCTGGGGCGAGTGAATGAACATTCACATCCATAAAACCCAATTGTGCCACCAGCATCCGAATGAGAAAATAAATAATGAGAGCTAAATGCATCAAATGTGTAAATTATGAATTAGTTTCGGTTTCAGTTTCTACAAACAGCATATGATATTTTTTTTTTTTTTCCAATACTGCCAATATTTTTCTTTGTTGTTAAAAAAAAAAGTCTTTTTTTGTTTGAAAGTGCTGTGTTTAAACTTGTCTGGATCTTCAGTATGACTGAACATAGCTGCAGCTGTTTATACATTTATGCATCTGCAAAGTATGTACATCCTGTCCTTTCCCAGTCTCATGAGTTACACACTAACAGATTCAGCTATGCACCGTGCATTTCAGCCTGAATGCTCATAAGACTGCATTTTAAGTCAGTTTGTCTTTCATCTTTCCAGGATCTGAATGAATGCTCAACCAAATTAGTGCCATGCCATGCACTAAAAACAGAGAATATCAGATGCCTGCAAGAGTTCAGAATGTAAATAAGCAACAGCTGCTGCATTGTCATATCAGAGTGTCATATTAAATGAACCTGATGGTGACAAGCTGCTGTCCTCTGCTGATTATTCAGTCTTTAACTGTTGATTGAGATAAAGCTTTGCACAGTCACTCTGATTTCTTTATTTAGTGCTACCCTAAAGAAGCAATTTGACATATACCACAAAACAAAATAATCTCAAATATCCAAATTATCCTGTTTAAAAGTTTTGATGATTCTCTACAAAATGGGAATTCCAAAGTTATGATCATAACTGATTTTTTTTTTTTTAAATGTGAACTGATCATGTAAACCCACATTTATTATGATTTATTTTTATTATATGCTTTATGGAATCTTGAGCAATAAATTACTTTATTGTCATGCTCTGAGTGACTATATTTTGCAAAGTTGTTTTGTGAAAAATAAATCATAACATTAAGATGTAAGCTACAAATTTTGGGACTGAAAAACCTGAAGCTAAATATTAATTTTGGGCCTAGGATTGGGTACAAAAGAAGTCGCACAGTCACACTAGAAAAAAACAGTAAAAAGTAAAAAAAAAATATATATATATATAGAATGTATATCACAATGAGGAGGAAACAACACAATTGTTCTATAAATACAATCATGTTTGTCCATATACAGAAAGCACATCAGAGATTCACAGCAGGCCATTTTCACACTGTATGTGTAGTGAGAAAATGTGTTGTGTTATTTCCAGTGCTTTAGGAGCGTTTGAGTAACAGACCTTGAGGTGGTGATGAAGGCCATGAGCTGATCTGTGGGATTTTGGCAGAGGGGAGATAACCTCTATATTTGACCACAAGGAGGCAGAAGAACTTTCTCTGGACGGTCCCAAAATGCACTCCTTTCAAGCACGTATGCGGTTGAATGCATGCCCAGATGTGGTTTAGTGTACACTCAGAACAAACTGTTCTGGAGAAGTTGAGCTCTGCTCTGAGCAAAGAAGTTTCAGCAACAGTTATCTTTCAGTTTGTCTTTTCATTGTTTCTTAATCTTTCATTTCATTATTATCAAGCATGCAACATGTAGTGATCTATGTGTGATAAATAGACCACAACAAATTGGCCCTTGTTCTGGAAAAGTCTGAAAGATGTCTCAAAAGATTGCCTTCCACAGTAACAGGTGTAGTTACTCGTCGGACATGGTTTTACACAGTCATCAACATCACAATCACAGAAATACTACAATCCTTACATCCAGAAGAGGACAACCATACTATGACAGTACAAATCTTATGACTGAAGTCATGCTCAGGACATTTAAAGTCACATTTAATCATACCTCAGCATGGTTCCAGTATACACTACCTTCTACCTTCACTTTCTATTCATCAAGGAATCCTGAAATATTATATATTAAGCAACACAACTGTTTTCAACTGATAACAATAAGAAATGTTTCTTGAGCAGCAAATCAGCATATTAGAATGATTTCTGAAGGATCATGTGACACTGAAAACTGTAATCATGCTGGAAATTCAGCTATGTCATCACAGGAATAAATGATTTTTTAAATAAAATAGAAAACAGTTATTTTAAATAATTTAATATTATTTCACAATATTACTGTTTTTTTATTTTTTATTTTTTTTAAACACAGCTTTGGTGAGCATATAAGAGACATGCTCATATGCCAGTGTTCATCTCACTCTGGATATGACATGTGAACAATATACAGAGGAACAATAAAAAAGAGGTAGTGTTAAAAATGAGTCATGCGTGTAGTATATGGACGGGAGGTAACTGTTATTATGCAATCACCCAAAATACAACCACATCTATAGTTAAAGCTAGAACAAAACAGATCAGATAGTATTTAGATCTCTTACTGTAAATATAATGTACTGTCAATACAGTTCAACATCACATATGCAAATCAAAATGTTTCTGATGTATGATTGAATGAAAATGAAGGCAAATATCTTAACAGGAGATATCCAAGAAAGAGTCCTGTGTTAATCATGTGACAGCTAACAAGGGCATGATTTATGTGTTGTCTATTGAAGTGTGACCTCTGTAATGCTTTTGTTAACAACTGGTGACCAAAACATAATTGTATTAACAAAACTTCTTCAAGACTTCTTAAGTTTGTTTAAAAAAAAAAAATTTTCGACAATGATTCTGTTATAATTTCCTTAGACATCCATAGCTTATTCACCTATAGTGCCTCTTTCACATAAATCTTGATGTTCTAGTGTGATGCAGATGTTACGTATTTAGAATGTGGGTAAAAGGTTGTCCTGCCGGGAGCACATTAGAGTCAAAAATGCAGCTGTTTCTTTTTTCCGGCATGTGATTCGGGCAGATGACTAACTGCTGTCATCAGTGTTTCTGGGAAACTCGTAGACAGGGCAGATACTGAATATCCCTGTCATTCATATGCTAATCACTGACTTCAGGGCTACTCAGCATCTGAAAAGACTTTGGCTAGGAGAGATGGATACACACTGTGCTTCGCAGATGATGCGTACATTAAAATCCCATGCCAAATGTTCTGACCCGTCATTATAAAGAGCAGTAGGTCAGCTGATTTAAGATGTCACCCCGTCTTGTAGCTATGCAAGTACCAAACAAAACAGTGTTAAAGAGTGTTAAAACAATGACATGTTATGTGATTCAATTAGAGTGATCCGCCAAAAGGCGTGCATATGAAACAACTCAATAAGTGTTTGTGTTATTGCTTGCTTCACGTCATTGGCATTGAGAAGCAAACACACCCTGAGAGTTGGTTTACAAGCACTGGAACAAGTAGAAAATGCTTTGTCAATCCAGCATTAACCATGAAGCACCCTTCAAGCTTGAAATTCAAGTGAAATATTTAGCTAGATGCATCACATTAAAGATTACACAGGCATTTAAAGGCATGGTTTGGATGGCGTTTTCTGCATTTGATTAATGCCCAAGTCATACACTGCCTTTCAAAAGTTTGGGGTCGGTACTTTTAAAAAGTTTTTGAAAGAAGTCTCTAATCCTATTAATTTGATTAAAAAAAGGTAATACTGTGATTATAATACAAAAAGACAGTTGTAATATATTTTAAAATGTAATTTGTTCCTGTGATGGCATCTTTACTTCTTTACTCCAATCTTTAGTCACATGATACTTCAGAAATCCTTCTAATATGCTGATTTGCTGCTCAGAAAACATTTCTTTCTATTATAAATGTTGAACAGTTGTGAACAGTTGTGCTGCTAAGTATTTTTCTGTAAATAGTGATTATTTTTCCCCACAGAAATCTTTGACGTTAGAAAAGTTCAAAAGAACAGTATTTATTTGAAATATATTTTTATAACAATTTGCAATTATTTACTGTCACTTTTGATCAAAATAATTAAAAGTATTACTTTCTTTAAAAAATAAATAAAAATTCTGACCCTAAACTTTTGAGCAATAGTGTCATTCATAAAAGACCTATATTTATATTAGAGATATAATTCCAGTCGTGACCGAGTTCAGCTTCATCAACAATCAAGTCCTGGCTTCTGCTCCACTTACCAGAACTTCAAATCCTGTTTTGACCATGTCAGCAAAGTACACTGTAAAAACAAGCAAATCTCTCTCTGAAAACCTGAAAAAGCTTTCGAATACTAAAGGGTAAACCCTGTAACACTTGTACTCTGATATCACCTAACTGGAATACACACCTAATCCTTTGTATCACAAGAAAAAATAACAACAACAACAACAACAACTAAATAGGAGTATTGCTTTTCTATGGGTGTGGCAAAATCTAAGGCATCACTTGAAGAGGTAACCGAGTATAGTCTTCAGAAGGCTCTAGTGAATGCTGGCTTTCTGTGAGCATGAACTTTCCCCTAATTCTCACACTGCTCTGTGCTCAGAGGAACAGACCACAGTGCTCAACTACGGCACGTTCACCTCGTCGCTCCACACAAAGCCTCTGCCACAATGATGACTTCACACAGGGAAAACCCTGATTTCCATTCAGACCAAAGAAACTAAACATTTTCTCTCTAAACTATGTAGTTTCTATGTATTTTTCTAATTGAACATTAACAGTGGGTAGGATGTACCAAACTGAAATCAATACTGGTTTGTACGATTGTACTTCACACCTTAATTGTCTCAGTAGGATTGTTTGTGTGAAACAATGTGCAAAAAAAGAAACACTTAAATTAAACAATAATAATATAATCAATGAAACCACTGACCAAAAGTCATACTGATTAGGTACACATACAAACATATGAATCACATAAATTGCTCAATATTCATTACTGTTGTACGCCTACACTCAATTTTCAAAATCTTAAAAATAATTTGAAATCGATAGGCTTTCTGGTTGCAACCGTGTCCATTCTTACATCATGGTCCACATTAGAAGCAAATACGGTTAAGGGGGAGGAGGCTGAAATCTGAGCAGACACACTCCCTCCACATAGCCAGCCAATCAGATCATGCTAGACAGCTCAGAAGGGTATAAAATCAAGTTAGCCCTTCAACAGCATGAGCTTGTGCTCTTCAGAATACTGCGACAGCTAACCGGTCTCTACTACAAGTTAGAATAACCAGACAACCAAAGACAAAACAAGCAAGATGAAGGTCCCACTGGCAAATCTGCTATGCATCACAGTCTTGGCAAGCTCCGGGTCAAGCTTCCCGCTGGAGAGGAGAGGAGCTGCTGCTGGAAAAGAGAAGAGAGTTCAGTATGCAGCATGGGATGATGTTAATGTGCTTGCACATGGGTTGCTGCAGCTAGGTCAGGGTCTTAAAGAACATGTGGACAAGACCAAAGGCCAGGTGAGAGACATCACCATTAAGATGAAGGTGTTCAACGTCACCGTATCCGAGCTTGGCAAGCTGACTCAACGGCTTCAAGAAGACAGCATGGCGCTGAAAGCAAAAGCCCAGAGTTTGGAAGAAAGTGGGAGGCTGGTCCTAAACGTGTCCACGGAGCTGCTCAAAGACAGGCAGAAGGACCACGAGAGAATGAATAAGATAGAAGAAAAAGTAGATGGCTTGATGCAAGGAGAGGGTTCGGAAGCTGCCAACGGCAACAACAGTGATGCGCGGACCATTCAGGTATGTGTAAAAACCTTATTTCAGGGCTAAAAGAATGTGAAGCATTTTGTCTTTGTTTTAGCCATAGGCTAACCACATCTCTGCCTGACATGCATTGTAATGTTTGCTTTGATGTGTATTTGCATATATCTGTTAACTTAAAGGCAGGGTAGGTAGGATTTATTAAAAATTAAAGATCCAAATTTGTTAAAACTTTCTATATATATCAATACATAATTAAAATGTAAGAACTCTGAAAAAAAGAGTATAAAAATCAAGTGACTCTAGACCGTATAATCTGTATTAAACACAGCTCATTATTTCGATTCGGGACGAATCAAAGGATTGGCTTAGGCGACTGTCACTCTCTCGCAACCATGGCAACCACCCTTTTGCCACACAGCACCTACCCACTTGCGCGCGACCGTTTGATTTGAGGAGTGCGAGAGGCACGGAACCTGATCACACCTCCGTCCAGTAGATGGCGGTAATGCACTATGTTTGCAAGCTGCCAATAAAATCTATCGAAGAAGAAGAAGAAGGCACTGAACCTAGGAATACCAAAACAATGGCAGAGAAAGAGCAATCTAAATTTACAGTACCGGCATATGCAGTTAGTGAAGGCAAACCAGGCAAAAAAATGCCCCTTCCCCTCCGCTTGTCTCAGGTAAATAATGCGTCCTCTAGCTCAGCGGTCGGAGTCGCGCGTTCATGTGTTTTGGGGACGTGGCTTTGGAAGAAGCACAGAAATGAGGGGGTGGAGTGAATGGAAATAATGAGATGTCTTTAAAACAGTCGTGAGAGGTCTACAGACACTCGATTTTGATACTTTCTTTTTCAGAGTACTTACATTTTAATTATGTATTGATATGTACATAAAGTTTAAACAAATTTGAAAAATAAAATTTTTAGACCATTTCTACCTACCCTGCCTTTAAATTAAGTAAACAAGAATTAATTGGGTTGGTTTAAGTGATTTGAAAAGCCTGCATTTCCATTAGACTACTGACCCGCACATAACAGAAAAGTTTGTGGGCGTGCACCCGCTTCATGGCATGAACTCAATGTCGTGCTGTACGTGCAAGGTAGCAGTTATCCATGTCCGGACAAAGAAAAATGTCCGAGGCACTGACCTCCTGGAAAGTTTACCTGCCCCTTGATTCACGTTTCAGCAATAAACAAGCTGTTTAGATCTTCATTGTCTGCGCGAACTTCATTACGATGCAGAAGAAAAGCTGTGTCGTTTGAAAAGATTATACAGGACCGGTTATACAGGAATTTAATTGTCAACACTGTAACTATCGTTTCGGCCTGCTGAGGTTTGGAAAAGCCCCCGTTTTGAGTTTGATTAAAGACTGATCTCAAACCATTTCTGATTTCAGTGGATGCTGGAGGCGCAGAATAAACGCATTGATGACCTAGTCGAGCGCATCAAGCAACAGCAAGAAAAAATGGATAAACAAAATATTCGAATTCGAACTCTCCAAAACCAGGTAATAAAAAATACTATGATACAAAATATACGTACAAAATAGTGTGGTTATTAATATTAAATCTAAGACTACAAACTTATTCAAAATATTCATGTGATGTGAACTAGATTCAAATGAAAAACGAACGATCTTCTCTCAAACGGAAGGAGGATGAAGTTCATTTGAACGCGAGCTCTGAACAGCGAGATTCCCCTGATGGTAAGTTTTTTTTATTTTTATTTTTTTATACATATAATTGTTTTAAAAGAAACTGTGTTTCAGTAAACACACAAAATAAATACATTATAAGTTAGTAAGAGTGCTCTAAATGTATATGCTCGCTTATAGAAGTCGTTACAAATTCTCCCATTCACATTTAAGTGGACCATCTCTGCCAAAACAGTCTCTAACACACTATATTATAATTGCATCAATACTGAAGTAAAACATACAAGATTAAGTTTTGCCCTTGTCAGCGGCATGCTGGGACTTGTTTTGCACATAGATAGTGATGTAATGAACTGCATAATGTTGATTAACATGTCCAAATAGGAGAATAATCTTGAAAACCTTTAGAAAATGCCTCATGGAAATTAGGCAATATCTCAAACATTTAACCTTGAATATTATAATTATGTTTTTAATTCTGTAGGTGTGTGATGGTAGGAAATGGTACATTTATAAGAAACTCCATTTCAGAGCAATGGCTGCCTCTAAGTAGGTGAAAGGTGAACCTAGCAGAAACACATGGGCCAGAACAGTCATCCAAACCAACACAATAAAGCCTTTAATGGCAAGTTCTGACATCAGTGGGATCCGAAGAATGCTTTAAAAGAAACAGTTTCCCTGGACTCCTTCCAATTGTGTGCAAGTTCATCAGTCTCGGACTGTGTTAAATCAGGGTCACAAGCACGCAGAGATTTGTTACAAATCTGGCCAAGACCAAAGGGAGTGCTTATTTTTTTTCAGATTATAGTATATCCTGTACCTTAGATTTCCTGGCTTTAATCCAGTGAAAACTATAATATACAGAGTGCATATTTTTGGACCGTGAACTTTGTACAGACTTTCCCTGTCGTGTGCAGCACTCCAAAAACACGTCATTTCTCTCAGAAAACATGTAACCTTTACCCTAGATCTGTCAGAGCCAGACTATCCCCCTCAGACCCCCCCTGCCTCCACACAGACAACCCCTTTTATTGTAGTGAATGAGAAGTGTGCCAGACTAGAGAAGACCACTTTGCTTAATGCCATATGCTTTGAGCCGAGCCTTAAATTACAATATATATATATATATATTACACTGTTTTAGAAAACTACGCATATATATGACTATATGACTTATATTACGTTATATTATATATAGTTGTATATATATTAGTCATTTAAAGTACAGCATCCAATTTTATCAGGATAGACAGCACCAAACTTTTTTGGGGGGTATCTGTCTCCTCTCACTTATAGCGCCTTGAGGGCCTTTGCAGTTGCTTCTCAAATAGCAGCAGCAGCCTCGCATTCCCGGATCACTCGCTGTCCATGCATTGTGATGTCAGAAGAGGGGTGCTGTGCACGTGAAGAACGCATGAAGGGCTGGACTAAAGGGGGGCAGGGAAGAGGGAATGCTTGTAGAGGTCTGAAGCAATTGAGGGAAGTCTCTGCTTGGGAACTGGGGGAAAGGTCATGTTTACACCCTCAATTGTTCCAGCCAGGTCAGAATTCTCTTGTGAAACTGCCTTTGTTTGGCAGATGTTTGTGAAGTGAGCCACATAGCGCACCTTTTAAGCGTCAGTGTCTGAGAAATATATGCCAATGCGTATAGCATTGAACGCTCTTTTGTAGCAATACGACATTTTTGGACTATTGCCGTGCAGTTCAAAACAAACTCCATGTTGTCTTCTGTGTGCTTGGGTTGACACGTTCAAGGTTCAGTGTTTGAGATAAGGGTTTAGTTCACCATTAAACAATGTGATAAACACTTATCCTGTACGTGTGAGCAATATCCATCGTGTGCCAACTTTAAAATCCCTGTTTGGATACAGGCTTGGATAAAGGTCATTTGTAGACATGTGAATATATTTGTGGTGTTTTTGTGTCTTTCAGCTATGGCTTCTGACTGTCATGAACTGTTCCTGAGGGGTGAGACCTCAAGCGGGCTGTACACCATCCAACCCACTGACTCCCAGCCTTTTGAGGTCTTCTGCGAAATGACACCCGGTAGGTGGTACCTTTATGTGTTTTGAGCCTCTAAGGCTTCTTTGTTGGTAAAGCACGCTGCATATTGCTTCCCCACCCCCCAAAACTATCACTCAGGAGAACAGCTTTTAATCATTTGGTTTTGTGCTTAAATCCACAGAAGGAGGATGGACAGTCATCCAGAGACGACAGGATGGATCTGTAGACTTCGATCAACTATGGCAGGCATATCAAGCTGGCTTTGGGAGCCTGAATGGTAAGAATCCAATGTGAACCAACTCTGTTTTTCATGTGAGCAACAGGCTCTGAGCAAACAGCCACTTCTGTCAGTAGACTTTGATTAAGGCAAAGTGATTACCTACTAATAATGGATGTAGAGTGGCAGATTAAGGATAGAGGATCAGATCAATCCTGGCTGGAGAGGAAACATTGTCAAATCCTGTATCCCTAATGCCTTTAAATGATTTAACTGCAGAGTGACTAAATCTCCTGGCCTATTCCTAGACCAGTCTCTTAAATATCCTTCTTAAATGTCGCTTTCAGGTGAGTTCTGGCTCGGCCTGGAGAAGATTCATTCTGTGTCCAAAGGCGGCAACTACATCCTCAAAGTGCAGTTCTCTGATTGGCGGGATGAGATTCAGAGCATCAACTACCCTTTCCATCTGAACGGTGAGGAGAACAACTATTCCCTTCGCATTCTGGAGAGGCGCGCTGGGAACCTGGAGAGCTCTCTGTCTACCGAAACATCCGGAGTGCCCTTCTCCACCCGCGACAAAGACAATGACCAGAAAAATGACCTCAACTGTGCCAAACAGCTATCAGGTAACATCATGATGCCGTTGACCATAAGTTTAATCTTTCTATGTGGGTGATGTTGTCATTTTAATAGGTTTCCTTTTTGGCTTTCCAGGTGGTTGGTGGTTTAGCAACTGTGGTCGCTCTAACCTAAACGGCAGGTATTTTGTTACTCCTGCGCCAAAGCAAAGGCACCAGAGAAAACAAGGAGTGTTCTGGAAAACCTGGCGTGGCCGCTACTACCCGCTGAAAACCACCACCATGATGATTGCGCCCGCCGAGATCGAGAACAAGTCATAGAGGATGTCCGCTGTCTAAATCAATCACACACGAGACCTTAACCAATGACGTGGGAGGAGAAACCACCATTCGTAACCTGCCAAAATAACATACTGGTGCTGAAAAGGTCTAAAGCACTTTTAGGAGTGTCTTCCAATTGTTTGTTATAACAGACAATGTCTGAATCATGTATGTGGTGGACACTCAAATCCCAGTCTGTGCAAAAATAGGCTCTTTTATTTAATCAGAATGGAAATAACTAAATGTGCCTGGAACTCTGCAAGCAGCAGCATGTGTTATATGGTGCAGGCCACTGCAAGGATCTGCTACATGTTTAGACAAATCTGGCAGGGTGACGTCAAAAGACCTGATGGTTAGGCACCATTGCGAGTGCTTCCCATAACTAAAAGGCTTGGGGAAGAAATTAAATAACCTTACCACTAAAATACGGACCAAATAAGCTACATGAGCTTGAGCCAGTACTTTTGAGAACGCTTATTGTAAAGGCACTATTTATCTTAAGGCATTATCCACAGACAAAGACATGCATTAGTAAATCTGCAGAACATTGAAAGATTTGTTGCCCGTCAAGTCATTTCAAGTATCCAAACATGGAAGTTATTTTATGGTACACACACGCTGTCTTTCAAAAGCTTAAATGATCTGAGACTACTTGTGTATTTTCCTGTTTTGAAATCAAATGAGGAGTTCCTGTGGAGATTTATTTTCTCAGTCACATTGACTGCCTTTAAATGTCTAGAGCTGTCACTTCTCTGTAAATAAGAGAAATGTACATTTTCTTCATAGCATTACAGCTGTATTCTTGCCAACTTCAAAACGGTCATGCTCTGATTTCCATAATATTTAAGTGTTGTACAAAAAATCATTATGTATTTCTTTATCTTTTTGCTTATAATTTATGTTACTTTTTGTTACTGTTTTTATGAAAAGATGTTTGGTCTTGAAGAGACCAATAAAAATTGATTTTATTTAAAAAACAAACAAACTCCGTGTCACTGAAGTTCTTGCACTACACACAAACAGTATGAAGTATGAAGTGCTAAGCAGATGTACGCAGCTCTTATCAGACCCGAGGGTTACGTTTATCTACACGGCAGGTGATGCTGGAATGTCCTGGCGGTGCTCGAGCTTGCACAGTGCCCCAGAGACAAGAAACATGGCAACAAATATAACTGAGCAGATGGCTGCAAATATACCTGCGAGACATCCGTACAGTTGAAATGCTGTGATTTCTGTTAAACCAAAAATAAACTTTTATCATAGAAAAAAAAGTAAAAAATACTATGTCCTTGAATGTTCCTAGGAGTGTTGCCATATGGTCTTAAACACACGTGAACCTTGCTTAGCGGAAATCAGCTTATTCTTCTGACTTGCCTATAAGTAACTAAGTTGTGTTGGCTTCTGAGTGTCACACTCAATGTTTCACACCTGAAAGAAGTCGTCACTAATGTGCTTTCAGTTACTTCTAGATGAGTTTACTGTATTTAACACTCAAGTGCTTTACGGTTTAGGAAAAGAACAACTGTCTTATCACCTTTGAAATAAAGTTTTAATCTTTTTAGCTGTGATAAATAGAAACATTGTAATGTGCTACATTTGAAATCCTGGTTTACAACAAATAAGATGCTGTTGACCTTCACAGGTTTAAAGATTCAACAAGATTTTGCACTTCATATTGACAAAAGCTTATGAAATGCCATGGGTCAAGTGGAACTGAGTGATATTATAAGAAAAGGACACTGCATATAGTTATAAGTACAGTATACATGGAGTTATTAAGAGCATTACAGAACCAACAGAAAATGAGGCCATTGCACAAACATAAAGACATGTTTCGTCATATAACAGCCATTATGTTTAGCCATTATGATTTTTAAAGCTTCATTCATCGTCATCCTGCCTAATGTATTGTTACTTTATTTAGAGCCACTGAAGCAGAACAGTACCAAAGAACAAATATTATTCCGTTATATAACATTTGATTGTCATTAATCATGATGAGGACCCCTCAGTATACCCTTTTGGTTGTTTTATAATTGTATTTAATTTTAGCCTATCTTATCTGTTTTGCATTTCACTAAAATACTTTTTGCAACCCCCAACCTGAAGGCAAAAACTAATACATTGGAAATACATTTGTTAATTTTGAACTAATAAGAAAAGTAGATTTGTTTTAATGGTTAAAACTAATTTTAATGTGAGACATATTTTTGCCGACATGAGGGGATTATTGTTGACAGAATTTCCATTTTCGGGTGAGCTCTCCCTTTAAGGAGAAAAATGCATAGATTACCCGTGTAATATAATGTTTGCACAATGCTGTCTGTGTGACAGGTTACCTGCTTCAACAGGAGTCATGAAAGTAAATCAGTCTGAAGCGTGAGGGAGGTGAGCGGCGTGTCAACATGGAATGTGGCATTTCATTAACAAGAAGAGAACCTTTTTGACAAGCTTACAGCAGGGCTGTTTGAGAAGAGGCACAAGTAAGGCCTTAACAGCACAAATCTGCACATGTGTCGACAAAGTGAGGTTGTAAAAAAAATCTCAACCTCAGGCAGCAAAAACTGGCGAGAACCGGAGAAACTGGTGAGACCTTGTTAAGCAGCGCCACCTGGTGCAAGATTGAGTCATTTCGATTGAGACTCGCAGTAAAAATATCTTTATTGAATGTATTGGTAACACTAAAACGTTCCATTAGTTAGCCTCGTTTAATGCATTAACTACATAAATTAGGGTTAACTTGAAAATATGAACTAAATAATAAAATAATTAGTTCTACCTCCAGTTTTACAATCAGCATTTTCCCAGCGTTAAGTACATCCTTTCACTTACCCTTTGTTAAAAATTAAATAACATTTCTTTTCGTTAGGAGCTTTATAGACTATTCTTAATGTGTAGTTAATAATACCATGCTGTCCTTTTCACTCAGTGCCAGATGATGGCAGTGTTGAGTAATTTAAAAAATTTTGAAGACAAGTCCCCTCTTCAGATTTATTAGGTACCATTAAGGATATTAGTGGGCCCTGCTCCAGTGTCTGAGGATGTAGTACATCAGCTTCATTATCTGACTCAACACTGCTTGATCATTTTTCTTATCAGATCATTGATTAATGGATCAGGATTTCCATTGGGAAGTAAGCAAGTGATTTCAAATGTTATCTTCCTCTTGTATAGGACTGAAAATTAAATACTAGCTTTGTTATATACTAATTGTTTCAGAGAGCAAAAGGCTATCAAATTAAGTGAATCCTGACAACAGTACCTCTTGTTCATCATCTTTTATTATAAACCCAGTATTTACTACATTCATCTAACCATGATATTCCACGAGAAAGGTTTAAAAAAGCAGACCTAAAATGTTCCAATGTCTAGTACAAAAGGTTTAGCCATTTGGAATGAGAACAAATACTGTGGAATAAAAGTAGTGAATCCAGTTCCTAATTTGGAATGTTCAAGGCTCACAATGTTATACTTCAATTTCCATTTACAATACTATAATCCAAAGAAAACAAGACATGCTCCAGTTGGTCTGGCTCTACAAACAGTAAAATATTTGATGAGAAAATGAAACACTAATACAAAGATGAACTATTTAAAACACATTACAGATTGTATGTGAGACAGTTAAGTGTATTATAAAACCACATTCATCTCCTCACATCAACTGAGGAAGTCAAATGTTTAGAATGTCAAAAGCAGAAATGACTCAAAAAATGCTGCTGAAATGATAGATAACCCCTTCCTTTTTGTGCATGTCAAGAATGTGCTCTAAATTTCCAGCCTAAAAACACAATAACAAAAATATTACTGGGAAAATAAGCTCTTAAATTAACAAAATGGACCACATAACTCCAGTAAAGGTTCACCATATAGAAACCCTCACTGTTTTAACTTTGCATCTTTCAACTGTAACAGCAAAAATTCTCCTTCACATGCTCGACTGACAAGAAAAAGCATTTTGCAGAGTGGTTTAAAACCCCCGGAGCATGTTCTATATTCAATAAATGAATCAGACTCACGTAACGCTCTTTCTCGTCCATACTTAATATCAAATTTCCTCACAAGGCGGCTTGATTAGAAAAGAAGAAAATTCATTATTTGGGATTATGTAAATGTAACTTTACAATTACCCCCGTCACACTTGCATTTAAGATCAGCGTTTTGAACAAATAAAAAAAATCAAATAAAATGTACATTAAACTAAACCTAATTAAGCAAATACTAAATATTATCATGAGAGGTTGTTCAATTAAATGACTGTCAAATGAACCATATAAAATACAAGAAATATCAACACAAATAACACTTAAAATATTTTGTTGGGCTCTCGTTTTAAATGAACCAAACATACTGTTTATAAAAAGAACATTGATATAGTTAAAAAATAAGTGATATGTTTCATATGGGTCACTTTCATGTTTTGGGTCTTTTGTTTACAAGGAAGTATCAACTTCCCTTTAGCTTCTTATTCAGACTCATAGCCTGCGATTGGTCGATTCAGTAATCTTGACCGTCATCCTGATAACCCTGGTAGCCCTCGTCTTGGTAATCCGTGTAGCCAACAGCATCAGCTCCTTCTCCAGTCGCATCGGGTGCACTTTTGGGGCAGTATTTGGCATCGTAGATCTGACGGCCAAGCCCAAAATTTTGCCCGCTCTGGTTGGCGCCTTGAGTGTAGCCCATTTGTAGAGACATTGTGGAGTTGTCGCATTTGTCGGTGCCAATTTTCTGGTCGTAGATGGCACGGCGGGTCCCTGGAGCTGTCATACCAGACTACAAGGAACAGATCAGATTCAGAACCGTTTTACATTTTATTATATTTTTATTTTCAGTTTTCATTTTAACTGTAGTTTAAAGTGCCCTTATTATGCCATTTTAAAGGTTTCTCATTTTGTTTCCAACAATAGGTTTATATGCATCAAAGGTAAAAAATGGAAATAAAACTTTCATTTTCTCATACTGTACATGGGACATCACCTAATTTTTCAAAGAGTCTGAAAACCAAACCCCTCCTTTCCGTGAGCCTAGCCTGCTTGAGGCATAAATTGCTTGGCTTCATTGCTGTCATTAGTTGTTGCCAACCATCTCCGAAACCGGTAATCTTCGAGCTATTGAGAGTTAAATTTGCATTTATGTTGCTCGAATTTTCCCGCTCTCTTCTTCCAAGCGACTCACCCTCACTGATTCATCTCTGGTGAAGCGTGCACTGTGACGCACTACGTAAAAAGACACATGTAACACGAAGTTGCAAAATGGGTAGGCAACTTCCAAAGAACTGGGGCCGGTTGCATAAACTGCTTAGACCAGTCTTAAGTTAGTGCTAACTTTTTAAAGTCAGTTACATAAAAAGGTAGATCGGTCTAATTTGAATCAGAAAAGTAAGTAGCCTACCTCTTGACTAATTTCTAGTTGGCCAAATTAGTTCTTAAGACAGTCTTAACACAGTGGCTAAGTTTATGCAACTGGTGCTACACAGCCTAAAAGCATATTTTTCAATCAGATGTAAGACCTTGTCTTAAAATTGAATGCCTAGCAGAAAAAACAAAAACAATATTTAAGACTTTTTAAATGGACTTAGAATCAGGAGATAATAATTTTCAGACTTAAGACTTTTTAATGTCCTGCAAGAACCCCATTTAGGAGACAATAACTGTATTTGTGGTGCACTTTGATCTTTAAAACTTTGCAGACCTTTTATAATCACAAACAGCTATATTACACACTGCATGAAAGGTAATATTAAATAAAAATAAAAAAAGCACAATAGGGGCACTAAGTATTCGTAATTTTATGTTTTTGACATTTTTTTTTAGTTTTAGTTTATTTCTATTTAGCTTTATTTTCATTTCAGTTTAAGTCATTTTAGTCCTTCAAACTAAGTAAAAACATTGTTATTTTGTCAAAACATTTTAATTTTTGTTTTTGTAAATATGGTTTTGTATATTTATTTATTTAATTATATACATTATTATTATTATTTTTTTATTTTTTTTGTTTAAGCGTCATTTCAAGTAGCCAAGTAGTTCAAGTAGTTTTTTGTTTTAGTTAACAATAACAACACTTGATCAGAATGAGTTAGTAATAAGAGAAAATTATCAATATCATGGGAGGTGGTACTCACTTGGCTAGCACCCTTGTTAGTGCCCATCTGAAGACTGATGGTTGAATGGTCCATTGGTGGTAGAATATGTGACTTGGGATCATACAGGTGTCTTCTGGTACCGTAGGCATTCATTCCAGCTTGACTTGCACATTTATTTGTTCCCATCTATAAAGAGACGCGCACACAAGCTACATACATGAGCTATTTTCATGCCACTTTCCAGATAAAGCCATATCAGTTTTGGATTACAGATTGTGAATAAATTATATTCAGATAGTTTAAGAGAATGACAGAAACTTGTACAAAGTTCAGCCATACCTGTAGTCCAATGACACATTGCCCCGCTTTCATTTTCTCTTCATCGAAAGCCCTCTCCTGTCTCTCTGCATACTTCACTCCAATGTCTACACTTGAGTGGATGCCCTTGGTTTTAGCCTGTAAACAGTGAGAATCTATAATTACAGACTGAAATAAAATCAGTTAGGCTGTTCTCCTGTGAAATTATATCATTAAACGGGGCCTACCATGCCAGCAAGAGCCAGAAGTGTGGTCTGAACCTGTGTCATGTTTCCATTCTCAAACAGATCATTGGCCTCAAAAGTATCGTGAGGTTTGAGTCCATAGGTGGTGATTGCTTTAATGAAGTTGGTCAGGTTCTCTAGCTGCAACAAAATGAAATAGCTGAATGAGAACAGACAAAACATAACCTTCATGCTGGACGTTCATTTCAACTACAAAAGATAATCTTATCCGGAATTTAAAGGGTTAGTTCACCCAAAAATAAATTCTGTCAGTAATTACTCACCCTCATGTTGTTCCAACCCCGCAAGACTTTTGTTCATTTTCGGAACACAAATTAAGATATTTCTGATGAAATCTGAGAGCTGGCTCACTTCTGGGTTGTACGTCAGAACGTAGGCTCACTATTGGCCAGCATCACACACATGACCAGCATCGGTCAATAGTGAGCCTACGTTCTGACGTACAACCCAGAAGCGCTGCGCTGTTACACTCTGTAAATTCATTCAGGCCCACACAGAAGAAAATGAATAGTTGAATAAAGTCATTATTTTTGTTTTGGCGCACAAAAAGTATTCTCGTTGCTTGATAAACTTAAGGTTGAGCCACTGTAGTCACTTGGACTATTTTAACGATGTCTTTACTAACATTTCTGGAACAGCAGATATCAATTACCTTGCAGCCTATGGAGAAGTGAGCCAGCTCTCAGATGTCATCAAAAATATCTTAATTTGTGTTCCGAAGATGAACGAACGCTTACGTGGTTGGAACAACATGAGGGTGAGTAATTACTGACAGAATTTTCATTTTTGGGTGAACTAAACCTTTAAGTGAACACATTAGACAACTATGTTCTCAGAAAGAAAAAAAGGTTCAATGTCAGAACATTTTATCTCCAGCTTTCCTAAAACATTTGGGAATAAACATTTTAGAGGAGCGTAAAACGTCAGCTCACCTGATGCCAGTTTTGGGACGACTGGTTAATCTTCTTCACAGACCCCGGCTGAAGTTTGTTTACAAGCCTTTAAGGAAAGATCAAGACCCGCACGGTTATGCAAAGTTATATTGTAAAATAGTCTTTGAAAAGAATTAATGGGAGTTACATAAACATACATAAATGCAAACTTACTCGCAGAGTATTACACCATTTTTCAACCCTTTCTGGAAGTCATCTCCAATTGACCGCCCAGTGATGCCCTCAATCCAAATTCGTAATTCTTCTTCTTTTTGGGGGTCATATTTCTGTGCAATCTAGAGGAAAGATTAATGTGACATCGTTCAATAATCATACTATATGCTCATTATTTCAATGAGATCTACATGATCACCGAATGCCCTACATTGCATAAATAAACAATATGTAGGTGAGTCAGTTAATCGCATGCATGCCTTAATATATAATCATATACCGAAATGAAAGACCTTTCTATCACCATAAATCTGGCTGTCACGGTAATGTCATGGCTGCTAACCGATACTAAGTGTGCTACAAACACATCAACACCTTCGAGGAGGAGGAATGTGAACGAACGGCAGGGTTTGTAGTTTTTTTTTTTTAGCGCAAGCTGTGCGTTTTCTTTCAGGCCAGATCACAATGACATATTTGAGGACTGGAGGCAACGCCCCAAGAGCTTCTTGAGAACTTTCTTTACCGTTTCCGTGACTTCTTTTGCGTTTTACTTAGTTTCACTTTACAGCTACTTGTAATAGCTGTAAAGTGATACTAAATAATATAATTCAATATGCATTACATGGAGCACAATTGTTATTTAACTTTGTATCGTTACACGTGTTACATGTTAACACACCAGGAAGTCTGCGAAACATTTGTTAAAACAATTTTGAATTCATCAGAACGAGACAGAGAGACTTCCGTTACATATAAGATACAATATGCCAAACAAAATAAGTCTGTGTTTTAACGAAGGTTTTGAAATAGTTTATAAATAATTCCACGTAATTTACCTTGCTCTTCACTTCCGCTGAAAACCCGTATGCTGGGCCTCTGTTGAACTGTGAAGACATTGTCAGCAACAAGAGCAGAATAAGTTTCAAAACAGATTGTCGAGAACTGAAAGAAAGACTTCGGTAAAGTTAGGTAGTTTTGTCTTCTTTTCCTATTTTAGCGTATGCATATCCAGAACTTCCCCTTGTTTACCTCGCAACCAATGAGAACACGCGCTCAATGCAGGCCACGCCCCTTTCTCTCCTTCTTGGCCGTGATTGATATCAAAAACTCCATATATGGCACTAAAGTACCAAATTCCTTTATAATGGGAGTATCCCTGTGTCCATCCTGGTATTCCAGACTCGCGGTAGCTGAGGATTGAGTCACCTCTGGGAATACGGCAGGCTACTGAATGATGTCACTAACATTCATGGAATATCTCTGTAATGCTGAGGAAGCAAGGCAAGATAGGATATCATGCTAATAAGTCATACATGTAATCAGTCACATGATTTTGAACAGGTACTGACGCACACTTTAAAGCAATCCAGTGGAAAACATTAAGGCCTGGTTTCACAGACAAGGCTTAGATTAAGCCAGGATTAGGCCTTAGTTAAAATAGGCCATTTCAGTAGCTTTTTTAAACATCCCTTAGAAAAAAACATTATGGTGTGCATCTTGAGACAAAATAATGGCAGTGGCATGTTTTAAGATATGCCAGTGCAAGTTACTTTAATTTAAAACAGCTCAAACATGCATTTTAGTCTGGGACTATATTAAGCCTTGTCTGTGAAACCGACCATAAATGTACTAATTTCCGCTGAGTAAAAATAATGAAATGTGTAGGCACAATTTTCTAAGAAAGAGACATGGATAGTGATCATGATAAATGTGACTTTACAGAGTAGACAGACATGGCTCAGCCAAATATGAAAATTCCATCATTAACTTAATGTTGTTCCTATGTTTTCGGGTGACTAAAGGCCTGTTTACACTAAGAATTACAACTATAACGGTGACTATACCAATAATTATTTTGGCGTCCACACCAAGGGCTGATAACATATGCCGCTTTAAATGCTCAAGCTCTTTAAAGTTGGGTGGTTTCCGTTTAGCTGTAAATGTTTTTTCTGGTCATCATCGAATGGAAAAAAAGGTAACACTATTTTATAGTGACCTTGTTACATATGTTACATGTACTTACCATAGTTATAAGAATAAATTATCCATGGATAAATACATGCAATTAACCCTAAACCAAAACCTAATCCTACCCTAACCCTATAGTAAGTACATGTTGTTAATTATTATTACTCCGTACTTAAATATATAATTACACTGTAACAATGACACCTTAAAATAAAGTGTAACTGAAAAAAATCTATTTGAATGTTAGAATGATTATTATAGTTAGCCTATGCCTTTGATGTAAACTTCGGTGTATAAGGGGCAATTCACACAGAATGCGTTTTTTGCATTTAAAAATGAAATTAAAAAAGGCAATGTCAGGAAACAAGTTTTTTTTTTTTTTTTTAATTGAACAACTTTTAACTTGAGCATTTTTACGATGCTGTGTTTCCACGAAATCAAACACTTTTCACTGAGAGTAGATTCTAAAATGTTTAGAATTTGGCATTCTAAAAATGCAGCACTCAAGGTTAAATAAGCTCAACCTTAAAAACATGGTTTATGTTTTTCCCCCATTCCACTGTGCGAGTTGTGTGAATGGCCCCTTCTACCCAATTACTAAAGAACATATTTTTTAAAGAAATGTCTTTTTTTTTTTTTTTTTCATACAACGAAACTAAATGGGGACCAGTTTTTTTCTGAACTACATTGACAAAAATATGTTGAAACATGCTTCAAAATCCACTGTTGGGTCCAACAGAAGAAAGAAAAGCATACAGGTTTGGAACAGCATGAGGGTGTTAATGAAAGGTGAACTGTCCCTTTAAGACTAGGTTGATTGCGTGTATATACTGCAACCACTTTTGGTTAGCCTTGTCAACTTCAGTTAAAGGGGGTTTCCATGACACACCAAGCATGCAAAGAGACTACAGCAATTTTATTGATTAAGAGCTAAATAGTTTCCTGAAAAAGTACAGAAAACATTTGCTCTCATGAACATGTCAATCATGTAGATTTGGGACAGATAACCTTGATGGAAGAAAGGGTACCATGATGCAAAGAGTTTTGATTATTTTATTTTTTTCGAACAAACGAGTGATGTTAAACACTGAACAAATATACTGATCAAAAATGATCAAAGAAGTCTCTCCTCTAGTTTTAAATTGCAAATTATATTTGCAATACCCTAACCAAGTATTGAGCTCTTAGATGGCCTTTGCTTCAGAAACAATGTATATCCCTGGAATATCTGACATGGTTTGAAGAAAACATATGCTGTACTTTTTGAAACCAAGTGAAGCTAGCGGAAGCCTTTCCAAACTTTTTACATCAAAGGCACATTGGTAGGACGAAGGTAGCAGAGCACACAGTGTTTGCAAGTCGGCAGCAAATAGGTTTCACCCCCTTCACAAGACGTTTTTCTTCAAAACAATGGCAAGGCATTAAAAAAAATATTGAATGAAAAAAAAAAAAAAAAAAATCAATATGATGTCAAACTGAAAACACTGAATGAATAATAGGACCACAACCTATTCATCTAGGTCTATAGACTCCTGTGAACAGTAACACAAACGATTGGGTCTTTCATTCCAAATGCTTCATTTCCTCCAAAAATAATTACATTCACACTAAAAAAAAAATGACTTAGAAAGGTTTTACATGGATTGCAAGAACTATGTACAGACAAGCAGGATAACGCGCATATTTATTGACACATTTATAGCACAATGCGTCCATTTGAGAAAAAAAAAAGACCATATGGCAGATGCCTAGAGGGGTTTCCTTCTGTACCACCTAAACAAAAGACTAAATGCCATACATTCACTAAGGCTCTTGAAATAAAGTCATCGTAGAATGGTTTCAGTAAGGCAAACAATATCTAAAGGAATGGTAACAAGTATATTTCCAGCATATTAACATTTTCCTGCTTTTCTGTCCTCACAGTATGAAGATGAAAAGTAGCACCCTCTGTGGCCATTCACTGCGTTTTCTTCTAGCGCATGAATATTTCTCTTTTTCGACATATTTATCCATATTTTTTTCTTTTTACAATTATCTAGGCAAACAGATTTGTTTAAAATAGTTTTATTTAACATCTAAAAAATAGATTGCTTTTCTCTCGTATGAAAAATCACGTATTTTAGATAAATCGAGAAAGAAATGTGAAGCGAGAAATGTTCAGTTCAGAATGGAATGTCGGTATCTACTGCGATCAGCACATGTACATGAGAGCCGCTGTGGGGGAAAATGTATTTATATATGCCTCGTGTACATCACAAATAAGGGGACAAGTGTGTGATGCGAACAGAAAAGCCTCAGACATATCTGCACATCTTAGTGGATAACCTTCTAGAAAAAAAAAAGAAAAAAAGGAAAACATGGTCAAATAAATAGATGCATACATAAGAAACTTTTATAATTTATTCTTTGTCACATAAAGCTTTTTGTAACTGCCAAAAAGTGTTCTCGACTTGCTTTCAAACATATCTGTACTGCTCAATGCTTGCTCGGACCCTCTTATTCACACACTGTGCGAGAACTGGCCCAGTTAAATCCCTGCGAGCCATTATATACAACCCTTGTTTGCAAATTCTTGTTGGTAGCAGCACATTACAAACAGGACATCTTTTCATCTCCTTCTTATGGAAAACCGAACTCGGAACAACTGCTGTTGGGTTTGCTCGTTACACCTGTAAGATGAACCTTGCACAGAGCGACAAGGAGAGTCGGTTCGATCCCCTTTGACTCACAGTGGGAACATTGAAAGCTTTTCCAAACCCTGTCCTCTCAGTCTAGGCAAACATATGGCAAGATGTTCAATTTGCTCTCATCGCCATGAGGATCCAATGATATGCACTCTGTCCAATCGAACCAGGCTCCTTCGGTGTCATAGCAACCGTTCACCCCAGGCCAGTGTTCTTTGTGTATTCTGAGAAGGTCCTCGTTTGTTACGTCCCGAGTCACCCCAGGTAGTTCTTTCGGGGAGCTGCTCTGTACTAAAACGTGCATTTTTCTGGGCTCTTTGACATCGTGTTCCTCTCTTTTCAAATATTCAGTCATGAAAAAGTGCGCCCCGTGGGTCTGTGCTCCAGAGGATGTAAGAACATTGCTCTGAAGATTAAGGTACGATTGAATGATTTCATTTCTGGACAGCTCTTTCCAGTTCGTCTGCTGAAAGGGGTTGGGAACCGACGTAGGGGTCTTTTGCTGCGGCGCCTCAGTCCTCACCGAGGGCATTGCAATCGGCGGACCTTGGCACTCTTCCTCATGGTGGGATTCCTTCGGAGTGAGGGGCTTTATCTGTCCGGTCACGGGGTCGAACGTCAACCTGCGCTCTTTTAACCGCACAGGTTTGTTCCTGTCCTCCGAGGGCTGCCCCTGAAGATTTACCGTGTAGTCTCTGGGTCTGTATTTCTTCCTCTTTTTGCCCTCCAAGTTGGAGGTCGCTCCCTCCCGCTCACCCTTGGTCTCAGCGCCCTCTAAGCTGTGTGCGGTGAGTGGGGAGCTGGAGAGCGGCTCCAGTTTTGCAGTGCTGTGCGGAGGCTGGGAGACTCTATCCGACAATCTGTGCAAGTGCATGGAGCCTTCCAGCCCCACAGATGACGGACCGTCCCCGATGCACACCTGGGCCGGTGACGTTAAAGGCTGCAGTGTGGGCAAAGGAGAGGGCACTTGGGCAGAATTCTGAGACGGGCTCGAGAGAGTCCCTTTTGGTGCATATGTTGAAGACCTCTTTGCCATCGCCTCGTGCGTTATGCTGCGTGGACTCGAGGTGTACCGAGGGCTTTTGGGTTGATTCTGCCCGCCTCCGTCCATTCTCGCATGCTGCTGTAACACTGATGTTTTGAGTAGGGAGGAAGTGCTAGGTAGTTTGGTAAGCCCCGGAGAGCTTGGATGAGGCTTCACAGCATTGACAGGGATTTTGTTGTGCCTGTCATTCTCTAGGTGTTCCGGGCGGATCCTGTCAGACGCCGCGTCATCCTCTTTCTCCGGAAGCAGCTCGGGACTTCCCCTAATTCCATTTGATGGTGGGTAAGAGGAACACACTGGCTCGTAAAGGGACGTTTTTGTCATTTTGGCCGGCAGATGCGGACTATCCCTTGGCTCCCCCCGCCGCTTTCGGCTGCTGGATTTCTCCGCCTTTGGGGAGTACGTGTTATGGATGTCATTCCTGGTTTTAAGCTCAGGAGCAACCTTGCTTGGAGGGGGGACCACTGGAGGTGTGTCTGTCCGGCAGGGGTGAGCACCTCCATTGGCAGAGCCCGGGACGTTTGGCACTCCCCTCGCCGGAGTGTCACTTTGGCCAGGCTCAATCAGCTTCTGCCAGTTCCGCAGGAGTTTCTTGGCACGTTTGGCAAGGTCCTCATCTTTTGTTTTCTTTCTCACATCATTAATCAGCTTTCCCAAGCGGGTTTCCTGCAATGAAAATGAAACAGAGAAAAGTCTCAAAATTGCATATTACAATCATATCACACAGCTTTCACAAATGTATTTTTCTGTTGAACATAAAATAAACAATGACTATTTATTTCAAACTGCACGAAAAAATAACTAAGAGTAATACTAAATAAGATATTAGTCGGCTGTTAAGTCAGACGTCACGCATCACTGTTTCCTGGTACAGATCAACAGCTCAGATCAGATCAGATCAACAGCAAACAACAAACAGTGCTAAAATACACTCATGGTGCTGTATTACTAACAAAAAAAATGAACTAAAATCACGACCCTCACTTTTTATCTTCCAAAATCTCCAGACAGTGATTTATCTTTTCTAAATCATTAAAATATTGGTGTCTGGGACACGGTGAGCCTTGAAATTGTAGTGTACACTGAGTTTTTAAAAACTTAGCTTAAAGGTGTGCTATTTAAACGCACAGTGCTCATAAATGGCTTTTAAGATAGTATTCTCACTGGAATCTGAGTAGAGACTTGGACCCAGAAACAGTATTCGATATGCCATGACTTGTCTTAAGCAGATTTATACCAACAAATATATTATTGATGATGAGAATAATTAAGTACCAACCTCAAGTGCTTCTTTGGTGATAGGGTATTTCTCCAAATTGGTGATAACATCAAGAACTGCAACCATGTTACAGATCTGTACAGGAAGAGGGACAATTTAACATGAAACCTTAATGGCAGTATGAAATATCTAAAATAACGGGTAAATCATGTTCTAAAGATAGGTAGTGTTCAAAATGAATACTGGAATACACAACAACTTTTGTGACCCTGATTTGTGGTCTAGGAGTCAACACTAGTTGCTGAAAGTCAGTCAGCCTCCAGGTTTTGGGCAGTTAGAGAAGACAAATTTCACAGAAAATACCGTAGTGCATGATGGGCACAGACTTTGATTTATAACTTCAGACTATGAATCTGTCCAGTCAGAGGATATCAAACATGTTTCGTGCTCACCGATTTTAGAGCACGTTTTCATACATCATGCATCTTCTAGAAGTGAGGTGCGTTTCTGCATGAGTTGGTTGCGTTTGGAACGACTTGTAAGTCTGACAGTGTGTGATCCTCAGTTATTTAGTGTATGATGCCCAATTTTCTTCAGTAACGATCTACAAAGTCTGCAAGTGACAGCGTATCCCAGTCTTTAGCTATAGAGCATGGAGTTGCTCAAAGTTTAATATAAAGAAACCAATGAAAAGACACATTGACATAACTTGGCACACAAAAACTAAAAACATTACATCATTTCTACACCCTCTTGTACCTTTCACATGTAAAAATATTATAACAAAAGTGATGCACTATAGTTTACTATATGATGTCCGAGACATCTCACCTCTCATTGAAAAAGTATTTTAACCTGTGGTAGTAGAAGCTCAGCCTGTTCATGAGTGCTTCAATCAATAGACAACGGGTTTAACCTTCATTTACTACAGGGCAGCATACTGACCCTCCTGACCCTAACCTACCAATTTAGCCCCAAGAGACCAGTAACAATGCACTAAACTATGTATGGACATGTATAGCCAAACAAAACCCAACGGTGTAACTTGCATAAATAATCAAAGTGTGTATGAAATGAACTTGGACTTAAACATATTTTAGGGGTTAATCAAACCTTAACAGTGTTTACTTACCATAAAAGCTCCAGTGAAAACAGACTCATTGAACCCTTAAAGTAGGGAATATTTATTGCGACGGCAATTACACGGACTGTTTATTTCCTTAAACCTCTAACGTTACACTGATTATTTCTATACTGCTCTTCATTAGTCATTTTATGGCGAGGTGTTAGCTTAGCAAAACATTCAATGTGGCTGTCACATTTTCCAGTCAGCCAGCAGGCTAGCTCTAGATGGTCTGAGTGCCCAGTTAGCACCGCAACGTTGCCGTAACACCAACCAGCTGTGTGCTCAGGTTAGTCCACACACACACACAGAAACACCCAGGACTGTTTGAAGGCACCAAAACAGCTTTAATCTCTCTTGGTGATACAGAATCAATCAAGCTAACGTTAACTCACGCATAAATTCACTTGCTAGCGCTTTGCTAATGCCACTGTGTCAGCTAGCCACGTAAGTTACACCTAGCTCATTTTAACCAAGATGTGCCATGTTTAAGCAGGAAACAACAGACAATGTACACTGGCGTCATTAGAGATATTGTTTAGAGATACGGTGAGCGAGCAGAGAATTCTTTAAATCTCCTCCAGAGCTCAATAGCAGATAGCTTGGCATGAAACCGCTAACAGGCTTCACACAACATGTCATCTGTGACTGATCGAATCATACACCTTAAATCGAGATGGCAGGTTTTTTTAAAATCTCTCACTGCATGCTTATGTTTGAAATCAGGGCAATCTGGTGCCTGTCCGACTGTTATGTTGTGTTGTGTTAGCGCAGCGCGCGGGGTAAATGTGCCTCCCGTCAGTTAACGTTAGCGGGCAGCTAATGGGAGCTCCACATCTGCTCTGCCACACATTCAGGCGCTCGGTACGGCGTTTGGCGGCTTCAGATAAGGCTCTAACTGTATCGTGTCGGGGAAAGTGAGCTCTGGTCGGCAGGAGAGTGAGCGGGTTACTCACATTGCTGTGGCTATCGATGGCCTGCAGCAGCCGGTCTCTCATCTGCTGCGGGGTTGCGGAGGCCGTTGTCATTGCCTGCTCGGTGCGAATCGGCCGACGGGGGAAAAATCCTCCGGATTCAAGGGCTTAATGGATAGCAGGAACTCACAGACCTCTCGGGAGGATTGAGAAGTTGCGGAACCACATGTTTCTGATGTGATTGTTGGCTTGAGAAATGGTGTATGTGTGTGTTCAGTTTGGAGATGAAGGTTCGACGGCTGTCGTGTCTCTCCGCCTCATTGCGTCGAGCGCTCTCACCGATCTCATGAACTCCACTGGATCAAAACCTCAGGCCCGCTGCATTATGGGAGAGCGCGACGCCGCGTGACGCCATCACGCAGGTTCAAATCAATTCAACCAGACAGACAAATTATGCAAACCGGTTACTACAATATATATTTGTGCATGTGTGTAAAAAGTAAAACATTGTTTGTCTGGCTGAATTGATATAGCTATAATAAAAAAATATTTATTTTTGTATCCCACGTCTATTGAAATACATTTATGACTTAAAAACAGTTGTACAAATTGAACAATATTACTACAATATGCATGGAGCACATTCAAATAGTTATAAGAGCAGTCCCAACTGCTCTATGATCACAATGTTTTTGAACACAGAAGGAAACAGAGAGAAACATACAAATAAATATGCTTTTTAAAACATTTTTATTCAATTCAATAAACAAATATTAATGCAAAGGTACAAAGACTTAAGCTTCCACACAGAAAAATACAATAAGGACAATGGAATTTAAGCTTGATAACATTTTGTTTTAAATAAGTAGCACACTTACAAAGCCCACAATGTTTCATATTCATTTTTTATTTTGTCTTCTATATTTCATAGAAAACTAATAGGAACATATTTTCCTTTTTGTTTTAAAGGGTCAGGTAAACCAAACCACAGAGCTGCAAAGCTATGTTCCTGAAAGCTAGTTTTGCATATTTAGTTAGTATAGTTATGTTTTGTTGCAAAAAAAAAAACTGGATTAACGTCTGAACTTTGCAGTCAAATGTATGTGCAACATCTGAATGATCATACACTGAAAAAAATAGAAATTAGCTGCCTTTGTATAGATATGAACCACCGAGACAGTTCACATTCATTAAATGCACATACTGTAAGAGTATTTTTAAAGTTTTGTGGTGTATACGTTTCAGTTCCACTGGGTTGCATTATCATGTTGTCTCTTTAACACTCTAACAAATGTTTTTTGTACATAAAGAAAGATACAAAACCACTTTGTCAAAAATGATATTTCCAGTTGCAAATGTTTTAGTAATGCACTAGCAAAGAGTTTCGATATACTTAGAGCTTGATAACTGCAAAAAAGCAGGACATCACATCAAGACTTTCGGGTATTTTAATACTCCGTACCATCATGCAGCAAAAGTTCACCCAATATAAAGGCTGAAGACATACATAGTCTCATGTAAATGATTGGCCCTGGGAGAGATTAAACATCAAGGTAGATATCTGCTTGATTTTTAAATACTGTTGTCCTAAAGTACCAAAGTGCATTTTAACCACTGGTCAACAAAAACAGAGCCTAGCCAGTGAGGCACACTGACAATTACTCAAGAACATCTTCATATTGAAGACATAACAGTAACAGACCATAGCCGAAGCATGACTTTAATTTAAAAAGTTACAAACAACAAACTTTGGCTTTTTTTCAATGGCTTGTCAATTATAGAGAAAGAATGCAAGTAAAATATACAAGCAAACCTTCTGCACAATTTATTTTTCTGGCCGTTTTGGCAAATGACTGATATGAAAACAAATTTCCTGGAATTAATAATATAAATGAGGCCTTAGCTTAAAAAAAAAATGTTGCGAAACATTTTTTACTAGATTAAAAATGGCTACAAATCTATTGGCACCCTCATAAAAACCATCTACACAATTAAAAACTACCCTGTAATTGTTTGGGACAAACAGAAACTCTATTTTATATTAAAAGTGTATTTACTGGAGCAAATTATGGGGAAATCCTTCCTCAAATCATTACTCAGCATATTTCGGTTCCATCCAAGATATGTTAAACAGCCAACAGGATATCTTCAGATTTCAGATAGAAATTTTGTTTAAATTGTCATTTGTTTACTTTCTTTACTTTGCTTAAGATTTGTAAGTTAACAAGATGCTCAATGCTGAGAAAAAGAAAAAGATTGGAGTTTTCAAATGCGTACTATGAAGCCCTGCACATGACATGCGGGGTACAAAATGAATATCATGGCCACAAATTAACAATTCATTCCCACGACTTACTAACACGTTAGCACGTTTTGTTCCCTCGTTTTAGTTCAATCAAAATGAGGGAACAAATTAGTTCAACATGGCAACGATTTACTTTAGTTTTAATTAAAGGGTTAGATCCCCAAAAATGACATTTCTGTCATTAATTACTCTCCCTCATGTCATTCCAAACCCGTAAGACTTATCTGAGAGCTTTCTGTCCCTCCATTGACAGCTACGCAACTACCACATTCAAGGTCCAGAACAGTCGTAAAGACATAAAAGTAATCCATGACTCCAGTGCTTTGTTTGCACCAAAAAAAACAAAAAAAGCTTTTTTTTACAGATTTATTTACAAAATAATATTATCTAAAGTGCGTTCACGGAACTACATCAGCTCTCGAGCCAACACAACACACATGCGTCATGGTGCTCTCCCTACTGGGTTGCAGGTCAATATTTTTGTAAATAAAGTGGTAAATTATAATTTTTGCACAAACAAAGCACTCGCGTTGCTTCATTAAATTGAGGTTAAACCACTGAAGTCACATGGATTACTTTAATGATGTCTTTCCAACCGTTCTGGAGCTTGACAAGAAAGAAAGCTCTCTGATTTCATTAAAAAGATCTAAAGATATGTGTTCTGAAGACGAACGAAAGCCTTACTAAAATGAGTGAACAAATTAGTAAATCATGCCCATGATTTAGTAAAATGAGAGAATGAATTCTGAATTTGTGGCCACAATACATTTTTGTCCGCATATTATGTGCGGGGCTCCGTAATATCCTGCAAAACAGTTATCTTATGTTTTTGCCCAAGGAGGACTCTTGTGAAAATATTTTTGATTCAAAGAAATCTGGCCTACAAATCAGATATTTGGAAATCTAGGAACTGAGTGGATAAAGCAACCACAGCAAAGAAATCACAGATCTACGACACACTGAAGCAAACAGACCTTGAGCATGTGAAGACAACTTTTACAGTACTTAAACATCAATTCCCAATGCACACACATACAAAACACAAAATAAAAGGATATCAGCCAGCAACAAATAGTTCTACTGCAAATACTACAAAACAAAGACATAAGAGAATATTATTTCACAAAGCTTCAACAATGTTCAGTGTATAGAGGCTGAAAAGCAAAACTGCATGTACATTTGCAACAGGGATTCTTTTATGATTTGGCTAGAAGTGTGAGCACACTTGATAGTGTATTTAAAACATGAGTTCGAGGAAAGTGTGAAACCCCTGAACGGAGGGACAGTATAGTGTCCACTTCAAGCATTTTAAAATGTAAAAACATACACAGTTCCATATTATTCATTTCATTTATTTATATATATATATATATATATATATTTATTTATTTATTTATTTATTTTTACAGACTCCTGATATTTTGCGCTCTACTCTTACATTTTAAAATATAGAAATGTATAAGTGTAGTATTTATGTACATGAAGGCTGTGCATACATTAGATACTGAATAAGTACAATGATGAAGGACCTTTTTTTCTGCATGCTCTCCTTTCTGGACCAGAAATGTTCTGGATTGGTTCAATTCATGGTAACGATACACTATGATCCACAGATGAAGCTTTATAAAAGGTAAACTGGTCTATGGTAAATTGACACAGAAAGGTAACCTGCCTTCATTTCTTAAATATCGGGGAACTTTCATACTTTCCTAACACTACATAAAAAAGTTGTTTAGTTTTTTTTGCGCTGACCAAGTATAAAATCATAAATAGACAACAGATACTTTTATCCTTTTCAAAAATACTTGTCTTAGAATAGAAGGCAAAATCGGCCAAACAGTGGGGGGAAATAGACCCAGTGCACTTAACAGTCACTCAGAGGGTAATGAAAAGAATGGGGGGGGGGGGGTGGATTGGGTATCGATTAAAGTGCCAAGTAAATGTAGGAAGTGTTCTCATGTAGTACGTTCACAAATGCAGAACACATAGATAGAGATGTAAAATAAAATATCAAAAAGATAAAAGTGCACAGCTTATCAATCACCAATACTTGTGATGTTCAGACATGCAAAATAAAAATAAAACCACTCACAGCTCAATAGCTCTGAGCCTCTGTACAATGCAGCCTCTTGCAAATGAAATGGAGGGGCCACAATAATGCAGAGGGCAACTATTAAACACATGGAAAGGTACACAAACATCACAGTAACACAAATAATGCTAGTTTCAGTAATATGTTTGGTCCTACAAGTGTCAAAATACATTCTGGTTTAAGCAATGCTGTTCTTTTTGATGAGGCAATCAAATAAAGGAATATAGCAGTAACTGATTACCTGACACATCCTTCCCGTCAATTATTTTACATTTTGAACACACGAAGCATGATCCTCATGAAAACAGTTGTCAGAGACAAAGCACATGTAGGTCATGCTTTTTTATACAGGAAATTTACACAGTGCAATCAGATGCCTTACAAAAAGAATCCCTTACGGAGAATCCAAACGTTTTTCATGCATTAACGGCTTCTCTTTTTTTTTCCTTTTTGCTGACAACAGACACACAAGTAAAATTCAGCTGCACGGACTCAGAACCCACAGATGCTGTAAAAGCCGTGCGGCTGTTTGAGCCTTTTCTTTAGTATTTTTGTGATCTAGTATGTTTGATTATGCTTTGCATAGATATTAATCCAAATCCGATTATCCCCTTGTACGTAGAGAAGTTTTACACGGATAACACAATTTCTTAAAATATATATATATATATATATATATATATATATATATATATATATATATATATATATATATATATATATATATATATATATATATATATATTATCAGCATTTCAATAATTTAAACATTAAGATGTTTTCAATTTTGTAAACAAAATTCTCACACTTACAAAAGTGGTTAGAGTATAAAAGTCTGAGGAAAATGAGATAAAGATGAATGTGACAGGATTTAAAAAGAGTAGTAAACCTCCCCTTTTGGGCATTTGATATCACGAGGCTACCAGAAGACGAATGAGAACAACCTCATGAGATACAGCAACTTTTACAGTACCAGAAAACACCTTCAGCAACGGAGAACAAAACGGACAAAAACTGCATCTTCAGTGTAAGGCAGAATCTGGTTATCACAGTGACTAGTTCTGATACATATATGCAAACGATCGCCATGATCACATACTATCTCCATGCGTCTTTTAGAGTAAACCGAAGGAACTTACAAGTAATGTTAAAGTTTGCAGCATCATTTTGACTATACCAGTTACCATGGCTGAGCTTATAGGCCATATTGTAATATTACATACTGTACATTGAATATGTAAAGTCTGTTGATTTAAAACACCACCATTTCACTGGCACGAAAAAGTATAAAGCAGTCATTCACTAGTTACTGCCTTTTGAATCTTTTCAAATCATATGACACAGTTAATTAATCTCTTTGAGTCATATATTGCACATTTTAAATGGATAGTTCACCCAAAGATTAAAGTTCTGTCATCATCACCTCATGTCGTTTCAAAACCTGTACGAATTTCTTTTTGTGTGGAACACATAATATAATAAAGTCTCAGTGTGTGTGGCCTTTTCTTTTTTTTTTCTCTCTCTCTCTCCATACAAAGTCAATGGGGTCCAAATGTATTGTTTTAGACCTCACTGACTTTTATTGTATGGACAAAAACATTTCTTCAAAATATCGTCTGTTTTGCACAGAAAAAGTCATACAGGTTTGGATCAGCATGACGGTGAGTCATCGATGACAAGATTTTCATTTTTGGGTGAACTATCCCTTTTAAACTGTATCAAATGTATCCTTTGATATTAGGATTTCCAGTCAGACACTTTTCAACTGGATTAATTTGATCATCTTGAGCCACATTAGCACTGTTTAAGCTGTACAGCTATCTGAGCACGGTTAGACGAAACTAGACATCTATAAAACATTACAATCATATGTTCAGACTGCACTGAAGTACATTAGTGTTCATGTCTAAAAGCCCTTAAAATGGGGAGGATTAACACTCCTTTTTAACCATTACTGCTCTTAAAAGCAAGAAACATTAGTGTAGGAAAATGAATCAGATCATGACAAACAATGCTTTTGGTGATATATGCATGTATAAAAGTGCATAAAATAAATATTTGTAGTAAAAGAAAAAAAGGAAAGTAACAGGCATGTACGGTGTGCATCAGGAGGAGGAGGAGGGGCTTCGACAGGAAATGAAATGGAAGAACACATGATTGAACCACGAGGGATCGTATGTAGTGTCACATTCTCTCACATAGAGCTAAAGGAATCCATGATTGCTGAGGTGTGAGTGTATTATCCTAAGAAATGATGGGCTGCTTGCTCAAAAGGTCGAGGCAGCACTGCTTTGCCATTTTTCCCTAGCATGTGGTGGCAACATTCTCAGCAATCTCTTCCCAGAGGATGGACTTTGAGAAACAGGGTCAAGTGTCCTACAGACATGCTGCTCCCTCTTAATCACACCGATCTCAAAGAAGGACAAATGAACATCATATACCTAAAGATTACAGCCTGTCCATCCGGAAAGCGTCTTCTGTTGCAGGGTCGGCCAGAACCATGTCTGGATCGTTGAGCATGTGCAGGCCGTCCAGGGTCAGCGGATCGATTTTCAGCTCATCCAGGGGGAACTGGGAATCTGCGTCAAAGCTCATGTCACCTGTTAGGGAGTTGGACAACTCTTTGGATAGGCTTGGAGGACTTAAACTTAAATATTAAAAATTAAGTTAAATATTAACTATTAAAAATTTTAACTTAAATATGCTTAATATAATAGGTTAAACTTTTAGAGCAGGGGTCTCCAACACACTGCAAGTAGCTCATGGCCTGATTCGAGGTAGTTCGCCAAGACGTACTTATATCAGAGTGAGCTAAAATTGACAGGTGTCTCACCCCCTCCAATGCAAATCAAGTATTTATTTGACACATCAGCCATGAGGTTTTTTTTTATTTAACATGCAGATGCAATTACAACATAACAGAATAACAACCAACAATAGAAGAAAAAAATACCGGGACGGCGAAGTTTCAACCAAGCATGTCATCACGCTTACACGTCTACAAGGCAGTATTAGCTACAAAACTTGGTTTGTATCAGGATGAGTAAAGACAGCATTCAAGCAAAAAAAAAGTAAATAAAAAAAACATACGATTTTCATGAGGAATGGGATTTTTTTTTTACAAATGTTGGCGAAAGATGTTTGTGCCTAATTTGCGGCGCTAGTGTAACAGACGTATGCCAGTGAGAGCTGTGCATGTAAACCTCACTCCCCGAATCTCAAGAGGCGCTCTATCAACTGACGCTAGAGACTGTGGTCTTTAGCCTCCTTGTTAGAGCGCTCGGGTCCGAGTCCCGCTTAGAGCAGGCAGTTCGAATTAAAATCGTATTTGATTATCGTTATCTGAAAAAATTGCAGTAAAAACTGTCCAGCATTAAGCAAAGTTAAAGGGTAACTAAACCCCTGGTCAGAGCCTGACTCCACCCACTGGCAATATTTAAAAAATGCTGGCAAAGTGGGCAGACCCCAGCGGAGATAGAGGGAACGAACCGAGGGCTGGGCTGAGCGGGGGGGCGTGCACCTGAGACCCGCACTGACGGATTAATTGACAGCTGCTGTCAGACTCTAAAATTGAGAGTGACTCACAGGGTTGCAATGCATCTGATGAGTTTTATCGAGTTGATGTCAATAGCGCGCGCTCTCTGTAGGCATATTCATATTTTGCCGCTATGTGAAAAAATCCAGCAAAATGCGCCGGCGCGTTTGTCAGCCCCAGAGGATTAACTTTAGCCTAATCATAAATTGTGATTATATGATCACTCACATCAAGACGCCGCTGCGGTGGTGGAGTCTATGCAGGAGGAGCAGCGTTTGGCACTGCGTCGCTTTTCAGAGCGAGTTGTGTGGAGAAGCCCATTTCCACCTCTATTGCGTTGCAGAAGCAATCCCGCGTAAAATTCAGGTTGCACACTTGAGCTCCACTGGTGTCTAATTTCCAAGTCTGCTGGAAAGCTATGCAGTCCAGCAGTGCTGTTGCAACCAGCAAACCTACACCTACGTACCCTCCTGACCACTGTACTAAATACAGATAAATCTACGCTAACTTGAAGCTATCCTAACTGATGCAATACTTTGCGTGGTAGCTCGTACCAAGGGAGGGCGTGGTGAACTGGAACCTGAACAGCATTAATAAAGCCCCATTCTTACAGATCATTAACTAAAAAAAGTTGGTTTAGGGTTTAGTTACCCTTTAAACACAGTCTCGCACAGGCACAGCATGGAGCGTAGGTTTTAGTTTTGTGTGAAAACATGACGGAAGACAGAGTGCTGAGAGGAATTACATGAAAGAATGTATGAATTATATGAATGTATCTCTAAGGGGGAACCAACTGTCTTCAGAAAAGTTTCGATAGCATTTGCTTTTCATCTTCCCTCCGTGTAATGCCTAATAAAGTAGTGTTTATAAGCGCAGCTGCTTTGTTTACAGAGGTTACCAGGGAAACAGCTCTATTTCTCCTGTTCCATAAGCGGCACCTACTGCCACCTACAGTGGACTTACATTTTCATTCAGCCTGTCTGACATTTTTGTTCAGACCAATGTGAAAATCAGACCAATTTCTTTTTACATTTTAACCGGTAGATGGAAATTAAGCTAATGTGCGTTCTCAAAATTTCAACACTTCAGATAATAACGCACCCTATGTTGAATTGTTTATGAATTGTTTATGGAGCAGATAGATGCCTATAATTTATCATTTTGACCTTTTCATTAAAATGATTTAAAGGCTGAAATGTGAGGTTTATCATTTTCTAAAACTTTTTTTTTGAAACTTTATTTTATATATACACTACATTACATTATACATGTAGTACAGGTTAGTAGATAACATGTTATGTTGTAAGGCACCCGTATGTTATAAGTTTTTATTAGAATATTTATGCAACCAAAAAGTGTATAGTGCCGTTCATTTTATTTGTTAGTCGGTTTTCGGCATAAAACTTTAAATGACTTTAGTGTGTCGTAGCAGTACTTTTTAAATGTTTCCAGCACATTTAACAATACCGTGATAACAGTGATCATTTTGGTCACTATGATTGTGATATGGAATTTTTTATACCATTTTATAGTAGCTCTCAAATGAAATGAAAGTTTGGAGACCCCTGTTTTAGAGGGACCTCTGTGATGCTAGACTTCCCGGCAGCATCATCAGTACATGTACAACAAAGGATCATGCAATATTATGCAATCTCTAACTGGGGCAGGTGCAATACCTGTGAGAATGATGTTGGGGATGTTCCCATGGCTGCTGTAGCTTAGCTGCTGCATATCCTGCAGGTTGCCGTGGCACCCAGTGAGGTTGAGCATCGCCGCTTGAGAGTAGTTTAGGGTGGATCCCTCACTGTACAGACTGTTTGAGCTGATGGAATTCTCAATCATGTTGAACTGCTCCAGCTAAGGAATCAAAACAAACTCAATGACTATAAAGTGAAGGTTGAAGGAGACAATCAAAGGAAAGAAACATACAGTTCTTCTGTTAAGATAAAAATGAAAATACAGTCCTTGTCACTGGGTATGCACAAACCAAAAACAAAAGACATTTAGCATATAATCACATTTATTAAATGCAGTAGCATTTAATTTTTCTTTTTCTTTTAATATATATTAGACGCAGCACAAACCGTTTTCAACACTGATGATAATAAGAAATGATTCTTGAGCAGCAAATCATCATATTATAATGATTTCTGAAGGATCATGCTGAAGAGTAATCATGCTGAAAATTCAGTTGTGTCATCACAGAAATAAATTACACTTAAAAATATATCAGAATAGAAAAAAGTTGTCAATATTTATATGTAAATATATATTGTAAATATATTTATAAATATGGAAATTGTAATATTTCACAGTAACTTTTTTTTTATCAAATAAATGCAGCCTTTGTGATCATGAGAGACTTCTTTCAAAAACATTTAGAAAATCTTACCAACCCCAAACTTTTGAACTGTAGTATTTATATACACCATACTTAACAGAGATATATATATATACAGTGAGGAAAATAAGTATTTGAACACCCTGCTATTCTGCAAGTTCTCCCACTTGGAAATCATGGAGGGGTCTGAAATTGTCATCGTAGGTGCATGTCCACTGTGAGAGACATAATCTAAAAAAAAAAATCCAGAAATCACAATATATGATTTTTTAACTATTTATTTGTATGATACAGCTGCAAATAAGTATTTGAACACCTGTCTATCAGCTAGAATTCTGACCCTCAAAGACCTGTTAGTCTGCCTTTAAAATGTCCACCTCCACTCCATTTATTATCCTAAATTAGATGCACCTGTTTGAGGTCGTTAGCTGCATAAAGACACCTGTCCACCCCATACAATCAGTAAGAATCCAACTACTAACATGGCCAAGACCAAAGAGCTGTCCAAAGACACTAGAGACAAAATTGTACACCTCCACAAGGCTGGAAAGGGCAACGGGGAAATTGCCAAGCAGCTTGGTGAAAAAAGGTCCACTGTTGGAGCAATCATTAGAAAATGGAAGAAGCTAAACATGACTGTCAATCTCCCTCGGACTGGGGCTCCATGCAAGATCTCACCTCGTGGGGTCTCAATGATCCTAAGAAAGGTGAGAAATCAGCCCAGAACTACACGGGAGGAGCTGGTCAATGACCTGAAAAGAGCTGGGACCACCGTTTCCAAGGTTACTGTTGGTAATACACTAAGACGTCATGGTTTGAAGTCATGCATGGCACGGAAGGTTCCCCTGCTTAAACCAGCACATGTCAAGGCCCGTCTTAAGTTTGCCAATGACCATTTGGATGATCCAGAGGAGTCATGGGAGAAAGTCATGTGGTCAGATGAGACCAAAATAGAACTTTTTGGTCATAATTCCACTAAACGTGTTTGGAGGAAGAAGAATGATGAGTACCATCCCAAGAACACCATCCCTACTGTGAAGCATGGGGGTGGTAGCATCATGCTTTGGGGGGTGTTTTTCTGCACATGGGACAGGGCGACTGCACTGTATTAAGGAGAGGATGACCAGGGCCATGTATTGCGAGATTTTGGGGAACAACCTCCTTCCCTCAGTTAGAGCATTGAAGATGGGTCAAGGCTGGGTCTTCCAACATGACAATGACCCGAAGCACACAGCCAGGATAACCAAGGAGTGGCTCTGTAAGAAGCATATCAAGGTTCTGGCGTGGCCTAGCCAGTCTCCAGACCTAAACCCAATAGATAATCTTTGGAGGGAGCTCAAACTCCGTGTTTCTCAGTGACAGCCCAGAAACCTGACTGATCTAGAGAAGATCTGTGTGGAGGAGTGGGCCAAAATCCCTCCTGCAGTGTGTGCAAACCTGGTGAAAAACTACAGGAAACGTTTGACCTCTGTAATTGCAAACAAAGGCTACTGTACCAAATATTAACATTGATTTTCTCAGGTGTTCAAATACTTATTTGCAGCTGTATCATACAAATAAATAGTTAAAAAATCATACATTGTGATTTCTGGATTTTTTTTTTTAGATTATGTCTCTCACAGTGGACATGCACCTACGATGACAATTTCAGACCCCTCCATGATTTCTAAGTGGGAGAACTTGCAAAATAGCAGGGTGTTCAAATACTTATTTTCCTCACTGTATATATATATATATATATATATATATACACACACACACACTCACCTAAAGGATTATTAGGAACACCTGTTCAATTTCTCATTAATGCAATTATCTAATCAACCAATCACATGGCAGTTGCTTCAATGCATTTAGGGCTGTGGTCCTGGTCAAGACAATCTCCTGAACTCCAAACTGAATGTCAGAATGGGAAAGAAAGGTGATTTAAGCAATTTTGAGCGTGGCATGGTTGTTGGTGCCAGACGGGCCGGTCTGAGTATTTCACAATCTGCTCAGTTACTGGGATTTTCACGCACAACCATTTCTAGGGTTTACAAAGAATGGTGTGAAAAGGGAAAAACATCCAGTATGCGGCAGTCTTGTGGGCGAAAATGCCTTGTTGATGCTAGAGGTCAGAGGAGAATGGGCCGACTGATTCAAGCTGATAGAAGAGCAACTTTGACTGAAATAACCACTCGTTACAACCGAGGTATGCAGCAAAGCATTTGTGAAGCCACAACACGCACAACCTTGAGGCGGATGGGCTACAACAGCAGAAGACCCTACCGGGTACCACTCATTTCCACTACAAATAGGAAAAAGAGGCTACAATTTGCACGAGCTCACCAAAATTGGACAGTTGAAGACTGGAAAAATGTTGCCTGGTCTGATGAGTCTCGATTTCTGTTGAGACATTCAGATGGTAGAGTCAGAATTTGGCGTAAACAGAATGAGAACATGGATCCATCATGCCTTGTTACCACTGTGCAGGTTGGTGGTGGTGGTGTAATGGTGTGGGGGATGTTTTCTTGGCACACTTTAGGCCCCTTAGTGCCAATTGGGCATCGTTTAAATGCCACGGCCTACCTGAGCATTGTTTCTGACCATGTCCATCCCTTTATGACCACCATTTACCCATCCTCTGATGGCTACTTCCAGCAGGATAATGCACCATGTCACAAAGCTCGAATCATTTCAAATTGGTTTCTTGAACATGACAATGAGTTCACTGTACTAAAATGGCCCCCACAGTCACCAGATCTCAACCCAATAGAGCATCTTTGGGATGTGGTGGAACGGGAGCTTCGTGCCCTGGATGTGCATCCCACAAATCTCCATCAACTGCAAGATGCTATCCTATCAATATGGGCCAACATTTCTAAAGAATGCTTTCAGCACCTTGTTGAATCAATGCCACGTAGAATTAAGGCAGTTCTGAAGGCGAAAGGGGTTCAAACACAGTATTAGTATGGTGTTCCTAATAATCCTTTAGGTGAGTGTATATACATACATATATATATATATATATATATATATATATATATATATTAGGGGTGGAGCCGAACCCGAATACGGTATTCGGAAAGGCACAAATAATGTGTTTTTTACGAATACTTATTTCGAACAAATACTTTAAAAATATTTGTATTCGGGAACAAGAAAAACTTTATTTCAAAAAGCTGCGTTTCCTGACCGGCGGTGCTGCTGATGTGGTGGCTGTAAATCCACTTGTTGATAAGAAAGGAGGAAAGAGCCACATATGGAAATATTTTGGATTAGGCTAATGTCACGTTGTCATACGGGCCGTTCACATAGCGCGTTTTTTGCGCGTGCAGATTTCAAATGAGCGGCGCGGTTGCATAGCAACAACAGACGCCACGAGAGAGCAAGCGCTTGTGGAAAGGGGAAAGCGGTGCGAACTCATAGTGCGAACTGCGCTCTCAATGATGACGAGGAAGTATCAGCAAAGAATTCATTGATTTCTACCCCTTGCATTAGCTTTATATTTATGGAGATGAGAAATGAAATAAAAAGCCGTCATTATGTTATTAATATCAGTCCGTCAGAAAAGCAGTTCGGCTTATTCTTGGCTGGATAACTCTTAGCAGGTTTAAAAAGCCCTTTTAAAATGAAATATGAATGCAGTTTTGGATTAAATAAAAGTACAGTCAAGTCAAATAAAACACGTTTTATCTCCTGTATAGTTTGGTAACACTACAATAAGATACCATTCATTAACATTACTTAATGCGTTGTCTAACATCAACACATTGAGTGAACAATATATTTTTACAACATAAATTAATGTTTTGAATGTTATTTAATACAAACACTTGATTGGTCATGTTTGTTCACTTCATTCATTGTGCATTAAATAATGTTAACATAAATAATGTTAACTTTTGATTTAAAAAATGTATTTTTAAATTAACCCCAAGGAGAATAATTGCGACAGTAGCCTATATAGGCCTAACTATTGTTTATTGTTAGGTCATTTTATCTAATGTTATCTAACAAATGGAATCTTATTGTAAAGTGTTTTTAATACTACAGTTTCCATCTTTGTAAACGATACACTTTAATATATGTAAACTTAATCTAAATTAAGCTTTGGTACCGAAATTGGTACCGAGAACCGTGGATTTTCACTGGTATTGGTACCGTGACAACACTAGTAGCTCTGTTAGCTCGGTAATTTAGACAAGGCTGTTGACAGAGTAACGTTAACGTAGGTAATGGCTGTTATGTTATTATTATTTTTTAATGACATTCGTTGTTACATGTTCATTGCTGGATTTAAGGAAAAACATCAACCAATATTGCATATACATAATTATTATAATTAAAGAATACTTACACTATAACGTAAATTAGAAGTGTAACGCAAAGAAATGGATTTTTACACCTATTTAGAATTTTACTCGAATACAAATACAAATACAAATACAAATACTTTTCCCCCCTCAACAAATACAAATACAGATACAAATACCGGCTGCTTTGCACATCCCTAATATATATATATATATATATATATATATATATTAGTCATCATTACAAATAATTACATGAATTATTTAATGAGTCATCACATATCACAATTTTCTTCAATATCACGCAGCCCTAAAATATATATTAGGGCTGCACAATATTGAAGAAAATTGTGATGACTCATTAAATAATGTGATATTCGATATGCGATACGATAATGCTTAAAGTGTATTAAATTATCTCAAAAACATATTGAAAATTATATAACCTACATGCATGTTTCACATTCTTTTTGTGACAAGAAAACATCCCTACAACTTCTGAAAGCGAACAGCAGTGTTTTACTGTAGCATAAGTAGTGTTATTTTAACATCAGTGTAAATCACGGGGTTTAGGGTTTCAGGTAGGCCTACATTAGGTTTATTTAACAGAAACTGAATAATCAAATGTAAAAATAAAACACTGCTTAGTTTTCACTGTATGAATTAACTATATAATGATTCTTATAAAAGCTACAAAAGATATTCAGCCAAGAGCAGTGAGTGATTTTCTTTTTGTCTTTTGTTCATGACCCCAGTTATTGCAAGCCGTTGCGATATGCATATTGCGATATATACATTTGCGATATTCCGATATATTGTGCAGCCCTAATATATAAATATAGATCTGTAGACCTCAAGGCATTTTGAGGACACAACATCGTAAGGTAAGTAACTTTAACTAATGTTACAGTCTCCACTGTAGTTGTCCACTAGTAAAAACAGTTTTATCATTATCAGTGTACGACAGCAAACATATAACGTTACCTCACAAAGTTAGCCATCAGTCTCCATGCTTATATTGATTAGACCAAATTGCAGGGCTGGGCCGCAATACCTACCTACACGATAGATTGGTATAAATGTGAAAACCAGTATAATTTTGTATCATCGTTTACGATTGCGGTCTAACAGACGGTGGTTTTCTGTGCACACACAAATTTTTACCCTTATTTTCAGATCAAATTAGACCTTCATAACAGATTGCACAGAGATCGCCTGGCAGCCAGCTTGAGGGTCTCCATCAATGGGCCAAGCCCAGAAGAATCCAATGATAAAAGGGCTTTAGAACTGTTTTTCTCATGAGCGTTGTTCAAATTCAGGGTGCAAAGTTTGCCAATAGGAATTGTATAATAATAAATGAAATAAATATGTATTACAGGCCCCCATTCATTACTCTAGAAATAAATTAGTTCAAAAGTAACATCTTTTGATACATATTTTTGATGGTTCAAATGTATACTCTACATGTTTGACCATTATAAACTATCATTTACTATATGTTGTGTAATGTTCCCAACCATCACCATTCATATCTATGCAACCAATAAATAAATTACTAAAGCACAAAATTCTTTACAGGAGAACAAATTTCTTCACTGATCTAGTTACTTAATTTTGCTCTCAAAATGCACCAGATTTATGCATTTAGATTTAAAATGTACAAAATTTTCTTACAGGGGAGGCATGCCCCCGGAGTCCGAACAAAAAATTATGCAGGTCGGATTCAAATCTATGTCCCAGAACATCTCTTTTGTGTCTCTTATGTGCCACTACTAAAGAATAGCTCACAGGGAACCCTAAACTTGTCATCCTAAAGCTTTCAGCTGCCCTCTAGTGGCTCGTACATGTAAAGAGAAAGGTAAGAATTGTTCCTGGACAGGTTAGTTCTTCACATATTTCTTATATTTCAGATTTTCTCCATTTCTAATCTCCTGAGAGAATGCTTAGATCCTCCTCCCAGCTATTATTGATTGTTCCAAAATGGGGTGACAGGGCTATCTCAGTTCTTGGTCCAAAGCTCTGGAATTCCTTATCTTTTTCCATTTGATCATCCCCTACGCTATCCATATTTAAATCATCTCTAAAAACAGTTTTTTCTCAGGCTTATGCTTAATCCGATTACACTTTTAGTTTTAATTGTTTTATTTGCTTGATGATGTTTTGTATTAAATCTATTATTTTCTGATGTTTTTCTTCTGATATAATTTATTAGTATTTAAATGCCATTGTATGATGATATTTTGTTATGTCTGTTGTGCAGCACTTTGGTCAGCATTCATGTTGTTTTAAGGTGTTATATAAATAAATTTGACCTTGACATATTTAGATGAACAGATAGAACTGTGTTAAAACTTTATATGTACTGTCTGTATGTGTCTTAAAAATTCCAGATGGGCTGGAGCAGCTAAAGTACAATTCAACTTATTTATACTGGACATAGTGGCCTCACCTGCTGAGACAAAGCGCTGGTCTGCCGAGGAGACAGCTGCTGGTCGTAAAAGGCATCACCAAAGACACTTCCGAGAATGGACGAGTGCTAAAATGAGAACATATTATTATTAAATCACCATCCATGAAAAGGCTAAAGATAATCAATACAAATCACTGACTATCACAAAGGCCTTAAAATAATATTCCCAGCCCATGACAGGATCAAAATCAATAGAAAAATTGACATGTCAATTGTCAATTCATGATGCAAGAAAATTGACAACATCAATTCTGTATCACCATGTTTGACGAAGACATTTTGGCTAATTTCAAACACAAAAACATGTTGCACTGTATGGAGATATCACACCTTGTTAAAGCAACAGATAAGCAAAAAGCTAAACCTAACCCAGTATCTACAAGAAAGAAACGAAAAAAACAATTCACATAATGCACATCACTACAGTCATATTCTCTAACTCAGTTTGTGACTATATTTTTGGAATGGCTTTTAGAGACAAAAGGAAGAAGCAGATATTAAGACAGAGCAGATATACCGTTACATATTGTATAAATCTCAATGTTGCATTTTAGGTCTGGCTTATAATAACATGCATATAGTACAATATTAATTTATATTAATTAGATTGCAGAGCCATTAAAAATAATCATTATTAATGATTTATAGAGTAATTTATTTTTATATTAAAGCTGCAGTTTTTCCTCTTTGTCGCCATCTCTGTCCGAAATCTGCAATTGCAGTTATTCGCGTAATTATCAACTTTACGTGGGTTGTGCCTCGGCACGGCACAGCGTGGATGAATCCAATGTTTTGAGGAGAATGTGGCTGTCAGTCACCGCGCCGGTGTGGATACTGTCATTCGGAATCACAGATTCTACTTTTTGGAAGTTTGACCAACATAAGAATTTTCACTGGAAAATGTCATCTGAACAAGTAAGTAACATCCACTTTCCTCCACCAAAGAAAAAAAAAAAAGCATTGCAGTAAATCGCGCTGCTTAAATCTAACGATCGCTTATCATATCACGTCAAACCGTGCAAATTATAATTTGTTCTCAAGTTGTTAATGTTAACAACATCAGCATTGTGTGACTACATTTAATACCCTTCCGATATTTATCCTTGTTTTCGCATGGGCCCGCGTTGCAGTCTCTTTTTTTCTGTAGCCACTCCGAAGTCCAAAGTCTTTAGCGTTTACAACGGGTGAATCTCTAGTTGTCACTGGTGATTGTCGTTTGAACCTTTCTGGATCCGCATCAAATTAATAAGTTTAATTATATCAAGTGCTGTGAGAAAAGGCTATAAATCTCCACCTCAACATCCTCACCCTCATAGCCTACTAGCCGAGACACCTTCTTTATGTGTACAGATGTGACGTAATGACGCAAAGACATGCGCTAATGTCCCGTGGAAATCAACCAGTACCACTGGAATTAAAAACATTATTACAAGCTTCTTGAACTGCCACCTTAACGTGGTGGAGGGGTTTGAGTACCCGAATGACCCTAGAAGCTATGTTGTCCGGGGCTATATGCCCCTGGTAGGGTCTCCCAAGGCAAACAGGTCCTAGGCGACGGGTCAGACTAAGAGCGGTTCAGAAACCCCTTATGAAGAGATTAAATCAAAGGACCGTGACGTCGCCCGGTATGGCGCAGCCGGGGCCCCACCCTGGAGCCAGGTCTGGGGTTGGGGCTCGTATGCGAGCGCCTGGTGGCCGGGCCTCCCCCCACGGGGTCCGGCCGGGCTCAGCCCGAAGGAGCGACGTGGGGCCGCCTTCCCGTGGGCTCACCACCTACAGGAGGGACCGTAAGGGGCCGGTGCTTAGAGAATCGGGCGGCAGTCGAAGGTGGGGGCCTCGACAGCCCGATCCCTGGACACGGAAACTATCTCTAGGGACGTGGAACGTCACCTCGCTGGCGGGGAAGGAGCCCGAGATTGTGCGTGAGGTTGAGAGGTTCCGACTAGCGATAGTCGGGATCACCTCTACGCACAGCTTGGGCTCTGGAACCACACTCCTCGAGAGAGGATGGACTCTTCACCACTCTGGAGTTGCCCATGGTGAGAGGCGGCGGGCTGGTGTGGGTTTGCTTATAGCCCCCCAGCTCAGCTGCCATGTGTTGGAGTTTACCCCGGTGAACGAGAGGGTCGCTTCCCTGCGCCTTCGGGTCGGGGATAGGTCTCTCACTGTCGTTTGTGCCTACGGGCCAAACGGCAGTGCAGAGTACCCGGCCTTCTTGGAGTCTCTGGGAGGGGTGCTGGAAAGTGCTCCGACTGGGGACTCCGTCGTTTTACTGGGGGACTTCAACGCCCACGTGGGCAACGACAGTGACACCTGGAGGGGCGTGATTGGGAGGAACGGCCCCCCTGATCTGAACCCGAGCGGTGTTCAGTTATTGGACTTCTGTGCTAGTTACAGCTTGTCCATAACGAACACCATGTTCAAGCATAAGGGTGTCCATCAGTACACGTGGCACCAGGACACCCTAGGCCGTAGGTCGATGATCGACTTTGTGGTCGTTTCATCTGACCTCCGGCCGTATGTTTTGGACACTCGGGTGAAGAGAGGGGCGGAGCTGTCAACTGATCACCACCTGGTGGTGAGTTGGATCCGATGGCGGGGGAGGAAGCTGGACAGACTCGGCAGACCCAAGCGTACTGTAAGGGTCTGCTGGGAACGTTTGGCCGAGTCTCCTGTCAGAGAGATCTTCAACTCCCACCTCCGGCAGAGCTTCGACCGGATCCCGAGGGAGGCTGGAGATATTGAGTCCGAGTGGACCATGTTCTCCACCTCCATTGTCGAAGCGGCCGCTCTGAGCTGTGGCCGTAAGGTCTCCGGTGCCTGTCGAGGCGGCAATCCCTGAACCCGGTGGTGGACACCGGAAGTAAGGGATGCCGTCAAGCTGAAGAAGGAGTCCTATCGGGCCTGGTTGGCTTGTGGGACTCCTGAGGCAGCTGACAGGTACCGGCAGGCCAAGCGTACTGCAGCCCGGGTGGTTGTGGAGGCAAAAACTCGGGCCTGGGAGGAGTTCGGTGAGGCCATGGAGAAGGACTATCGGCTGGCCTCGAAGAGATTCTGGCAAACCGTCCGGCGCCTCAGGAGAGGGAAGCAGTGCCCTACCAACGCTGTTTACAGTAGATGTGGGGAGCTGTTGACCTCAACTGGGGATGTCGTTGGACGGTGGAAGGAATACTTCGAGGATCTCCTCAATCCCGCTGTCACGTCTTCCATTGAGGAAGCAGAGGCTGAGGGCTCAGATGTGGACTCGTCCATCACCCAAGCTGAAGTCACCGAGGTAGTCAAGAAACTCCTCGGTGGCAAGGCACCGGGGGTGGATGAGATCCGCCCTGAATACCTCAAGTCTCTGGATGTTGTGGGGCTGTCTTGGCTGACACGCCTCTGCAGCATCGCGTGGCAGTCGGGGACAGTGCCTCTGGGATGGCAGACCGGGGTGGTGGTCCCTCTTTTTAAGAAGGGGGACCGGAGGGTGTGTTCCAACTACAGGGGGATCACACTTCTCAGCCTCCCTGGGAAAGTCTATGCCAGGGTACTGGAGAGGAGAATCCGGCCGATAGTAGAACCTCGGATTCAGGAGGAACAGTGTGGTTTTCGTCCAGGCCGTGGAACACTGGACCAGCTCTATACCCTCTACAGGGTGCTGGAGGGTTCATGGGAGTTTGCCCAACCAGTCCACATGTGCTTTGTGGATTTGGAGAAGGCATTCGACTGTGTCCCTCGCGGCAGCCTGTGGAGGGTGCTCCGGGAGTATGGGGTCCGGGGCCCTTTGCTAAGGGCTATCCGGTCCCTGTACGACCGAAGCAGGAGCTTGGTTCGTATTGCCAGCAGTAAGTCAGACTTGTTCCCGGTGCGTGTTGGACTCCGGCAGGGCTGCCCTTTGTCGCCGGTTCTGTTCATGATTTTTATGGACAGAATTTCTAGGCGCAGCCAGGGGCCAGAGGGTGTCAGGTTTGGTGACAACACGATTTCGTCTCTGCTCTTTGCGGATGATGTTGTCGTGTTGGCCTCATCAAGCCAGGACCTTCAGCATGCACTGGGACGGTTTGCAGCCGAGTGTGAAGCGGCTGGGATGAGAATCAGCACCTCCAAATCCGAGGCCATGGTCCTCAGTCGGAAAAGGGTGGCTTGCCCACTTCAGGTTGGTGGAGAGTTCCTGCCTCAAGTGGAGGAGTTTAAGTATCTTGGGGTTTTGTTCACGAGTGAGGGAAGGATGGAACGGGAGATTGACAGACGGATCGGTGCAGCTTCTGCAGTAATGCGGTTGATGTACCAGTCTATCGTGGTGAAGAAAGAGCTGAGCCGCAAGGCGAAGCTCTCGATTTACCGGTCAATCTACGTTCCTACTCTCACCTATGGTCATGAGCTTTGGGTCATGACCGAAAGGACAAGATCCCGGATACAGGCGGCCGAAATGAGCTTTCTCCGCAGGGTGGCTGGGTGATCCCTTAGAGATAGGGTGAGAAGCTCGGTCACTCGGGAGGAGCTCAGAGTAGAGCCGCTGCTCCTCCACATCGAGAGGGGTCAGCTGAGGTGGCTCGGGCATCTGTTCCGGATGCCTCCTGGACGCCTTCCCGGGAAGGTGTTCCGGGCGCGTCCCACTGGGAGGAGACCCCGGGGAAGACCTAGGACACGCTGGAGAGACTATGTCTCCCGGCTGGCCTGGGAACGCCTCGGTGTCCCCCCAGAAGAGCTGGAGGAAGTGTCTAGGGAGAGGGAAGTCTGGGGATCTCTGCTTAGACTGCTGCCCCCGCGACCCGGCCCCGGATAAGCGGAAGAAGATGGATGGATGGATGGATGGTATTACAAGCTTACCGTTTTGAAGCGAGCTAAGGCAAGCAGATAGTTTTGAACACTGGCTGGTTATGTATTTGCGCAAAAATTTATTTTGGATAATTTTTAACCCCAAAAAGTTACGGACTGCAGCTTTAAATTTTTAATTTTAAAGCTAGTGTAGGCAAGTTAGCTTTGAAGTTAGCAAAGCATCAAGCGACGGCGTTAAATTACCTCATGTCTCAAAGCACATAACATTACAATAATAATGAACGTAAAAAACTTACAGAGCTCCACTTGTACCACCTGACTACTACAGACTGATTTCGGTATTGACCGTGTTAACATAGAAACGCATAAATCACAGCTCAGTGTAGAATGTCACGGGTTGCCATCTCGTATTTACGACATGGCGTGAACGCAGCATAAGCTTGTTGTTTTAGTTCAGGAGGGACTGTAAATGGTGTCTGCTGTTTGTTTTCGGCGCTCGGTGACTGTCTGTCTACAGCTGCGTCCGAAAGCTTAGGTTGCTTACTTGTTGCATCGCTGCCCTGTCAGGCAATGACTTTGCAGGCAGTGTTTGTGCATGAATGTACCTCATGAAACAGCTTTAAGCGTTATGCTTCAACTCAAATGACAAGGAAATTTGTATTTTAGAAGCAAATTCCCAGCCCACATTCACCCTCTCGAATGGCACGGTTATTGCAGAGCGTAGTTGAAGCGAGAAAACGCACCAGGTTCCGAAACAAACGCTCCAAACGAGCCAGGTTTGAAAACGGCCTATGTGGAGCGATCGCCGCTGCTGCACGCACCAATATTCTGGAGGGTTTGGTTATAAAATAAAAATTAAAACGCGTATTGACAGAGAAGGGGATAATAATATTTTCATAGAATTATTTAATATGTATTTGTTTAAATAAAATATTGTTAAACTCCTGAAATGAATAGTGGAAAGTTGGTATATTTTTTACCATTCGGTAAAAACACATTTACAAATATATCAAGACCCAACCCGTGTCCAGGGCACTCCTCAAAGTTTTGGACCCGATCCGGCTCGGGTCTCACCCTGGGTTTTCAGTGTTTTTCAAAAATGTTTGGTCCTGAGACTTCCACAGAAGATACATGTGCATTTTTTTTTTTTTATATTTAGACCACTTCTTTTATTGATTGCTCTCAGGATGTGAAAAGAGTTTCAACCAGTATAACTAAAAGTGTTTATGAAAAACATTGCCTACCCTAGCTTTAATGTAATATTGTATTTTTTAAACACATTTTTGTTTTTTCACAAAAACAAGGAGAGTTCTGCACTCTATTCTAAAAGATTTTTTGCCTAAAACTGTTTTTTAATTCTCTTGCTCCAAAATAATAAAAGATTCTTAGGAAAGACATTTTTCAGAGTGAGGCCCTCTTCTTAGATTTTTGGCTGATTGCTCGCAGAGATGTAAAAAATTTATTCTAACAATATCAAGTGGTACCAGATACAGGGAGTTAAAGACCCCTGAATTACCAAGTCAGATACAAAGAACTATCCAAAAGTCTAATTTCTCATTATTACTCTCTAAATCTGCAAGTCATTAATTCAAAGCATCAACATTTCATTTAAAAATACATTTTAAAGGACAATAATCTTGTGTCAAACTGACACAATCAGCAGTTCAAAATGCACAATATCAACATGATCCGGTGAGAGGATATGTAACAGCAATGGCACTTTCAATGAAACTGGCCTATATCGCTACTCAGCATGATACACAGAACGACGAAGTGGTGCTCAGACACACAGCGAAGCAGCCAGGATCAGAGAGACTGGGAGACATGACTGGACTAGGACACACAGAGCGGCTAAAGGGACAGGCTCCAGATCGGCTCCAAACAAAACAAACTACAGGGTGGAAGCAGCGGCTGCTGGGATCGCCTTACTTGAGGCGAGCCCCCCGGTGAGAAGCCTTGATTGGAGACCGGAGAGGTCGGAGACTGATTGGCCGAAGACCCCACCCTACAGCGGTACTGCTGGAGGGAAGCAGCCTATATGGAACAACACCAAGTTAGACCAATGGAGCCCCTACAGGGGACCTCTGAGACTTTGGCCTGTGGCTCCCAATTTAGTCAGGAAATAATTTACTACAATGTCTCTGATTATTTGGCCATTTAAACTGTTCAGTCTTTACTTGATAGTACCAGTCCTGTCAAGACTGAGGAGATGTTTAAAACAGAATAAGCTGAGAACTTAAATGAGAAAGAAAGAACACTGCTTGTTGAAATGTATTGTTTACACTACCAGTCAAAAGTCTGGACATGTATAATTTAAATGCTTTTTTCATTATTTTGAATGTGAGGCTATATGTAAAGCGCTTTGGTGGCCATAGGTCTGTGAAAGCGCTATATAAATGCTGTCCATTTACCATTATTTTAAAATCCCGTCTAAAGGCTTATCCCTAAATTCTTTATTAGCTCTATAGATAAATATATATAAGTTTGTCTACATACACTACTGTTCAGAAGTTTGAGGTAGGATTTTTTTTTAAATGTTTTTGGGGGAAAAAAGTCTCATGCTTATTAACAAGGCTGCATTTATTTGATTAAAAAAAAAGAAAAAAAAAAAGAGTAAAACAGTAATATTGTGAAATACTATTACAATTTACTACACCTGCTTTCTGTTTTATCATATTTTAAAGTGTAATTTATTCCTGTGATAGCAAAGCTGAATTTTCAGCATCATTACTCCAGTCTTCAGTGTCACATGATCCTTCAGAAATCATTCTAATATGCTGATTTGATGCTCAAGAAACATTTCTTAATATTATCAGTTGAAAACAGCTGCTTTTTTAAAACTTCTGATATTTTTTTTCAGGATTATATGATGAATAGAAAGTTGAAAAGAAAAGCATTCATTTCAAACAGAAATCTTTTGTAACTATGTATTTACTGTCACTTTTAAATCAATGTAATGCAGCTGAATAAATTTCTTTTTTTAAAAACACTTTTGAATGGTAGGGTAATTTTCTTTCTTTTTTATGTTATTTTTCTTTATGTTTTTAAATGGATAAAGATGGACCAGAAGGTATGGAAGTCATATCTCACAACTGTGACTATATCACAGTTTATGTTTTTTACAAAATGTTTGTAAAATTGTGAGAATGAACAGGTTGTGCAGAGGGAAAGGGAGGTGATTTAAAAGAATCTAAAATATAGGACAATTTTCATATATATATATATTTTTTATATATATATTCTCTATTATTACAGTTTTTTTACATTTGTGTATAATGGGTAGGTATGCCCAAACAGTTGACTGGTACTGTGTTCGTGATTATTTTGAATGTCATTTAGTGCCCTGTATGATCTTATTGACAGACCGTACATATCCAATATCTAGAAATGCACTGCAGCTCTATGGAGGTAAGTGCTGAGATGTGATCTTACCGTGTTAATATCCATGCCCACAGAGGTTTGCGTCTGGCTTCCTGAGACAGGTGGCAGCTGGGTGTTCTGCTGGAGCTGAGGAAGTCCACCCACAGTCTGTGTCTGTGTGGATGGCTGACTGAAGAAAGCATACTGAGCCAACTGCTGCTCAAGCGTCATAGCATCTATCGCCACCTCCTATTTACCATAGGTCCAGATTGAGACAGTCTATTAGCATCTGAGTAAGTAATGTTCCTCCTGTAACACCACCTTAAATCTGTCCTTCTCAGCAGCTGGAGGTATGAGAGCAGTGTTACCTGTGCTGATAGAGAGAGCGGAGGAGAGAGGGTGGGCGACAGCTGCTGAAGACTTGGATGCTGCTGGGAGTCTGTGTTAAGGATCAGAGGAACTACATTCTCATGCCGGCGCTGAAAGCTCACTGTCGCTGTGGACTGGGCTGAAAAAACATGTCACACATCAAATGCTGAATAAATAGATAAATAAATAAATAAATAAATAAATACTAATAATTTTCAATACAAGTGAGATATATTATAGTATATATTATGATATTATTATGATATATCAATACAAGTATAGAAATATTAGACACTTGCAGACACCGTTATTAGTTTTACCCAGAAAGAGAGACAAAGCATTAATAGATATTATTTAATACAATATATCTTGCCCATAAATGTTCAAAAAGTCTCAAGGTTAGTCCTCGTAATCATCATTAACGAATATTATGACAGCAACAGCACAGGACATCTTTACACACAGAGTGCATATACTAATTCATATCCAATTTTATCGAATATAAATTGTGAGTAAAAACATTTGGTAACACTTTACTTAAAGCCCTTAAATAATGTATAAGGTATTCATAATGTAAGATTTAATGCATTATATCTTTTCATAAATAATTGTAACCAAAGTTAAAACGCGTTATTATATTTGCAGATTCCGTGTTACATCTGAAATTGGTTGTTTGTCATCTGTTTTAATGCATTATACTTTAATAAGGTGTGTTCAATGAATAGATAAGTATTATAATGTATTATACTTTTATGATGTATTATACACAAAGGTTTTAAGTAAAGTGTTACCAAACATTTTGTTTAAATCCTTACCCAGTAAATTACAAAACGGTTAAAAACTGTAAATTCATTGATTTAAAATGAGTGGGATCCCTGAAGAACATTCAGCTATTAAAATTTCTGGAACTGTAAAACTTTAATTAGAGATTCTTTTCAACTTTGTCATTACAGCAGATGTACCAGAGGAAACCTATTAGCCTAAATGGTGGGGACCTCCGAATACTGGTCAAGGGGAAGAACCACTGTCCTAATGCGTATGCTTGTCAGAATCACCTTGGCTGGCAGACGTCAGGCCCATGTGAGTGTTGGACAGGTTGCCAGTGCTGTTGGAGGCACTGAGAGAGGATGAGGAGTCATCAGGGTCCAGAGGTGTGGGGAGAGGAGGGGGAATCTGGATGTTGGTCAGGTCTGGCAGAGAGCCGCCCGTGTTGTGTGCCACTGGGCTTAGAGATGAAGTCATTTCCTGATCTGGAGACGGAAATATGCTGGGGAAATGACACAAGGGACATTAAAACGAACCGGGATAAATAGATATGTCAACAGAAAAAGCCCATTGTACTGATTATGATATGATAAAACAAGGCTGCTATAAAGGAGTAGGTCTGTCTAGATAGCTGTTGGGTTGAACAATAAATGGATAATTGTTTGCTCAAATGAACCTTTGACTCTCCAAATTGAATAGTCCTTCAATATTCACCTATCCTCTACTTTAAACTTTATCAGCTTCAAAAAGAAAATCCAATGAAACCACACTTACTTGATTCCAGGTATTTTGTTTGACTTGTGCCTTGGTGAAGTATTCTACGAAGAAGAAAAAATGACAAATAATTCGTTTATAAAAGATCACATGAAAACCATAGTAAAGAAATCTATTTTAAAATGTACCTTTTTATGATCCCATATCAGCTTTTGACATTCTTTGTCCATGTCACTTTCAGCTTCCCCTGTTCCTGGCATAGTGAGAAGAAAAACTAGTACATAGAGAGGGATGAAATCATACGCTGAAACAAGTGTGGGGAAAACTCTACAGGATATAGTTCACAGCAACCTTTAACCTGCCATTAGATCATAGATGAGAGCATTTAATAAGATCATAAATAAAATATAAACCTTGTTTTGGCTGAAAATCTTGAGACCCTCCTGCAAATGCATCTTGTGGGTTCAAAGTGCTCTGGTGCAGGGCAGAGTCTGAGTTGGTCCTACAGAACAAGCACAAAGAAATTCAAGAATCACATGATGTAAAAGTCTCCTCTAACTAAAATTACAAGATTATATTGTACCACAACATGCTGATTCAAATGCACAATAGTGGTTAGAAGGTATAAACAAACATTTGATAATTACTGACATTAAATAAGCAAACTACCTTTCAGTAAGATATCTTAGAAAATGTTACCATCACATTTTTAACTGTAAAAAACAAAAATAAAAAGTAAATAAGATCATACATATTATGGATGCTCTTTCATTTTAAGAAGCTATTAAGGATGATCATATTTTATTGCAATATTAGTATCAAAGGCCATATTCATGGTAAAAAATCATAAAACAAATAATACACAATTTACAAATAATGGGGCTATATGTAAGATTTTTCTTGTGTTAATCATTTTTTGTATTGCCAATGTGTAATTTGAATTACCTCATCTGTCAACATAATGCCGGTGAATAGCTGAGCTTGTGCACTCATATCCACATCTCTATGATCAGACGCTTTCTTAACTGCCTCTTTCTCACCGGGCTTGTATCATAAATGTTTAAAAACTGCTCTCTTTTTTATTTTATATTGCCTGCACATAAATTCACTGGCTTCCACAGCAGATCACACTATAAATAAACGCGTAATCACTTACTTTAATGTTCTCCGTGTTTACTTCTGTATGGCAGCGTGCTGCGTGACGCCTTTTTAATTGTTCTTTTGCGCATGCGGGTCAGTTCAGGACCAGGATCGGTTCACATTGGAATCTGATATTGGCCACATTTAAAACAACGTGAACAGCTAAACTAAAATTAGAGATTAAGAAATTAAGCACTAAGGATCGCAGTGTAAACGTAGCCTAAAAGTCGCTCTCAGCAGCCTGGAAGCGTTTGAATGTCCGTTAACAGTAGGCTATATCGCTGCAAAGGTATTAAGCGAAGAACGAAAAAGAATTTCGGCATGAGTATATCTGGGCCTTGAATCACATTCAGTTTCTTGTACGTTATGCCTGCTACAGACTGTGCGATTAACCCTATAAGATCATCACAAATCACACTGTACGACATGGATCTAATAAACTTACGAAATGCATGTAGACTGTATGATGATGACACCTATTGAATCGTAGGGTATGATGCAAGTTAGTATAGAAAAATAAAACGTCATCAGCATGAGCTAGTGGTAAACAAATAGAGAAAGATTGGTGGTAAGTAGTTTTAGCGCCATGTCGCGTTGATCAATACGTTATTTCATGTTGCATTTTTATTGGCTAGTCAGCAGACGTAGGTCGTAGCAGCAAACACACTGTGAGATGATCATGCTAAATTTCTGACGCTGTCAGAAAATTATCGCCAGCTATCTTTGTAGGACCGTGACTTTGTTTGTGAGACTGTGACAACGGCCGTTTTTGAACCTCTCTCACTGTACTACATAGGACCACAGTTTAGGAGCCACAACCACAGAAATCGCCACGATTGGGCATCTTTCGTCTGGGACAGTCCAAAATCCTACAACGTGTACCTGCATTACATGTGCACGAGTGCGAGCACGGCCAATAATTTGATGGCTGCAGTTCACTTAATGGCGGTGTCGCTAAAAAACAAGGGTTTCTGAATTCTAGCCTACATACAGCCCCTTTAAACAACTTAAAAATTACAATGTTACAATAACAACTATATAAACTATATCGGAGTTTATTATTTGAGCTATCAAAGAGCAATGAAGAATAATTATTGACGTGCAATTTTAACAGCTATCTAGCATATTAGTCCAGCACATACAGTATGTACAATCTTTAGCAGACTGTGTGAGTATAAACTCTCACCTCCTCCAGCTGGTATCAGGTGGTGGTGACAGATACACAGAGGCATATGGACAGCTATCAATGTGAGATTCAGCATTAAGGACTTCATAATGCCAGTATAAGTAAATCAGAAACTTCGAACAACTATGTTTTTGTATGGCACACAGAGCAAAGCAGTGCAATAATTCTGTCTGCATTCATGACTAGACACATCAAGGATATTTGACGGCCATGTTTGTCCACAGAGAGGGGTCTGCGGTGTGGCGACGTGATGCGATTCCTGTCCCGATAGACCCTGTCCACCAACCCATGGTGACGAGTCGTTCTACTTGTGTCCAATACTGAATTCTGAAAAGGAGTCTGATAAATGCCAACAAACATGAAGTAGAGCTGCACGATTAATCGTTAAAAGATCACAATTTTGATTCAGACACCCACGCGATCTTATTCCTAAATGACAATGATTTGGCAATGTCTATTAAACCTTTGATAAGTACGATCACAGTGAACATTCAAATCTGCATTGGAGCTGCCGCTGAGCCAGAGAGAGCAGCTCTCATGTATAGGCAGGGCCTAAAACTACTTTTTTGCCACAGCTGCCAATGGCCAGTGACTTAAGAAACTTGACCTGCCATAAAGATTTTTTACCAACCATGAAACATAGATTAATTAATTAGATAATTAATCCTTAAAGTTACAAAAGTTGCAATCAAGAGCAAGAGCAATGAGTGATTGTTCTGTCTTTTGTTGTTTGACTAACATTAAAAAGACAGACAGTAGCAGGAACATTAGAATGCTGTCACTTCATGAGCTAACACATGGGTCCAATATACCAGGGGTTGGCAACCGATGGGACACATGCTTCACAAACAGTCTTTTCAACCACACAGTATCGTTATTTTTGTGTAATATAGAAATATTAAAATGATCACAGAAGTACTGGGATAAAAGTTTATAGTTTGGATATAAACACTGATGCCTACAGTAGCAATCAAAATAAAGTAAATCACCTTTTGAAAGTAACTTGATACTTCAAATAAAGATTAATTACATTGTTACACCAGTAGGTGGTGACAAGTGACTGTTAAAAAATGTATTTGTCATCAAGAGATTTGTTCAAAAAGACTGATTAATCCAGTAATTAAATTATTCATTCAAATAAATTTTAAAAAAATCATTTGTTCAAAATAATTAAATAGACTGCAGTAATCAACATTTTGTCAGGAGCTTTAGTAAATTACATGTTATTTTGTTTAGTTGTCTATTCAGAATGGTGGGAGAATCGTGATCTCTATTTTAAACAAAAATTTGTGATTCTCAATTTTATCAAGAATCATGAAGCTCTATCATGAAGATAACATTTCCGTACACAACTTGTTTTCCACACATCTATTCATTCTCAACATCACCTGCTCCTTACCTGAAAGGAAAGGTCAATGGTGGCATTTCCAATCTGATTGACATTTGGCAAAGAGCCGCCATAGTACTGTCCTCGGTTCTGACCGAGCTGTAAATACTGGGTCTTCTGTAACTGTAACTGCAAGACAGAAAACAAACATCCAATCAATAAAACTGTGAGATACTAGTTAAAGTAAAACTGCCCTGCTGTAAACAACATTCAAGGTTTCCGGGAGTGATATTTCTTAATTGAAAAAGAGGCTACTTCCAATTATAAGTAAGGACACGAGGAAGGAAACCTTGTAACAATAACCATGACTATATTAGCGTCCACACCAACATACATTAACGGTCTGATTATAAGTGTTTTCTGCAGTTATGTCGCCTGCCGCTTTAAATTAGGGATGCACGATATATCGGCCACCATATCGGTATCGGCCAATATATATTCATATTTAATGTTATCGCCCTCAGGGCTCTACAGTGCGACCATTTCAGTCACATTTGCGACTTTACTGCGTGCGACTGTCAAATAGTATTTAGGAGTACCAGTGCGACTGACCCAATCAGGCCCGGAGGGGGTGCTATAGAGACCACCCTCAGTTGTTTTTGCAGCATTGAGTAATGTAGCCAATCACAGACACATCTGTTGATTTCCTGAACAGAATGGCCAATCAGAGGAGTTTAAGTTAAAGTCCACTCACTGTCCAAAACGCTGAAGTATGTACAGTACTGAGTTATGCAAGCTCGCGAATCCTCTCATTGCAAAAACGTACAGACACGATGTAAATAAAAGATTCATTGTGTAGTGTAGACAACTTCATTGATTATAAGGGAAGTTTGTGAGATTGCGCTGATTTTATACAACAATTCAATAAACATAAAGTTAATATTAAGTGACTCACATTTTAGGAACAGTATTGTCAGATTTTGCTCTATTTCGTCAACGAAAATAGTTCCAAACAAAATCACAGCTGAACCACTGCGCATCTCCAAACACACACGGGTGTTTCGTTTATGAATGAATCTGCGTTTTAAAACAAATCTAGTGAGTCAGTGATTCAATGACCCATTCATAAAGACTGTCACTTGCTTTGTTCCTGAATGAATCAGCCGTTCGAATGAATCGATTGAATGAACGATACAGTGACAAAGACAGTGACTTGCTGCCCCCTACTGGCAGTTTTAGATACATTTTTAAAGTATAATTTCCGTTATTTAAATCATTTAAAAAAAAATATTCAAAACCTTCTATTTAAAACATTAATCTCATAACATTGTTATCATGAATTCGAATGCATTCATCCCACTTCCATGACTATTTTCATTAAATAGTCTGTAAATATACCTAAACGCCACCTTTTTGTTTTTCTAATTTGGCCAATATATTAAAGCCGATAAATAATGGATTATTTCCTTCAGCTGAGACACTTCAGATGCGCACTGTTCGTCATGACAGTTTTGAATTGCTTGAAATATGAGTAGAATCACTTTTTTAAAAAAAAGGAAAATACAGTTAAGAGCAACATGTGCAATGCAAGTCTGTCAACTAGGCTACATAAAATTAGAACTTGTGTGCTTGGGACATGGCTTTTAATGGTGAGACTTTTGTTTTTATAATCAGGCTCTCGAATTTTATAAAATTTTATTTATATTTATCAGCCAATATATCGGTTATCGGCTTTCAAATATAAAGAATTACTGGTTTTCGGCCCAAATTTTCATATCAGTGCATCCCTACTTTAAATGCTCGAGCCGAATGGATTCTGATCAGCCGTCAATATTTTTTTATCGTTCATCGGATGGAAAAAGAGCAGCATTAATACATCACACTGAGGCATACATATGTTACCACGCGTATGCTGCAGATTTTATATAATGTTAGAAGCACCAGAATTTAAACAGTAACAAGAGAAGAGAAAAAAACAACAAAAACAAAACAGAAAAACTGTGAGCATAACTTTGAAATGATGTTAGTAAAGCAGTGCAGGCTAGGTCTGTGTGATCACAACCCTGTCATCAGTTTGCTGGAGTCCTTATTTTGGCATAAGTGCACAGGGCAATAATGCTGAACTGAGCTAATAGCCTACATTGTTGTTTATTGCTAAATTATTCATTGAGAGCATGTAAACATAAATACAAACATTGAGGTTTAGCTCTTCAGTAAGAAATTAAAATTTAGATTTAGAACTCTGGAAATGGCCTTGATTAAGTTACATTCCAGCTATAATGGCAAGAGACTGTAATGTGGCTGTCAAAACACATGCTCAATCCATTCACACTCATCCACTGCAGATGTGAGCATGGCAACTTTTGTAAGGCCTCGTCGTGACCGTCTGTTATTATCAAACATCTCAACAGCGTCCATTGGAAGGCAATCCATTAATCAACGCTAGAGACAAACGCGCACTAGAGAGGGGCGTTTGTTATTGTTTACGTCCAGACAGGCGGGTTCCGTGCGTGTCGTATCAACATAAATTCTGCCCCGCACCTCGGGCTGCAAACGAATGCTGCCATAAGAGAGAAAACAGACACACTTACACGGGCCGCCCGAGTAATACTCAGGTCTTTCATCACCTCCTCGAACGCAGCTGTCTCTTCCGCTTGCTTCTGGTTGTGTAACGCGATCTTCTCGCTGAATTTTCGCGGATTATTCGAGGTCGCCATGTTTCTCTCCTCCTGAGCTCCGCTCTGGTGGTTCAATGAGACGCTGCTGCGTGCGCGCGTCCGTGCGCGTGGGCGTATGAACAACACGCACATCTGGAGCGCGCGGGTTCTCCTCGTCTGTTGCCAATATTCGAGGATTATTATTATGTGTGCTGTGAATGAATGAAGATTAGGAATGGGAATAAGGTGATGCTGATTCTGACTCATTCGGTTCCATAAACGATTCTTTAATACCTTTGAGGAAGAAATATTAGGAAAAAATCTATAGGCTAGGCTATGCACTCACCAGTCTGTTAATAAATTATGACATTATTCCCGATTTAAACAGATGGGCTATAAAAAAATCTAAATATTGCAAATGTGTTTTTCTTAGACGTTTCTGCAATACAATTATTGACCCTAACTACAAAATAAAACAAACAAAAATGTAGTAGGCTATATATCTTCGTAAAAATATAGCCACCGAAAAGTCGAGTCTTTATTAACGCACACACGCACACAACACAGTAGCCATTACCTCAAACAACCTTTGTTCTTTGATGGATTAATTCCTAACTGTTTTGATTAGCTAAAATATTTTTTATTTTATTTTTTTATCATAGCCGTTCGTTCGGGAATCACACTGGTCGCCAAGTTTTGCTCATTCTGTAAAAAGAACCGGCCCATGGGAACGGACTACACATTCTGATCTGTGTTTGCTCAGTGTAAATCAGACTCTGTTGCTGATTCACTTCCGACTCTTAAGAGCCATTCGCAGTGGTGTAGTCTACGTGATACGCAGGTATACGCCGTATACCCACTAGAAAAGGCCAAGGATTTCCGTATACCCACTTAAAAAATCGTGAGGATACTTAACAACTTCGTTTTGTGTCAGAACTTTCACACTTTCATTCATAAATTCACCCCGTCAGTGTTTGCGAAGCGACACCGAATCGCGGAATCCAGTCACAAATGGAGCTTGCTAAGCAGAACGTCATCACGGAATTTGGCTATTTTTGAATTAATAAATCAAAAGTAGGGATATGATATGGATGGACTAGTGTCTGTGAATATTAAAGTTAAAAGAGACTGCAATTGTTCTACGCGTCTCCGGGAATGAGCGCTCAATGTGTGCTCCACTACGCACGCACACACACACACACACACACACACACACACACACTGAAGCACGCGTGACTCACGCTCGTGGTGTTTTCAGCGTTTCACTGTATTGAGACATGATGTAGGATAGGATACACATGTGCACTTTCATCGCAGAGCTGCTATGAGAGTCAATGCACGAGAATTTCACCATTTAATTTGACAAAACTATCATCATTCATTCGTTTCATATAGCCTACACATAGAAACTGTAATGTCTTCAAAACAACCTGTCAAAATAAAAGTTCGGTATAACTTGAAGAAATTATAACAGAAATATATTACTATTGCACAGTAGAGTATACTTCAAGTAGGCCTAATAATAATAATAATAATAATAGTTTATTAAAACACACAGAAACTCAAATGTCTACAACCCACCAAAATAAAAGTTTGGTCTAACTCAAAGAAATTAGAAAGAAATTGCACAGTAAAATGAATTTTAAAATAATAATAATAATAATAAAATCTATTAAAACGTTATTTTAAGGGAATATCACACAAGTTTTCATACATGTTATAATTTAAACAGTAAACTTGCCAAAACAATAACACCTTTTTTTTTTCTTTTCTTTTTTTTAAACACCATTTCTAAAGGTAAATTTGTATTTGTGCCTATAATGTTTCATTATTTTTTTTTTTTATTTTTTTTTTTTAAATTGTCAGCTGATAAAACCTGTGCTTCAGGGACCATATTCATATAACATCTAAGGCTAAATGTAGCTCTTAACTGGCTAAATTAGCCAGATTCCCAGTGAAATGCTCTCAGACAACAAGTGCAGTGAGTTTGCTTCTTTCTTCTCTGAGAAAATCAATAATATCAGAAAGGTGATCAGCACATCCTTGAGTTGCCCTGGGGTCAGACAGATCAAACCGCCTGAGAAAGTAGTTACTATGTCTGATTTCAAAGAAATTGATGGCAAAATTTTGGAAGAAACCGTACAGCACCTTAAAACATCAACCTGCGCTCTTGACACACTTCCCACATCATTTTTCAAAAGTGTGTTAAACTGTTTAGAAGCAGATCTCCTAGAAGTGGTAAATGCCTCACTTCTCTCTGGGAGTTTTCCAAACTCCCTGAAAACTGCTGTTGTCAAGCCCCTCCTGAAAAAGAGCAATCTGGATAAGACCATATTAAGCAACTATAGACCGATCTCAAATCTTCCTTTCATAGGCAAGATCGTTGAAAAAGTTGTCTTCAATCAGCTGAACAAATTCTTATGCTCGAATGGATACTTTGACAATTTTCAATCTGGTTTCCGACCGCACCACAGCACAGAGACAGCGCTCATAAAGATAATAAACAATATTCGCTTAAATACTGATTCAGGCAAAATATCAGTGCTGGTACTACTCGACCTCAGTGCTGCATTTGACACTGTCGATCATAACATACTTCTTGACAGGCTGGAAAACTGGGTGGGGCTTTCTGGGATAGTCCTAAAATGGTTCAGGTCATACTTAGATGGGAGAGGTTATTATGTGAGTATAGGAGACCATAAGTCTGAGTGGACATCCATGACATGCTTGAGTCCCTCAAGGCTCAATTCTTGCGCCACTCCTGTTTAACCTGTATATGCTCCCAATGAGCCAAATAATGAGAAAGAACCAAATTGCTTACCACAGCTATGCAGACGATACACAGCTCTACTTAGCCCTATCGCCTAACGATTACAGCCCCATTGACTGCCTGTGCCGATGCATTGACGAAGTCAACAGTTGGATGTGTCAAAACTTTCTTCAATTAAACAAAGACAAAACTGAAGTCATTGCGTTTGGAAACAAGGATGAAGTTCTCAAGGTGAATGCATACCTTCACTCTAGGGGTCAAACAACTAAACATCAAGTCAGGAATCTTGGTGTGACACTAGAGTCAGACCTTAGTTTCAGTAGTCATGTCAAAGCAATAACTAAATCAGCATACTATCATCTGAAAAATATTGCAAGAATTAGATGCTTTGTTTCCAGACAAGACTTAGAGAAACTTGTTCATGCTTTCATCACCAGCAGGGTGGATTATTGTAATGGACTCCTCACTGGCCTTCCCAAAAAGACCATAAGACAGTTGCAGCTCATACAGAACGCTGCTGCCAGGATTCTGAGCAGAACCAGAAAATATGAACACATCACACCAGTCCTCAGGTCTTTACACTGGCTCCCAGTTAAATTTAGGATTGATTTTAAAGTATTATTACTGGTATATAAATCATTCAATGGCCTAGGACCTCAATACATTGCAGATATGCTCACTGAATATAAACCCAGCAGATCACTTAGATCACTAGGATCATATCAGCTAGAAATACCAAGGGTTCACTCTAAGCATGGCGAGTCCGCTTTTAGCTATTATGCCAGCCGCAGCTGGAACCAGCTTCCAGAGGAGATCAGATGTGCTCCTACAGTAGTCACATTCAAATCCAGACTCAAAACACATCTGTTTAGCTATGCATTTAATGAATGAGCACTGTGCCAATGCTCGTCCGACTATCTGTACTGTACTGTACTGTATTTTATTTTTTATTTTTCTAAACTGTTTTAATTATTCTTATTTCTTTTTATTATTTTAATTTCTTCTATGTAAAGCACTTTGAATTGCCATTGTGTATGAAATGTGCTATATAAATAAACTTGCCTTGCCTTGCCTAAATTAGATGGTGATTAACAATAAACAGTAGAAAATCAGTCCAGTCTCCCCAGCTGTAAATGTCATTGGCTGTTAAAGTCTTGTGTTGCTTATAATAAATTGACATGTTGATAACACCTAATACTTCATAATGCTCTCAATTTCATGTCGATGCATACTGTATGCATTAGTGAGTGTGGTGGTGCTTATGGGGTGACGCTCTGGGATGGGTGAGTATGAGGCGGTATATTACAGTATACTCACTACAAAAAACTAGACTACACCACTGGCCATTCGTTTGGCAATTAGACGGCGCTAGTGGTCGCGTGTGTTGAGAATGAAATGTCAGGAGATCCTTCGGTTCCCATATTTATTTTTAATTTAAATGTTTCTGAATAAGAACAATTCTCGGTTCCCAACTCTAATTAAAAAAAAAAAAAAACTATCTACCTGGAGTTGTTAGATGCCGGGTCCACCCAGACGTGTCATTATGCATAATTATATTTAATATTTATAGGCTAGAATTGTTAAATGCTTCGCGACTTGCAGCCCTCACTGTCATTTGGATCAGTGTGAAATGAAACTCATTTTAACTATAGGCTTAAATTAAACAGAACCATGCAAGCATGTGGAAGGAAGTGTTTTACAGCAGTGGGGGGTATTTTTAATTGAGAAACAGAAGTATAGCTATCAGAGATATCAGATGTTGCATAATGCAGTTACATGTCAGTTTCGGTTAGGCATATGCAGTGGTTAACCATTAAATATTTACACACGTTTCTCATCAGACAGATATTTTTATTATTAGTGATATTTAAATAAAAATAGAGGCAAAGAAGAGGTCAAATTCTTGCAACCTGAAGGTGGAGTTTTTGTTTTCTAAAACAGTGAAGAACCCATTTAGCTTTTGTTTATCTGTCTAGAGCAAACCTAGCACTGGAAAATCGAGTTTCTTAGTTTAGTGTTCTAGTTTAGGATAAGTAGTTAAACAGAGCTGTCTGTTTGACATACTAACACAACATACTGTACATAAAAAGCATTTTCCATTGAACCCGGAATCATTTTCCATAAATTTTGTGGATTTGAATTAGGGGTTTTCCAGCTTCATGCTAGTCAACATTACTGAGAATGGGTCTCAAAGTGACACAATAAGTGGCTTTTTTAATCAGTAATTATGTAGTTCTTTCCTAAATAATAATTACACTATTTCATCCTCACAGTTTGCCCACTAACAAAAATAAACAATCATGCAAACATGTTAGTTTGAAGGCAAATGCATTACTTTTAACACCAGGGGGTGATATAAGCACAAGCGACCAGGACAGTGCCCGCGACTTGCTTGTTTCTTTTTTACATTAAGCTGCCATTGTTTTTGAAACCACATATTACATACATATACATGTACATTAGTCCCAGTAAAAACTGTTAGCTTTATTATAACATAACTTTATTATGCTGACTGGTCTTGCAATGTTAGCATAACTAAGTTCCTCTTTTTCTAGAGGATGTCTAACAGCATTGCCCACAACATCTGAGCTACTTTCACATTTTCCATTTTTTGTTTCTAATGTTGAGCCTCAGTTTGAAGTCTTGATCTTGTTAGCCAACTTTCATTTCTGTATATTAAAACTAGTCACGTTCAATGATTCAGGCTACTGCTATAGCCTACATTTATGGGCCAGTCTAGCATAGATTGTTACCAATAGCTTTCATACATTTGCTTTTATAGCATGATTTAAACTCTATTATTTCTGACAGCTGTGTGATCAACATTAGATGAAAATAGGCTACAGATTTTATGAACAACTGGTAAATTTTGAGAGGTCATGCTCAGCTATTATTATTTGAATATCATTTATAGCTCCTATTATCATGAACCCACAAATCTTATTTTCAGAGCAAATAACTGTTTATAAGAAGACAACAGGAAGAATGATTATGTGGGGGTGTGCATTTCCAGGTTGCATGACTGCTGCACTGAAAGAGGAACTTTAGGGCTTTTTGCAAAAAGAAACACCAAACGGCAGCTTGACCATTTCTGCCAGCTGCTGCGATACAGACGTAGGATATAAAGTTTCACCCACACAATATGGTAAGGCCATTTCTATTATGAACGATACATTTGGGTTACATTAGTGCAAGGTTAATTTAATTAATATCAATATATCACTTTCTCTTGTTGTGAAATACATTGATGTGGATGTTTTCTGCTTTAAATGCTTGAGTGTTTTGCTGTCATTTTAGATAGGGCATATCATAACATAATTTTTTTATCTTTTTTAGGCCACGGATAGCAGTAGGCCTTCTTCCACTGAAAGTAATTCTACAGACTCCACGACACCTGCCCCGATACCTGCCAACGGCCCGTCACTTGGACTTGCTGTTGGTTTGCCTATATTCTTTGTGGCTCTGCTTCTGGCGGGGATAGCAGTGCTACTCTGGTTTCGACACAGAAAATCAGTTGATATTGAGTCATCTAATAAACTTAAGAGCCAAGATAAGAGCCACGATGGTCATTCCAGAGAGTCTCCGTACAGTGAATATGCTGGAGGACTTCAACCTGCACCGCAGAGCCCAATCTATGAGAACTTTCAGAGTGGACAGTCCAATCTGCACGAATTTCAGAGGAGTGATGTTCAAAGCGAGGACACACACTGGTAAAGTACAAAAGTCAAATTTGTCGTAATGTAGATCATCAGAAATTGGGTGATGAGAAGGCTGCAATAAGTCTTTGAAGTAGTAATGGAATTTCCTGCTAAGTTCTGTTTGCTGAGTTTTGCAAGATCACAGTGACATTATGAATGTGTGGCAATAGTGGCATAACAGTCATCGAAAGTAACGTTAAAGGAGTTTTTATTTTGCCGCAATATTTATTGGATAATGTGTTGGTGCAAATTTTGCAATTCACCTTGTTATAACGTTTTTTAATGCTTTATTTGAGGATTTAATTGAGTTTTCAAGAACTGAATTTCACTTTTGCCCCCATTTAGGCCCCATCAAGCATACCTGCAGTGTGAGCCGCATGATGATGCAATCTACAGCAATGATCCTGCCCTCTTCCATCCAGATCAGGCAGAAATCTCAGAGGATGTTTACATCATGCCAGATGCTTGAAAGTCTGAAGTGTTTTGCTGTCCAATATTAATCCTTAAGTAAAATAATTTGTGCTGGCATGATGTGGAACAATAACATCCTTATTTTCAGATGGTAAAATTAAGGGCAAAACATTCTGCCCAAGAAATAGACTTGACCTGAGCAATGCAGTGCCTTTACAAACATTACATGAGCCAGTCTAGTTTAGTGACTGAACTCAGTGAGACAGCAAAACATAATCATGACCTCATTGATCACACTTTAACAGGTGTCTCTGCCGATTGCAAACAACCCCTGCTGAAAAGACCAGCTCTGACCAGAGTAAATGTTCCATGCTGGTACAGACTGGTTCTTTCTGGTTTGGTGGACCAACATAGCTAAGTTGTTCTAGTTGAGATGCTGGTCCATATGCTGGACCTTTCAGCAAGGGGCTTTTCACATGTGCCTCTATCATGTTTTTATTATTATCATTATTTACTACTACTGTTAAAAAGTTTGGTTAAAAAGATTTTTTTTTCTCCAAAGAATTCAATACTTTTATTTAGCAAGGATGCATTAAATTGGTCAAAAGTGACAGTAAAGACATTTATAATTGTACAAAATATGTATATTTCAAATAAATGCTGTTTTTTTTTCTGTTTGTTTGTTTTTTACTTTCAATTCATTAAAGAATCCTGATAAAAATGTATCACGGTTTCCACAAAAACTTTAAGCAGCATATTTGATTTCTAAAGGATCATGTGGCACTGTCTGGAGCAATGACTGATGAAAATTTTGTGAATAAATTATATTTTAGAATATATTTTATTTTAAAATATATTTTAAGAGACTTTAAAACAGTAGAAAATCTTACAGAACCTAATCTTTTGAATGGAAATGTATGAGCAGTGCATGTCACATGCCTCATATTTCATAAGATTTATGCTTACATCTATACAAAACGTGTTTTTTAAGCTTTCGTATCAATTAGGTGACAGAAATAACTATTCATCCTGACTGTGCCTTGTGATTTTTTTTATGTCACTGTGACCCACTGAAATCTTCTCTCTCAGCGATTAGCTACAAATTAGCTGAGAGTGTCTTTTCCACTTCCACAACTATACGAAACAAGTGGAACATTAGACAAGTAGGTGGGTTTATGGCACTAAGAAGCCGTCAGAATGTCACAATCAAAAATGCACAATGCCATAATAGTCTTGGTGTTGTTCATACACATCTCTCTGAAAAAGTATAATACAGTTGCTGCATATCCTGTTGGCAAGTCACTGTTTCCGGATATATTTCTCAGACTCAGATCTCAGATGAGATTGTTGTTGACTTTACATAACTTTTAATTAACCTACAGTCAATTAATGGCCATTGATCGAAGTTTAAATATTACATTGGATAAATCCCACTAAACTGCATTCTTCATAGTATATAGCTTTAGGGTTCGGAAACAGGGCTCAAATATGTGAGAGATTCAGTTGCACTATATCTTATCTATATTTTTTGACCGTGAATATGCATTTTTATGCCTTGCAAACCTAAATATTTGGTTTGTGAAGTGTGCTTGAAGTGTAAAGAAACATTTTCAGTGAGCTAAGATTATCTACTGTTGACAGATAAGGTTTTGAGGAAATTGTAAGAATGACTTAGTCATTGGCGAATGGTCTTGGTAGCTTTAGTAAGAATGGGTTGGAAAGTTAAAACTAATCATCAATGTCATGTACAGTATGCCATCATTTTCCAATAAAAGTGTTTATGAATTCTCTGAGTTTTCTGTCATTTCCAGCTATTGAAAATTGTCTTTGTAAAGAAAACGTACCATATTTATCACACTGGCTACTTTATTAGGTACACCTTGCTAGTACGCTACCCCTTTTGCTTTCAGAACTGCCTTAATTCATAGATTCAACAAGGTGCTTGAAACATTTCTCAGAGATTTTGGTCCATATTGACATGATATTATCACACAATTACTGCAGATTTCCCGGCTGCTCATCCATGATGTGAATCTCCTGTTTCACCACATCCCAAAGGTGCTCTATTGGATTGAGATCTGATGACTGTGGAGACCATTTGTGAACTCAGTCACTGTCATGTTCAAGAAACCAGTTTGAGATCATTTGAGCTTTGTGAGATGGTGCGTTATCCTGCTGGAACTAAGTAGCCATCAAGGGTATACTGTGGTAATAAAGGGATGGACATGGTCAGCAATAATCAGGTAGGTTGCTGCGTTTAAACGATGCTCAATTGGTACAAAAGTGCCCAAAGTGTGCCGAGAAAATCTCCCCCACACCATTACACCACCAGCAGCAGTGGATCCATGCTTTCATGTTTACATCAAATTCTGACCCTACCATGAATGTCGCAGCAGAAATTGAAACTCATCAGACCAGGCAACAGTTTTATCCAATTTTGTCCGCAGTTCTTACAGTATACAGGAGTGACACCTGGCGTAGCCCATCTGCTTCAAGGTTCGACGTGTTGCTCGTAAAAAGTGGTTATTTGAGTTACTGTTGCCTTTCTATCAGCTCGAATCAGTCTGGTCATTCTCCTCTGAGATTTATCAGAGGTCTGGTTTCAGGTATAATTTTTTCAAAGTGATGGTGCTTTGTATAATGTTATTTAGCGTGATAAGTAATACATCCGTTTGACATTTGTTCTGGCTACTGTATACAGACCACCAGGGCATCCACTCTGGCATCAACAAACACAGACCTGCCTAGGACTGTATATATCTTCTCTTTTTCGGACCATTGTCTGTAAACCGGTTGAGATGGTTGTGCATGAAAATCCCAGTTTTTGAAATACTCAGACCAGCCATCTGGCGCCAACGACCATGCCTTGTTCAAAGTTACTTAAAGGGATAGTTCACCCAAAAATGAAAATGCTGTCATCATTTACTCTTCCTCAAGTTGTTCCAAACCTGTATGACTTTCTTTCTTCTGTTGAACACGAAAGAAGATATTTTAAAGAAAGTCGGTAACCAAACGACTGATGGACCCCATTGACTTCCATAGTAGGAAAAAAAAATACTATGGAAGTCAATGGGGACCAGCAACTGTTTAATTACCAACCTTCTTTAAAATATCTTCTTTCGTGTTCAACAGAAGAAAGAAAGTCATACAGGTTTGGAACAACTTGAGGAAGAGTAAATGATGACAGCATTTTCATTTTTGGGTGAACTATCCCTTTAAATCACCTTTCTTCCCCATTCTAATGATCAGTTTGAACTTAAATGCAAAGAGTTGCTGCCATGTTATTGGCTGATTAGATTTGCGTTAACGAGTAGTTTAACAGGTGTACCTAATAAAGTATACTAATATATATATATATATATATATATAATCATTTACATGTAAAATATTACAAATTATAATACATAAAAAAAAAAAAATTAAATAAGAAAAAATTTACAAAATAAGAAAAGTATGCTTAAAATGTATAGCTACATATTCAATACAAAATTTCAAATAAAGAAAATCCTGGATATATGCAAATAGTCTATATTACAATCCTGGCAGCAAAACCTTTGTTTAGTGACTTTCTAGCGGCATTCAATCGTCGCAGACTACTGACACACATCTTATCCAAACTATGTTTCCAGGTTAATGGCACAGCCAGATATGCAAAGGTGAATTTCCTTATAGTTCTACTGTACCCACATACTTAATAAAGAGCAATTTCTTGTTTATTTTGCCCCATTGTTTTATCCAAACCTACTAAGACAGTTTTATTGATGTATGAGCCGGTGCTTTCTCTGTTTGAAGCAGATAAAGTGATAGTAATGAGAAGTACAAGGAAGTCAGTTTGTTTATCGCTTTATGATTGATTGTGTGATGATTACAAATTATTATTGTTCTTATCAATGAAATGATTACATTGTGTCAAAACAATACATCAGTTAATGTATCTCAAAAAATATTTACAGTCAGCAAAATCCTGCAGAGTCAATAGGCAACAAATTTTTTATGGACTATCGTGACAGTATTATGTAAACACTGAGTCACAAATGAACTCTCCACTGTGCTTGCTTTAGAGAGCATTCACTCTCTGGTCAAGGCCAATGAAACTTATGTGTGCTTTCAAGGCTACAGATGTAAGAACTGGGATATCTTTATAGATGTGATAAATACGCATATTATTGGATGACATGGATAAATATCTTTTATGCATATTTATGGCATGACCTCACCTTGAAAATTATCTATAACTGAGTGGGTATTGTAAAATGTTAAGTGTAATTTAAAAGTTTACACTTAAAACGTTTTGTAAATTCATTTTATAGTTCATTGTTATATCATCTGAGTGAGTCATACACAAATAATTAATTCTGATGACATATTTTCCGCAATTTAATAGCAAGAAGAGGTCATTTCAATGTGGATTCAAAGCTTTTTAACCACATACAGAGTTTTCATAGCAGCTCAAACTTGACTTGGTTTCACAAAAAACGTTTGAGGATGTTGAATCGTCTTTGTTGAAATGAACAGTGAACATACATACTGAAAATAGATAATTTCCTTGAAGGAATACAACTACTTTATTTACATTCTTTCAAAAATACAAAAGATTTCTTGATTCATTCGCAACACAGTAACAAACTAAAAAAGACGGTACAAAACTTTTCAAATAAATTACAATAAATAACTTGATATTCCAGTATGTCAATCATGTGAAAATACAGTAGCCTACCCAACATGTCAGTGTATGCAGGAAAGCAGGCATCTGGTTTCAGAAGAAGTCAAACTACTATAAACCAGAGGAATGTAACCAAAGGTGTGTGAGAACATTTATTTGTATTTCATCGGCTAGATATTTTGCCTCCTTTTCGTCTTGAGATTATAATGTTCAGTTATTAATAAGTCTCCTTTAATGCCAATGTTGCTTATGCACAGTGGCATTTACTAACTATCAAATCGTTGAAAGGCGTGAGTTTCAGCTTTCCACGACTGTCATAGTGCATGAGAACCATTGGCTCATAGGCAGCTGGTACGCAGCAAGGCCCGGGTGTTGTTCCTTTGGACATAAGATGCAGACGAGACTTAACCTGAGTGTGCATACTGGCGGGTTTATAATTATGCGGACAGGAACCATCACAATAGTGCATAGTATAGCCTGAAGGAGCAATAACCCAGTCTGACCAGCCGATCTCTTTGAAGGAAACATTTAATGACTTTCTCCTACAGTGACTTTCATCCTCAACACTTTCCTCCTTAGTAGAGACAGCTCTCCTGCTTCTCCTCACTGCTTGGTCAAGTTGTAAAATAAGCCGAGGCATGGATTGTGTACTCACTTCTTGTTTTTTGAGAAGGCAAATTTCAACAACTAAAAGTTCAGCACTCGTGTCCTTAAGCCACTTCTCAACCGCAACTGTTAAATCCAACGTGACATCCCGAGAGCTCAAGTCCCTCGTGTGAAATACAGTCTCTTTATGAAAACCAGGAGGTTTATGCATTCTAACCACAATGTCTTTTGATAGCCATGGCTGGCCGGGTGAAATTTTGTACATGTGCGGTCTCTTAATTTGCAGCCTTGCATGTTTAAGGTTGACTCCAGTTTTGATGCGCGAGTTCTTGTGGAAAGCAGCTCTGAACCACTGGTGCCTTGAATCCATGCTTGAATTCAGAGGCTGTACTGTTAGGAAAATAATAAAGAAAGGCTGAAATTAGACAATGCAAAACAAATGTGTATATGCAAACATATACCAAATAAATGAATTATATATTTTAATCTTTAATCCACTTGAGTACAGTGAATAAATGTAAAACAAATGTAGCCTACATATGTGTAAATATGTTTTGTGTGTGTATGTATATACTGATAGACACCACCACAAACACGCACACACATAACAAATATTGACTTTACTACATTCAGTTCAGGGGGAAAGGTGAGAAATTAGACAATGCAAACTACATACACGTTTTTATTTTTAGTCCAATAAATATATACATACTATCTTTACTATACTATCTTTAAACCAATATATATATATATATATATATATATATATATATATATATATATATATATATGCGTGTATTTTTTTAAACAAATTTACTCATGCTTTCAAATTACACAATTAAACGTTTTTATTTTAAAATATTATAATAAAAACGTACCTGTTGTGGGAAAGAGCACCGTAGAGGCTCTTCTTGCAGGCTGAAGCTCCGGCCCTTCACTGGAATTCCCTTGAAGCAGCTGTCCAATTCTCCTATACTGACGGTACATCCTGACCAGGTCCTGGTGAGACGCTCTTCCACCAGGCCTGGGTGGTTCCTCCATCCCCAGGTACTCCAGAATAATGGTTTTCAGAGCCTCAAGCTGCAGGCCCATGAACATTTCCCCATGCTCCCGTTGAGCTGTAGACTCACTCAGGCAAGAGCTAAAAATAACAGCCCCAACAGAAAGGAGAAAGCACTGTGCTACCGAGTTCTGCATGGCAAGTTCTTTTTGTTTGTGCTGTCTTTGTGTTGGTCAGTGGAATGAATGACATTCCAGGCATGTTTTCATTTATACAGGTACAGGCCACGCCTCACCAGAGAGGATTGCTCATCTACACCCACAATGAAACTACACATAAAGTAGTCATTCCCTATAGGCAATGACATCATATCAGTAGGATTTTAGAATAATACTGTCAACCCAAAGTGAAATTCGTCTTGGACTTGGGACTTGCTGGATAATATGTATACAAATATAAAAATCTATAATGAGCCCAAAAAGACAAGAATAGTTGGAGAGTATTTTTTATTAAAATTAATGTCTGTGCTATGCTTCTCCATTATGTAATTCTACATTTGAATAGATCTAAATTATGTGTACAGTATATTACAAATTATCTTAAGTCCACACACAGTCTGCATCAAATTCATAATAACAAAGGATAATCTATAATTATGGGACCACCACTATATGTGTGGTCTTGCCTAAACTTGCTTTTGTCTTTATAAATAAACGACTTTCATATGATCATTTAAAAAAAAAAAAAAAAAATCTGTTTTCAGATAGGACACATTTCTGTTTACATGTGGAACGATAGATGGCAGTACAATAAAACTCACATATGGTAATGAAATAAAGCAAGACAGAAAGGTTGAATAATTTGCATAAATGGCTAAGCTAAGGCAACTCGTCACGTGTTGTGTGTCACATGCTCAGATGACTCTCCTAAGGTAAAAGTGTGTGAAAGGTTCTTAGGTATGTTTCAAACAAACATTGTGGTGTGTGTCAGAATGCCAAGAGCACCACACTGAGTAATGGAGCATTTCGATTATTTAAAACATGAAGGAAGGTTGTCATTCAATACACACCCACAATGAACTCTCAAGAACACAGTATGTTACACCAGAAAAATTGCATTTATTGACCTATCTATGTACTGTATATATTTTACACACCACTGCAACAGGTTAAAGGGCACGTTTGAGTGTTTTGGACGTGCCTCTTTGTCAAGTTCATCCAGTTAATTTACAACTAAATTACAAAAATACACACTAACAATGAATTCCATAATTCCAAGAGACCTGTCCACATTTAGATCACAGATAAACAAGCCTTTCTGTAATCTGTGATAATACATGTCAGTGAGGCTACTGTGATGACATTTTACAGCAGAATTGCATCATAAGACACCCACATTTAGGGCAGTTGTGTGTTCACAATAGTAAGGGTTACTGGGTCATTCTAGCAATGCTATTTAAAAAGTAGTAAAAATGTTTGTCTGTTCCCCTGTGGTCCATACATTATATGAGATATGAGGAGATAAAAATGTTTCCATCGTCGAAGATGATTGACAGTTCGCATACAGTCAGGATTGGCGATATGGTTATGTTCTGGGCAAGAACTCCCTGCCCATCCATAGGAGCAGCAGAACAGGGGTAAACAGAACCAAATCAACATAAATGTATTGCGGATATTATTAATGTTCAATGATTTATGTATAACATGATTCAAGAAAATGAGTCTGATTCAAAGTGGAATATCAGAAGGCCAAGTCCTGACTGGACGAGACGAGGAGCTGGGGATGGAGGAGGGTAATTAGCTCCTGAGCAACGAGATAAAGCTGCTGATAATTCTGAATGGATAGAGATAGGCATAGAATTCCTATAGGTAGACATGGATCAGCTGAGAGTCAGCTGATGCAAGCTTGACTGATGTGACCTGCCAGAACTGATGCTATTGACAAGTGTAAAAGCAAGAGTGTCACAAACCACTATAAATAAAAAAAGAGCATCATCTCATTTTTGGTGTCAGACATAAGCTTCCTGAAGATGAATATAGATAAATGACTCCCTCTAGTGGTTACTATGGAAAATAACAAAATCTGAAAACAGGGGGGATATATATATATAAAAGTTAAAATATTAAACCGTTACATATTTTTAGAGACAGGATGGCTTGCTTTAAAAGACAATATCACTATATTAGACAATATACATTATAAAATATCTTATATATATGTCAATACAAACTGAAAGACAATGAAAGTTACATGTAACAAAAAAGCAATGAAGGTTAATAAAGAAATTATGGAAATTAAACACCAACAACAACGGAATCACAGCAAAGTCAGAGCTCCTCTCTAAATTCTGTCACAACAAATACCTATTATCAAACTAGAATCTACTGAAAACTAAAACTGACATAAATTTGTCATAAACAATTTCATGAATTGGGAAGGAAGCAGGGAAAAGCTCAGCCTCAAAAGCTGGATATAATATAATCATTGTCGTGCTCAAACAACTCTAACAAGCACAAACGATCCTGCCTTTGTTCCAGGAACACAGTGCATCAGGCGCACACAGTAATAGGAAAGGACAAAAAGCAGTGGACTGTAAAGGCCACACTCCCTTTGATTTACCACAGCAAGTAACTGCACAGAAAATAAATACATAAATAAATGTGCAAAAATTTACTATAGGAAACTATCATGGTTCATTTAAAAAAAGCACACTAAATGTGCACTCAAGCATTTGAATATTAAAAACAACCAAGAATTCACATTGTAAGATCATTTAAAGACCATTTAAAGATTGTGTTCTGTGCATAAAAGGAGAGCAGACAGCCTAGACAAAGAGTGACTCATGCAGTGTTGTGATGTTTTTCAATCAATGTTCCATTGTTACATCAAAGCATCGTGGTGCCACTTGGAGACAGACAATAATCAGCCAAGAGACAACATCCCACATGACTGACAGTGCCAGGCTACCTGCCCAAATGATTCCAGCATGCTTCTGAAAATTTCAATATCGGAAAGTTTCATCGGCAAACAGAGCTGAATTTTTCATAAATCAAAGGTCTTTTATATTTAGCAAAAGACAAAGAATCAAATACAACAAATACTTACATGACAGAGGGGGTCATGCATCAGTATCTTGGATGCCCCCAGTACTCAATATAATTACATCCTTGGTGTAAAATATGATTTTATTTGCCAGCTTTCACTCAAAGCTAAACATTAACACCAGAAAATGCATTGCCCATACATTCATGTTTTAGCCCAGCATATAGCCTATCAACTGTGAACCTTAAGGGTACCAGATATAAACATTTCTGTAAATTACCTCTATGGATCTTCAGAACTTCTAAGCTAAAGTTACTCTTAAAAAATCAACCAATTAACAGCCATGCTAATTATTCATTCATTTGACGCAACAGTAGCCTACTCAGTCAAATAGCTTCACATAGTTACATTTTGGTTAAGATTTTTCTTTAAATTAACTACACCGTCTACAAAGCAGCCTAAATTAATATGAAAGACAGCACTTCGAGAAGCTACAGCACAACAACAACCTGATTCACGTCGCTACCGCCTTAATTGTACAGATTCGTGTTTTGATTGGTTCCTCGCAGACTCTCACATCCTCTAGTCAGGTGACAGAGTGCTCGCTTTTTTTAGGGGCTGAGTGAGAGATATCATGAGTAAAAGACATTTATCCCTACGGGATAGGTTAAATTAACGATAGGAAACCTACAACACATATTCATAATGGATGAGCCAAATATACTGAGGCGGCGTGGTCTCCAGGTAAGAGTGCATGAGTGATACATACCGTAGTAGACTATTATGAGGATATATATGGATATTTAACAACACAAATACAGTGGTTTATCAGTATCAGTATGTTTTATTATATTTTTGTAAAGTGAACGGTGCATCTTAGTTGCAACCACTTATTTATTTCACACGTTTAGCAATCCGTTTGTTTGTATACATTGAACAGAATCTCGTAGTGTTTGAAATGGGTTGATTTGACGTGGCGAGTGTTGGAAATAAACGGTTTTTGGATTAAATACTTGGTAAGTATGCATCATGAATATAATATATGTATTTATAAGCGCGACATTTTATGCATGTTTCGGTTTTTACAAAACCAGTGAAGTCACACGTTTCATCAGCAGTTACCATGGTGATTACTGCATTTGTTATGCTTCGATCTGTTTATGATGGAAAGACCTGCCTTTGCGCCCTTGAATCTGTCTAAAAAAATCTGTCTAAATTGATTTTTTTTTTAAAGGTGTGTTGGGCTGTATTTGCCTGAAAATCGGAACGACAGTAAAAATGAGACCGGGGAGTGAACGAAAATATATTTTGTTTTAAAATCTGTAACAGTTTTTTAAGCTATGCGTCCAAAACTCTGATATAGCCATGTCCCCATGTTTGAGAGCAACAAATTACATAATTTAGAAATCTTCAATTTACCCCTAATACCCCTACCCTTAACACAAAACTGTAAACATATGAAATATTTTAATTTTATATATATATATATATATATATATATATATATATATATATACACACATTATTATGAATGCAAATAACATTTGATGCCAGACATGAAAGTTTTTTTAATTTTATTTTTATATCATTATTGTTTTTGTTAATCATCCTGTTAATCCTTTATATTTCTAATTTCTTGACCTCAGGTGGAGGTAATTACGTATAATTACGTCATAATTACGTTCTATTAAGTATTTATTATGGAAAGCACATATTCTCTTTCTCCCACTCAAACGCTCACACATACAGTACGGACACACACTCACACAGAAACCTGTTGTCAGCGCTGCTCTGATGATTTTATTAGTAAACTAGTTTAGCAGCTAGTCTAATTGAAATTTTTCACTAGCGAGGTAATAACGGCGCTGTTCTTTGAGCAGATAAACTTACAGCTGTTGACAAACACTGTTGAGAGACACAGATTCAGGTAGGCTAATTCATACACGCTTGTTTAATCTGTCTCTCTGTCTCTCTGTCTCTCTCTATCTCTCTTTGTCGCTGTCTTTGTCTCTCTCTCTCTCTCTCTCTCTCTCTCTCTCTCTCTCTCTCTCTCTCTCTCTCTCTCTCTCTCTCTCTCTCTCTCTCTCTCTCTCTCTCTCTAATAACTGCATTAATCTGCGTTAGTCTGCTATCAGTGGCTCAAGCTGGAATGAGATGAAAAATAATGCACACCCGAGGTGTCTTCTCCGCTTTGCCGCATCACCATGTGCATTATGTTTCTAATAATTCAACGGTCTGGAGTCAATTGTTCCTTACATATACTCACCTAAAGGATTATTAGGAACACCTGTTCAATTTCTCATTAATGCAATTATCTAATCAACCAATCACATGGCAGTTGCTTCAATGCATTTAGGGGTGTGGTCCTGGTCAAGACAATCTCCTGAACTCCAAACTGAATGTCAGAATGGGAAAGAAAGGTGATTTAAGCAATTTTGAGCGTGGCATGGTTGTTGGTGCCAGACGGGCCGGTCTGAGTATTTCACAATCTGCTCAGTTACTGGGATTTTCACGCACAACCATTTCTAGGGTTTACAAAGAATGGTGTGAAAAGGGAAAAACATCCAGTATGCGGCAGTCCTGTGGGCGAAAATGCCTTGTTGATGCTAGAGGTCAGAGGAGAATGGGCTGACTGATTCAAGCTGATAGAAGAGCAACTTTGACTGAAATAACCACTCGTTACAACCGAGGTATGCAGCAAAGCATTTGTGAAGCCACAACACGCACAACCTTGAGGCGGATGGGCTACAACAGCAGAAGACCCTACCGGGTACCACTCATCTCCACTACAAATAGGAAAAAGAGGCTACAATTTGCACGAGCTCACCAAAATTGGACAGTTGAAGACTGGAAAAATGTTGCCTGGTCTGATGAGTCTCGATTTCTGTTGAGACATTCAGATGGTAGAGTCAGAATTTGACGTAAACAGAATGAGAACATGGATCCATCATGCCTTGTTACCACTGTGCAGGCTGGTGGTGGTGGTGGTGTAATGGTGTGGGGGATGTTTTCTTGGCACACTTTAGGCCCCTTAGTGCCAATTGGGCATCGTTTAAATGCCACGGCCTACCTGAGCATTGTTTCTGACCATGTCCATCCCTTTATGACCACCATGTACCCATCCTCTGATGGCTACTTCCAGCAGGATAATGCACTATGTCACAAAGCTCGAATCATTTCAAATTGGTTTCTTGAACATGACAATGAGTTCACTGTACTAAAATGGCCCCCACAGTCACCAGATCTCAACCCAATAGAGCATCTTTGGGATGTGGTGGAACGGGAGCTTCGTGCCCTGGATGTGCATCCCACAAATCTCCATCAACTGCAAGATGCTATCCTATCAATATGGGCCAACATTTCTAAAGAATGCTTTCAGCACCTTGTTGAATCAATGCCACGTAGAATTAAGGCAGTTCTGAAGGCGAAAGGGGGTCAAACACAGTATTAGTATGGTGTTCCTAATAATCCTTTAGGTGAGTGTATATTTGTTGACAGGATGAATTTTTATTATGAAGCCCAACTTGAATTCAGTGCACTTCTGAGCTTTACTTTAGCAGAGACCATGAGTACTGTGAAAGATAAAAAGATATATTGTTTATTTTTTAAGAAAGAGTAGCTTATTTCTTAGTTCATAAAAAGTGTATACATCCTTGAGGAAAGGCACAAAACTATTGGAGAATAAACAAGACAACCTTTGTTATTGGTCATTTACAAGACACTCATTCAAAGCGACAAAGTACACTACATTGACAGTCCCCTTGGACACGATAGCCCAGTAAAACAAAAAATGAGCTGACACAAACATCTCCCACTTCTGAGGGCTGACAAATTTATATCCAAAAGCAGAAGAGTATATAGGCCTAGTTGTCCATAAGGCTGAGCTTTGGATCTCAATAATGTATTTATTAATGGTATAGTCATTCCACCATCACAAATGATTTTATGGAAATGTTTTTTGCATTATTTGTAATGGAGCTAAAGAAGAAAGCAAGGGACTGGCTCCATGTAAGCACTTGAGCTTTTTAAGAGAAACTTTTGTACCATGCATAAACTGAACTCTTTTATGAGTTTTAGGATTATACACTCCAACCTTGCAACTAATGAAGTATTAATTTGGCCTCATACATCCTGATTATCTTCGGATGTCCATCCAAATATTCAGTGGCATTGAGCCTACTGACAGTGATTCTCCAGCCAAAAAGGGACAATGAGACATTGAGTAGCTTCAGTTTTCAGATTTTGCCAGGAACTTGGCTATTACCAAGGAATTTTGTGAGGTCACAGCATCATTTTATTACAATAATTATGATTTAAGACCTTGAAGTTTTATAAGGATTAAATCAAGAGTCAGTGACAATACTAAAAACACTGACAGCTTTCAACGAATCCAGAAATGCAAAAACATAATTGCTCTATTTTTTTTTTGTACAATTATTATTATTATTTTTATTAGCTGTGTAACATTTATGTGGGCTGCCGTTTTTAAGGCTTTTAAACTCTGTAAACGTGAATGCTTTCCCTCTATAAGACAAATCTTGAATCTCCCTCAGTGTTGAGCTCTAAGTGGACTGGAGAATTTGTTTCTGGTTTAAAAGTTGCGCTAAGAATTAAACAAGGCAATGTCACAAAGATCAGTGGTTTAGTGTTTAAAATTCATTAAATGACTATTGTTGTGTATGATCATATTTGATTCTTTTGAAATCCAAGGCTCTTCTTACTCATGCTTTGTATTTTCATTAAATCCAATACATTAAAACATACTTGGTTGATGCTTTGCTAAAAAAAAGAAGAAAGGGTGGCAGGCCATTGGTTTCTGCAACAGTGTATTATGTTGTACATGACCTATAGGCTATAACACAATATTTCTTTCTTTCCAGAAGGAACTAAGCCTTCCACGCAGAGGAAATATGTGAGTATAGTCTTCTTACTCTAATATAAAATGTTGTCAGGGTCATAGCTTTCAGTAACGTTTTTTGACATTTCTAGTAGCCTAATATAAAAAAATAAAATAAAATATCCAAAAAATCTGCATTGAAAATGAAAATAAAATAAGTTTTTCAGTCCCATGGAGAGCAAATGAAATTCACATTTTTTTTGTGTAACTAATATATGATATCATAATTCAAAAAAATATATCAAACCTATTACATTTCTAGTATCTATATTGTATTTTACAACAAAAAATGTGTAGTCAAAATATTTAAGGGCAGTGAGGTCAAATGTTGTGGTTTTAAGCATTATTATTACTTTGTCAGAAACAAATGGAAATGAGTTATTTATTTATCTGTCTGCAACATCTTAAAGATGCACTCAATATTTTTTGGATTCCTTATGTATTAGATAGCCTAGTTATTTACTATTTAATGTATTTAATAAATGTGTATTAACATTCATACAGAGTTATAAGAAGAAATTAATTGGCATGAATGAATTTACATCCTCGTGACGCTCATATGAATATTAGTCGTAAAGCCATGTCAGAGGAGGGCGTTTCTTTAGAGAGTTTGGGAGTGTTTTCATTACTATATCCTCAAGATTAGTAGCCTATTACTCGGGCTTACCAGTATGGGACACTCTAAGCATGTAAAGTGAAAGAAGGCGGGTTCAGTTGTCCGGCGCGGTGACGTTCAAACCCCACCATGACCCCTTCTTTCAGTCAGACTCTATGACAACTTCCTCCACTCCGCACACCCGCATTTCTTTTATTGTTTCCCTAAACTTGCAATCGCTACAGTTGTGTTGCTATACCTTTAAACCAGCGAGCAGCATCCGTTTCGCAGTGACAGGGCTTGAGTATAACCAGGCGATGGCATTTTCCAAACCCATGTGGCATTGTGTCACTTGTGAGAAAATAACGCGATGATGGCATCGTCGCTGCTGTTTCTTAGGCGCTTTCTGTGACTGTCTACTCCCCCGCATTGAATGCAATGGATTCTGTGTCGACATGAAGTTCGTCTGGGAATGATATTAGACCTCACTGCGTTTACTCGTCGCAATGCTGCGGTGCGGTGTACCATCGATGAGGATTTGATTACTGTGGGCAGAACGAAGACGAATACACCGACATCATGTCTGATCGGAATTACTGGACGGTGTGTCCGAGTTATAAAAGTCAGTTCGTTTCTGGAGGCTTAGTCAAACGACCCAAAAGGTAACGACGAATTTAAGCATATTACTGTATATTTCCATTGCGATGATTTAATAATCGACAAGGTTGGTCCGCAAAACTTGGTCTAACTTGAAAAAATTCCACAAGCGCTACCGCGAGCAATGTGCTTGATAAAGTAGATCGAGAAATAACTACTATAATGTTAGAAAATATATGTCTTAACACTCTCGGTCTCGTTGTGGACAGCATACACACTGTTTTTCCACCCAGTCCGTTTTTGTTTCCGATAGTAAACGTGGCCCATGTACGGCTGAGCGTCTGCTGCTCATTGTCCTGTTGGCGGTGGATGGTCATATTCTGTTTCTAGTCTTCACATAATGTTTACACAGTTTAACCGTCTGTAAGTTATGTTGGGTCTGTGATGACTGTGTCATTGTTATGTCGGTTTGACGCCTTTGTCAACAAAGTATAGTTAGTGTACGCAATAGTAGGCTATAATCTGTCGCCAAAAGTTATACGAGCGTTGAGGTTAATTAAGGCGGTTTTTAATGTTTATTTTTTCTTATTATAAGTCTTAAGCATTATATTTTGCTATAACGTTTTGTGAGGAAAAAGTGTAAGAAGCATTTTAAAAATGTGTATCTGTTGAACTGCAACATTTTAGGTGCACATTTTTGCTAATTAAAAAGTTGTACACATTAAAAAATAAACAGTGCTTTAAAAATGTCTCATTAAACTGATGTATGCTCATATGAGATGAATACTCAGTCATTTCAGTCTTGTAGATAAGTGTTTTATTATGTTTATATCTACATAGTGAGGGTCGCCCTCTCATGGGTGCTGCCATTTTGATGTCACATGACCAGCCTTGTTATTCATTTGAGTGGGTAACTACTAGAGATGCACTGACTGATGTATCGGCCGCTGATATTTAGTGGCCTAATTTTGATCAACTTAAAACCATTGGCATTTCAGCTATAGCACGAAAAAGGCAGATAGATGGTTTTGATTAATTAACTGCATGAAGGCATTGAGTTATGTCTAGCTATGTTTCCATCGCCCTGTTTTTATGCGCATTTTGAAGTATTGCATCAGAAACGAGTGATGGAAATGGCAAAAAAAACCCAAATTCCTTAATTCACAAAAAAGTTTTTACGCTTGAGGTGGTTTTTGACTTGTGAGAAAAATAGTTCATGCGAATAATGGGAGATTGAAACTCTGATAAATTCTGATGTAGCGAACATTAGGGGTGTAACGGTACACAAAGCTGACAGTTCGGTACCTCGGTTTTGACGTCACGGTTCGGTACACAAGGGGGGGGGGAGAAAACTAAACATACATTTTTTTTCATATTAACCATTAAAACAGTGATTGAGTGATTACACAAGAGATAAGTTTCAGTAAGTTGTACTGTATGTTTCAACATTCAGATGTTCATTCATATTTATTAGGATGAGATGATCGCGTTCACTCGTGCTGCTGCTTGCACTGAGGCACCTATATAGTGATCTGTCACGCCATGTAAAAGAGCGTCAAAACGTCAAAAATCGCTACACCCCTAGCGAACATTAAACCCACGTGACGAATCGGCTGTTTCCACTGATGGTGTTTTATTTACTGTTGGTTACTAGGTTACCAATACAACTGTCATCCACTCGAACAACTTAATGGAAATGCAACTAATTATTTCATAAGTATCTTTGTTATGTTGTATTATGTTGTCCTGTTGAATGTTAAATTGATCCTATCCTTGTTCAATGAAGATGATTTGATGTTGCGGCAATAAACTAGCTAGTATACCTTAATGCATGCGTTTTTGAACTTTGCTAATTTTAAACATGATCAAAACAGCAATCCATTTTAATGACAAAAGTTATAGCCTATCGGTATCGGTTTTGGAATTGGAATCGGCCAAAAAAAATTATATGGGTGCATCCCTAGTAACAACTTGTAAAAGCTGCAGTGCCGCAAAATGCCTCCATTCAACAAACAGTTATTAAAAATTATATTAATTATATAATAATTATAGAGGAATAGAACATAAAACCTCATGCATCCAGGCCAATAGGTGGCACTGTAAATTCCAAAACCACTGGTACTATTGCACTGTTGGGATGAATAAGAGCCAGCAGAACAAAACTTTACTGAATTCACCTTTAAATTCAATGCCTTTTTCAAAGGCAATTTATGTACTTGTAATACAAACAATCTACATTTCTAATCAATTTATACAGGCCTGTTAGTGTTAACAGAAACCAAAAACACTCAGTGTTGATTTAGGTTCGCCAGCTCAAAGGAAAGGTTTTAGTAAACCCAAGTTGTGTTCCAGTACCAAGGACATTAACAGAGCATCCCTATAGATGGCTTTAATAGGGGTTGTGAAATTGAGGTTGAATATTTTTGCCTTTAACAAGAACAAGAGTTTTCTTTCCACAGTAACCGGAACAAGAGGAAGAGTCTGGCTCCCTCACCTACTCTATCAAGACCGCTCTCACCCCTTCCTTTCCCAGCTGGTAGCTATAATTACTTTGTTTTGCTTCTCTCCCAATTAAGATAATGATAGATGTGTGATTTACACTGTGCCTGATTATAAACACCAGGTAGTGTACCATGCTTCGACATCTAGCCCACTGTTTGAATATGCCAATGGCCAATGCCAGTAACACTCTGTCAACAAAGCCTCTTAGAGGAGCGCCACTTAGTACACAACCACTTTGGCATCCAATGACAGTGTAAAGCAACCATAATGTGCGTGTTGCTCATGGAATGTGCATTTTCTACAGGCAGCAGTCCGCTGGACAGTCCCAGAAATGTCTCCAACAGTCCTTCGGTCAATTTCCCGTTCATACGGAGGTAAGAGCTGAGCAGAATAAGGCTTCACACTACAAACATGTCCAAATTTATACACATTAGTAATTTATGTTATATCTTGTCTGCCCTTTCATAATGGCAGTGTATAAAAGCAAGACATAAGTGTGGAAAAATGTCTAGCTGGCAAACAATAAGATTGAGCGTTCACTGCAGCTGCCCTTAAGGCTGTGTCAGGGATGGGAAGCTTGGCATTTGTCACAGCAATTATAGTGAAGTCAGCGTGTAGCCTCATTACTTTACACTGCTGTGATTATGTACTGAGGCTCCATCCACTTTTATTAATGCTTGCTTAAAATGATGTGACCCTACCAGCCTCCTTGTACAGCTCAACGAAGATTGAATGAGTTGTTGTTTTTTGTTTGTGTCCTTAATGTACCCTAAAAGCATACATCTATTTGTAGATAAATTATATGACTGGGTAGAGGATGTTCAAGATCTTAAAATAAGTGAAATGTGTTCTAGTTTTTTATTTTTTATTTTTTTTATTTTATTTAATTAGAAAGACACAAGCTTTATCATATAATAGCATTTTAAATGTTTCAGACAAACATGTAAATCTGTCTGGTATATACAATACTGTTTAAAAGTGTAGGGTCAGTAAGATCATTTTAAAATAAGAAACCGATACATTTATTCAGCAAGGATGAATTAATGTGATCAAAAGTAACCGTAAAGACATTTATAATGTTACAAAAGATTTCTATTTAAAATAAAGGCTGTTTTTTTTTTTTAACTTTTGATTCATCAAAGAAAGAATCCTTAAAAAATGTATCTCATTTTCTACAAAATATTAAGTAATTAAATGTTTCTTGAGCACCAAATTAGCATATTAGAATGATTTCTGAAGGATCATGTGACACTGAAGCCTGGAGTATTGATGCTGAAAATTCAGCTTTGCCATCAGAGGGATAAATTACATTTTAAAATATATTCAAATAGAAAACAGTTTTTTTTTAAATGGTAAATACTAGTATTTCAGAATAGTACTGTTTTTACTGCCTTGGTGAGCATAAGAGACTTCTTTCAAAAACATTAAAACAATCTTGCGACCCCAAAACAAAATGGTAATCTATATGTATAAAGGAGTACACTGTCATTTGTTGATGGTTGAGGAGTATTGTTGTGCAGCCATTAAAATAACCAGCACTTTGATCCATATCAAATATCTGAATGGAGACTCCTTACCTGCATATAAAATTGACTTCCTGTATCTCTGCCCTATTTCAGACCGGACACACGAAGGTGGTCTGTGGCGTCTGTCTCGTCAGGATATGGAACCAATCCACCCAGTTCTGCTGTTTCAGTGAGTGGGCCCCTCTCAGTTATTCTGAAAAAAAAACCTCCTTGTTTTCCTTTTCTTTAGCCATCAATCCATTTCATCCGCAGTGTTTTTCTGTATAGCTGTATATATATTCTGTATATATATAATTGTTATCTATACACTATTTGCTTTTGGAGTGCAATTTATTGGTGGTACAAGTGCAGAGTCTGCAGACAGTTGGAAAAGAGACTAACAAGTACACAGCATGCTAGATTTTCTCATTAATATTGATTAACTTGACAGTGTTAAAGTATTCATGGTCCCCACAGCCACCTTAAAATATCAGGGAATGGAAAACTTGTGATTTCCACGCTTTAAAAAAAAATCACGGAAAAAGCTGGGGAATTTCTATAATGAATATACTTTTTCCTCATGCTCTAAACAGTTTTTTGGCTAGATCAGGTATTCTTAAACTTTTGGGGGCAGAAGATTTTCCAGGGACTTCACTCGTGTCCCAATATCCATGTTTGGAATACCGGCACAGCCTACATATTGTACAACAGACAATTTAAATTGAGGCAAATAAATTTTGATGATGAATAGACTAGCTGCGTTTCCGTTGCCGATTTGCGCAAAACTTTTGCGATATTTTCTAAATTTCGATGAAAAACTATTGCGAAATGACGGTGTTTCCATTAACTGTTGTTATGCGACTAAAACGTCATTTTTTCCTCTCACGATAAGTCATTAGAAAAAGGATGGCAACGGATGTTGGTAGGTTTATGTCTATCCCAGCCGCCACACTAGTCATTATTTTTAATGGAAGGAGACGTAGGCGTGTTATCCAAGCATTAATGGCAAGGAAAGCCCTTATACTTATGAGCGGTGCATATGAGGTGTATCTCATTAGAATCCAGTATTCCTGTAAATCTTTTGTCTTTTTAATTATAAACTCTGTCTCGTTTTCTGTCCAAACATTTCGCGTCATCTTTAAAAAATGATCCTTTTTCGAATTCCCTGAAAACCACATCATGCGAGCGTAAACACTTTTTTTGCGATATATGGGAGTTTTTGTGAAATTGACGTGTTTCCATTGGCCGTATTTTCAATTTGCGCAATTTGAAGGGTAATGGAAACGCAGCTTGTTATGTCCAGTTAGCAATGCTAGAACTGATATGTTGTGTGTGTGTGTGTGCGCGCTTGAGGCACTGGCGTGATCACCCTTTAAGTGTCTACATTTTGCTTATTTGACGCTATAAGCATTATATAATTCACTCTGCACATGCAGAGTTAAGTCGCTGCACGTTTCAGGTGATAAAAAATTTGACTTGTAGTCCGGAAAATACGATATAGCAAATGATTTTGCACACCCCCTGGCTATTGGTTGCGAACCCCACTTTGAGAACCCCTGTGCTAGATATTGCTTTATATTAAATTAATTGTTGAAATCATAGTAGTAATCGGTATCTTTTATATCCTTTGTCATTTTGGGTAATTCTCAGTATACAGTTCATATTGTAAATTAATTTGTAGATCTATTTTGAAAAATAGCCTCTTTCTCTGATTTGAATTTTTAAATGGCCATTCATGGCTCATGCGATGAGGTCAGCCTTGTTCAACAATGTCCTATTGAGCCAGTGTCAGTGAAGACTTTATTCAGAGGGAAGCTGTGAAGCTTCTCTGGTTTCCTCCTTCGAGCACTGGTCCTGTCATGTGTTCCTCTGCTCATTCTCCTTCCCTGAGATTTCAGTTTATGCTTAGTCTTGAATTACCCTCTGTAACATAGACTACTGCAAACCAGAGTGGAAAGTGTCCCGTCCTATAGTTGTCTTGCATAATTGCACAGGCTAATAAGCAGCTTTAGATTGTCAGATGCTCACTATTTGTGTTTCATGTAATCTGAGCATATGTGCCCCACCTTGCTAATGCAGACTGTTGTGTGTTCATTGCTCAACAACTGTTACATTTTTAAATGACAGATTTACTTGTCATGAAAAGGCTTAATGTCGAGCCCTGTAAATGTGATTTTGTTGTCTGAATCTTGCTGCGTTTCTGTCTCTCTCTCTCTCTTCTGCACTAGTCTTCCTCCTCCTCTCAGGAGCTCCTGCACCAGCTGCCCTCTCAGCCAACCCCAGATGACCTCCATCGCCTCTTCAAGCATTTCAGGAGTTCAGAGAGTGTGACAGATGAGGATGGACAGCCCTCTCCCTTCCGTGCTCGCTCACGAAGTCTTAGGTCTCTGCTTGTTGTAGAGATAAAACAGGATTGAGAGAAAATCAATATATAAATGAAATGCAACATTTTCATAGAGAGAAAGCAATTCTGTTAGACATATGTTTGCTTGCATAGAAAATGTGAAATCCCATTTGTAACTTCTGAAACCAAATGAATAAGAATAAAGTATTAGTTTGGCTTGTATGTGCCAGAGCAGGGAAAAAGTTAGCAAACACCATATTTTAATTAGCTAATCCTTAAAATTCTGCTTAGTGCAACAATCTATACAGATTTGATGTTTTATACAATTATAATGATTTATTACTCTGGCAACATTGTCCTAAACTGTAAGAAATTAAAAAATATGACCCAACTAAAATTACATTACTTTAATGAATTTACTTTAGTAAATCTTTATCTTTCATTTACTCACCTTCATGTTCTTCCAAACCTATATAATTTACTGTACTTTGAGGAACACAATTTTAGGGAAAATTTTGTAAGACATTTTTCATGTTCATTTCCATGTAATTATAATGAAGCTTTCAAGTTTCAAAAAAGGGGGCAAAAGCACCATAAAAGTGTTATATATTTTGTCTTTTGGTCGCACAAAGTTATCTTAAGGTCCCCGGAGACTTCAAATATACTGTACTGCAGCGTTATTTTAGTATTTTTTTTAAAATACTATTATAGTATTTATTAATATTTTGAATTAGCTTTAATTTTTATATTTTCTGTTTTCATTTCAATTTGAGTTTTTATCAGTTTTTTTCCATTATATTTAGCTTTTTTACATTTCAGTTTTAGTAATTTTTGTACTTCAGCTTTAACTTATTTTAGTCAGTTATTTTCATTTAAGTTTTTTTAAGCGTAATGTTTTCATCTAATATTTATATTTTATTTCAGTTTTATTTCCAATTACTGAAAATGATTTTTAATAGTTTTAGTTATCAATAACAACACTAGTATGCAAGTCATACAGGGAACATTTATGATTATTTTATGATGCTTTTGTATACGTCTTTTAAGCTGAAAAACTTGTTCGGCATTCAGTGTAATTTCACAGAAAAAAGCTTGTTGAGTAAATAATGACAGAATTTTCATTGTGAAGTAAACTCTTGCTTTAATGTTATTTGTTTGTGCAAAATTGTTTTGTAGTCCTGGACGGACATGTGGCTCCTTTGATAACGAGATTGTGATGATGAATCACGTCTACAAAGAACGGTTTCCAAAGGTAATTGAGCTCTGACATTTACATTTTGTTTTTCATCATAGACGTGGGCGCCACGTCATGTCATCACATGTTGTTTACTTTGTTTAAATTGTGGCTGTGGGAAAATTGACGGCCTGGTCTGTCTAAACAAAACAAATGACAATTGTCACCTACAATTTTATCACTCTTCCAGGCCACGGCTCAGATGGAGGGGCGTTTGCTGGCAGTGATCGCAGACTATTCCCCAGACAGCGCTCCCGCTCTTGCTGATGGAGTGCTGGGCTTCATTCAACACCAGCTGGTCGAGCTCGTCCGAGACTGTCTGGAGAAGTCCAGAAAGGGGCTTATCACATCCGACTACTTTGTGGAACTTCAGGAAAAATTAGAAAATTTTCTACATGAGGTAGAAAACATGCCACATTTATTGTTATGTTAATATTTGTATCTGGGGAAAAAAAAGTCGTTTGCATAGATCCATAGTTTACAATGTCACAAAATTGTAACTTTACGCTAAGTATTAATGTAAATAATTATATTAATAGTAATTATATTAAAACAATGCAGTACGCTACCAGTCATATCTTTGCAGTTGGTAAGATTTTTTTTCTTTTGAAAAATTAATATTTTTATTCCACATTTATTGATTGAAACTGACAGTAAAGACATTTTTAATGTTACGGAAGATTTCTGTAGATTTCTTCAAGATCCTGGGGAAAAAAATCATAGAACAAAAAGATTAAGCATCTCCTATATACTATACTATTACTATCTTATATACTATATATTTTATACTATTATAGTATTTATTAATATTTTGAATTAGCTTTAATTTTAATATTTTCTGTTTTCATTTCAATTTGAGTTTTTATCAGTTTTTTTCCATTTAGCTTTTTTCCATTTCAGTTTTAGTAATTTTTGTACTTCAGCTTAAACTTATTTTAGTCAGTTATTTTCATTTGTTTTTTTAAGCGTAATGTTTTCATCTATTATTTATATTTTATTTCAGTTTTATTTCCAGTTACTGAAAATTATTTTTAATAGTTTTAGTTATCAATAACAACACTAGTATGCATTATAACATAAATTATACAAAAGTAATCATTTTCAATAAAACTGCTAAAATTATTGACAGTACTGAAATATATTACATTCACAGTGATTTGATGGTGGTAAAGTTGGGCAGCATCAAAGCATTTCTTAAAGTTAATTGTGTGTTACAGCTACTGAAGTTTCAAAAGAAGTTCAATCCAAAAGCAATGAAAGTGTTTTTTTCTTTAGTCAGTGTTGTTGTTTGATCAATATTAGCTACATAATACACACGTGTGTATTAGGCTGCTTTTTAAACTGCAGGGCCTAATGCATAGATTTTGAGACTATTCAAATATATATTTTTTTATTTGCCCTGGCTGTTTACAATGCACTTAGGCCAAACTGACTGTGCTTATGTTAAGACCTTACCAAGACTGGCCTTTTGACCATAGAAGTGCTTTTCACACGCTCCCTTCACAGAGTGCACACATATCATGCATGCGTTCAAAAGCAGTTTCCTTTCTCTGTATTCCATATGACTTGTTTTTAGTATCGACGCACATTTGACATCCTTAGTTTGCATTTGTTCATACTGAGAGGTTTAATCCTCTCTTTTCAACCATCAGCTGAATCAGTTAAACTGCTGCAGCCCGTCTCCTTTATAAGAGAGGCATTATTACTAAATGATCACTGACTGAGAGCCTCATGGCTTTAGACATAAGACCCCTGAAGTCCTGAGTAATTCTTTTAATAAGCACTGTTCCTGTCATGCTGCTTCTCAAAATGACATTTAGTGAACTGCTGTACTGAAGCACTGTGGTCTTTTCCTTTGTGGAGATGAAACTGTGTTGCATCTACACAGGCACGTGTTTGTGTGTGTTTGTTTTAAAATAAACTTGCTTCTTTCATTCCTCATACCAAGCTGCTGTTGTCACGTGCAGTTTTTCAGGAAAGACATGAAGAGAGCAGCAGTATCGCAATGCACAGTAGTCATCTGCAGTGTCTGTGTGCTCCAGCAGTAATGTCGACACTGTGGAGGGAAGGGTGGTTAATTAGGGCAAGTGAGAGACTGTTTTGTCTCCCCGAGGAGCTTTTGCTTCATGCTTCTGAAGTCATGAAAAGCAAATGAAGGAAAGAGGCTGATCAAATTAAGCAAGGGGAAACAGGTCGCGGTGCATTTTCCAAGTTGCTTGCTTATGGTTGATTTTGGTTTAAATATTTTAAATGAATGAAATGTTCTATGGAAAAGTAAAAAATAATATTTTTATTTTGGGTTCCACAGAAAAAAAATGCTGTCATACGGGTTTGGAATGACATGAGGGTAAATTAATAATGACAAAAAAATATATTTTTGGGTGAACTAACCCTTTAAATGACTTGTTTATGTGAAATGTCATTAGGAGACTATTTTTATGGTCTTTTTCCATTATTACTTCTCTCTGTCCTCTCACAGTCAATTGGGTGGCTTATTTCTGTAACTTTTACCATTTTGAGAATTGGCTTCATGTTAACGTCTACCAAATGTCATGCAAAAATGTAGGTTGTTTTGTTTTGCGCTCGTAAAGTTAATTTGCATTGGCCCTGTATGTGTTCTTTTTACCCATAGGCATATGATCGGTCTGAGAGTGAGGAAGTGACTGTTATTGCCAAACTCGTGAAGAAGATTCTCATCATTATTTCCAGGCCAGCAAGACTTCTGGAATGTCTGGTAAAATTATGATTAATACTGATTCTTTTTTTTATTTTGGGTCTAATAGACCCCAAATTATACCAATTTTAATTAATGGCTCTGAACTGCTTACTACAGTGACTCACTTAATTGAAATGCTTTTAAAAATAATGTAAAAATCCCAATTTTATTGAATAAATGGTTATTTTGCAATTAACCTCTTTAATGTTTTTCCTTTAATAATAATAAAAATTGCTCACATCATTGGGGTCTCTGGGAGCGTAATCTCAGCAGAATAAGAAGGTTTAAATTGAGTTTTTTCCCATCAGAGTTCCAGATCATGTTGAAAAACGCCTGCGCCCTAGTAATCTACCGTTTCTAATTAATTACTGTGTGAAGACTGGGACTCATTCTGATGCCGTTTATATAATGCTTACTTACCATTTTTCTATTAACCAACAGGAGTTTGATCCTGAGGAGTTTTATCAACGTCTTGAAGTTGCCGAAGGCCATGCAAAAGTTGACCAGGGGATCAAGACTGACATCCCCCGATACATCATCAGCCAACTGGGTCTCACTCGAGACCCCCTGGAGGGTATAATTATGATTTATCTAGCACCCCACCCTTAAATTATATGTTTTTGTCTATGTTGTAAAAGGTAATTAAATATTAGCTTTAGGCAAACAAGTGATTGATTTATTTGTTTCTTCTTCTTGTCTGTGGGTTCAGATATGGTGCAGCGTGAGCATAATAACTCAGGCGGCCCAAGCAGAGAACTGGATGACACTGCAGAGGTAAGAAAATAAACCAATAGGCTTGGCATAAAATCTTAAAGTGGCTCACTGTTTCTCTAGACTGCTGGAGGTCTCATACCTTCCTTTCCAAGAGGTCCAGTCTCTAAATTGGTGCAACTTCATGTAGTAATGACCTGTAGTCATGTAGTAATCAAATCAGGCCATTTGATTTTCTCTCAGTTGAACTTTTTTTTGCTAACATGTCATCATATGAATAAGTCTGGCATCAAAATAACTTCTTAATGCAACACTTGAATTATAAAAAGTCTCACAACAGCAATACATTATAATTGAGATTAGATGAGTCAAATTTAAAGTGGTAAATTATAATATGTGCTACCATTCAAAAGTTTGGGGTTATTTTACTTATGCTTACCAAGACTGCATTTATTTGATCAAAAATACAGTGAAACGGTAATATTGTGAAATATTATTTCTATTCAAAATAACCATTTTTTATGTTGATATATTTTAAAATGCATTTTATTCCTGTGATGGCAAAGCTTAATTTACAGTTTTCAGTGTCACATGATCCTTCAGAAATCAATCTAATATGCTGATTTGATGCTCAAGAAACATTTCTTATTATCATTAATGTTGAACACATTTGTGCTGCTTAATATATTTGTGGAAACTGTGATGCATAACCCCCCCACCCAAACTTTGGAACTGTAGTGTACACTACATTTATATATTTCTTCAAATTTCAGTGTTAAGAATAAGAGGGCTTAACTGTTACTTGTGGGGGGAAAGCCCAGCAGTTTAAGATACTGTCAACTTTAAGAAACAGAGAAATAATTAGTGGATCTAGACCATCGCCTGCTAACTTGTGACTCATGACTTTGACTCAAATAGATGTTGTATTGTTCTGTTCTTCAGAGGTTTCTGTGTTTTGTGCCCCAGAATCGAACTGGAACCACGACACCTCGAAGAAAACCTCTGGAAAGAGATTTTGAGACCATAAAGCTCATTAGCAATGGGGCTTATGGGTGAGCTCACATTTATTGCTATTTTCTTTAAATAAGGAATTGTCTGTTTTATAGTCACAAGAATTTAGGCCACCAGTTGATTAAAGGCTGGAATACACTACACAATCTAGATTGGTTTGCCTAGACTTTCACCCAGATTTGCAGTCTGGACGAGTCAAAACTAGTTGCCAAAAGTCAGAGCAAGTCTGCAGATTTCGGGCAGTCGGATTTGACAGATTTAGCAGATAATCGTGTAGCTTATGATGGGCACATACACTCATAGATTTTTTTTTTTTAGCTTCAGACAAGTTCATCCAGTTGGAGGAGATCAGACATGTTTGATATATGTTTCACATTTTTTCCATTTGTCATGGTCTCCTAGCATACGTTAACAGTGTGTTGTGTTCAGAATGACTTGGAAGTCTAATAGTGTGTGATCTTCAGTCATTTAATTTATGATGTAAAGTTTTTCTCTACAACAATTTACAAAATCAACAAGTGACTGATTTTAAAGTGCCCTTATTATGCTATCTTAAAGGCTCCTGATTTAGTTTTGGAGGTCTCCTACAACAGGCTAACATGCATCAAAGGTCAAAAAAACACTTTCTCATAATATACATTGCACATCACCACATTTTTCAATGATTCTCAAACGACTCGTTGGATGAATCAGTCTCTCTAAATCTTTTCCGCTAGCCTACTCTGCTCTGATTGGCCAGACGGGCCCAGTCTGTTGTGATTGGTCTACCATTCACAGCACACGTTGGAAACAAAACGCCCATTAAAATAAACTTCAGCTCCTAGGTGGCTTTCTAAAGCTCAGCGATTGTACTACACACTGTAAAGACATTAACCATGACGTCGATTTTACCGTATCAATCCAAGCGCTGTCCGATGAGTCCGATGATGAAACATTGGAAGAACTAGTTATTGAACCCAAACCTCCATCGCAAGGATGAAATGAGCAGGAGCATTAATAGACACAGTTTTAGGTAATTGTGGCCCACAGCTGATTAGCAGAACTATTTCAGTAAGACAGCAATAACGTGGGTTAGCAGGAAACTTACATTATACAAAACACAAAACTAAGTATTTTGAACACATGGTAGAAAATATATCCATCAATAATTAATTATTCATACTTACAGGCTGTGATTCTTAGGAACAAGCTGATCAAATTAAACTGGGTTCTGACCCATCTTTCACGAGCTAGCGTTTTGCAAATCCCAAATTTGCATTGCATGAAAGGGAATTTTTGAAAAACTATAATGGGGCACTTTAAATGTGTTGAGATTTTAAGGGTGTTCACACTTGTTTGGTCGTTTGGTCCGGACAAAAAAAACAAAAACATTCATTCATGGTCTGCAAAGCGTTAACATTGGCATTTTTATCACCAAACCTGAAGGCATAGGGATACTTTCACAACCTGATTGGTCGGCTTTTATGATGTATTGCCTATTTTGAGACGTAACTTACCAAACATCCAAAACAATGCTGTGTGCTAGGCTAAATGCCATCGTTTTATGTGCGTAGCCTGCATATGATGGTATTCTGACCAGCTGTGAACTCGTGAAGAGCTTATAAAATGTGTAAAAGAGTCAAAACAGTGGCAGGAGTCCCTCCGTCACACAAACGATCTGCTGCGAGGAGACGCAGTTCTGATGCCTGTACTGAACTGTGATGGCAACATAGTTCGGTATCTTCGGTATCAGAGTCTCATCTTCCTGTTTTTGGTTTGTTTACATGTCTTTGGTCTGTGTTGCATTCATATATAATTCGAACCGCACCAGATTTCAATTGGAAGCGAACCGAGACCCATCTTTTCAGCGGGCTTGGTCCTCTTGTTTGTGTGCACCAGGGTTCGGATGGCAGCGTTCACACTAATTTAAATGAACCTGCATTAATGTGGTAGGCAATCACACCAGAGTTTGGTTAATCAAACTAAACATGCCAAGTGTAAACACACTAAATGTTGTGTAGTGTGTTCCAGCCTTAAGAATATCAATCAGCTTTGATCCTGATTTGAGCATTGACTCGCAGGGCTGTGTACCTGGTAAGGCACCGTGGGACACGGCAGAGGTTTGCCATGAAGAAGATCAACCGGCAGAACTTGATCCTGAGGAACCAGATCCAGCAGGTGTTTGTGGAGCGTGACATTCTGACATTTGCAGAGAATCCTTTTGTGGTCAGCATGTTCTGCTCTTTTGAGACAAGACGGCACCTCTGCATGGTCATGGAGTATGTGGAGGGTGAGTCAGAAGAGTGATGCATTGTTTTTCTTGGTCTAATCTTATGACACACATATGCATCATTTCTTGTGTACTATCTGATTCTGCAGCTGTAATGTTTTAATATGAAATTCTCTTTGCAGGTGGAGACTGTGCAAATTTGCTGAAGAATATGGGTCCCTTGCCGGTGGATATGACCAGAATGTACTTTGCAGAGACAGTTCTGGCACTAGAGTATCTTCATAATTATGGCATTGTGCACAGGGATCTCAAACCTGACAAGTAAGAGCTACTCTGAATCTGATGCTATCGTGCAGTTATGCATGACTCCACATCCTGAGAATATTGCTTTCACAGTGTTTGTTTCCTGTCTTCAGCCTACTCATTACATCAATGGGGCACATTAAACTGACTGACTTTGGTTTGTCTAAAATCGGTTTAATGAACATGACCACAAACCTGTATGAGGAGCACATGGAGAAAGACACAAGAGAGTTCATTGATAAACAGGTCAGTCTACCCATACATGCAGTTTTTAAGTTGTACTAGTTTTAAGTGTTCACATTAAAAGGCTAGTTTTGTCTTCATTTGTTTGAGTAATTTCTACCCCATATTTTTTTTATTTCTTCCATAAAACAAAGTTTCCATTCAGCAAAATGTCCAAGCAACTATTTTATTTTACTTTAATTGACTGCCAAATCGATAAAGGGGAAAAACAGCTGGAAAAAGGGTGAAATTACTTTAAAAAAAGGGAATAATGGCATTTTCAATTATACATTTTATTTTATATTATTTTTTTACTGCCAAGTTCCAGAAAGGACAAAACAGCATTTTAAAGGGGTGGTTGATTATGATTTCACTTTTTTAACTTTAGTTAGTGTGTAATGTTGCTGTTTGAGCATAAACAACATCTGCAAAGTTACAATGCTTCAAAGCAAAGGGAGATATTTGCTTGTAAAGAAATTGCTTTTTAAGGACTACAAAAAATGGCTGGTTGGGAGTACACAACATTCCTCCCGGTAGTGACATCATTAACCCTAAAATTTACATGAACCCCGCCCCCGGAATGCAATTTAGAGATTATCAAGTCAGAATATGCTAATCAATGACTAGAAGATAACTACACATAAGCTACATAAATTGCATTCTACATGTTGTCACTTCTTGATTCTCTCCATCATTGTCTGAATCCGATTTGAACATAAAAGGCTAAAAGTTTTTGAAATTTTCAGTGCATGTCTGTGTGAGTGCAAGCTGTTGAAGCTCCGCCCTCTGTGCTGGTAGCAGCAGCTCATTTGCATTTAAAGGGACACACACAAAACTGCGTTTTTGCTCACCCTCATCTGGGGTATTTTGAGCTAAAACTTCACATACACACTCTGGGGACATCAAAGACTTATTTTACATCTCGTGAAAAGGGCATTATACCACCCCTTTAAAATGAGATTTGAGTTAAGGGGAATGGAAGATTTTGATTAAGTAATGTCTTAGATTAGTTACTGATTTTTATTTTATTTATTTTATTTTTCATTCCAGAAAGGACAAAACAGCAATATACATTTCTGTTTTTGTTTCAAATTTCATATGATAGCTTTGTGTTGGAAACTTAAGTCATTATTCAATTTTGTAATCTTTCCTATTGCTGTATTTCTCAAATTTAATTTGTGGCCAAGTATATTCAAATTTGCAATGTTCTGATCGCTCACAAGATGCAACATAACCTCTCATGTCAAGTTTAAATATAAAATTAGATTTTCAAGTTGTGTGATGAGGACGACGATTTTGAGTGAATTATAAAGTTAAATTAGTGATGTTTTTCACGACAACTATTCAATGGCTTCAGAAGACTTGACACGTTTGACATTTGACTTTTATGGTATTTTTATGGTACCAGTGAAAATTACCATTCCCTTTTGATACATGATAGAGGATTGCTTAGACATTCTCTTTTTCCAATCTCATTTTGTGTTTCATGGCAGACAGAAATGATGACAATATTTTCCTCTGTTGTTTTCTAGGTCTGTGGCACTCCAGAGTACATTGCACCAGAGGTGATCCTGAGGCAAGGTTATGGGAAACCTGTGGATTGGTGGGCCATGGGCATTATCCTGTATGAGTTCCTGGTGGGTTGTGTGCCATTCTTTGGAGACACCCCAGAAGAGCTCTTTGGCCAGGTGGTCAGTGGTAAGGATCGATCCCTAACCCTGCGTATTAAATTATAATTGATAAGATTTCTGCCTGGTGGATGATTAAACGAGTGGGAAAAAGCTCCCATTTCCCTATATAACCTGAGCCTTATCTAGGAATCAAAATATCCTAAGAACTTGTGGGTGTGTGGGCATTTTTAACTTGGGACAGTACGTAACGTAACCTCCTTGCAGTCCTTTAGTTAATGTTGTGTCCTTATCTCTGTCACTGCATAGATGAAATCGAGTGGCCAGAGGGTGATGATACATTACTTGCTGAGTCTCAAGACCTAATCACAAAACTGCTGAGACAAAGTCCCTTGGAGCGCTTGGGAACAGGTTGGTGTTTTGCCTGTTTAGCCTGTGTTATTTTAATATTATTTATATACTATTATAGTATTTATATTTTACATTTTATTTAATTTTAATATTTTCAGTTTTTATTTGAATTCTATTTTAGTTTTTGTTATGTGCTTTTGTAATTTTTTAATAGTTCTTAAATTTTTTTAAACAAAATACCTTTTTTTTTTTTTTACTTTAACAACACTGCTGTTAATAAAATTAAAAAGTTGCCATAATGTAGCCAGCATTGAATCGTGTGGTATGACCTACAGGAGGTGCAGCAGAGGTCAAACATCACGTCTTCTTCCATGGTCTGGACTGGAGTGGACTGCTAAGACAAAAAGCTGAGTTTATTCCACAGCTTGAAACTGAAGATGACACAAGCTACTTCGACAGTAGGTGGCTCCCTTGCTCTTTTATGACATCTGCTGAATCATAAATATAATGTAGATGCAACTTAAGTTTCTATTAATCTGCTGTCCAGCACGCTCTGACCGTTACCAACACTCTGAGGAGGACGATGAGACAAACGATGATGAATCTTATCAGGATATCAAGTTCTCTTCCTGCTCGCATCGCTTCAGCAAGGTGAAATAGCTGAATGTGCACAACATTTTCTTTTAGTGATGCCTGTCAGTCAGTTATATTTTGTTCTCATGGTAGACTGAGACATTTAACACATTAAGGAGTAGATTATGACTTGTTTTTGTCATGTGAACTAGGTGTACAGTAGCTCTGAGCAGCTGGCTTCTCCCTCTAACTTGAGCCTGTCCTCCTCTGAGCGGAGCTGCAGTGAGGAGAAGGAGGACCGGTGGGATGGTCATTCATTGCTGTCTCCAGTAGAAACCCCCAGACAGCTTGCAAGTAGCGACAGGAAGCAGGATGCCCACAGGTGGAGGTGAGCACAAGGCTGTGTATGGAATAGGTTACTGACACACAAAATACTATTTCTCCAGTATATATTGTTTGTATGTTGCAGACATATTGGGTATGCATAGAGTTCCTGAAAAAGCTTGCAAGGAATGCTATAATACTAACAATGCAATGCACTCTACTTTAGGTTCATTAATCACAATGGAATTAGAAAATCAAATAATTAAAACCACTAATTTAAATTTAAATTTTTATTTTTTTAATTATTTCTCGACAGAACTGAATCAAAAATGCAAAATAAATTTTAATCTACAAACTGATGACTGAACTTCACATGTAACATGTGATGTGATGAACAGTGTTGTTATCGTTAACTAAAACAATAAAAAAACATTATTTTTGTTCATTAAAATAAAGCTGAAATAAAATATTAATAGTAGATTTTTAGATTTACTATACTAAACTAAACAAAAATAAGAAAAGTGACATTTGGCAACTAACTGAAATAAGATTAAGATGAAGTATTAAAATAAATAACTGAAATAAAACTAAAACTTAAATAATTTTTTTTTTAATGTATAGATTTCTTTAAAAAAATAAAATAACTAAAAGAAATGACAAAACCACAGTAACAAAATTACTAAAAATGAAACAAAAATCTATGTGAAAATAAAAATCTATAAAGAAAATAAAGTTCCTGAAAAAGCTTGCAAGGAATGCTATAATACTAACAATGCAATGCACTCTACTTTAGGTTCATTAATCACAATGGAATTAGAAAATCAAATAATTAATTTAAATTAAATTTTTATTTTTTTAATTATTTCTCGACAGAACTGAATCATAAAAATCATAAAGAATCATAAAAAATCTATAAAGAAAATAAATACTTATTTTCCTCACTGTATATACATATATGTCATACACATATACATACATATATATATATATATATATATATATATATATATATATATATATATATATATATATATATATATATATATATATATATATATATATATATATATATATATATATATACACACACTTTTTTTTTTTTTACAAGCAATGTGCCCAAGGGGTTTAGTGAATTTTAAAATAAATACTAAGAAATATGTAAAAATGGTCATTTTTAAAATGCTGTTGAGTTGCTTAAAGTCAAAGTTTGTAATATCTCTTCTCACTCAGTCCAAGTCCGAGGCCGAGAGCATCATCCAGTTCATCTCAGCCTGATAGGGGCAGTAGTCCTCTTATTTTAAACAGCACTCAGAGTCTGGAGGCCATGCCACACTTTGCCTTTCCTGAGGATGAGGGTAACTTTTTTTATGCATATGAATCTGACATTAGGTGAAATTAAAGGACAGCTTTTGAATGGGTCAGTCTGTAAATTCTCAATTTTGAGATTTCTTATACATTTGTTTCCTTTTAGAATGTCTTGTCTCAAATCTTCAGCGAATTCGTCTACGCAGCAATTCCACTGGAACAAGACCTACTAATCGCAGGGACCACAAGGGTCCACGTCGCCTCGGGCTTCAGCAGGAGACCCCCGAGAAGCCACGACCACCATTTACATGCAAAGTCCCCAAGTCTGCATCTGTGTCTGGCCTTTCCCTCATCGTCACAGCAGGTAAAGGGAGCTCAGATGTGTTCATGTAGATGATGTACCATCATGTGATACCATCACATTGAAGGCAACTGAAATTCATGTGACTAAAACAATAAACAAGTGAAGCAGGTGGTTTCAAGAGAACAATGAACAGTTGAGAGGAACAGAGAGCTTATTGACAAAGATGAAAGAAACATTACTTGACATAAATAAACTGTGTTAGATATTTAGTACAATAATGTGGATACTGCAGATATTATGAGGCGTTTCATTTATATATGATCCTTTATCGGCATAGATGACATCCCTGGTGGGCTCCAGACAAGCCCCATGTCTTCACACTCCCTTTCATCCAACCCTTCATCTCGGGACTCTTCCCCCAACCGTGACCTCTCTCTCAGCGTATGCAGTCTTCGTCCTCCTGTGGTCATCCACAGCTCTGGGAGGAAGTACGGCTTTGCGCTTCGTGCCATTCGGGTCTACATGGGCGACACAGATGTCTACACAGTGCACCACATGGTCTGGGTGGGTATTATGAATGTAGTGTGAATCATTCCATTTTATTCCATTAACAACTAGTGATGTGCCAAAACTTCAGCAACCGAAAATATTTGACTACAAAATGTTTATCCGAAACAATTCGGGAGGGCCAAAATCACGTTTAATCGTGCTTCTCCAATGGCGCGTTTTGCTGTATCAGTGTCTAATTTGTGCACACAACATGGATAACCTACAACATTTAAACATAAGCTGCATAGACGGTAGGGCTGGGTTAACAATATCAATTTGCCTTTATTAATCTTCATTTTGTAGTGCCTACCATGCAGTAATCACAGTAAATTAAGTTTTGATGCTCTTTAATATTGCGTGATAGATCTCTGTATCTGTCAGTTCAATAGGCATGTGAACTGACCATCTCTTCTCTTTACTAGTTATAACACAAAATAAACATAAATAAACATCAGAAGGTATGTTGAAAGAAACAGTACAACTTGCCGAAATGCATCAGGTCTCACGTTAATGCTCAATCAGTTTCAACAGCGGAAAGATGTCAATAAAACAGCTTGTAAACAATGTCACATAATGTTACATTATATTCCACATAGCCATTCAATATTCATAAATTTGTTGGTTAGCTAGAATTAACAATAAAGAGTTAGAAATAATAACATTTTGCTAAATACATGCACTATATTACTACATATTCCTTATATTTTTCTTGACCTGTTGTATTTTTATTATTTAATTTTTATTATTTTAATCAAATTTTTATTTCAGCCACAGTTTAAATGTTTATATTTCAACAAATTAATACTGTATATTATTAAAAGTTGATATAATAGCAAATCGGTGCTCGTTCACGTGAGTGACAATCCTTCTGTGTGAATGTGTTCTGACTGAAAACTACATAGGCGATGACCTACAGCCAATGAGAGAGCAAGAAACAGGACAGCGGGATGTTTGGGGAGGAGTTATAGACCAGAATATCAGTATTTTAATAGATATATTTACAATTATATCAAACAGAAACAAAGCACCCCCCCCCAACTCTCTTTGCAGATATTAGTCCTTGATCCCCCGTTTCTCCCCAACCATTTCTTCCTACAAAATCTTTTTTTTTTCTTCTCCTTTTCGCTCCAAATCAGCACACAGACAATTTGGATCGCAATCTTCTTGCAGGCTATCATTTTTAATAACATTTTCAGTATCGCGCGAGAACTCCGGTCTCACACATGCGTGATCTTGCGTTATTTCCTTATCACTTCTCGCGTGTGTTTGGTTGTGAAACGTAGGCCTAGTTTGTGGACCAAACAGAAGTTGTCTGCGATTTTTTTTTTTTTTTTTTTTTTTTTTTTTTTTTTTTGTAAAGTCATGCAGTGTGAAACCTCCTGTCGCCGATCCATCGTGCAGTGTGAACACAGCAGCAACTGAATGTTACCTCAGATAGTCGTGCAGTGTGAAAAGAACAGTGACCCAAGTACTTTGAAAATCGTGCAGTGTGAACTCGGCATAAGTGAAAACTAATTTAAAAAAAAATAATTTCGGTGCATCACTTTGGTTAGCCATATTGAGAACCCAGTGTATAGAGATTACATTTCATTTAAATGTGCTTTTATGTGTTACCTTTTATCTAGAGCGTTGAAGACGGCAGCCCTGCTCACGAAGCCGGACTGAGGGCTGGTGACCTCATCACTCATGTGAATGGAGAGTGTATTCAGGGTCTAGTGCACACGGAAGTGGTGGAGCTTCTGCTGAAGGTGAGATTCTCAAATAGATCTGGAAATGAAGGTGGCCCATTCGCTTAAAAAAAAAAAAAAGGATGGGAGTAGATAGTTGATTTCTTGATTTTCTGCTTGTAGAGTGGCAGTAAAGTGACTCTGCAGACGACTCCTCTTGAGAATACATCCATTAAAACCGGGCCTGCGAGAAAGACCAGCTCAAAGGGGAAAATGGCACGACGCAGTAAAAAGAGCAAAAGGAAAGATGGTCAAGACAGGTTGGAAAGATGTTTTATAGCATTTTCTGGAACATTTTAAACCTGTTACATCAAATTTAAGCCCAACTTTTATATCATAAATTTTCCAGCAAACGGCGTAACCTTTTGAAGAAGCTGCCCAAACACAGTCCAGGGATTCAGAACAGTCGCAGTTTCTCTGCGGGGTTTCAGCACTCTCCTAACGACAGCCTGTCTGACTCCCCAACTCCAAGCCTGTCTCCTGGGCCCAACACCCCATGCAGAAGCCCAGCTCCGGACCTGTCATGTGGTATGACTCAGTCTGTCTCTCTCTGTCAGATCCAGCCTTTATATGCTACGGCTTGTAATTAGTCACGCCTCAAAGAATAACGCCTCATTCAAGGAATCAAATTCTTGAAAAAATTAGTTTGGCATGATTTTTTTTTTTTTTTTTATATTATTTCTTTAGAAAATTTAACAAACTGCTTCACTGCTCATTAATATTTGAAAAACTTTTGTTTATAGTGCAGGCTATTTCTAAGATTTTTCCACTGTATGATAGTGTATTGGTGGAGCATTACAGCTCCAAAATAAATTGTCTTTACATTCTTCTACTGATGAATAAAAATAAAGAAGGACTTTATCATTGATATTTTCAAGTAGTCTGTGATTGATTGGCATTGCTTGTACTCTCTCCACAGATTCAAACTCTCCACAGAGTTCCTCACCCTGCTCAAGCTCTCCAAATTCACCCATCCCTCAAAGTCGACCAAGTTCCCTTCACGTTTTGGGATCCAAGATTGGCCTTCGCTATAGCAAAGCAGGACGCTGCAAGTCCAGCAACAGTATTCCCCCCTCTCCCCTCGCCTGCAATCCCTCCTCTCAGCCTCTGTCTCCGCAGTGTTCTCCATCTTCCCTCGCTGGAGTTCCCAAAAGCCTCCACTCATTTCATAATAAGATGATGTCCCCACCGACCATCGTGAGACAGACGGTGTGTCCCCGCAGTGCAGAATCGCCCCGTTCACCACTGCTGAAAAGGGTTCAGTCATCTGAGAGGCTCTCCGGTGCCCAACACGGAGACAAAAAGGCATTCTCCATTCGAAGACACACTGTGGAGGGTTCTCAGTGTGAGGCCGAAGGGTTTGAGTCACAAGCTAGTGACATTGCCTCAGGTTTTGTGTGTGTTGGTGACCATGCTAGACAAGGGTTGTACCTGGCTGGTCAACGAGTGAGGGACTCCGGCGGTGTGGTTATGAGGAAGCTAAACTTATCTGAAAGGCGAGATTCGTTTAAAAAGCAGGAAGCCGTTCAAGAGGTCAGCTTTGATGACTCTGATGACAAGGAGGTCGCAACATCTACACCAGTGCCATCTCATCCACGTTTCAAAGTGGCATGGATCAGCGCAACGCAGGCTGAGGGAAGCTCAGAGAATTCAGAGAGGAAGACCAATGAGCTTGGATCCAGGCTAAAAGAACAGAAGAAACAAGAGGATGGGTGTTAGCCTTAGATATGTCCAGAAAACTGTGAGACTCCGATGTACAGGTGCTTCCATGATCATTTGAAACATACTCAGAGAAAAGACAGGGGTTCAAAGTCTTTGTTTAGTATCATTTATTCATAAGTTAGAAGTCATTCACCTGCCAAACTGTCCTTTAATGGGATAGTTCACCCAAAATGGAAAATTCTGTTGTTCCAAGCCTGTATGATTTTCTTCCTTTTGTGGGACATAAAAGAAGATCTTTGGGAAATTGTCTCAATGTTGTTTTTGGGCCCTACTGACTTCCAGAAACTGTTTAAACTTTCTTGAAACAAAATATTTCTGTTCCCCCGAAGAAAGTCATACAGGTTTGGGATGCCATGAGGGTGAGTAAATGATGAATTTTCATTTTTGAGTGGACTATCCAATAAAATTAGTTTTACCAGGTAGCACAGTGAACTTTTGTAGATTTTGAATTTTTTTTATTTATTGTGTTTTCTTTTATACGAGACAGGAATAGAAAGGTCACACAGTAGGATCGCTTTCTGAGAATTTGCACATATGTGGTCCTGCTGAGGAATTACTCAATTACTGTTTTTTTTTTTCTTCTTTTTTTTTTCATTCTCATAAATATCAGTATCATATAATGTCTATTTGGTCAACAAAATGTAGTTATATGTTGAGTTCCATTTTGTCAAACTCGGATGTACAGGAAATGAATCTTGTGTTCTGTCGGTCATACCCAATGTTATTCCAGCACCTAAATAATGAATTTTAAGAAGCCATTCAGCCAATGTTGGCGTTGTGGTGTATCATGTTTACCTGAGTGTACTTTTTCTCATTACTTGGAAAGAACAAATTGGCGTACGAATACTAATTTGGTAATAACTTTTTATTTCTAATATTTTGGGTATGGTGTAGCAGTGTTGTACAACTGAAATCATTTGACCTATGTAACCTTTAACAAATGGTGGTTTTCTGTCTCAGTGTTTTGAAGTCTGACTTGAGGAAATGTCTTTTCTCTTGAATTCACACAACAGCCATATGGCTTTGTTTTTGTGACTACCCTATATAAATGTCATAGATTTAATCTGCCTGATAGCCTTCTGCAGTGTTGTCATCTGCTTGTTTGCTTGGAAAGAAATGGCAGAAATCATTGTTACTTCACTTGTAACATGAGCTTTTTGTGCAATGGTTTGGTTAAACTGGATTGCTTCCTGATTCATTAATCAGAACTATAGAGACAGAAGTTCAGATACTTGTGAATTATAACTTGCACTCCCAGTCTGACTAGTCTGTCTTTCTCTTTTTCTGTATCTCAGATGTGGCACTATGTCCTCGAGTTCACACACTACCTTCATATTTTTTTGTATGGTACTGTTCTTTTTTTAAGTAGAAGTTCTCTGTAATCATTTTTTTGTTATTAACACAACCTGATTTAAAGGACTCAAAAAGATCATAGACTCTCAAACTAAATCCATTCACCCACAACTGCATTTGTAAAGTTTGGATTTAACAGTGATTAAATGTGTACATAATTGCTGATAATCATTTCAGTGTCAGTGCTTTTCCTGTTGTGACTGTGAATAGGTTTTCTACTAAAGTGTTACTGGCCTCTGGTATATCTATTGCCTCAAGGATTGATCAAAATACTCTACTGTTTAAAAGTTTGGGGTCTGTAAAAAGTTCCTTATTCTCACCAAGCTGCATTTGGTCGAAAATAAAGCACAAAGTTATATTGTGAAATATTTTTGCAGTTTAAGTAACTTTTAAAATATTTTCTAAACTGTTTTCAGGATTCTTTAATGAAGAGTTAAAAATACAAATAAATTAGAAATTGATTTTTTTTTTTTTACACAATTTAATGCATCCTTGCTAACTAAAATTATTTATTTTAAAACAAAATTACTGACCCCAAACTTTTCAATGTTTGAATACATTTTATGTATTGCTTGCTGAGTTACATAAATCAGAATGTTTTAATGCTGCTTTTGAAATGTCTCAGTAGTAACGATAACAAAACTAGTGGCCATTTCGAAGAATAGCGTAATTTGAGATGTTTTTTTATTTATTTTTATCACTAGTACATCTACATTTTTTTTCTGAACGTTTTTTTTGTTTGTTTTTTTACACTAACGTTACCTTGCCTAACCACAGCAGGATGGCGCAATAGGGAGCGCAAGAATGTGGAACGCTTCATGTGTTAAACGAGATTTACTCTTTCGGACGTTTTCGGCTTATTCCGCTATTTTCCGTCGAGCTTTCATTAGTTCTCACGCAGTCCTGCCCCGTTTTGTGCTGTGCTGGAAAATGGCAGTTCGGCAAGTTGAAAAGATACGTGCGGAATGAAAAGGAAAATGATATCAATCCTGTACTCTGCTGGGGGAGTGGATGGAAGTTAAAAACGTAAGTCCATCCGAGTGTTAAAGATCGCACATTTAATTCGCACGCGCGAAAGAAAACCGTCAAAGCCTTTGCAACGACTTGCCACGGGTAAGTTTTCCCAAGTTTTGCACATTGCGTTGCTGTAGTCTACTAAACTGAAAGGCTAGCTAGCAGTTTCCAAATGTGGGGAAATGGTGGAAAAGACACGAAGTGTGCTTCTACAATATAGAATATGTGGAGTGTCTGCTTCTAACGATAAGCCAACGTTGTATTTCTTTGCAAAATTTCGGGATAGCCGTTTGCTAAAATCTCGGATTTAGTGGGCGACAGAAATGTGCAAACCGATATGCGTTAGGTTTGCAAGATGCACATGCATGTTCGCCTTGTCTGTTCAAGGCAGCACAGTTAACATTAACAGCCTGCAAGAGCTTCAGCGCGTGACAATGACTGAGCCTTAATAGTGCTCGAGCAGTTTCTGAAAGTATTTATTCCACAAACTGAACTTTTATAGCAAATTTAGACGGTTCTGAATTTGAAGTGTCCATTTTTTTTAGACACTGCTTATATTCGACGCTTATATTCCACAACAGCAGTTAGTTCTAGCTAATGGTGGTAGTGTTTTTTTATTATTATTTATTATTAGCACGGGGATTTTTTTCACAGTTTGTCTCAGAGCGAGTTTCTCTCAGGATTGTGCGAAATGAAGTGAGAAATGAAAACACGGAGTGGAGCTGGAGCTGGATCCGGGAGGGTAAAGCTCTGCCGCTCTGTTCCACTGGGGTTGAGTCTGTGCGTCGCGTCAGACTTTACGATTCTGGCCACGATTTGGCCGTCTGAGACAAATCTTAAGATTCCTCTGCTTTTAAGCCGGGTGCACACTCTGCGATTTATAATAGTCCTTTACAATTGTTGCTTGTCAGACTGTACGAACAAGATCCTCACCTTAAGCCATGTCACACTGTAAGATCTCAGTTGTCATTAATTTCAGACTGTATGACAGTCAAGACGCATTAAAAACGGACGCACGCAAAAAAAGTTTTCCGGAGTTTTACATCATCAATCAATGACACGTTCGGTGATGTCAGCTGCATTTACACGCGGGATTGAAATGGTGGCTACAAATAAATCTCTAACGTTTATTTTGGTCATAATTGTCTTGAAAAATGAAGACAATTTGACGGTCGTCGTAGAAGTCACACTGCAGGACTGTGAGCCAAATCTTCTGTTCTGACACTGCCAGAATTTCGTCAGACGTAAAATTTGATCGCAATCGTCATTAATCGGCTGTCGGTGAACACGCCAAACTAACGATCAAAAATTGTCTCAGACGGCCAAATCGTGGCCAAAATCGCACAGTGTGCACCCGGCTTTAGGCTAAAATCTGTAGTCTTTGATCGATAGTGTGACATGTTCGCCGACAGCCGGTTAATGACCATTGCGATCAAATTTTACCTTATTTGGGGCCACAGTCCTGCAGTGTGGCTTCTATGAAAATCCAAAACCAATATGACCGGTTCACACAGATGTGGGCAGTGGATGGGGAAAAACCGCAAGGTCTCGAGACACGTGCACATCTTTTAAAGTTTAACTTATTTTAACTTGAGCGCCGCATTTTTAGAACGGCGTATCATACGCAAGACGCGAGAACTTTCAGAATGCTGCAAGCGCACCGCAGGTCATGTGACAAGAACCAGCTTCACACCACAAATGACAGCAAGCTTGCATTAATTTTTGAGTGCAACGCCCACATGGATAGGACCAAGCCCCACCCTACTTTTTTTTTTTTTCTTTGTCAATAATCCGTTGCACTCAAATGGACGTCACAATAAGAAAGAAAATATTTAGGTTACTCTTAAATAACTTGTCAAATATCCTTAAAATAGCATAAAACATTTCTAGATATTTTTCAATGCGAATTAAAATTATAGGTGCAAACATTTTAATACTTAATGACAATACAACAATAAGAAATGTGAGGTAGCAATCATTTTCCCTCTCATCCACCATTAATGGGACGGGAGTGTGTAGTCCCATCCCAAACTTACACCATTGCTTGAGCCAATGTTACTGCATCGGGCTGGTCAGGATGCTCACACAAAGAGAGCAATGTTTTGAAAGCACCACCGTGTTTACACTTTTCGTAGGAATGAACATGCAAATGGCTTACTTCAAATTCACTGCACATTAACTTGAGAAAGTATTGTAAAATAAAGGCACACTTCAACTTTAATTAGCAACGTTGTCCTTATCCTATCCTGTCCTATATCCAGAGGGTTTGTTCCGCATGCCGTTCCTTCAGTCCTGCACACTCCAAGCTTTAAAAGGACATATTGTTTGGAGAACACTGTCTGTCACCAGACTCATGGGCATTAGTCAAGGTACTTCGGCCAATGAAACGAAAGGAAAAAAATATTGCATAAGCTTTTCATACCCAGACAATCTCATCGTTTTCCTTCTCGACACACATTTGCAAAAAAACCAGACTGTCCTAATTTCTATATCTTACACGCGTCCCATGGATAGATTAAACTCCTACCTCGGTAGCCTGAGGCTGAAGACATGCACGTCACGATAGAGAATCCTTATACTGTTTTCTCACTTGAACTCCAAACAGAATCCAGTCCTCTGCGTTTTCCTTGCGTTTTAAAAATCCTAATGATCCTAATAATTTGCCATAGTCCTGATTAGACAACCCTCATTCAACATTTTTTGTTTGATTTTGCATAGCTTGTCTCATTCAAAATACTCATAAGCCTGCCATACAGGCTTAAACGTATTCCTGTTAATGGCAAAAAAGTGATCCACCGAAGAAAAGCAGTATAGTTTAAGGGTTTTTGGGTTTGATCACTGCCTAGATACATTTTCTAATATTAGAACGTTTGCTTGATTTGCCCCAGCTTCTCTGGTGATTCTTGAGCACATGGCCATATGCTGCCCAATAGGAATGCAGGATTACCTTTTCCCTTCTGTAGCAACAGTGAGTTTCCTGGCTCAATTCATTAATTATTTTGTGCTCTGCCTTGGTCACAGTGTTTTGCGAACTGCTCTTCTCTGGCTGAATGAAGGGGAGGAAAGGATGCGTACAAATCAGCCAGCTGCTGTCCTGCAGTTTAAGCCGTGTGCTTGACTGTAAAGATGAAGATTTCTCTCAGCAGAACTTTTAGTTTCAGAACTTGTACTCAGAATGGACCTTTTCTCTTTTCCTGAATGAACTTCTTCCTACAGCAGCAGTAACATTACACGTACTTTAGTTAAAATGATGAAAAGGCGGAAAGGGGGATGACGTTTTTCGAAGGGGGTGTTTCAGTGGTGTGAGGATTGCGGGTTGTGGTTGGGTATGTCAGTGCCACGTGTCTGCGCTTGCACCTCTCTTCTCTACACAGAGGATGTCGGACTGAGACCTTAGTGCGCCTGGTCAAAGTGGGGTGAGTGCTGCCCTGTCATGCCTGCGAACACTTTGATAGTGTTTATTCGATTGCAATCCTTCCACAGGTTTTGCAAACCTTTAATGTGCCTCTTTCTTGGTATATGAGCATAAACCCCTGGTTCAAAGGTGCGCATGCGCATGAAAAAATTATATGTTTTGCTCTTCCGTCAAATAAGTGATGCATATTGCAAAAAAGCTTAAACAAAATCGACTACGCACTGTATTATTTGGGTTCTTAGACAAGCATGGACTTTATATTGGATGAATTTGAAACTTGAGTGACCGGCACTCATTTAGCAATGCTATTTCCACAAACACCACCCCTCAACTGTGACGATTTTTTGGCAGACAGTTATCGTTTTTTGATAATTTGCTGAGATTTTAAATATTTGGTTACTTGCTGTGCTATGAAATTAAGGGTGCTGATATTTCTAGCTTTCATTTTTTTCAAGGTAAGTAGAGTTGCTTGTTTCTCGGTTTAGTTTGCCTTTAGATTATGGTGTTAAAAAATTACAGAATGACTTAACGTGTCCATCATATGACGCATGTATGAGGTGCATCGTGGTTGGTGCATTTATACAGTATGCACTTTAAAAGTTTGATTGTTACAGTCAATCGTTACAACAAAATGTAAACGCTTTAGTCCATCTAGTCTGGGTTTTTTGGTTTTTTTTTTTGGGAAGTCTGACTAACAGACCAAGATAATGCATTTAGAGCTCGTCTTTGTTAAGCATGTATAATCGGACTACAGTAGGCCTTGGTGTTGTGCACTTTCTCTGAAAGACAAGTGTATTTAATCTTTGTAATATTTCATTGCGCATTCTGTCATGTCCAGTAGTGGTCAAAAGTGATGTCCAGAAGGGATATTTGTTCTTAATGACCCTACCAGTCTGATTAAACCATCATAATATGAGGGAAGAACATAATGCTAAACTTGGTTTTTATCTGACAAAATTATTTGGCAAAAAACTACAACTACAAGTACTATGCAAAAAAAAATAAAAAAAAAATAGAAAAACAAAAAGATCACAGGAATTGATACATTGACTACAACATAATTAGGTATTAATATTGCATTGATTCTCTTGTGTTTGCATGTGTTAGCAAAAAACAATTGTCACCACAAGTTGCCATGTTTACTTGCATTATCACAAATATAACAATTGAATCTAAGCACAACTACACAATATGCTTAGAAAATCTTTAAAAAAAAATTTAATAATATTTGAATATAGGGTGAAGATGTCAATTTTCCTTGGCCGTTATTCACTTTTAGCCACTACTGTACACTTGGACTGAGATGAAAGCTGTAGCTGGACTATGCAAAAGCCTGCGGTAGCTCGTTTGTAACTGTGCATGTAAACACACCAATTTAGTTGTGAGTATTTTGTTATTTATTCTTTTAGAAAGAAAGCCTCTGTGTGAGTTATTTTGCTCTTATTAATATACTTCTGTCTTTTTTCTTACAGTCATCACGTTACACTGGGAGGATCACATCTTGAGAGGGAATGTTGAGCAACCTGCTATAAGACGACACCAGCTGATTTGGCGAAAGAAATCTGCAAAGGACTTCATTCTTTATTTCTTTTCCGGTGCCTGAATGAGCATGCTGCATTCCCTTTGTTCCATCATTTGGTTGAACCGCGGGTTCAAGTTGAGAAAAGTGGCCTGTTCGGCTAACACCGGCCAGGTCTAAGCCTTTCCTACCGCGCATGCCCGCTTATGAGCTCCGATCAGTAGTGCTTAGCTTTCAACGAAACGTCCCACTGTACGACATCATTCGCACCCTCGCAAAGTTTCACCCCCAGTCCGACACTCTTCTGCCAGGGGTGATTGTCATTTCACACTCTGAAAATGGCTGCTGATGGCTTCCAGTACAGATCTCTGTATGCCTACTGTAAGGACTGGGAGGATGACATTGACCTTGAGCCTGGTGATATCCTGACGGTCGACAAAGCGTCTCTGCTGTCACTGGGCATCAAAGAGGGAGATGAGCAGCACCCGGAATGCATCGGCTGGATCTTAGGGTTTAACGAGCGTACCAAACAGAGGGGAGACTTTCCGGGGACGTACGTGCAGTATGTGGGACCTGTGAAAATGTCGATGCCGTCCTGCCAGCCTCGTTCTCAGAGACCGCTTCCTGCTGTTCCCAGACCTGAGCCAACTTTGCAGGGTAAGACTGGCTGCTTTTTTTTATTGGCTTTTAATGTGTTGACCAATGACTAACCTGCTTAATGTGTGCTAGAGAGGTCAAAACCCGTTTTGTTTTGGGAACTGACTGATATGCTTGTTGAATCAAACCTCAGATCTCTCATAATAAACATTTGTGGATTTCCCCCCCTTTTCTGTTGAAGGAAAATGGGGATTTTGCTTTTGACAGCTGGCTTCTTCTACAGCAATATTAGTTAGGCATTGAATCATCAGAGATCTTTCTTATTTTTTGTCATCTAGCATGACCATCTAATTCTTTAAAGAGGCTATATGAAGATTTCAAAAACCCTTGTTGTTAGCGACACCGGTGGCCATTATGCCAACAGATGAGCTAATTAAAATTACACTGTTATGAGAGTTTGATTCTAAATTATATTTGAGACTACAGATCAGTGGTATTCAAATGGCAGACCGCGGTCTGGTTCCGGACCCTGGCTTGGTTATGCGGAACATAATTGCGGCGTTTTACTGTTTGAGCAGCACGTCGAAACAAGCGCTCAGGGTCGTTTACGGTAATGGTCTTTCAGCGTATATCCTGTAATATTTTTTATGTATATTAATATTAATAACATGTTATCTAGAGCCAAACGCACTTCATTCAAGCCCTTTCCGTTCTGTGCGCATCACTTCTTCTTTCTCCTGCTAAAGGCGTAAAGTGCCACATTAAGAGCTGCAGATGACGCGGTCGTTTTTAACAACAGTAGCAGAAACACTGTAGATAGATAAATAGATACTTTTTGCTAAAACACTGCCGAAAACAAAAAAACTACAGCACCCCCTGTTTTCACAGGATTGTAAATGTTTAACATTTATCATTTATCATTAACGTTTACTCATTTTTAGCATTTAGTCATTTATTTGTAATAAACTCTTTAAGTGGGTTATTAAAAAGTGTTAATAATTATATGTTGAATTATGTTTTTTAAAATGCACACAGAATGTTGACGTCATATTGTGACCGTTGCAGTGTGCATTAAAAGAATTTGTCCGCTTTACTCCAGAGCACTAGTCCACCTTCGGTGTTGTGTAAGCTAGGCAGGTTTTTATGTTCATTTTTATTTCCTGTCGCTGTGCTGGCTCTTCTATTGTGTCAGTGTAAACAGCTCAATAACTTAAAATCTTAATTTATGTCCTGTAGACCGGTACAAAACAGCATCCCCATCCAAAAACATCTTCCCGCACCCCTGCACGTAGGTCTCTAAATGTAAAATAATAATCATTATAGCCTGATAAAACATCTGATCTAGCCTAACCTTTTTATATTAATATCCAGTTGAGAGAAATATTAACTTTTTTGGGGGGGTAAATATTGAAAAAGATTCTTGGACATCACTGCTTTGGCTCTCTGGGCCCTGATGACTATTTTGAGTGTTTAGGATTTTTTTCTTTTACAAAGCACTACGGCTGCCCCGATGGAAATGTATAACTGTTCCAAAAAAGTATTGTCTGGACCTCCGCTGGGAAGGTAATATAGAGACCGGACCACTAATGGGAACTTTAATTTAATACCCCTGCTATAGACTATATAGATATGGCTATGTGAGACTATAGTTTGAATTAATCCCTTTTCTTTGCATGACACATTGACATTACAGTACAGAATGGCTCTTTCAGCATTATCCTGACCTGAACATTGTATAAGCATTCATTTCTTGGGTCATTAAATGGAAGAGAGGCTCTCGGGAGCTTGCGTAACCATCATATTCTTTTGATTTTCCCGGTTAAAATGTCCCAAGTCCTTCACATAAATATCAGTCTACAGGCTCTTCATAGATAACGTAGGAAGTTGGGGAAGGTCTTGTTTTTTAAGTTTCATTACAAGCTGTTCACACATTGACATTAAAAAGCGGTTAATACATGAACATTTTTACACATAATATATAGTCTCTTTGGACAAACTGTCTTTGCTCCTGTATTTCTCTGGCACTTTCCTCGAACCCTCTCTCCTCCTCCCTTTATGCCCTCAGGAAGCAGTAAATTATAGTATGTTTGGAGGCCTGGCAGTTTACCAGGCCAATTTGGAGAGTTATATGTATCAGGTAGGGCTTTCAGCTTCATCTGCACATTCCCACTCCATCAGGTGATTCTTGCTTCAATGTCTCCTTTGTGTCCCTTTTTTTGGACTGTTAAAAGTCTGCAGTACACACTAAAAAAGTTGTCATATTCAATCTGTGATGCTCACTGACTAAAAAGAAAAAGTATGAGAAGTGTTGGTGTACTTCGAAGTGTTGAATTACAGGACGTCAGGAGGACCAGACATGCACCATTTTAGCTGCTGCTTCTGAGTAAGATCCAGACTTTTTTCACATTTTCAAGGCAAATCTGAGGAATACAGAGTTTTGAGTATTTAAACATTTAAGAGGTCACCATGATCATTGAAAACATGGAAGAATCTGTGAATTTTTAAAATTGTGATTTCCAGGTCTGAAAAGTTCATCTCTAATATATATATTTTTAGCTAGAAATCTTAAAATCTTAAAAAACAACTGGACAGTTTATGGAAATTCATTGGTCAAAATTTTTGGCACTAGTGTTGCTTTAGAGTCTGCTTGCTGTAAACAGTAAGTAAACAGTAGCTAAAATCAGCTAACTTACTGTTTTTCTTGTTATGTAGCTGTAGGGAATTAACCTACATGCCTGAGACATTTGCCTGGTGCTTGAAATGGATTTGCTTGAAAATGTAGCATCGAACAAAGAGGAATATAGAAATGATGCTCTATTAAGAAACTAAAAATGTCATGTCAGATTAATAAAGCTAATTACATTTTCAAGTCCAGTATTTTGACATTCTGTGATGTTTTCAAAAATGTTTCACCAGTAATAATCCTAAAAAAATGTTACCAAATATTGAAAAAAAATCGTATATAATGTTTGTTATAATGATCAAAAGACCGCCTACTCTTCGCCTACTGACTTAATGTGTAAACAATATGGGAAGTGCGCTAGCCAGACGAGATATAAAGCAGGGCTATGCAGTTTCGGGAATTTCTTTGCTGTATTCTCGCTTTTTGCTCGCAGGTTTCTCTCTAGAGCTCCCCCCACAGCTTCGGAATAGATATTTGACAACACTGTCGAAAAACTTGTTGGCGACTCTCAGATACCAGAGGCTAGTAGATCAACGACATCAAAGCAGATGGGACATTCTTTAAAACGTCTTCTTCATTCGGGTTCGAACAGTGTGAGGGAGCGCAATAATGACAGAATTTTAGCAGATTTTTTTTGCCGTAAAGCAATTTGTTACATCGCGAGACCTGATATCACGCAATACTTCCTGGCGCTTAGGCGGCCCGCCGGCCTAAAGTTGCAATGGTGGTTTTTCGGCTCACAGGCGCTTGGGGAGTCGAGACGACCACCATTCAACCCGACAAAAGTCATATAACTATTCCAGTGACTCCGAAGCTGTTCGGTTAAGGTAAAAAAGTTACTTAGTTCACCTTTAAACTTTGTCGGCTGGAGACCCAAGTTTGGTTTGAAGGAGGAAAACGTACCAAGCTCAATGTTCTTTCACCATTCCTGATTTCTAAAACACACTCACCGCGTTCGCCGTGGTCTTGCGTCTGTCAGAGCAGAAACGAAATCTGCTTCTCTCCGTATGTTTTTCTGTCGTGTCCGGGTGCGTTCATATGTTCTTTCCGTGAGTTTATTTTGTCCATTAGATCAAATGTGAAAAAACTCATACATTTACCCGGCCATAGGCCATAAAAGTGAACAAAAGAGACGGATTAAAACACCAGGTGTAACCGGGTATGTTTCTCCCTCGTCTCCTTAGTGAACCGAGCGGCCAAAACGCCCCTTAATACCAGGTGTAAACAGGGCCATAGACACTGGTATGGCAATAAAAACAAATAATATACCAAGTTGCTTTTAAAGGTTTTATTTTATCATAATATTTTTGTTCAAGAACAAAGTTTTTTATAATAGTTTTTTATCAAGAAAATTTTATTTTCTTTATTGACAAAATACACTCTATTCCACATCCTTCCCAATGCTGTCCTTCAAACAAACACACCAACTGAATGTTATGAAAACATAGGCCTATATGGTATATCTATATCTATGCCAATGTGCAAAAGAGCTATAAAGCAAAAGAATAGTTTAAAAATGAAGATAATAAAGATAAAAACTCATGTGTGAGTTTGCTCGTGCTTCAGACTGCCATGACGATCGTTTTGCTTCGTAAGACCTCAGAGTATCGTCTGAGCCACGGGTATTAATATTGTTTTGTCTGTATATGTTTTTTTGACTAAAAGTGGTAGCCATTGACTTGTATTATATGAATAAAAAAGGACTACGGTATTTCTACTGAAGAAAAAAAGACCCCTACATATTGGATGGCCTGAGGGTGAATAAATTAACAGCAAATGTAAATTTTTGGGGTGAACTATCCCTTTAATATGGCAGAAAAGCATCTGCACAGAAAATGTGAAAATAATTCTGTGGTGTTTTCCCATGTCTTATTCAGTGTGAGAAAGATTTCATGTGATTTAATTGAAATCCACCAACATTGTCCTCACTGAAACGTTGCACTATGGCAGAAGTTCTCCCTCTATTTTTTCCCCTCTTTTTCTTTTCCTGGCCTCAGTTTTACTGCTTGTTGAAGTGAACCATGGCTTGGCATTTGTACAATCTCCGCCTGTTCCTCCTCCCCTGTTTCACAGACTCTTCTGATACTGTCTCCAGGCAGCTATAAACTATCCACTCACTACAATTCTCAGAAAGAGAAGGCCCCTTGAATTTTCCCCCGGCTCCTTACCCTGAACTTTCTTTCACAGAATTAGTAGAAGGCTAGTAAGGCCTCCGATCTGAGTCCGTATTAAAGAATCTTTCCCATGGTGCTTTGGCCTATGTTCAAATGCTAGGCATATTGTTACTTGACTGTACAGCATGCTTTATCAGCACATTATATAGTGCTGCACGATTAATTGAAATTAAACCGAAATCGCGATTTGGCTTAGTGTGATTATATTTATATGTATTTTTTTCCGATTTTTAATTAAATGAATATATGCACAGCATGTTGGTGAAGCACAGCTCTGTGATTGGTGCATTTTTATACTAAAATCAGGGGCTGTTTTTTAGTAAATGCTGCTCCATCTCTACAAGTACTGCGAGTTTGAGTCGCTTATGACGTGAATTTGAAAAAGCGACATGCGTGAAATATCTTCCCAAACTTGTAATGCGAAGCGTTCATAAACCTGTTGTCCAACAAAATACGACTCCAGACTCTCTTCATAACGTCAGTTGAGTGTTTGAAATAAATTCCTTTTGTGAGTTGATGTGGCTTATCGTAGAATGAGGCACACACACAAGATATCATTTTATAGTACTATACAGTGATACAGGCATTGCATTGTAAATATACTTTATTATAATGAAAATACCCGAGAAGGCTTGAAGAACTCAAATACACCATATATTGCGGCAATCGTGTGTTTATTGGCTGCGTTTAATTCCACTTTTGGGATTAATGGCACCCTAAGTAAGCACTTGCGGTCTTCCTACGAGCCCGCACTTTTGTGACGTAACGTCGCTTTGACTGTCGGGAAAAAGTCTGTTGCGGAGCTCGCGTCAATGCGGGCTCTAGTACTCTATTTTTTTATTTTTAATAATGGAAGTGTTATTACAATAGTAATATTTCTTATTTTGTTTAATATTTTTATTTGGCAACAATAATAATCATCATAATAATAATTATTAGTCATATTATAAGAAATAAATGTTGGACCAAATTAGGGCTGCACGATTAATCGTATTTTAATCGCGAGAACGATATCTGCCTCTCTCGATTAATTTTAATTTTAAAAAATCGTCGCGATATTTGCCCGCTCGTTTTTTTATCCTGAAAACGCTTTTTTATTAGACATTTGCATTATCTTGTATTGTAAACAAGTCCCCACTAGCACCGACTAGCACTGATGTTTGTGGTTGCCAGATCTGAATAGCTTAAATCTCCCAAATTACCCAAACAGAGCTTTTCTCTTACATGTTATGCCTCGTGTTTTACTTAATCGGTGCAATCTGGCAACCCTGCGCGCGCGCTCTACACTGCGGGAAAAGTACTGATATTCTGTTTGCATGAAATTGTTACACAGCCAATCTGTTTCTTCACAAGCCACTTGTGCCGTTTGTGTGACTAAATCTGTTTCTAAATGAGTTTCGCTGTTCTATTTTTTGAAGTTTACGGTTTTACCAGTTTTCATGATGTGAATCAGTTGAAAACGACAGCCACTGACCGTTTTCAGTGTGTATCAACAAGTAGACTATTTTTCTTTGCAGTACGAATTTGCTGAGCGATCTGGATCTGTAGCCTGCTTTGCCTCATTTTCAACCGAAATGTGTCGCTTAGAAGATCTAATGTGAAGACGCATCACAAAGCGCTCAACGTTAAATCATGCCATTTGTATTGACTTGCTGTCTGAGGAAGTTGTAGTTGGTTAAATTAAAGGAACTGTATGTAAGATTGTGGCCAAAACTGGTACTGCAATCACTTTCAAATTACTGTAGAGCGGTGTATCCCCTCCCCCTCCCCCCTGACTCGAGGTTGCCAGATATGCTGCAGAATCCAGCAGGAACGTAGGCTGACACGTTTGTAGCTGCAGCTGTGGTAACTAGAGCAGAGCTGGCAACCCGGATGCTGAAACACTACTGACTTCGTGATTGGTAGATAGGTGGAGGGTGGAGCATCAGGCCAAAACACAAGATGACAACATCAACATCAGTTGAGGGCTGCAACTATCACTTTTAACTGACAATATCCTGGCCGGACTACTGTTGTCAGTGATATAAGTATTTGAAATGAACATGATTTCTTAATGTCTAGTGACACATCAGGGCCATTTTATGATTAATTGAAATACATTTCTTACATACAGCTCCTTTAAGTCTGATGGTTTGAAATTAACACCCGCCAACCCGCCAAATGCGGCTAAAAATGAACTTTGGCGGGTATCGCTGTCAAATCACTGGCCAATTTGGCATGTTATGTTTACTGACTTTGCTGGGGAAATTCGTGTAACGTTAAACCAAATCTGCGCGGATTTTGCGCAAATACTCGTGCAAAAGCGTTAACTGTCTCTTCTCTTTCTCTGTAGTTTCTCAAATGAGAATAATCGTGATTAATTATCGCGATTATAATTTTGAGCAAAATAATCGGGATTATCATTTTAACCATTATCGTGCAGCCCTAGACCAAATTGTGCAGCCCTACAAACAAGCACAACAAACCGGCTGTTTGCATTTTAAATCGTGCATCGCAAATTTAACCAGAAAAATTGCAATTAAATTTCCCCCCCAAATCGTGCAGCCCTAATATTATGCATTTTATTGTGACTGACTAAATTCCAGAAAGATCCTCGGTTTAATAATTGCACTAGGTTGATTGCACTGATTGCAATTTTTTTATTTATTAAATGTGAAGCCCTAACTGAGAGTAAAAAGTTGCGAATGATGCACAATATTACATTTCTGGCTGATACCAATAAGCTGATAATAATTTTCATAATCAATAAAAGGCCGATATTAAAATTCTATAATATTTTGTCAGAATTCAAATAAAACACTGAAAACTAAAATCAATCATTTAAATTCCATAAAAGTGAATTTAGGCGTTACAACATTATAATTAGCAGTATAACAAGTAGATATTCATTTTAGGTTTTGCTAAAGATTACTTTTAACAATGTAATTAAATCAGTGTTTTAAAGATTAACTTTAAGTGCATTAATCTAAGATGACAAATGGTTCTTTCAAAAACATAAAAAAATCTTACCGACCTCAAACCTTTGAACAGTAGTGTACATGTGATATATTTTTGATATTTTAGTCTATCAAAATCTTTTCTTCCTTTTTTCCTTTCATGCTGCACTCTGTCTGTGCAGTGTGTAGAAATCCTGTCAGGCCTGAAGCCGATTTTGCTCAACAAAAAGAAACTTGAGCTTTATAAGACTGTCTAATGTAGTTGCAGCTTTGGTGTGTTGTGTTTCTTAATACCGTTTGCACTGCATTAAGATTAAAACATGTCGAGAGGTTTAGAGATCCAGTGAAAGGAAATGGGCAAGGCCTTCGGTTAGCTATGAATGAGGTGCCCAGATTACTGAATGCGGGTGAAAGTTGTCTTACATAATCATATTCACAGAGCACAAAGACATCATTTTCCATTTGTAGAGCATGGCCGAATCGAAGTTAATGAAGAGCACATCAGAGCACAAGTCAACCAAAAAACCACACACACAAACAATTGCAAACTAGTCGAGCACTTTGGCCTACCAAAATGTAGGCTGTTAAATTAAACTCAGCAAGCGTAAAAATGATAAACAACAGAAGAAAAGTTGCTGACTTTTGTTAGACAACCATTTATACATAGATAAGATCATTTTTGCCTCGACAGTGCAGCCGTGAAGAAGTGACAGCTGAATAAAGTAATCATAGCATTAGTTGTTGCAGTTGTTTTTTCCCAGGGCACGTTCAGTTGCAGGCCAGCCAGATTGCAGACTACCAAGACGACTATAATTGGGTAATGATTAGTTGGTTCTCTCTCCAAAAACCAACAATGACTTCAGGGCCACAGCTGTTTTTCCTAAAAGCTGTATTTTGCACAAAAACCCCTGCTGCGGGTTTGACTATTTGTGCCAGTGAGTTTGCAGCTATACCGTAGTTTAGTTTGTTTATTAGTACAGGAATATAATCAGTTTTTTTGTTTTGTTATGGATGACCACACAAGCACAAGCAGCCATTTTGTAAATGACAAATAAGAGTGTCCAAGATAAAAAAGGAAAGCGCTTTTAAATTTTTTGTTGTTGTTTAAAGCACATCGTGTGCGAAGTTCTTAGCAACGTAATCTTTGTATTCATGTTGGTTTTATGTGGTTTTGAGAAACATTTTTGCCCTGCCATAAAAAGGTCAAATTATCTGAGACTATTGATCTTGACGCACATTAACAGTCGAGGGGGTCTGCATCATTTCCTGTTTTTTTTTTTGTTGTTGTTGTTGTTGTTGTTGTTTTCTCAGCGTGTTATGCATGAGTGTGTTAAGCAGTGGAGCGGTTTTATTAAATTCTAAGAAATAATAAACTACTTTTCATAAATTTCATTCTTTTAAAGAAAAACAATACATTACAAAAATCATTATGAGACATGCAACTTTTTATTATTTGTATTACTACATTTTTGCTTAGTTAAAGCCTCTTGGACATTTTGGATGTACTCCCCAAAAATGAACCTAATTTAAATTCAGAAATTAAAAACTTGGTCATCAGAAGAAGTGATAGGTCTGGGGAAAAAAACAACAATGCTGTCATTTTACCTTAAGACAAAAAGTATTGTAAGTAAAGACATTTGCTAAATTATATGTGTACAAAATAGTAAATATCATTGTTAATGTTTTTTAAAACAGCCATTTGGCTTCAGGAGTAAATCTCAGCCTAAAGTTGAAAATGAAAAAGATTAATTTAGTTGTTCTTCAGGGGCTGTATTACAGAAACATCCTAACTTAGAATCTCATTCTATCTGTTTAGTAACCATGGTAACTTGACTTAGGAAATAAAAATCATAATTCAAAAATTAAGTTAGGAAGTCTCTGCAATGCATCCCTAGGATATAGATATAATATGGATTAAGGATAGGACATGGATTCATGTTGAGGTAACTGTGTGAGATGAGGAAAGATTGAGGGCGTAAGAGGCAGGCTTCGTGTCCGTAAGAGGGAAAAGCGAGCAGAGTTCCATGTTTAACGTGCAGTGGAAAAGTGGAATGTGCTGACATGGCACTTCGTCTGAACTCCAGAATTAATAATCAGACGTGGTTTAGCCTTGCACTGCCAGGAGGCGAAGGCAGCCAAGCTCTGGCCTCTTTGTGGTGGGCCTGAAAAGGAGGGTCTGGCACACGGCCAGTGGGGTTTTGCTTGTTCAGGATTTTTGATTAAATAGTTTATTGTGCTCCACTCACGCAAAGGGCCAAGGCAGCGCTCGCTCCAGAAGGGGTGGATAAGACAGAAGGAAACGGAGGGCTTTTTTCACCAGCTTAAAGCTTTTGTATGATAAAGACATTTTTTTCTTTGTTTTCTTCAGTGTAGCTCCATCTATTTTAATACAATATTTTACTATTTAATTTTGAAATGTGTTCTAATGTCTACTTAATGTTATTCTAAATAGTTTTTGAATGAATTCAAGAGGGTTTTTTAACCAATAGAGCAAGCAAGGAAGGAAGCACAATATAAAAACCATATGCAATTATACATCCCACAGTCATCACACCCCTAAAACAGAAGAGAAGCGGGAGACGTGGCCTGCGTTGAGTTTAGCACAGGCTCTGAAGTCTGAGGTGCAAAAATACACAGATTTTATAGAATAGCCTTCTCATTATATCATATCAACAGCCTTCTCCGCTAGACAGTTGCTGCTTTTGGCAGCTTTAGTATTCCACGAAGGACTGCACATTTAGCGCTATATTTAAAAAAGGTAACGGGCAAGTCAAAGTCAAATTTAAAACATTGGCCTCGGGACACTGAGTCACAACAGTAGGTAGAGAAGGCTGTAATCTTGCAAACCACAATTCAAAAATGAGAAAGAAGAGTGCCAGAGTAAATGCTGGTGTAAAGGCACATTTTTCTTAGGATTTGGTTTTTACAGTATTTATGGCATTAATTTTATTTATAAAAAAGGAAACCGTTAAATGTGATCCCATGGGTCCATGGTATGATGCTTTTTTTTTTTTTTTTTGTCTGGATCTATTTAAAAAAAACAACAACATAAAAATGCAATTCATTCAGTAAATTGAATACACATTAAAATTCACTCTGATCATTTTTGTTTTGGGGAATAAAAACTAAATATAGAAAATATAAATAGAGAGAACCACCACATGAAAAGAAAACCATTTTAAAAAAAGCATAATCGTGGATTATTTCTCTAGTGGAAAAACCCTGCTTATTAATATTAACCCTGATTAATATTTAAAAAGCAATTTCCAAAGTCATATGGTGCAACCAAGCTGGAGGGAAAAAAACATGCAACAGGAAATGATGTCATAGAGTGGAACCCTGCAGACCATTTTATGACAGTCACCAAGTCTCTTAAAATAAATATCAGATAATTTGAGATTGTGACAAAGCAGTTATTTAAGGTTGAAAAGTGTCATGTGGTGTGACTCCCCAAAAACGTAATATATTTATGAGTTTATAATTCTTGATATTTGTAAAAATATATATATTTTTTTGTTACCTTGAAAAATATATTAAGAATGTGAATTATAATGAATAAGATGTGTGCACTCATTCATTCAAGGTGTAAGGAAAATGGTATTACTTTTTACTTGATGGTTACACCACATGACAGTTGAGTGATTAAATGTCAACTTTTGTTGAAAATGGTATAAGAACTTTGTGCTTGGCTTTCTTAAAAAAATAATATATATTTGTCATTGACCCCTGTACAAAATGTTCAGTAAGTGATATAATTTAGTTGTTGGTTTTGATGTTCATTAAATAAGCTGCTTCTTATTTTCAGCTGTTGTTTGGAAGCACATAAGCAAAGGTTTGATTTGAATTCTCCTCTTTCTCTGCCGTTTCAGTTGCTCCAGTCCTGGACTTGACCAAACAGTTCACACACCTAGAAACTGCTCCCCCAAATCTTATTAAGTTGGTTGAAGCAATTGAGCAGACAGGTAATACTTTTGTGTCATTGAATGTCATGTAAAGGGCTTTATTGTTTGTGGTTTGTTCGTTAGAGAACCTGACACATGATATTTCAAATCCAGAGTGAGCAGGAGTCCTGCAGAGCGCCTCCAAACACAAGAAAGAAGAAAAATAAAAAGTTACCTTGGATTTCTCTTTTAAAATTGATTGTATCTTTACTAGATATTTCCACATTGAAAATAATATTGGAAGCAGAAGTGTGAAAAATGTTTCTTATTGCACCATATGGCAGTTATTACCACCCAGATTTCCTCTTTCGCTGTGAGCCGTCCCTCTCTTTCTCCCCTTGAGCGAGAGACTGAGTGACGCTCGGACTGTCTGGCTTGACTGAAGCCGTCTTCTCACTTCTTCACAGACTAAAACAGAGCTCAGGGATTCAGCTGGGCTGTTTTCCCAGTTCTCCCGATAGCATGACTGGATATATTTATATCTCCGGGCTTTTACATTTAATGTTTAGATGTGACTGCTTCTCTAATCCAAGCTGGCATGGAAGATCTATTTTTGAGAGATGAACTAATGCCTCGATTTTCTGCTAGGTCTGGACTCTATGACACTTTACAGGACATCCACCGCTTCAGCCTCTGACAGTCAACGACAGAGCCTCACTGGTAAGTTAAATCCGCTGTTCTCATCTTTTGACTCTCTTCTCTTTCGCAGAAGTGGAAAAGTTTTATTCACGTACTTGGAAACATGTACAGCGGCAGGGCTTTAGTGTTTTTGCGCGTTATTCTTAGTAGCTGTAAGTCTTTCTGTTTGTCTCATTTTAGTGTTGATGTTAGCCTGTGTACATTGTTTAAATATTTTATCTATTTAACTAGGTTTTTTATTGATAACATTGTTTTTCAGCTGTAACATTGCTGAGAAATTATTAAAATGTCTTTTACATTTTAAATGTAACTTTTTAATTAAATTATTACATTGGAAAAAAATATGCATTAAATAATAAAACAACAAAATATGACTTTTTGCTTGTGATTGATTTTTTTAATAATTCTGAGATGATAAATTAAATAGTTCTGTGTAATTATCCATCCATCTACCTAAAATACATTTATTTATTTAATAAATATTATATAATGTATTGTATAATAATAAATATTATATAAGTATAATATTTGCTTGTAATAATACTACTAATTAGTAATAAAATGTAATAGATATTTATAGTTCATTTTACATTTTCTTGTTTTTATTTTTTAATCCTAAAATGATATTTCCAGGTTTAAATTAGATTTTTTTTTAACTTCACTATATATACACCATATAAACATAATCACAAAAGTGTGATAACCAGGAGTGATACGGTTAAGGGTAGGATAAAATTACCCAGCAATATGCTAATTGGTTACAATAAGTAACAACATATTTATTTAACTCTGTGTAACTCTAAAGTGCTTGAAAGGGATGTATTGGATTAGATCTATTGGATTAGTGCGTGGATCATGATGTGACCGGACATTTGTCTTGTGCAGAGCTGCAGGAGTTGGACGTGGGACAGTGGGACATTCATGCACTCTCGGAGGCTCTTATTCGGTACCTGCAGGAACTTCCTGCCCCCATCATCCCACCCTCTGTTTATACAGACCTTCAGGCAGCAGTGAAACTAGAATCAGGTATGTGCCACTTTTCACTTATCCGTGCAGGACGAAAGAGCACCGTGTATAGAAAGTAACAGAATTATATGAACTCAGCGAACAAACAGCTCAAATGTGCTGAGTGTCTGCCCTGTCTTTGCCTGCGCATGCGCTCACGGTGATGTCATTCATGAATAGACGTTCCCTCCGTGAGGCGACGAGAGCAGCTGTGGGAGGCACTGGGGAAACCTGAAGTTCCACTGCAGAACATCCTGACGCTGCATTATTTGCTCAGACACCTGGAGAAGGTCTGCCAGTGCGCGGAGCACAACGGCCTCGACATTCACACCCTCGGCCAAATCTTTGGCCCTCTGCTGATCAGGGGCCCTGTGAGCGGGTGAGCGTGATGTTTCTATTGGCTGGAGACAAATTCTGGAAATGTGTTGCTGAAAATTTGCACGTGTGCAAACTATCTCCATTTCTATTCGTTTGATTTTCAGGTCAGAGGAAGATGAGGGGTTTCCTGCGGTTGCAGTTGAGAGACTTCTTTTGGAGAGAATTTGGGAACAAGAGCCGACCCCTCCCGGTGAGTTACCTGTTGTATATAATAGTAATGCTTTTGAGGCGTTTTCACACCTGAAAGTCCACACCAAGGTCAGAACCAAAGTTCATGTTTTGATAGATTTTATACATTTGGTAAGTTTTGGTTTGGTTTCACATTGCAATTATGCAAGCGCACTAAAGAACTCTGATTATTTATAACATGCCACTAATGCAGTATATTATAGACATAAGATGGAAATGTTCAGCTCTGGATGTGTGTGTGTGTATGTGTATATATACACACACGCACTAACGTTCAAAACTGTCAGTCAGTAAGATTTTTTTCAAAGAAATTAATACTTTTATTTTAGCAAGGATGCTTTAAATTGATCAAAAGTGACATTTATAATGTTACAAAAGATTTTTATTTCAAATAAATTCTGTTTTTTAAACTATTCATCAAAGCATCCTGAAAAAAAACATCAAGGTTTACACAAAAATTTAAAAACTGTTTTTAACATTGATGATATTAGGAAATGTTTCTTGAGCAGCATATTAGAATGATTTCATGTGACACTGAAGACTGGAGTAATGATGCTGAAAATTCAGCTTTGCCATCACAAAAATGAAAAAAAGAAAGAAATCAAAAGAGCTTTGTCTTCCCTGTAGTTTAGACATAAACCCTACTCCAGAAGAGAAAACATCATGTCATTGCTAAATATCTAAGCTGGTAGCTGAAAGGTTGTAGGGCTGTTCCCGGGGCGATCACCATTACGCCCTTGAGCAAGACAGGTGGCTCCAGAGACACTGTCGCTGTAATATAACATTGCACGTTTCTATGGTGACGATGCATGAAAGTCGTGAAAGCAGATGATGCCCTCAGTCGTGTGGGGGTAAACAAAGATTTATTTATTTTTATCGTAAATATTTGTCTTATTTGTCTTGTTTAATTAGCTCTCCCTCCTAAACCGCCCAAAGCCAAAGCCATGGCCTCATCTGTGACCAATGGAAACAACAGCTTACTGAGTGACGCTGAATGGTACTGGGGAGACATTTCCAGGTAAACCGCTGATATAATTACCTGGTCAGCTGTTATTAAGATCGTCACACATTTCTGTATATGACGAATCTTTGTTTGGTGCACACGGGTTTAGAGAGGAAGTGAATGAGAAGATGAGAGACACTCCTGATGGTACGTTCCTGGTGCGGGACGCTTCAAGCAAAGTGCAGGGAGAGTACACCTTGACCCTCAGGTGAGCGCTTCCTTAGGCCAAATCATTTGTTTACTATGCATGATTAAAAAGTGGAATGTCTAACAGGGACACAACATGATCAAAGGGTTGTGTTGTTTATTCCAGGAAAGGAGGAAATAACAAACTGATCAAGGTTTTTTACCGCGGGGGGAAGTATGGATTCTCAGAACCTCTTACTTTTTTCTCTGTGGTGGAGCTCATCAACCACTACCGACATGAGTCACTGACTCAGTACAACGCCAAGCTGGACACTCGCCTGCTCTTCCCCGTGTCTAAATATCAGCAGGTGCGATGCCTCCGCTCTTCACAATGCTCAAACTGATGCTGTCTTTTCGCATTAATGGTATAATTTGCCTAAAATTGACATTTCTGTCATTATTTACTTGCCTTCATAACGTACATAAGAATATTCTTAAAGATCTTTTCCATACAATGGCTGTTCATAGCAACCACAAATTGTCAGTTTCCAAAAAAATCATACAAATACCTTAAAAGTGGTCCACATGATATTAGATTCACATTTAAATATTTTAGGGCTTGTGAACACATTTTCTTGTGTTCTGCAGGATCAGGTGGTGAAAGAGGACAGTATTGAGGCGGTAGGAGAGCAGCTGAAGGTTTATCACGAGCAGTTTCAGGAGAAGAGTCGTGAATATGATGTACTGTATGAAGAATACACACGCACATCACAAGTAGGCCGCATTTCATCTCTCCTTTAAATGCATTGGGATCTTATTAACTGAGTCACTAATAGATATGGTCTGTTCAATCTCTCAGGAGCTGCAGATGAAGCGAACAGCCATAGAGGCCTTTAACGAGACCATCAAGATCTTTGAGGAGCAGTGTGAGACCCAGGAGCGCCTCAGCAGAGAGAACATTGAGAAGTTTCGCAGAGAAGGCAATGACAAGGAGATTGAGAGGTAGTCTTGTTTTTCATTACACATCAGAGCACTATATCCATAGAATCCATAATTGCCTGGTGTAACTTTGAATTCGAGTCATGTTTTGGCTTCTATATCAGAGAGAAACTTTTTCACTGTCTATTCAGAATTCAGAGCAACTCTGAAAAGCTGAAGTCCAGAGTGACAGAGATTCATGACAGCAAGAGGAAATTGGAACTGGACTTAAAGAGGCAAGCCACAGACAATCGAGAGATAGACAAGAGGATGAACAGCTTGAAACCAGACCTCATACAGCTGAGGAAGCTAAGGGACCAATACCTTGTGTAAGAACAGCCCCCATATATTTCTATTTTAATATATGTTAAAATGTTATTTATTCCTGTGATGGCAAAGCTGAATTTTCAGCAGCCATTACTCAGATGATCCTTCAGAAATCATACTTGTATGCTGATTTTTTTGCTCAAGAAACATTTCTTATTATTATCAATGTTGAAAACAGTTGTGCTGCTTAATATAATTTTTTCAGGATTCTTTGATGAGTAGAAAGTTCAGAAGAACAGTATTTATTTGAAGTAGAAATCTTTTGTTACATTATAAATGCCTTTACTGTCTCATTTGATCTATTTAATGTATCCTTAAATGTATTTTGTGTATTTTCTATTTAATGTAATTTGTTGAAAAAATCTGTTTTTTGCCATTGTTGAGTGAAGCCAGTAAAGACAACGCAATATAAAAACGTTATTTTGCGGTACACGGGCATTACTGCAAGCTCACAATAAATAAAAAAATCTGTGATGCTGTAGATTCAGGATACTCTGTACACTGGTTATTTATTCACAGGTAACCGCTGGTGATGTTAAAGGAATAGTTCACTTTAAAATGAAAATTCTGTCATCATAAACTCACCCTCATGTTGTTTCAAACCTGTATGAATTTCTTTCTTCTGCTGAACAGAAAGGAAGATATTTAGAAGAATGTCAGTAACCAGGCAGTTTCTGGGTCCCATTGACTTCCATAGTAGGAAAAAAATATACTATGGAAGTCAATGGGACCCAAAACTGTCTTGTTACTGACATTCTTCTAAATATCTTCCTTTCTATTCAGCAGAAGAAAGAAATTCATACAGGTTTGAAACAACATGAGGGTGAGTAAATGATGACAGAATTTTAATTTTAAAGTGAACTATTCCTTTAACAATACTGATATTGTCTTTGCAGATGGTTGACTCAGAAAGGCACAAGGCAAAGGAAGATCAATGAATGGCTGGGTTTAATGAATGAATCAGAAGAGTAAGTTCTGTTCAGTCTGTCTTCAGAAGTGCAAATAGGATGTATGAAGCCAGGCCCAGGTACATTAGTCATTTTGGGATACCCATAGAACACCACTTTGACAATCTGAACATTAATTTGGACATCACAGAGAATTTGGACATCTTTACACAGACAAATTATAAAAAGGTTAACATCATCATGAACTTGACTCAACATTTATATCTTATCTGTAAGATTCCACTGTCAAGCATATGGCATAAAGGTTTTATTCTGATTTATTTTATTTTTTTCCTCAAATTTAGAGAGTCTGTCAAATATTAAATTAAGATTTTACCTTGTAATTCTACAGAGATATGAGTTTTATGTATTGTTTGCCTTTGTATGTTAAACCACAGTTTTTGCCATGAAAATTGTCTTTTTGGTGATGACATGGCATAAAGATTTTAAATAAACAACAAGCAGGAATGTTAACTAAATTATCTTATTGCACAAAGCACATAAATTAAATAAAATCATGATAATTTGGATAGATAAATCAGGTATTATTAGTCATTATAGTCATAGTCATTATTCCACTTCTGAACTTTCAGCTTCTATTCTCTGTTGGACGACGATGACGATCAAGCACATCACGACGAGTGCTCCTGGTACGTAGGGGACATCAAGCGCACACAGGCGGAGGATCTCCTGAGAGGCAAACGAGACGGCACCTTCCTCATCAGAGAGAGCCAGACCCAGAAAGGCTCCTACGCATGCTCTGTTGTGTGAGTTACTGAAGCAATGCTCTATTCACCTCATCTAGATTCACATTTGCAACAGCTAGGGTTTGCTCCATATTCAGAACCGGTTCCATTTTTAATCAAACAACTTTCGGTTCTGTTAGTGGTTCTAAAATGTGTATTCTTCCACTACTTATTCAGTGGCACCGCATCACCAAATCTATAGCGCAAAACATTCAGTTTGACTAGAAAACAAATGATTCTAATGAATCGGTTCTTATTTTAGTGAATCAGAAACATTCAGTTCATACAGTGTAGTCCGACTCCTGAAAAAAAAAAAAAAGACTCTTGTGATCCATTTCTTTAGTGAATCAAACATACGGCTTTCAACTAGCTGAGACTTCATATGACATGACAATATGCAGTTATTTGTTCGTAGTATTTCATTTTTTGTATTGCTGTTTAATATTATTGGATTCAATTTATGTAGTCTCTAAAAAGACTTTAAAGAATTTTGCGTAAATTGTTCTGAATGGGTCCTTTAAAAAGTACTATTCTTAGTTATTCAATTAAATTAAAGCTATTGATTAAATTAAATATCTTAACAAAATACAGCCTAATGGGATTTTATTAAACTTCAAAATGCTATGAATTAAATAAATGTGAGTGCTGCATGTTCAGAGTCTAAATGCAGTGCAGTTTCAGAGCAGTTTGCAATTAATAAATATAGCACAATTATGCCAAGCATTTGCTTATGATCTAATGTTGATGAATTATAATAATGTTTACTTCATGATGTAGATGGTTAAAACAGTGTATATTTTATCTCCCTCATCTTTTTGAACTAGCAGCTGGAAGTAGTAAATCATAGACATCTAAAAATAAGAGTCCTGGTGTATTTTGGGCTTGTTTATTATTTTCATTCACAATTTGATTGGTATTTTAGTTACACAATAAACTGTATCTAACATTTAATTCAATAGAAACTCTTGTAGCTTCTCTCTGGGCCGCCTCGTCACAGGAACGAAAGATTAAGAATATTATTTAACACATTCAGTATATAGACATAGGCGAAGGGTGAATGCACTTCCCCTTAAAAAAAAAAGATTTAATAATCATAATAATCCTTTAAAAGTAGCGATTCATTTTAAGAAAAGTAGCGATTCTTTTTGGAAAAGTATTGATTCTTTTTGGAAAAGTAGCAATTCATCTTAAGTAGCGATTCACTAAGATAAGTAGCAATTCTTTTTCGAAAAGTATTGATTCTTTTTAGGAAAAGTAGCAATTCATCTTAAGAAGCAATTCTTTTTGAGAAAAGTAGGGATTCTTTTTAAGAGAAGTAGCGATTCTTTTTGGAAAAGTAGCAATTCACTTTAAGAAAAGTAGCGATTCCCGATCAATTATTTGTTATTATTACACGGCTCTGTGGAATACTTGATTCTGATTGGTCAATAGCGCCATCCAGCACTAAGGCTACGTTCACACTGCAGGCTGAAACGACCCAATTCCGATTTTTTTGCCCCTATGCGACCTGTATCTGATCTTTTCATGACAGTCTGAACGACACAGATCCGATCTTTTCAAATGCGACCCAGGCCACTTGGGTATTTGAAATGCGACTTCAGTCTGAACGGCCAGGTCGCATGTATCCGACCCGCACGTCATTGATACGCGAAAAACGTCATAATTCTGCGTTGAAGTAGTTGTCGGTTTGAAAACGGACTGCATATTCGTCGAGCTGAGGTAAGTCTGCCGAACGGGTCGACCTCGACGAGCCCGTTAATTAAATAAATAAATAAAATCCCGCGGCCACCATCATTATATATGACTAACGTTATGTTAACTTATTTGTGCTGATATTAGATAGGTCAGCGGCTGCTGTCTGGCTCTTGTGTAACGGTCACTGCGCACGCTCGTGTGTGTGTGACGGCGTTGATCCACTTGTCCGACACAACTGTCGCGTGGTGTCGCGACGCCTCCCCACATTGGTGCGTTGATGGGCGTTTACTGCTATGGGCGTGGTTTTGACCGAGCGGGAAATGTAGCGTATTAAAACAGAGGACCTGCGAGAGACTTCCCTCCATCTCCATATGCTCTACTTCTATTGGATAGCCGCGTCGCGTTCAACAGAATTCATTTGCATAAAGATGGGCATCGGCCAGCTTTTTGACGCGCAGCATTTTTTCAAATGAAGCGCCGCCTTCCCGGAATGCTTTGCGGGCGCGTCAAAGTCGCTTGACATCACCCATAGGAATATAGTGGAGCGCGGCGCGACAGAAGTGTCGCACGGACAAGTGGATCAGCGCTGTGAGAATCACAGTTAGTTGAAGTTTAGCTACTTCCGCAAACAACAAGTGACGTCGTTGACCGTTGAGTACTCTTCTGCGCATGCGGGTCACTTCTGGGTCATTTCACGTTCACACAGGAGATCACAAAAGGTCGCATTTAATTGGAAATGTGAACGGCCTTGCAAAAAAATCTAATTTTTTCAAAAAATCGGAATTGAGCATTAAGCCCTGTAGTGTGAACTAAGTTATTCCCAGATAACAACCGCTCAAAACAGATAGCAGGCTCATCCGGGTTACTGAAGTCAGCAGTGCTATACGCCTGCTAGGAACGTTTTATCTTCGTGGAAGTTTTGCGTTTGGTGAGCTAATAAAATATTAAAACTCAGTCAAATCAATATTTTGTGTACAGTTATTTAATTATGCCATCCAGTATCATGGACTCGCTCTCTCTTGTTTCATACAAACGCAGCTGCTGCCATTTTGTGACTATTGTTTTGTACACTGTTGGATTATGAGATACAAACAGGTACAATTTTAAAACGGTTTAATCTGAAATCAATATTACCTCCATAATTATTTATGTGGCGAAATGCTGTGTAATAAGTAGTATGAATGACTGTATACCGTATCTCTTAAATGTCCGTTTAGTTTGAACTTGCCGCTGCAACTGCTCTCACCACGGAAGCTCCTCCGCCATCGACATGCGATCAGTGAACTGTGATTCCTGCTGCACTTTGCGACTGCAGCTCGTGCTGGATGAGCAAAGCAGACGTTTACAATGGTTTTTATTTTTATAAAACAGCAAAACGGCAGTGGAGGCGATGCCGCGGTGGGCACCGTAATGTAATGTGAATGTTGCGGTGGGATATTCTATGCCAGGGGTGTCCAATCCTGCTCCTGCCAATCGACTGTCCTGCACAGTTCATCTCCAACCCTAATCAAACACACCTAAAGCAACCAATTAATGTCTTCAGGATCACTTGAAAATTAAAGGCAGGTGTGTTTGATTAGGGTTGGAGATGAACTGTGTAGGACAGTCGATCGGTAGGAGCAGGATTGGGCACCCCTGTTCTATGCTAATTTCACCCTCACGCTCCATTCCTCACTCCACTCCATTCTCCATTCCTCCAATTTGCTATTATTACGGAGAAAACTGATCCTAGACCAGCAGTTATGTGCAGCTCTTCTCTCTAAAAGCAGTCAGAAGCAGCAGCAGTCAGTGGTTTGAGTGAGAAAATTCCACGCTAGTGTAAGACTGGAAAAACTGGAATAGAGGGCAACTCTCTGAGAGAAAGGAAATTAACATTTGAACTCACTTGTGATGCTTTGTGATGCTTTGAGTGGCCGAGACTCTCAGCATCATGTATTTTCTGGTGTCAGGCTCGCAGAGCATTTGATGTTTTGTATTTATTATCTTTGAACTGATTATGAAATTGGCATGATACATTTACCTGACACAATAAATTGTTACATTTGATTTTATTCCGACTGACTCTGAAATAGTTTTCCCAAGTAGATTAAACGGATTAGTATGTTCCCACAAGTTTTGTGCCAGATTAGTGACGACTAATATTTGGCATCATTTCAAGTGTACTTGGTTTGCAAAGACAAGAAGTGAATTTCCGTTTAGAACAGCAAATGCTGCTTGACCAATCTAAATTTGTGTGTGTCTTACCTCTGTTTTAATTTAATGTTACTTTAGATAAGTGTACGTAGGAAACCACGGCATGGCCAATCCAAAGCTATTATAAAACAAGTAATGTTGGTCAGCTTATATCTGTAATAGTGGCCATACCTCTACTGAAGTAAACGTTTAAGTTAAATTCAAGTGTATGCAATTGCATGGGGGCTACACCAAAGTATCTTTGATTGTGTAAACGTGAATGTGACCGATCTCAGGTATATAGCAATTACATCTGTTTGGTGATCAAAACTGGTGAGCTTGTGTACGTGAGACCCGCGGTAAACAGAAGAAGTGAGGACCTCTGAGCAACATAGTTTCCTTATCTGGAACGGGTAAAATATACTTAGAGTTTAAAAATAATAATCAAACATTCGCTCACTTTTAATGATGCTCAGATATCATTAAAACCGTTTTCATTTATGGAGTCAGATGAAATGACGAGGTAATACATATGAGAAAATGTATTTCATTTAATCTTGTTGTGTTGCGTAAAAGGAAAGACAGTAACGCGCAGAAACCTTCCCCGTATTATTGGAGACCGCCATTGGACCTTTAGTCAGGCTTACACTAGTCTCGAATCCATGGCCATGGGAAGGTTAAGCCTTGCCCAGCTTGACACACGCTTTGCTTATGTAAATAGATTTAGTAGTATCAGCACAATAATCTTTTTAGGTTGCCTTTTCTTACACATTATTATTGTATCAGCAAAATACAATATCGATCAACTTCTTAATTCATATATTGATATATTAGTACAAACCAATTTCATCACGTGTAAATATTGAATAAAACAAGTCAGTTGCAGTTGAATGTGTGCTTTAGCCTGTTTAAGTAAAAGAATCTGAGATATAGGATATAATTAGAAATTGTATATGTTTGTTTAAATGGACATATGGTATTCATTTTATTTGTGCAGGTCTCAAAAAGTGTAACATTTTATTTTAAAAACTCGTCTGAAATGACCTTTTTACTAAAAGAATCATATATGTAACCAGAAGTGTTAAGAGGAACTGGAACTGGTTTCGTCAAATGCTTTACGGTTCTCTTCCCCAGTTGTGACCTACTCTTCCTTAATATCTCCCTCTCGCATAACACGTTCTTCTTTTTCAACAGAGTGGATGGAGAGATCAAGCATTGCATGGTTTACAAGACGGCCACAGGTTTTGGATTTGCTGAGCCCTACAACCTTTACGGTTCCTTGAAAGACTTGGTCCTGCACTACAAACACACCTCTCTGGTCCAGCACAACGACTCACTGAATGTAACCCTGGCCTACCCGGTCCTCGCACAGCCGCCTAGATGAGCACCGTGACACGACACTGCCGAGGACACGCATATAAAGCATGATTAAGCACATTATACAGAGCAAACTATACTAACACCGAACTTTTACGTTTATCATAGAGAACAGATAAGCACAGTATATTATCGTAAGTAAGCGTACGGCTTTTTTGTAAGCCCATAGTTTTCCGTATCAATCAAAGTCAGCTGCAGTAATTACGGTAAGATCACAGCTTGTGTACTCTGTATTTGTTGTCACAGTACAAGAGAGAGGCAAGTGTCACATGACTCCATGAAAGCTCGAACTAGCGCCGTAGTCCTGGATATTTTTGATTAGGACGTGGGTCAGGGACGAGATGAGGAATTAACTGAAAGTTGCAGCTGTTGATAATCTTTTAGCTGTTACGCTGCGTTCAAGCCATGTCGTAATTACCGTAGTCTTGAGATGACAACATGGGATGTTCTATTCTGAGCTGTACCGTAATCTTGTAATTACGGTAATAACGACATGGCCTGAACGCACCTTTATGTCACTGTGTATTTGTTTGGTAGTTCGCTTCTGCCAACCATATCAATAGATTCCTCTTTATGTGAGTTGTCCTGTAGAAGATGTGAAATTGTTTTATATATCAGATGTGGTTGAGGGACTCTGAAGTCCTTTTAGCTTCTAATCTGCCTCTTTAAAAGCTAGTCGTCATGGTGAGAATAAATAGCCATCAACAATTGTGTACTTTTATTTGAGTTTACGCCACAGCGCCGAAGTCTGGCATCTTAATGTTTTCTGTGGGCTGGTATTGGTGCTTCCTGCTATATTTTTGATTCTTGTAATTTGAGAATGATGCATAGCTAGCGAACCGTTAAGATCCAGAGCAAAACAAACGTGATCCCAAAGCAATGACGCGCGTGCACAGGAACTTTCACTCGCTTAGAACGGTTTCAAGGGGCTAAGCAGGTTATTCAACAGGCGCAAGCAAAAATGGAACGGAAAAACACCTGGACATGATTACAGATTTTTTTAGGTAATTATCAGGTGCAAGTTGATATATTGTGGTAGTAAAAAAAGTCCTAATGGTGGTTGGGCGTTTTGTAACTGTACTTCCCCTAGTGTTTCATGGCATCTTGGGCTTGTGCTGTGGCTCATCTTGTCAGATGATACACTACATCATAGAGTCAGCTGGATCAGAAAGTACCATTTTTTTTTGTGAGTGATCATAAGCAGAACCATAGCAATTTTATGTTTGCTTACTAAGAATCAGTGATTAAATTACATTTTTGAAGAGGAAGTTGTTTTAAAGTGCCTTCTGCCCATGTGTCCTTGAGGAGCTTTCCTGGGATTGGGGCAGTACAGAATGCTTCACTTCCATAGATTGACTAATCAGATATTCATGCCACACACACACACACACACTCCTCGAACCCAACAACCAAAAGGAGGATCATCCCATCAAAGGCATTCTGTTCAGTACTTTAAAATAAAATGCTTTCTAATTGCAGGTGCATTGGGAATAGCAAGTTAGAGAAGACCTCTTTTTTGTAATTAAATATAACTCTTATTTGTTAGCTTGTATGCTTTTAATGAGGTTTGGTCTTAACCAGAATGCACTTTCGTGGTTGTTAATTTGAGGTACCTTTTTAACAACAGGAGTAATTTCATCCATTTTTAAGGCCTGTTCACACCAAGACAAAAATTTAATGTGATAAAGATTTTAATTTGATTGAATGGCTGGTAATGCTTTCAGACTGGCATGAACATTCACATGCCAATAGTAGTTTTTTTCCCCCTAATCTCTTATCTATCGCACTGAGAATAAAGCTATTCAACCACACTTTTGGTCACATGACCAGAGCCGCTGCCACTGTTACATAAAACTACAATTTGGTGGCTCTTACAGAGTACAGTTTGGTTTCGGAAGTAAAAAATCACATCGCAACTTTTTTTCTCTGAATTCTAAGTTTATATTTCACAGTTGTTGTTTTTTACGAAAATAAAAAGGGTAATTGCAACTTTTTTGTTGTTTATATCATACAATTTGGACTTTTCTTCTCAGAATTGTGAGTGCATGTGACTTAACCGTGTAATTCTGAGATATAAACTCGCATCGATAAAAAGTCACAATTTCCTTTCTAATTTGTTTTATTCAGTGGCAGAAATAACCTTGCATATTTAACAATAACTTATAAACTGCTAAAGACAGACCTAGGAAAAGTTGCAGAACAACAAAAAGTTTGGTACATGGTAACCGGAGCATTTCTTCCTTTTCCAAAATGCCACAACTGTCAAAGAGTGAAATTACATTTTTATTCAGCCCATTTGTGGTTTTATAAGCATTGGTCTAAACTGTTCCGAACATTCATGTTGGTGTGAACAGGCTTTTATTCTGGATACATTTTAATAAATACAAAAGGCTATCAAACTATCATATACAGATGCAGTGTATTTCAGTTCATTTAAAGGGCAAGTTGAAATTAAAACTTTGTTAAAACCTTGAAACTTTAAATTTGCCTAAATCTAGTATATTAATTCTTCGCTTTTGACATCCTCCTTTTAGATGGATTCGTTTTTGTTTATAAATCCACAACAGACAAAAAAGAGGAGCAGGTTTTAGTTTTGTAAGCGTGTTTGTCTGTGTACTCCAGTTCGTTTCATCCTATCGATAGGATGAAGTTGTTTTGCTATGACGGTGTGGAGTGGAGCGAAAACAGAGACACTGGTTATGATTCCTTGAATGTTCAGACTGACTGACGTCGGGTCTTTGAGAGCACAGAGAATGAGCCAGAGTGTTGGATGGGACGAGTTTGTGTGAGAGAAAGCAGTGGAGTAAACTCCTCTAAATGCACTATACAAGCACATCTTGAGGTGATTATGAGTGAGAATTATTAAAGCTTGACAGCCTTTATGAGCAACAGAAATAGGTTAGGTACACATTTTAGTTACAGGCCTATAATGTCATAACGTGTTATGATCGTGCCGTAGTGGGTCTGTTCTTTGTTTTTATTTTCTTTAACTCCTTTTTAAAGAGAAACTATAATTGTATGTCAAAGTTTTGTTTTTTTCATTGTAAGTAATGACCTTACCGATTCAAAGATAAGCTAGCTTGAATATCTCTCTTCCATTCAGTACAGTTACAAATGTTTACAGTATCTAATTAACCAAATAGAAGATGTTTTCAAATGTGCTCTGTCTGTCAGACAGGGATTCTTGTCTTTTTTTTTTTTTTGCCTCTGTTGTTTTAAACTTGAAGATTTTGTTTCCCTTCTTTGTTCACTTTAAACAGTGCTCCCTCACCTCACAACATTTTCTCTGAATAAAAATGCAGCTATGGCCAAGAGCAGGTTTGCCAGCTTTCTTTTCCTTTCCATAGCAGACATATTTTTTCAAGTTTCATATAACGTTTCATTTTTTGACTTTAATCATTCTGACAATTATATCCTGATTTCTTCCCTCTGTAGAGTCTCAGTTAAAGCAAGAACTAAAATTAGCAGTTCTTTTTTTCCCCTTTCTTCTTTCTAAGACAAGATATACAGTACAACGAAAAGTAAGATACAGCAGGGCCAAATGTTTAATAGACATATATTTTTGTATTTAGTGGTTATGACATGACCACTAATTATCCTTCACCTCTTTAAACTAAATGATACCTTTCCCCTTAGTGCATGAAGTAGCCTGTTGAAGATAATGCACACCAAAGTGCCATTAGACATGGAGGATGGGGAGCACTGTTTGTTACCCAGTACATTTCTACTGGATGTGTGTGTGTGTGTGTGTGTGTGTGTGTGTGTGTGTGTGTGTGTGTGTGTGTGTGTGTGTGTGTGTGTGTGTGTGTGTGTGTGTGTGTGTGTGTGTGTGTGTGTGTGTGTGTGTGTGTGTGTGTGCACAAACTTTATGTACATACTTTTTTTCCTTTTACTACTTCTGTTCTCTCCAATCTGTTTTTGGGTGCAGATTTTTTCAGTGTTCAGTTTGCATCAGTGTTGTTTGTCTCTCAAACAGGTACACAAGCATTACAGAGATATGGCTCTTTAATAGATAGATGGAATTATTTTTAAGACAATAAAAAGATATTGAGTCTATTGCACCTTCTGGTCTGTCGTCATCAGTTTGATCTTGTGATGTGTGATGTTATCCTGTTGCTTTTACAGGGAATGTTATGCTGAAGCAGCAGAAAGTGTCATACCTCAAACTGGTTGAATCAGTTGTCCTTTGACAAACACTTTGGCATGTGTCCTTAGATTACCTGGGGGTGGAAAATCTGTCCTAATATAGCGGCAACCTAGAGAATGTTTTGAATTCAAATTGACCAACAGCTGGATCAGGATGGTTTTAAATCATTAAATATACTGACCATCAACAATACTTTTAAAGTTGTGTGAAACAGAACTTGAATGAGGAAAACAAATTAGAGCAGGACTTGATTTTGTCCATCGGGATGGATTGTTTGGTTGGGTCATTGGCGTTTATGCCTTTAATTAAAGATTACGAGGGCATATGAATGAAACAAATTAAATATATTCCAAGTTTTGATTATAGTGTTTTTAAATCTTCAATTTTATAATATGGATCAGTCAGTTATGTATTCAAAAATGTGGCTTTGTGTGAACATTTATATGCTACATGTATACAAACATTACATTGTTTCCATTTATAGAGCTTTGACACTGACGTCATTGTTCAGAGGAGCAAACTGGCATAAACAGCCCATGTGATTGTTTACACCAGTCATTATGTATAAAGGTCACTCAGAAACAAGACGAGTCTGCATTTTCATTATATTTGACACTTTTCTGTAAAATACAACTCATTTTAGAACCTTCAAACTCAAGAAGTCAGTTTTTGTCATACATGTTGTGATGCAGTGTGATCCAGGCAGACGAGCAATGATTATGTCAGTGATCAAATTTTAAACAAGAAATAAAATGTTATTATATAATGGAAAATTATAAAGACAACAAACTGACCAAGTAAATATTAAAATTGTTAGCAAATAAGTTTCAAGATAATAAATTTATCTTAGTCAATAGATAATAAAATCCAAAGTAGTGTATCTAACGGATGAAGATTGTGACAATCGGAATATAAAGAAAGGCCCAAAAGAAGGAAGATATTGCTGAATGAAAATAGACCAGAAAAAAGCCCTGCGTCTTCTGAAACCAAACATTTTATATGCTATGTATGCGTTAAAGGAAGGGACTAGGGGAAAGTCCCTGTTCAAATTGTACTTCTCTTCCAACCAACAAGGATGCAGTCGACAAAAGGCACCCTTACCATGTCCTCGTAAGAAATTGTGGTTTTAAGACCTAGAAGGGAATGTAGCAGATCTTACATTACTCGTGTGCAGAGATAAAAACGGATGTACTTTGATACCCTGGCACATCATGCAATCAAGTATGAAGGAAAATGCACACTAAGCAAGTAAGCCTATTTATATAGCACTTTTAAAGCTGCAACGCACAAAGTGCTTTACACAAAATAACACAATCATTAAGAATACATTCATAAAGAGGTATACACCATATATGAACAAACAAAATGTAATAAAAAATATAAAATAACCAAAAACACAAAAAGACATCATAAAATACTAAAAGAACGTCTATACAAACAAGTTTCGAAATGACATATAGCTCTTAGTGGATATTAGATTTAATAGGGACACTTCTGCCTCTGCCAGTCAAATGGTCCAGATAGAACATCCTCTGTATTTACAGAACTGCTTTTGGCTGTAAATGGAGACCTAAATTAAAATGCTTTTGTTAGAGACAACATACTGTATATCACCCTGTCAAGTCCTTGGGGTGACCTGTGAAAATTCATGTGGGTTGAGGGCTGTCCATACTACTACTACAATACATTGAACAGGGTTTGAACCCATGGCATTATTCACTCAATCAATATCATACATGATTTGGTTTTGATTATATGATTTTCTTTGCTGTTTTTAAATGATTCCATTATCATCAAATAACTGCTTAGCCATCCTATTTCTTATTCATAGTTTTTACTTGGAAAACATTCACCCCATTTTTAACATAATCACAATACAATATTTTATACATTTGGAACAGAATCAGTTCCTTTCGATGGACATGCTGCAAAAGAAACAAAAGTTAAGTATGGGGTGCACTTTAAAAAAACTGCATGATCAATAAGTTGTGACAACATAAGTTTTTACATTGCTTTAACTCTTCAAAATAATTTTCAACTTTTTTCATAAGTTATACAAGATTCAGCTCATTTTTTAAGTCAGTTTAATGTAATTGTAATTAAGTTGAAATGACTTAAACATCCAAGTTGACTGTACTTAAAAAAATAAGGCAGCACAATGTTTGTTTTTGATTTTACAGTGTGGACAGGTCAAATTTGCTTGCACTCTACCTTTATTTTATTCAGCATTATCCATATTGTGAGCCCGCTTAGAAAATTTGAATTCAGCTGTTCATGGCATTTTGTCTGCCTTGGTGCACCATCATTTACACACTTTTACACCTCTCTGGCCAGAGTATAATCTCTTTTTTGTTTTGTTCTACCTCTGCAGTGCAGACAGTAACTCAATGGGGAATGTATTAAGGGTGGAATACCATCAAGTCTAATCGAATAAAACTGTTTCGATGACGGCAGAAACTATTGAACGTATAGGCACTATGACTGTCACCCACTGTGGCATTACCCGTGCAACAGTGTGAGTTCACAAATCCCAAATTTAATAATGTTGCCATTTTGGTAGTTCAATTGGGAAACATGTAAATTTCACGGTCAACTATCATAAAGTTTCACTGCAAAAAAAAGTCAACTTTTCAGCGAAGTATTCCTCGTGATAGCAATCATATTTTGTGGCCATAATAAAAGTATCCAGCATTTGCAGTGTTGGGTTTTGCCGGATTTTAATGACGTCACGTAAATACACCAATCAAAATCTCGGCCCTTTGATTTCCGTAAGAGGAAGAAAGTTTAAAATGTTGAACACATAGGCTACACATTATCATTCAGAGAACAAGGCAAGCAGGTGACCAGGAATCATGTTCGGCTTTAAACTGTCTGTGTTGTTCTTCGCTGTATTGTCACTGAGTAAATGCAGCGGTAGGTTTGTTTACTCCTGTAAGTATCCGCCTTCACAATGGTGCGACTCTGAAGACATTGCAGCCGAATGTGGGGTAAGTATCGAAAAAAACGTACGACTTACTCCTTAAATTTCCTAATATGAAACTATTAGATGGCCTATGTTTTTGTATTGCTTTATTGACAATAATTTTACTTGCACGAAAAAGTGGAACCGCGCATTTGAATTAATACATTAGCCTATGCAAATTGCCCTGACGTATACTTAAGCTTCTCGTTTTGTTTTCCTCTATCTGGGAAATCCCGAACTTTTTTTGGGGCACTGATCATTTCCCTTTATTCTCTTCTTTCTTAGGTACTTGAACAATGCATGAAGTTTAACGTGACAAAGCCCAACGCTGACAAAGTGAATGTGAGCCTGTACTATGAGTCTTTGTGTCCTGGATGCAGAGGTTTTCTTGTAGGACAGCTCATACCAACCTACATTATGCTGGCAAACATCATGAACATTGATCTGGTTCCATATGGAAATGCACAGGTATATTTACACTGCCCACTGCTGCTCAGACAATGTACCCTTTGTACAAACAGCACATAACTGTTATTTACACTTTTTGTGAATAGAATCTATTGCTATTTGCATTCAACATGCAAACTAGATTATATTTATTGTATTTGACACAATGCAAATATAGTACCTACAATTTACACTGCAAATAGCAACCAATTTATTTTACATTAAAAGTTAAAAAAGGCTCACATTAATGTAAGTTACATTAATGTTAAATGCTGTTGCTCATAATTAGTTTTCATAATAGGAGAAAGAAGATCAGGGGAAGTACACCTTCATCTGTCAGCACGGAGAGGGTGAATGTCAAGGTAACATGATTGAGGTGAGGTTTTGCTATTTATTTCACCACTCAAACATTTTTAAAAGCAGAAGTGGATTGGTGTTGTTAACATTGAATACATCTTGTTTAGAGCTAAAATAGAGGTATACTAATTATAATCTTTCCTGTCAGACCTGCCTGTTGAATCAATTAGAGCTGGATGATGCTCTTCTGGTCATTTTTTGCATGGAATCAGGAGCAGATGTGCTGAAAGCAGCCCAGCTTGTAAGTAGTCATTTCTATTTTGCATGCTGTTATTCTTTCCATCCATCCATCCATCCATCAACCCTGTTGCAATGCAATGCTAATCTGTACCTTCCATCTCAGTGTCTCGGAGTCTACAAGCCCGAAATAACATGGGATTCAGTCATGAAGTGTGTGACGGGAGACCAGGGCAATAAATTAATGCATGGAAATGCAGTGAAAACAAATTCTCTGAAGCCCCCTCATGAGTATGTGCCTTGGATAACCATTAATGGAGTAAGGAAGTTTTTTTTGTTGTTTATTATTTATAAGGATTTTTTGTATCCATGTAATTAAATGGCTCAATGTTGTTCCTGCAGGAACACACAGATGCTCTTCAGGATAAAGCAATGAGTTCTCTCTTCAATCTTGTGTGCAGTTTGTACAAGGTTTGTTTGCAACCTGAAAGGTGCCTGTTAGTGTTTATTACCATTTCAGTGTCTTATCCTATCAAAGAGGAGTCCATCACATGACCTCTTCTTTCTTTGTGTTCATGTAGGGTGAAAAGCCAGCTGCTTGTACTCTAGGGTTGAAGAAGAAAACCACCAGTTACTGCATGAATTAATCACTAAATCTGATAACAACACTATTCATGTCAGGAATGGAGAGATTATGTATAAAACATACATGCTGAAATGTATTTGAATATTTTTGTTGTTGTTATTTCTTTATGCTTATATGTATATGAAAGAGTCATTTTGAACATGGTTTTCTGATGCTGACTACAACTGGTGACAAGACCATATTTTTATAGTTACGTTTTAAACCACTTTGTATGCAAACAAAATTAAAAAGTACATTTCCATCACTTTTGCACTTTTTAAATCTCATTTGCTTGTGTGTTACTGATTAAGAGGGAAAAATCATTGCTGAAGTGGACTTTACTCAAGAGAAATGCCTCCTCGATGGTTTTAATTTTTGCTTGTCTACATGTTTGCTTATCATTAACCTGAGTCTTTCCACATTATTTTGACCAACAAAGTGAAAATACTTAAGGGTTTTTAATAAAATGATATTCTATACTATTAATAAAAAAAAACGTCCGAAGATCAAGAAATTATGTCCTAATAGCAGGTATTAAAACGGGACGAGATTATTGATAGGGGTCAAACTGATGTAGAGACGTTCTGCGCACGTGACGCAATCTTGATGCTTGTGAGCGCAACGCCATTACGCGCGTGACTCATTACGCGCGTGACTCGTCACCAAGCGGGAAGGAAGTCGACCGGAAGTTGAAGTCGGCCGGGTGCCGCCATCTTGAGCGGAACTTCACTTGCGTTAGCAATCCCATTGACTTCCATTCATTTTGGCGTCACTTTGACAGCGAATAACTTTACATCTGAGGCGTTTGAAGACTCCATTTGTCCATTTTTTATTTCTAAAGAAACACGACAATGTATAAAATGCTCCATTACCTTGTAGCTTATGTAATGGCCCCGTAGAAGCAGTTTTTGTAAAAGTATGCTAACGATTGCGTCATAATCACGCGACTCTCTGTCGCACACTAGAGAGATTACCGTATGGACGGGAGGAGAAGCTCGCGGGCAATCGGGGAGACGTGGAGGCAAAATGACAATATAATTAATCAGAATACCTGGCAAAAGTTGCTCCTGCTCCACGCTCATGGACAGCTCCTAATCACACTCTCCGTCTCTGCAAGATTCGGAAGGGAATGATTCAGATTTCTCTTAGCACAGCTACTAGAAGACAGACGGGTTGCTCACGTGGTCCGTGTAACGCTTTGCTCGGTTTGAGTCTGCGCGTCAGGAAAGGAAGTGCTAAAAAATCGCTGAAAACGGGCTTCACTTGTCTCAACTGAGTTCCAATGGGGTCGCTGTGTCCATTTCTTTTACTGTCTATGCTCGTCACCGGCTCCTTCAGGCTGCTCTGGGTCCCGCTGGTTACATGAATGAACTCTAAAGATTTAAATGTTAGTCAGCTAAATTGCAACTGAACTTAGGCCAACAGACACACAATTAGGATCTGAGAGTATGAAGGAAAATGCATTCCTTTCCATTTTAAGTTAACAACACTTCTCAGTATTTGAATATATTTGTGTCTCTCTTATGCCATTTATTCTGGAGTAACGTTTAAAGGAACAGAAGTGGCGAATGAAATCGTCGAGCGGAAACTTGAGAGGAATTTACGTTAACTCGGCCTAAACATGATATCTCGGCAGAGTAAGGATTTTCTCATAAGGATCGCCGGTTACTGGAAGCCGCTTTTCAGAGGCAGATTTCTGATCGTGACAAACACGGTGAGTTGTGGGGGAATGTTGGCAGCGGGCGACCTCATCCAGCAGACGCGAGAGATGCGGAAGACCCCCGGACGAGCACGTGACTGGTGGCGTACAGGTGACGAGAACACAAATTATCTGTATCACATACTCTCACACACAAAGTCTGTCTTGTTTAAAAAAATATACATCAGCTCATGTTTATAATTTATGTGCCAGTGCGTGACACGAAAAACTTTTAACTTATTTTTTAAAGTATCGTGTGAATGTCCTGTCGTGAAAGTAACGCGAGATTAATGAACTCTCGCGGTGTTGCGCCCTCTATAGGTTGTATGTTTGCCGTCGGATGCTCGATGGGTCCTTTCATGCACTATTGGTACCTGTGGCTCGACAAATACTTTGTTGGCAATGGCATAAGTAATGTCTGCAAGAAAGTGCTTACTGATCAGCTGGTTGCTTCACCAGCACTGGGGGTCTGGTACTTCATAGGTGAGATCTTGCTACTGATTTCCATTTCTCACTAATATAATGAATGAAAATCTGAATAACATTACACCTGTTTTATTTTTATTTTTTATTTTTTTTAATGAAGGTCTGGGTATGATGGAGGGTCAAACTTTGTTAGAGGCACAAAGTGAATTCAGAGACAAATTCTGGGAATTTTACAAGGTATGTTGCCTTGATAAGCATGTGTTCTTAGTTCAACCTCAAATTATGTATCTTCATAGCTGACAGCTTTTCATATCTTGCTGCTTTTTAGGCAGATTGGTGTGTTTGGCCAGCAGCTCAAATGGTGAACTTCTACTTCTTGCCACCCAAGTATCGTGTTCTTTATGTGAATATAATTACCCTGGGATGGGACACCTACCTCTCCTACCTCAAACACAGTAAGACATGTTTGCATCTATCTCATAACACAAGGCATAACAAAAATACATTTGTAGTATTTACTGAACAAAGATGGTGTCATATAATTATGAATCTTGTCTTGGTGGCCAAGTTTTACTTAGCGCTTTGCAGGTTTAAAATGAAAGTATGGGTGTGAGCTCCCTTGTGACAAATGGTGCATGGCATTTGTGTTTTTCAAGGAGACCAAGTAGAGGCCAAAAGAGAAGCTGAATGAACTGAGTGAAGATGTCTGAAGAAGAGGAATATTTCAAAACACTGCTTTGGTCACACACACAAAAATAAATCTGATTATTTAAGACTGTTAAAGTACAGCTTTCTGGTTTTTATTTTATTTCTGCACATTTTGTTCTAATGTGTTTGTATTATTTTTGAATAATATAAAAGTGTTGAATGTAATTTTAAACTATTTTAACTGTCTGAAATCATTGTATTGTTGGCATATGAAGAGCGATTTATTAAAGCAAACTGTTTACAAATATATTCTTATGATTTCACCAAGTACAGCATGTTCCTGGATCAATATCATTGTTCCCGGAACAACATTCCAATCAACCAATCATATTTGAGGGACAAGTTTACAGTTTATGTCAAGTTTAGGCTTACATCCAGGGTTAGGTGCTTCTACATCAGTGTTATTCACCTATCATTTCCCCCTGATTTGAGGGATTATGTTATGAAGTTATGGGTAGGGTTAGGTTTAGGGATATGGTTTGAACCAGGAATGTTGTTCCAGGATCAACACATGTCGACCCAGGAACAGTTCTTTGCAAAATCATGGTGACTGGTATAGTATACCGATTTTATAGTTATCATCCTTCATTGTAAGAAATATTTTCATTTTTGGTTAAGCATATTTATAATCACAATAATGTGCCAATATTACTGTCATATATACTGTATGAATGCTGTACCATAGGCCAATGCTGCATAAGCAGTATTGTGGCTGGTTGTTTGTGTGCTTCTAGCCAGTTTCTATTCTAAAGTTATGTTGTTCATAATTTGCCTTTACATGTACATTTTTACCTAATTATTATTTTTTTTTGATGAAAATGTTTGCTAGACCCTTTGATATCTACATTGCCCTTATGTGACACTGTTTTATAATGGAAGACAATAAAATTATTTTGTGTTTTGAATATTATCATTTAGAGAATGATTTTTATGCTTCATAACTTGTACTTTGAGGTTGAAATCCAAATTTGAAGGAGCATGTTTACTAATTTATCAAGGCATCCATCTTTCAGTGGCATGTGTGACAGTCCTTGACAGCACGTGAGCTTCTCTGCAGTCAGCACAGGCAAACCTGCTGAGTGAGTGACAGGACGCTGTCTTCATAGGGGCTTCCAAACTGATAAAACAGGTGTTCTGACAGGGTGTTCTCACAAACCATTTGGTTTGGAGCTGTTTAGGTTACTTGCCACATTTTCGGACGTGACCAGAATGTGCAACTCTTGGATTGAAGATATGCTTCAAAATTATTTGAAGAAAAACACAATACATCTTACCATGTCTTCTGAGTTTTAGAAGTAAGTGTTATTTGTTGCACATTTATACTATTGTTTATTTAAATAATTGTTTTGTTTATTATTGATTGGTGCTTAATGTTTCTTATTATCTTTATGTTATTTAACTCTATAGCCATGTAGAATGTGTTTTTTATTTCAGGAACCTGAAAAGTTGAGTTTCTGCTTTTTGAACAAATCCAGTTTTATTGTTGTTGTTTTTTTATCCCGAAACTGTATTTTCAGAAGTGCCTCCAACAATTGCTTTCAACAATATGAAGAGAAGCTCTTCTTTGAAGTCTTTCTGGACATCAGAGGTAGGTCGTATCAGCGCTCACAGTTATTATCCTCTCTGGTTTGATTCTTAAAAGATACGTGTAGATTCACTGTGGCTGTGCAGATTATCACCAATTTATAATATGCTACAAAATGAAAGCGTACCCTAATATTTCCACCATTAGGCATTATATTATTCAAATAAAAAGCAAACTGCCTGGCAAATTAACATTAGATATTATTGTTAGTTTATTATTGTTACCTTGATGGTAATTATGGCAATATTACAATTGTCTTTTGTGCTGTTCTGGAGAGAGATAATGTGTTGGTGTACATTATTTCCTTGCTCTGTTTAATTCAGAGAGAATGGGACACCGTGAACCAGCAGGTCCTGCACGGTTCCAAACCCATACCCAGTCACCGTACAGTTAAGAGGACATTTTCAGGGGTCCTTCAGCTTCCCCGTCTGTCCCGCCGGCTCTCGGCTCAGGGAGATTCAGAGATCACGCCACGCAATGGCCTCGACTTCGATGCTTTTCAAACTTCCTGGTAAGCCGCTCTTTTGTTTTATAAAGGCACTCTGATTAACTTAAACTTAACCTGTGACCATTTGACGAAAGAATTTCAATTTCAGTCGAGTGCTTTGTAGCCTAACTGTTTGTGAAGAAGAACGAGGAAAATCTTGTTTTTTTTTATCGTATGTTGTAATCAAGTGTAAGGTTAGAGGAACTTTACACTAAAACAGATTTTAGTCGATAACTGTTCGTCATGTAGGCCTACCTGTTTCCAAAATAGTGGCTTCACGTCAGCAACTTTAAACGGAGGCCAAGCACTTTATTGTTTCAATGTTGTGTTGGCCTACGTTCTTTTTTGACTATAATGTCTTGTAATTTAACATAATGTACACTGAACTACATCAGTATTGTAATAATTGTTGTTAAATTACCACATATCCATACCCTTAGTTAGTTATTATTCGTTAATTGATTTAGTATTCGGAGCCAGAGATTGACGTTTTGCATTATAGAGACAGCAGAGGGCGCTATTGTTCCCTAAAGACCAGAAATATAGGCTACCTCTGACAAGAAAACAGTCAGGACAGAAATCATATACAGTCAGTAAATGTGCAGTTACACATTATGACATTTAAAAAAAAAAAAAGATTTGCCAGAATCACTTTTCATGTAACTTTAGTGGCAGCTGATATCATTAAGATATAAAATAATAAAAAAGTCAAAAGAAGACAAACATATTCTTTATTCACTAGGTTAATTGTTCATTGCTATATAATTTAAAGAAATGTTGGGTCTCCTCTAATGACTACCCAAATACTTACCAAGGGTTAAAACTTCAATTTTCCCCCACATATACAGTGGCTCCAATTTTTTTTTTTTTTGGATACTTAGGCTACAGTAAGTCACACTTAAAACATCTGAATGTCATTGCACAGACAAAACACCAAACCAAGTGACAACTGCAATCAAATTATGATAGAGCTCAGCGCTGGGCGATATGGCAAAAAAAAACAAAAAAAAATCAAATCTCTATCACTAAGGCTGCATTTATTTGATAAAAAAAATAACTCTCTTCTAATTTAATAATGCTTATTTAAAATGTAATTTATTCCTGTGATGGCAAAGCTGAAATTTCAGCACCATTACTCCAGTCTTCAGTGTCACATGATCCTTCAGAAATCATTCTAATATGCTGATTTGCTGCTCAAGAAACATTTTTGTGGAAACCATAATCATTTTTTATTTCGGGATTCTTTGAGTAGAAAGTAAAGCGTTTATTTGAATTGTGTAACATTATAAATGTCTCTACTGTCACTTTTGAGCAATTTAATTAATCCTTGCTGAATAGAATTATTAAATTAAAAAAATATTCAAACTGAAAAAAAGTTGCATTTTTTTAATATAAACTTTTAATAATAGGTTCAATGTCTTGTTTTGTAATGCAGAAGACATTTTGAAGTGTATCTAAAGTATGCAAATCCTTTTTCGGGGGGCCACTGCATGCGTATTGTTTTTGCAACTCATCCGGCAGGATCACAGGGAACCTTTTCCCCTCTGATAATCAAAGCCCATGGGGCCCGTGATAGAGGGCCATCGTGACATGAGCCATGCTCTGTGTCTGACTTTATCTGACTTTGCTTTTTATAGTCAGAGCTTTCATGTGACTTCTCCTGGTAAACCTAGAGCATGTGAAAGGCATATGTATTTCTCGAAGGGAATCTGTTCGCCCCGATCGGCTCTGCGTTGCGCCGCTTTGTGCTTTGGCTTTTCAGCACGCCAGGGGACTGGAACAGGAAGTCATTATAAACCAGTAAACACTGGACCTCGCACACTAATAGCCTTAATGCGGAGGTGGGGCCACTTAGAGAGTTCTATCATGGAGTCCTCTCATTGTAAATCACACTGCCATATTTAGTCTGTTGGAGGGAAGTCTTCCAAGTTATGTAAACAAAGCGAGTTCACGAGGGGAGATGTTCCATTGCTATGATGGCTGGCTCCATTAATGTGCCTGTGATCTCTGAAGCAAGGCTGGATTTCTCAGCTCTAGTGAAGGGTGAGATATGTAGACTGTGGTTTTTGTGTTGAGAAAGCAGTGTGAGTGAGCGACTCATGCCATGACTAGACAGTTGTTCTGCCAGTTGTGAAGACACAGGAACTCTGCTGTCATGAGTGACATGAGTTCGGAAGAGGAGAGACCTCAGAGACCCTCGCATCTCAAGCTGAAGGGGAACTCTCCCACTGGCTCCCCCAAAATGTCTCCGCGGGACTCTCCTCGGAGTTCGCCCCGCAACTCGCCTCTGCTCTTCCGGAGGCTGATGGTGAATCGCAGCATTGCTTTGCAGAGACGCTTCACTTTGGCTCACACTCCCAGGTAGGATCTGAATTCTTCTGCATCGTTTATTTAGCATCTTACCGGGAGGCTTGGCTTCAAAAACACACACACACAGGAGTCTTGTGGCACAGGCATCTACGTAACAACACATCACATGGCGAATTTTTGGCTGCTTGAGACATTGCCCCCCTGTCCAAAGTTTGTATTGATGCTAACACTTCTAGCTACAATTTATAATCACTATAATCAAGGAGGTGGTTTGTCTGCTGTGTGAAGCATAAAAAGATGTCTTTGTTTGAGAAGTTGTCTTGACCTGTGGTGATTATTGTCAGCCTATCTCATCAGTGATCGAATGAACTGCTTTTTTGCACATAGTTATTCTGGTATTGTCTCTTAAGCCTGGTAAAGTCCAACCTGGCAGTAAAATTAACCATGAGCACTTGACTTTCTGAGAGAAAAGGCTTTGTTCTGCGTTGTATAATTTTCCTATTTTTAATTTTTAGATATAAGTGCATGTATACAGACTGCAGTGCTGGAAGCACAAAGAGTGACCTTTTTATATTCTAATATTTGATACTATAAAATTTAGTAGTTTATTTTGGCTACTTGACAAACAAAAGTGTAGTTTTTGGACCTTAATAGACCCAAGTCAGCATTTGTGTCAAATAATACTTGTCAGGTTGTCAATGTGGTTTGTAAGTTCTGCAAATTATTGGCCTTTTCTGGTTTAAGTTTTTTTCTCTCTCTACTATTGTTCAAACGATTGGGGTTGACACATTATTTGTATGTTTTTGAAAGAAGCTGCTTTATGCTTATTGAGATGTCATTTAGTTGATCAAAAATGCTGTTTGTATTATTACAATTAAAATAACTGTTATTATTTAAAATGTAATTTATTCCTCGGATGGCAAAGGAATGATGAGAGTGTCACATGATCCTTCAGAAATCATTCTAATATGCTGATTGTTGCTCAAGAAACATCTTATTATCAATGCTGAAAACAATTGTGCTGCTATAAAATATTATATATATATATATATATATAATATATTTATTTTATGGAAACTGCAATACATTTTTATCAAGATTCTTTTATGAAATATAATAGAAAGTTCAAAAGAACAGCATTTATTTGAAAAATAAATATTTTGTAGCATTATAATTGTCTTTACTGTCGCCTTTGATCAATTTAATAGTAAAAGTTTCTTTCAAAACAATTACTGACCCCAGATTTTTTAACAGTAG